>NC_092740.1:131085359-131812859 GCF_047496795.1 Chiloscyllium punctatum
CTTTATCCTTAAGGATAATAAGTTTGTGGAGAATTCCTCCAGGGAATTTCGGGCATTACTAGACATTAACTAAGGCTCAGTTAGTAGCCCGTCCGTCCTTTGGAAAACCGACAAAGCCTCGGCCAAGGGGTAAGTTATTTCCTAATCTGTCAGCAGGAAGCAGCAGAAGGGCGAACAGCAACGTCTCCTTGAAGCACAGTTGAAAGCAGTCGAGAAGGCTTACTTTGACAGGCCCTTATTGGTTGAGCTACAGAGGATGATGGCGCTGCAGTCTGCATTGAATTCCGTGCTCACGTAGACAGCAAAAAACAGCTTATTTTCACAAAGCAAAGTTATATGAGTATGATGACAAGCCGGGCAAATACCTAGCATAGCTTGCCAGGAAAAGGAGTGCCCCTCAAGCCATTATTTTGATTAGGGAAGGGACTCGGGACCTAACATGTGATTCCAGAAATATTAATGTGGCATTCCAGAGATTTTATCAGAGCAAGAGGTTCAGGAGACAGTGAAGCAGCTTCAGAGTGGAAAGGCGCCCAGTCCTGATGGACCACCCAACGAATTTATAAACACATTGTCAGGCTGATGCTCAACATATTCAATGACTCGTACAGTCATGTTTGTCTTATGCCATCTTTGAGAGACGCCAATCTTTCACTTGTTCTTAAAAAAGGGAAGATCCTGGAGGACTGTGCTTCGTACAGGCCCATTTCTTAGAGAGGATTTTGAAGTCCACATTTAAGACTCTTGCATTAAGGCTGGAGACTGTGTTAAAGAGGACCCGATGGACTTCATAAAGGACCTCAGATCCTCCAGTAATGTTAGGAGGCTGCTTAATGTAATTCAAATGTGTCAACAACAGTCAATACAGGGATTGATGATTTCTCATAAGCAGAGAAGGCATTTGACAGTTGAGTGGCCGCACCTTTTTTAATATTCTGAAATGGTTTGGCTTGGATGAATCCTTTATTAGATGGGTAAAGATTCTCTGCAGTGACCTTTTTGCTGCGGTCATCACATTTTTTAGGGGCAGCTGGCAGATCCCATTTGGATTTTCTCACAATTATGGTACGCCACAAGACTGAGAATTTTTATAACTCGTGGCAGCCCATTTTGGAATACCTGGACACAGATTTGTCTGCCACACTAATAAGGGCTTTTATATAACTAACGATTGTGCTTTGAGTCCAATATTCAGAGAGGGGGAATTGTGAACGCATGAATATGTGAAAACTAATGCTCTTGATATTCGAGTGAGTGTTTTGTTTGGCTGAGCTGAGTTATTATTTATTAGTTTGGTTATTATTTAGTTGAGTAGTTAGTTGGAGTTTTTTATGTGATATTTTCTATACATTTATACATTTGTACATGAGGGTGGTTTGGGTTTTTAATATTTTTGGTGTTCTTACTTTTGTTGAATTGTATTGTTTTGTATTTGTAATTTTTTTTAAAGATTATTTTTCATTAAAAATATAGTTTAAAAACTTGGCAACTCTTGAACTGTACCTTTTGAACAGATAACAGTTTAGTAGATAAATCTCAAACAGTATTCACCTACTTACATTATAATAGATAACATTGAAAAGTAATGCGTTCCGTGGAAGAAGGACCTCAGTTCACCAATAGGAACAGATCAGGAGGAAGGAATGAAGATTGAACACTGAAACTTTTTCTTGTGTCTGAGAGCAAGACCATTTCTAAATAGTTTAACAGATGTACTTTGTCCTCTATGGGTTTTCTGTCTTAAAATTGCATATCTATATATTTGTATATAGACTGCATACTGGCTGAAAACATCCCATTAAAGTTCCATTGCAATAAATTCAAGACATTCATCCTTTTTCTTTACTCCTGATCTCGAAGATACTTGCTCGGCCAGTATTTATTGCCCTCACTAGTTGCCCCTGAGAAGGTGGTAGTGAGCTGTAGTCCGTTTGGTGTGGTTACACCCACAATGTCATTAGGGAGTAATGGATTTTGATCTAGAGACACTGAAGGAACAGGGGGATATTTCCAAGTCAAGACAGTGAGTGGCTTGGAGGGACACTTGCAGCTGCTGGTGTTCCCATATATTTGCTTTCCTTCTCCTTCTGGATTGTGGTAGGTCTGGAAGGTGGTGTGCAAGGAACCGTGGTGGATTTATGAAGTGCATTTTGTAATGGTACACACTGCTGTTACTGAGTGTTGATAGTAGAGGGAAGAAATGTTCGTGGATGTGGTGCCAATTAAGTGGGGACAGGGAATTAATGTTTCGAATATAGGTGATGAAACTTTCTTGGCAAAGAAATCTCACTTTTAAGATGTGGAAGAGCCAGTGTTGGACTAGGGTGGACAAAGTTAAAAATCCCATAACACCAGGTTATAGTCCCAACAGGTTTCTTTGAAAGCACCAGCTTTCTGAGCGCTGCTTCTTCATCAGGTGGTTGTGGAGCGGGACCATAGGACACAGAATTTATAGCAAAGAGCCAGTCATGCTGCCATTTCAGATTATTAACACACTCTTCAGTGGACACTGTACCTTTTTTGAGCTTAGTGTGAAATGGTGTTATCTTTCCTGCATCTGGCCTCACTATGAGGGGCAGGTTAAAAACTTGTTTTTTAATTAGAAAATGCTGGAGAAACTCACCAGATCTGGCAGCAGCTATGGAGAGAGAAATGTTCTAAATGAGAATTTTTGAACTCAAAATTCTGTTTATCTCCCTCCGGCTGCTGCCAGATCTGCTGAGTTTCTGCAGCGCGTTCTGTTTTTATTTCAGATTTCCAGCATCCGCAGTATTTTACATTCAGTTCAGAAATTTAAATCCTGCAAGGATATAGGTCTTGTCTCTAGATTGGTTAATTACTGTCGATGCAATTTAAAAATATATCCATAAATAAGTAGAGCATAAATTATTTAAATTGTCACAATTGATTGTATCTACCCCTCTATTCCCACTGTGACACCAAAGTTTGCCGCTGTCCTATGAAATCTGAAATTTGAAGAACATTCCTGTTGACTGAAGTGCGATCCTTATTGTGAAGAGTTTTTTGCCTGTTTCAACTGCACTGTATTCTACTACATCTTCAGCAAGATTTAACTGGCTTTTAATCAGTAAGATTTAATTGGATATATTTGTCAACATTCATAAGTATTTAATACCTGAGGATGTCAATTTTGCTTGCTCTATTAATGTTATCCAATGTAATGGGACTTGCATGATAGTGTTTTTTTTGTCTGTAATTGTATTTCGTTAATGTGAAATGTTCTGAGAATAGCAAATAGAACTTAAAAATGTTAATTGGATTTTGACCGTTGAACTTTAGTTACCAATTTCATATTACGTTGATGTTTTTTAAAAAAGTAATTCATACAAAAGAAATCAGCAGTACAAAATCACTGAAAAAGAGTAATTTGAAGAAATATGAAGTTCTACAAAGAGATTAAATACAAATGGAATACCTTTTCTTTTAAAGTACTCTGCCATTTCATTTCGCACGTAAGCAATTTTTTCAGATAGGATAGCAAAGTGTTATGCATGAAAGTGCTGTTGAAACCCATTTCCTAATACAGATAATGACCTCTCCTGGCCATTTTCTGAAAAGCAACCTAAGTACAGGTTGCATGTGAATGTTTCTGTGACAGATGTGAAGCAGAGAAATAAGGTCGTACGTTAATTTCTGCTTTAATGTGAATGATTTTAATGATACATCTTTGAAGTGATGGGACAAAGAACTTTTTTAGGCAGTGAATGTCTGGGAACTGGAATGCACTGCCTGAGAAGGTGGTTGAGCAAATGGGAGATTTTAAATGGGAAATAGATGATCATGTGAAGAGAAAAGATAAGCAGATCCTTGAAGAAAAGGAAAGGAAGTGGGAGAAACTGAGTTGCTGTTGTAGACTCAGCACATACACAATGGACAGAATAGTCTCCTGTGCTGTTAGCAACATATGATCCTAAAATTCTGCGAATGGTGTTAACAAAAAGGCAAAAGCTCTTCACAAATGAATAACATTGAAGATTTAACTAACTCGCCTCTAGACTTGTGGCATAACAATCTATCTTGGCATGAGGCCAAATTTGATTATGTTGCAGTGACTCAGTGGTTAGCACAGCTGTCTCATAGTGCCAAGCACCTGGGTTCAATTCCACCCTTGGACGACTGTATGTGTGAAGTTTGCACATTCTCCCTATATCTGCATGGGTTTCCTCTAAGTGCTTCGGTTTCCTCCCACAATCCAAAGATGGCGGTGAATATATGTAGGATCCTTTCGGAGGCTCGGCTTGGACTCTATGGGCCACATGGCCTGCTTCCACGCTGTAGGGCTTCTATATAGTGCTCAAGTTCCACAGAGAGGCTTGAAGTATTGAGCTTCAAATTTGGAGCTGAGTGTTACTTCTAAGCCAAGCTGACACCAAGAATAACGACTTTGATTTCTAGGATCCATTTCACAACTGTCAGATGCTCCAAAACACTTTACAGCCAACAAAGTACTTTTGGAATGTAGTCACTGATCCAGTGTAGGAAACACAATGATTAATATTATAACTGGCAAGCTCCCACTTAGACTTTGCACCTTCCAGTGTTTCAATGAAACCCCATCAGAATTATTCCTAATGCAAATACTTTTATATTATGCAGCTTTCAAACAAAATAAATCATGCATTTTTCTGTCTTAAGTTGAAACACCTTATTTGACCAATGCACAAGCGTGACATGCCCTTTTGAAACTTTGTCCAGTTCTCTTAGATCATTTTTTGTGTTGTCACAAGTTGATATTGACGTGCTCAAGCCCAAATTGCATATGGACCTTTAGTAGTGTCACAGCCCTTAGTTATCTTGATTTTAAATTACAGGATCGCATTTCTGATTATACTCAAATACTTCATTGGCTGCAATGTGCTTTGAGATATCTAGTTGTGATTATGATCCAGCTTTGGACAATCAAATTTATGGTACGATCTGATGAGAAATCAATAACTTTTATCATTAGAGTAGACAAAGCATGAGATCTGGAGGTTTTAGTAAGAGATATATTATAGCACCTGTACTAACCCCAAATTAGTCTGCCCATAATTCACAACTTTAAAATAACCCAAATTAGTCAAGTCTCTAAAATTGTAAAATGACCTTTGGTATGTTCACACCAAATTTCTGAATAGCTTTATATAGGTGGATCTCTGGTCAGTTCCACCTCCCAGCCCCTCCCTTGATTTCTCTTCTTTATACACTCTCCCATGGGTGGTGGTTGACTACTGCAGCTGCAACAGTGAATCCAGAAGCAGTATGCCTTGAAACCAAATTGTGCATGATTTTTTCACAAAATAAGGGCACAGAAAGGGGCCATTTGACATGCGTTGGATCTCTGGAGTAGCATTTGTGTTCAATTGTCTGCTCATCTTTGTCTGTAATCCTGCAAGTTTCTCATTCTCAAGTTCCTGTCCAACACATTTTAAAAATTATATATGGAACAATTTTCATCATTTTTTCAGGTAGGGTGTTCTAGACTTCCAAACTGAAAGGAATTCTTTCTGGATCATTTGCCATTGGTTTTAATTCTGTCATTTGATTACGGACCCACTCGCTAGAGGGAATAGCCTTTCTCTACTCTGTCAATACCAATCATTATTTGAACACAAACAGAAATTGCTCAGAAACTCAGTAGGTTGTAGCACAGCTGCTGCTGGATCTATTGAGTTTTCTCTGCAATTTCTGTTTTTGGTTTTGATTTCCAGCATCCACAGTTCTTTGGTTTTGTTGTCATACTGAACATCTTTGGCTACCTCTTAACCTACATTGTTCCAAGAAGAACAGGCTAAGCCTTTCCAACTTCTCACCAGGGCAAAGTACCTGATACCCAGCATGAGCAAAACCAACATAATATACAAAATCCCATGCAAGGACTGCTCAAAACACTACATAGGACAAACAGGAAGACAGCTAACGATCCGCATCCATGAACACCAACTAGCCACGAAATGACACGACCAGCTATCCTTAGTAGCCACACACACAGATGACAAGCAACATGAGTTTGACTGGGACTATACTACTACAATAGGACAAGCCAAACCGAGAACAGCCAGGGAATTCCTAGAGGCATGGCACTCATCTACAGATTCAATCAACAAGCACATCGACGTGGACCCAATATACCGGCCACTGCAGCGGACAGCTGGAACTGACAACCGGAAGCGGCAGATTCAAACCACTATAAATGCCAGAGAAAAGATCACAGAAGCGCTTCACAGGAGGCTCCCAAGCGCTGAGGATGTCACCTAGACAGGGGACAAAACGTCTGCAACACAAATTCCCAGCTCGGCGAACAGAACCACAACAACACCTAAATGCAATAGTTAAGTATGTACCTCTGAATTTGACATGGTGGTAAATTATGCTCTCTGCTGTTATGTTAAATGCACCAAACAAAGTCCAATTGCTTTTGAAGGTATGATTAGGATAAGGAACACATGGGCATACCATATTGTGGTTAATTAATAGAGATAGTGCAGTGCAATGTTTGAATCAGACCTTATCGAGGGAATGATATATATCATGGAGATCCAAAAAAGCAGAAGTGTGGATGATAAGTGTTTGAAGACTTCAGAAAGTGAAGTGTGTATAAATCTCAATAATTATGTAAGCTGACATCTCTCAATTCTATGTCCCATTCTCAAATGACTTCCTCTTCGTTATCCTTCCAGCAATTGAGCATCTCTTCAGTGCACATTTTCCCAGCATTTCGTTTTTTGGTTTTTTTCATATACATTTTTGGTTACTGTTTACTTCCATGGTCAAAAAATAAACACACTGCTGTGATTATTTGGTCTTTTAATTTTGAATTTAAGAGTCTTTCTACATGTTAATCTAAGGATATTTTTTTAAATCAAAATTAACAGCTGCATTGTATTCACTGCAAACATATTTAATGGCCATAGTTGAGTGACCATGCTAAGTGCATTAGTAGATGTATTAATTGTAGAAATATGAAATCCAAAATAATACTATTCTTTTCAGCTTGTAACGTATAAACTTTGATGAAAATCATAATTCACTTAGTAAACATTGCCATTTAAATTGGTAAAATCTTATTTTTTTTCACAAAGGGTCAGGAGCAAACGTTTGTTGGGCTGCAGAAGCGACTAAAGGAAATAGAAGCTGAGCGCAACAATCTCACGGAAGCACTGCGACGACAGAAAAATGAATTTGAATATAGTACTGACCGAGAGGAACGATTAAAAAGGGAGCTGGAGGTAAATTGCTATCTCAGGTTATTGCATAATTGAACCCTTAGCTGTTCATGGGTCAACCACTGGGACACTTTTTAAAAACTTTGTATCGAGAATACGTTGTGGTTTGCACTGTGATCCTTCTGCAACTGTACTACCTTTACAACTTTGACAATGAGATGTCTCTCCTCCTATCATGTGGAACTTACCAGGAATTCTGTTCTAGCTGGAAGAGGAGGAATTGCAGCAGTAGGTTGAGAGATCCTGAGCAAGGGAAGGAGAGCTCTTGGCAGGCCTTGCCTTACAAGAGTTTACACATCAGCAGTTCTTGGGAGCAATGCTTAAGAATTTTTTTTTTTTTTGAATTAGATTACTTACAATGTGGAAACAGGCCCTCCGGCCCAACAAGTCCACACCGCCCCGCCGAAGCGTAACCCACCCATACCCCTACATCTACATCTACCCCTTATCTAACACTACGGGCAATTTAGCATGGCCAATTCACCTAACCTGCACATCTTTGGACTGTGGGAGGAAACCGGAGCACCCGGAGGAAACCCATGCAGACACGGGGAGAACGTGCAAACTCCACACAGTCAGTCGCCTGAGGCGGGAATTGAACCCGGGTCTCCGGCGCTGCGAGGCAGCAGTGCTAACCACTGTGCCACCGTGCCGCTACACTTCTTCAAGGAGTCAATGCCAGAGTTATGTAGTCTTCTCAAGCCCATGCCCAAATTCCAAAGCTTTCACAGTGATTCTTAGGGTTGTTAGTCACTGCTTCTTTGAACCTCTTCTTCCACACCCAGTGCTTCTAAGTTTCACTCCTATTTTTAAGATGATGTTATTTAGATCTGGATTCTCACTTTGAACGCAATTGTTTACAGAGGAACCTCAATTATCTAAACATTAATTATCTGAAAATCAGATTAACCAAATAGGATCTGTGAGAATTCCTATCGGAAAGATTTTGTGAAACTTGAAAGGGTTCAGAAAAGGTTTACAAGGATGTTGCCAGGGTTAGAGGATCTGAGCTACAGGGAGAGGCTGAACAAGCTGGGGCTGTTTTCCCTGGAGCGTCGGAGGCTGAGGGGTAACGTTATAGAGGTTTACAAAATTATGAGGGGCATGGATAGGATAAATAGACAAAGTCTTTTCCCTAGGGTCGGGGAGTCCAGAACTAGAGGGCATAGGTTTAGGGTGAGAGGGGAAAGATATAAAAGAGACCTAAGGGGCAACTTTTTCACACAGAGGGTGGTATGTGAATGGAATGAGCTGCCAGAGGAAGTGGTGGAGGCTGGTACAATTGCAACATCTCAGAGGTATTTGGATGGGTGTATGAATAGGAAGAGTTTGGAGGGATATAGGCCGGGTGCTGGCAGGTGGGACTAGATTGGATTGGGATATCTGGTCGGCATGGACGGGTTAGACTGAAAGATATGTTTCCATGCTGTACATCTCTATGACTCTGAGTGTTACTGACAATGGTGCGACAATCGCATCCTTTGTTTAAATGAGTAGTGAATTTGGATGACCTGCACTGAAGAAGATGTGCAAATGTTGCATCAAAGAGGTGTTAATGACATGGTGCAACATTCTCAGTCGGTCAGTTATAACAGTATTAAAATAAGTTTAACACATAAAAATGACTGACATGCTGGAGGATTTTAATGCATGACAAAACTAGTGGTGTCTTTATTCCTTTTTTGACTTTGCTCCGAGTACGTATCTGTTTTAAGTGATTGAGTTTGTTGTACTTATCACGTCTGTAAAGAGTAAGCGGACAGCAGTGACAATTGAACAGAAAAGCAGATTTTACAGCGTCTGGATCATGGTGAAAAGGCATCAAAGATTGTACAGGAGTACAATATTGGAACATCAGGAAAGCAAGGCCGGTGACTGAGAAACCTAACAAACGAAGTGACACTTCAATTGCATTAAAAATAAAGTCCATGAAGACAGCAAAAGAAGAGCAACTTGACCAAGCTGTATTTCTGTAGTTTTTCACAGCGTGTGAAAAGGGGATTCTCATATCTGGTCTGATGCAACTAGAAAGGGCTGCCAGTTTCCACGAATGACTCCATGCCAGTGAGGCCGATCACAGCGTATCATTGGGCTGGTTACAGCGTTTTAAACATAGTCACGGCATTAGGCAACTCTGTGTTCTTGGAGAGCAGAACTCTGTGGATGACAGCACTGTGGAAGGATAGAGACAGAAACTACAATCCATCATCCGTGAAGGAAATTATAAACCTGAGCAATTTGTATGATGCTGATGAAAGCGGATTGTTTTGACGTGCGCTGCTGGACAAAACACTTGTGTCCAGCATGGAAAAGCAGATGTTGGGACATAAAGTGCAAAAGGAATGCATTACGATCTTCCCTTGTGTCAACGCCACTGGCACTCATAAATTACCACCTGACTGCATTGAGTGTTATGCTAATACACGTTGCTTCAAGAACTGTGACAAGAACTCGTTTCCCATGAAGTCCAAATCCCAAGACGAGGCATGGATGACATATCCACTTTCTTCATCCTGGTTTCAGAAAGAATTTGTACCTGCCGTCAGATTACATTTAGCAAGCGTTGGACTCTAGCAATGTGCCCTTCTGCTTGTCTACAATGCGGGGTCACACATTATAGAAGGCAGCCAATTAAAATCACCAGGGAATTTCCTCAATCAGGGAATCATCGCAATATTGAACAAATATCATCGCCATAGCATATTGCGTGCCATCCTCCGCGAAGACATTGTAGGCAAAGAAGTGCAGGAAATTATGAAGGCATTCACAATCAAGGACACTTTGTTCGTGATTGCTGAATCTTGGGACTGGATCAAGCCATCGACAGTCATGGAATGGCTTGCATGTTGGTAGCTATGACGGTGAAGAGGGATGCCTGTCCAGATAAAGGCTAACCACTGACATCACCGAGAACTGCAGACAGCTGAGATTGGGAGACATTATAGAGGCTGAGATTGATGCTTGGGTAAACTGTGACAGCAACATTGAAACAGAGACACACAACGACGATCAGATTATCAATGATAGTCCCGGAAGAACAGCGGGAAAGTATCGACGCTGTGGATGGTAAGGAAAATCAGAAACCGACATCGCTCGCAGTCCCCATTAACAAAGCTATCAACAGTTTGCAACTTTTCATGGAGTGGTATGAAGCACAAGATGGAGTTGAGTTGATTAAGTTGATGCACCTTCGGCAAATGTTATCATTTGCAAAACAAAAGAGACAGGAGCACCTAAAGCAACAGCAGCTGGATATTTTCTTTGAGGAAGAGATTGGTTATTATTTTGCAATGATTTTTATTTACACAAAAAGTGCTTTGATTTGTAAACTATCATGCATTTTTAAGTGGTATCCAGTGTTTGTACAAATTTTTGCGATTGAATGAAAAACTCTAAACATGTGTTTTAATGCAATTATGCTCAGTATGGTTTCCTTTGTTTAAGGTCAAATCGATTATCCAAATAATCAGTTACCGAACAAAAAACTGCCCTCCCATCGCCTTCATATTTGATTTTGTGCATTAGTCATTTTAAATGTCTTGAGTAGATCATTGCCCCTATTGAATTTGAAAATTCTGACTAACTCCTGAAGGCTGATGCAACTTTCTTGAGGTTCACATCTGAAATTGCCTGCAGTATGTTCACAAGGGGTTTGGCCAAAGCTCTAGACAACTGAAGCATAACTTCCTTCCATTTGCATTCCAGCTGCTTTGAATGGGAATTATATGTAAATCTGTCGGTAAATGTGCAATGGTTTTCGATGATTTGTGAAATTGCACATTCAAATCCTTTTGCTCTTTCACCGCTTTTTGTCTTTCAGACTTAAAAACAAATTCTGAGCTTTCTTTCTTGGATTAAAAGTGAATTATCT
The DNA here is from genome assembly GCF_047496795.1 of Chiloscyllium punctatum. Taxonomy (NCBI): domain Eukaryota; kingdom Metazoa; phylum Chordata; class Chondrichthyes; order Orectolobiformes; family Hemiscylliidae; genus Chiloscyllium; species Chiloscyllium punctatum. Next base: position 131,096,457 of record NC_092740.1, read on the forward strand.
CCAATTAATTGACATTGGAATAGATAGAGTGCACTTACTTAATCTAAGTAATTTTGAAGAGGCGTTCCAAAGAAGAGTAATATGATTTGAAATGCCAACTTTGTTTCTCTCTCCATAGATCCTGGCAGGTCAACAGAGTTTCTCCAGCACTTCATTTTTATTTCAGACTTCCAGCATCTGCAGTATTTTACTTTTATTTGGGTACTTAATCTAAGTCCCTTTATGAATTCCTACCCCTATCAACATTGCTAATATTTTCCTACTACATTCCGAAACCTTTTGAGATAAAAGGCAGCATTCCATTAGCTCATTTGAATTTATTTGTACCTGTGCACTTTTTGTGATATGTGTACAGCAACACACAACTCCTTTGCTGTTTCACAGCTTTTGATTTTTCAGGAAAAAGGAAATATTCTACTTTGTCAGATCGAAACTGAATGCTGTCCTACTTCCACACAATGAACGCAGTATGTCGTAGTAATGCAAAACTCTCTTCCATGCTGAAAAAATAGAAGAAAGGATTCAAATTATATCCTTTACTAATTTGCTAAAAGTTTAAAGCAAATGAGTAACTATATAAAACTCTCAATCACAGCAACTCGAAAGAATGATCTGTTATTTCATCTTATTTCTCAATTATTTTGAATGGACTGTCTGCTAATCTGTTAAGATAAGTATGGAGTTATACAGCACAGGAACAGACCCTTTGGTTCAAATTGTCTGCGCCAACCAGTTATCCTGAACTCGTCTTGTCCCATTTGCCAGCATTGGGACCATATCCCTCTAAACCCTTTGTACTCATGTACCCAACCAGATGCCTTTAAGTGTTGTTATTGTATCTGCTTCCAACACTTCCTTTGACAGCTCATTCCATACAGACACCACCCGCTGCCTGAAAAAGTTGCCTCTCAGGTCCCTTTCAAATCTTTCCCTTCTCATCTTAAGCCTATGCCATTTAACTTTGGACTCCCCTACCCTTGGAAATATTTATTGGTTATTCACTTTATCCATGTCCCTCATGATTTTATAAACCTCATCAAGGTCTATAATGTCTGTTGCTGTTGGTTGTGTTCTTGGTTGATAACATGGATAAATATCTTAAATTTGGATAACATGGACCAATGTTGGTGAGGCAATTAGGAATAGTTAAGAGTCTCACTATCCAATATAAAATTTTAAAGGATATCGAGAGAGAGAAATTGTGACCTGGAACCAGAGTCAGCATCAATAACCTGAAAGATTTGCATGAATTTTGGAAAGACTGCAAGTAGTAAAACTTCATGTCAGCAGATGGAACAAAATGTTACTGCACATAACAGATTGGACCAATGTCAATGGCTAGACAATGGACGTGAGATCACAGTCTTGCATTGCCAAGGGCACACGTAGTTGACTATGAAGGCTAAACTAAAGGCAGAGGAATCTCAATTATCCGGCATTCGATTAACTGAATTTTGGATTGTCTGAACACGATCGCAAGGTCCCGATGCAAGGCTAACTATGTTATGTGGCATTCGATTAACCAAACAAAACTCCTCACCTGAGACCTTTGGATAATCAAGGTTCCTCTGTATTCAGTGGTTCTCAATTTGGACAAGTCATTATTTGCATTTGCAAGTTGAACATTATTTCTAAGGCCAGAAAAAAAAACAAGAACTGCTTTTTGTGAAAGACATGTCATTTTTCTTTTCATAATTAGCTTTCAATTTATCATTGATTACATCATTGACCTAGGTTCAAGAAAATAGAAAGTGAGGACTGCAGATGCTGGAGAGTCAGTCAAATGGTAGCCATCATGGGCACAACATGCTGACACCAATAGTAATTGAATAAAGAACCATTCAATTTATTTTTGTAATGTGTCTGAAGGACATATTTAACTGGGATGCCAAACAAAACCTCCAAACAAGATACTGTTGTTTCTGGCAACCACAAATGTAAATAGAATGCTGGAAATGCTCAGTAAGTCAGGTTGCATCTTCAGAGAGAGACGCAGTCAGCATTGTAGGTTTGTGATACCCCAGAATAATACCCCTTGTTCTAGAGGTATTTCACACGATGTCTGAATAGGTTGATTTAAAAAGTATGGATCAACTAGAAGGCTAGTGATTGACTGAAGGCGAGAGTAATGAAATATGAGAGGAGAAATGGAAAGCATTGCAAGTGGGCAAGGTAAAATAAACAAACAGAATCCCATTTGAGGGGAGAGTGGAACATCCCCAAGGTGGGCATTTCTGCAAGTACTTCATTCACCTTCATTGCTTTTTGTTTTCATTCTCATATTTGCATTTAATATCTACAGCCTATTAAAGACCGGTTGGTTTTGATCCTCACCCATCACCCCCTCACCCTCTTTACTGTCCTCTGTACTTAAAGCCTGTAATATTACTAACCCCAATTTTGATTAAAAGTCATCAATGTTTCTCTTGACAGCTGCTCCCAGACCTGATGAATATTTCTAGCCTCTCAGTTTATATTCAAAAAAGAACTATTTGGAATAGTGACATTAAATTTTAACACCTGCCACATGTACAGGAAGTGGTAGGTTGTGATATCATATCTAATAGTTTATTCTGTGCAATTCTTTTGTTTATTTTTATGTGCTAAAGTCTTGGAAAGGTAATCTGCTATCAAGTTTTGTTTAGAACTGACCACCAAATCTGGAAGCATTTATTCCTATCTTGTAGAGCAGTGCATCTTGCTACATTGATTTGTATGAAAGTAACAGCTACAAAAGTGGAATTTTAAGTTTTTCTTTAATTAGTTACTTTTGGTTTTTGATATCCTGGGTGTTTTATTATACTGGGAGTAAAGGCAATTAATTTATCTCTGTGTACTAATAGCCTGCAAACTATAGAATTAGTAAATCTGATAGTTTCTTGGTTTTTAAGGTAGCACAGCAAAGAGTGAAGACATTAGAAGAAAACATTGAGGCAGAAAGGGCTGCACATCTGGAATCAAAATTTAACTCTGAAATTATTCAGGTAAAGCTAAACCATCCCTCTCAAGTTTAAGATGTTGGATAAACTTGCAAATTATTCATGCCGCAGGTACAAATCTCTTCATTAAAAAATATTTTTTATTGCTTTGATGCAAGAATCATATGAGATTTAAAACAAAAGCTTCTGCACAATATTTGTGAGTATTTTGTTGATGTTTGAGGTGAAAATTCATATAAGGCCAAAGTTTTGCTCAGAACTGTTCAGTAAAACGCACCAGTTTTTCATTTGTTTTGGAATGTAAGAGTATTTGACTTAATACCCTCATAAGGATCACAGTATGTTGGTTTTAAATAAGTTATCTCATCTGCTTAAGAAGAAGAGGTACATTTAGGAGTACTCACAAAATTGTAGATTTTCGAATGTACCAACATCTGTTGCAGGTAATTTTCCATGTTTGACAGATTGTCCTCACTCAGGGTGATGGAGTAGGGAAATACATTAGGGTCCCATGGAATCAGTTGACTCTAAGCACTTACCCTGTAAGTACACACACCTGTGTGAAATATATGATATAGTGTCATAGAGATGTACAGTTTGGAAACAGACCCGTCGGTCCAACCTGTCCATGCCGACCAGCTATCCCAACCCAATCTAGTCCCACCTGCCAGCACCCGGCCCATATCCCTCCAAACCCTTCCCATTCGTATACCCATCCAAATGCCTCTTAAATGTTGTAATTGTACCAGTCTCCACCACTTCCTCTGGCAGCTCATTCCATACACATACCACCCTCTGCGTGAAAAGGTTGCCCCATAGGTCTTTTTTATATCTTTCCCTTCTCACCCTAAACCTATGCCCTCTAGTTCTGGACTCCCTGACCTCAAGGAAAATACTTTGCCTATTTACCCTATTCATGCCCCTCATAATTTTGTAAACCTCGATAAGGTCACCCCTCAGCCTCCAATGCTGCAGAGAAAACAGCCCCAACCTGTTCAGCCTCTCCCTGTAGCTCAGATCCTCCAATCCTGGCAACATTCTTGTAAATCTTTTCTGAACCCTTTCAAGTTTCACAACATCTTTCCGATAGGAAGGAGACCAGATCTGCATGCAGTATTCCACAATGGCCTAACCAATGTCCTGTACAGGCGCAACATAATCTCCCAACTCCTGAACTGAATACTCTGACCAATAAAGGAAAGCATACCAAATGCCTTCTTCACGATCCGATCTACCTGCGACTTCACTTTCAAGGAGCTATGAACCTGCACTTCAAGGTCTCTTTGTTCAGCAACACTCCCTAGGACCTTACCATTAAGTGTATAAGTCCTGCTAAGATTTGCTTTACCAAAATGCAGTACCTTGCATTTATCTGAATTAAACTCCATCTGCCAGTCCTCAGCCCATTGGCCCATCTGGTCAAGGTCTTGTTGTAATATGAGGTAACCCTCTTTGCTGTCCACTATACCTCCAATTTTGGTGTCATCTGCAAACTTACTAACTGTACCTCTAATGCTCACATCCAAATCATTTATGTAAATAACAAAAAGTAGAGGACCCAGCACCGATCCTTGTGGCACTCCACTGGTGTTGAAAAATGTGATGCTGGAAAAACACAGTAGGCCAGGTGGCATCCGAGGAACAGGAGAATCGACATTTCCGGCATAAGCCCTTCTTCAGGAACCGTCTGTGTTGAGTCGGTCACCCGAGATAGAAATGGAGAGGTCTAGGAAGGGAAGGGAGGAGTCTGAGACAGTCCTGGTAAATTTGAGGTCGGGGTGGAAGGTATTAGTAATGTGGATGAACTGTTCAACCTCCTCGTGGGAGCACGAGGTAATGCCAATACAATCATTGATTTGGCAGAGGAAAAGGTGGGGGTGGTGCCAGTGTAGTTGCAGAAGATGGACTGTTCCACATATCCTACGAAGAGGCAGGCATAGCTGGGGCCCATGTGGGTGCCCATGGCTACTCCTTTGGTTTGGAGGAAGTGGGAGGATTGGTAGGAGAAGTTGTTCAGAGTGAGGGCCAGTTCAGTCAGTCAAAGGAGGGTGTCAGTGGAAGAGTTCTGGTTGGGTCGGCAGGAGAGGAAGAAGCGGAGGGCTTGGAGGCCTTCGTAATGGTGGATGGAAGTGTATAGGGACTGGATGTCCATCGTGAAGATTAGGCATTGGGGGCTGGGGAAGCGAAAATCATGGAGGAGGTGGAGGGCGTTGGTGGGGAGTTCTTGGACTAAGGGGGACGGGACAGTGTTGAGGTATGCAGAGATGAGTTCGGTGGGGCAGGAACAGGCTGAGACAATGGGTCAGCTTGGGCAGTTGGGTTTGTGGATTTTGGGCAGGAGGTAGAAACGGGCGGTGCGGGGTTGTGGGGCTATGAGGTTGGAGGCGGTGGATGGGAGATCTCCTGAGATGATGAGGTTATGGATGGTCTGGGAGATGATGGTTTGGTGGTGGGAGGTGGGGTCAAGGGGGCAGTAGGAGGAGGTGTCCGCGAGTTCGCGTCTAGCTTCAGCGGTGTAAAGATCGGTGCGGCAAACTACCACTGCACCTCCCTTGTCTGCCAGTTTGATGGTGAGGTTGGGGTTGGAGCGAAGGGCTGCGCGTTGTGAATGTGAGAGGTTGAAGTGAGTGAGAGGGGTGGACAGGTTGAGGCGGTCAATGTCGCGACGGCAGTTGGATATGAAGAGATCAAGGGCGGGTAAGAGGCCAACACGGGGTGTCCAGGTGGATGGGGTGTGTTGGAGGCAGGAGAAGGGTCGTCAGAGGGTGGGCGAGAGTCCTAGTTGAAGAAGTAGCCACGGAGGCGAAGGTGGCGGAAGAATTGCTCGATGTCTAGCCATGTGTTGAACTCATTGATCCAGGAGCATAGGGAGATGAAGGTGAGGCCTCTGCTGAGGACTGATCATTCATTCTCAGAGAGGGGGAGGTCTGGAGGGATGGTGAAAATACGGCAGGGCTGGTAGTTAGGACCTGTCGTGGGGGCGGAGTTGGTCGTGGGGCGCAGATCGATGTAGGCGTGGAGATCGACGTGCGAGTGGCGTAGTGTGTGGTGTTGTCCTTGAGCAGGTGAGTGACGTCACTGGGGGCGGAAGTGGCTGTGGCGACGGCAGCTCCAGGGGCGGAAGTGGCACGCCGGGCAGAAACGGCGCTGGTCCCTGTAGTCGTGGATCCTGCGGCGGCTGTGTATCGGTCGGCAATGGTCTTCCTGGCTATCGTGGAGGCGGTTGTCTGGGCGGCGATTGCAGAGGCTGCATGGTCGGTGGTGGCTGTTGTCCGTGTGGCAGTGGGGGCGGAAGTGACGTCACCTTTCGCCGCGGCAGTGGTGGCTGCAGCGGCCGCATGGGCAATGGCGCCTGAGTGGTTCTGGAGGTCATGAGAAGGTTCAGGAACAGTCGAGGAATCCAGAGTGTTGGGGTGAGTACATGAAAGTTTTTTGTACTTTCTTTGATGTTCGATATGGCTAGGAAAAAACGTTTGCTCAGTGTATGAATTCTTCTGAGGATGAAGAACAGCAAAGGTCCTTTGCAGGTCTGGGAGAGTGTTGTCCTGAGCTGGGGCAGGGCTGACTGCAGGGAGTGTAGGTAGCGGTGCATGGCTGCAAGCGTGGAGCGGAGGATCCGGAGAGAGGTCTGTTGCTGGAGGCTTCGGATTTGTTGCAGGTACTGGTTGTCCTGGTTGGATCCAAATTGTGTTGGTCTGAATGTAGTCCGGAGTCCATGCGGGGTCAGTCGGTTCTGTAGGCAGGTCTGAGGAAGGAGATGTGGCTGTGGTAGGGAGTCTGTTTCAGGACGTGGCTGAAGAGCTTCAGGGCAGAGGAGATGATCTGGTGGGTGCAGTGAGAGAGGGACTCACTGAGATCCTTGTAGAGGGATCTTCGAGGTAGGCCTCCTTGCAAGAGGATTCATAGTAGGTTAAGATGAACTAGGAGAAAGTGAGGACTGCAGATGCTGGAGACCAGAGTTGAAAAATGTGATGCTGGAAAAACACAGCAGGCCAGGTAGCATCCGAGGAGCAGGAGAATCGACGTTTTGGGCATAAGCCCTTCTTCAGAAACTCCACTCCACTGGTCACAGGCCTCCAGTCAGAAAAACAACCCTCCACCACCACCCTCTCTCTGTCTTCTACCTTTGAACCAGTTTTGTATCCAAATGGCTAGTTCTCCCTGTATTCCATGAGATCTAACCTTGCTAATCAGTCTCCCATGGGGAACCTTGTCGAAAGACTTACTGAAGTCCATATAGATCACATCTACTGCTCTGCCCTCATTAATCTTCTTTGTTACTTCTTCAAAAAACTCAATCAAGTTTGTGAGACATGATTTCCCATGCACAAAACCATGTTGACCATCCCTAATCAGTTCTTGCCTTTCCAAATACATGTACATCCTGTCCCTCAGGATTCCCTCCAACTTGCCCACCACCGACATCAGGCTCACCGGTCTATAGTTCCCTGGCTTGTCCTTACCACCCTTCTTAAACAGTGGCACCACGTTAGCCAACCTCCAGTCTTCCGGCACTTTACCTGTGACCACTGATGATACAAATATCTCAGCAAGAGATCCAGCAATCACTTGTCTAGCTTACAACAGAATTCTAGGGTACACCTGATTAGGTCCTGGGGATTTATCCACTTTTATGCATTTCAAGACACTCAGCACTTCCTCCTATAATATGGACATTTTGCAAGAAGTCACCATCTATTTCCCTACAGTCTATATCTTTCATACCCTTTTCCACAGTAAATACTGATGCTAAATACTCATTTAGTATCTCCCCCATTTTCTGCGGCTGCACACAAAGGCCGCCTTGCTGATCTTTGAGGGGCCCTATTCTCTCCCGTTACCCTTTTGTCCTTAATGTATTTGTAAAAAATCTTTGGATTCTCCTTAATTCTATTTGCCAAAGCTATCTCATGTCCCCTTTTTGCCCTCCTGATTTCCCTCTTAAGTATACTCCTTCTGCCTTTATACTCTTCTAAGGATTCACTCAATCTATCCTGTCTATACCTGACATATGCTTCCTTCTTTTTCTTAACCAAACCCTCAATTTCTTTAGTCATCCAGCATTCCCTATACCTACCAGCCTTCCCTTTCACCCTGACAGGAATATACTTTCTCTGGATTCTTGTTATTTTGTTTCTGAAGGCTTCTCATTTTCCAGCTGTCCCTTTACCTGTGAACATCTGCTCCCAATCAGCTTTCGAAAGTTCTTGCCTAATACTGTCAAAATTGGCCTTTCTCCAATTTAGAACTTCAACTTTTAGATCTGGTCTATCCTTTTCAATCATTATTTTAAATCTAATAGAATTATGGTCGCTGGCCCCCAAAGTGCTCCCCACTGACAACTTAGGTACCTGCCCTGCGCTATTTCCCAAGAGTAAGTCAAGTTTTGCACCTTCTCTAGAAGGTACATCCACATACTGAATCAGAAAATTGTCTTGTAACACTTAACAAATTCCTCTCCATCTAAACCCTTAACACTCTGGCAGTCCCAGTCTATAGTTGGAAAGTAAAACTCCCCTACCAGAACCACCCTATTATTCTTACCGAGATCTCCTAACAAGTTTGTTTCTCAATTTCCCTCTGACTATTAGGGGGTCAATAATACAATTCCAATAAGGTGTTCATTGAATTCTTATTTCTCAGTTCCACCCAAATAACTTCCCTGGATGTATTTCCAGGAATATCCTCCCTCAGCACAGCTGTAATGCTATCCCTTATCAAAAATGCCACTTCCCCCTTCTCTCTTGGCTCCCTTTCTATCCTTCCTGTAGGCATTTGTATCCTGGAACATTAAGCTGCCAGTCCTGCCCATCCCTGAGCCATATTTCTGCAATTGCTATGATAAACTAGTTCCATGTTTCTAACCATGCTCTGAGTTCATCTGCCTTCCCCGTTAGGCCTCTTGCATTGAAATAAATGCAGTTTAATTTATTAGTCTTAACTTGTCCCTTCCTGCCCTGAGTGTTTGACTCGCTTCTGTTCTCAGCTGTACCAGTCTTAGATTGATCTCTTTCCTCACTATCACCCTGGGTCTCCCCCCCCACCCCCACCTTACTAGTTTAAATCCTCCCGAGCAGCTCTAGCAAATTTCCCTGCCAGTATATTAGTCCCCTTCCAATTTAGGTGCAATCCGTCCTTCTTGTATAGGTCACTTCCACCCCAAAAGAGATTCCAATGATCCAAAAATGTGAATCCTTCTCCCATACATCAGCTCTTCAGCCATGCATTCATCTGCTCTATCCTCCTATTTCTACCCTCACTAGCTCGTAGCACCAGGAGTAATCCAGATATTACTAGTCTCAAGAACCTCCTTTTTAAATTTCTGCCTAACTCTCTGTAATCTCCCTTCAGAATCTCAACCTTTTCCCTTCCTATGTCATTGTTTCCAATGTGGACAATGACCTCCTGCTGGCCCCTCTCCTCTGTGAGAACATTCTGCACCATCTCTGAGACATCCTTGATCCTGGCACCAGGGAAGCAACACACCATTCTGCTTTTTTGCTGCTGGCCACAGAAACATCTGTCTGTACCTCGAACTAGAGAATCCCCTATCACAATTGATCTCTTGGAACCCGACGTACCCCTTGTTGCATTAGAGCCTGTCTCCATACCGGAAATTTGGCTGTTCGTGCTACATTCCCCTGAGAATCCATCACCCCGTACATTTTCCAAAACAGCATACCTGTTTGAAATGGTTATACCCACAAAAGACTCCTGCACTAGGTGCCTACCTCTCTTACCTTTCATGGAGTTAACCCATCTATGTGACTGTATTTGAGACTTCCCACCCCTTCCTATAACTGCCATCCATAACATACTGTTGTAGTTGCAAATTCGTCATTGCTTCTAGCTGTCTCTCCAACCAATCCATTTGATCTGATAAGGTTCGCAGCCAGCAGCATTTATAGCAGATATAATCTACAGTAACTCTAAACTCTCTTTAAACTCCCATATCTGACAAGAAATACATATCACTCTATTAAAGGCCATTTTTGCTTCTTCACATTCTACAGACCCAGAAAATAACACCGTCTTATTCCTCTACAACACTGCCTCAGGTTAGGTTAATAGTTATAGCGTATATTTTAAGTTTAATCATGAGTCATATCCCCAAAAACACATAATTAAGAAAGAACCTACTCTACTCACTACTGCAGATTCTCTGTAGGCCACACTTAAAACAACAATTAACTTATCTGATTCTGTGCTGTGAATTTCGCCCAACAGTTCTTCCAAGATCAGTTGTGAATTTCACTGTTTGATAATTTTCCCAGATGCACTCCGATGTCCAGCGATACAAGAATTCAAACATTAAAGGCAGTAACTGTGCAGGTTTTCTCTCTCTCTTTCTCTCCTGCAATGACCTCACAATGTGTTTCCTTTGTCTGTTCTTCTCCCTTTTAAAACTGCTGTTGTTTTGACTTTTTTTCCGCAAAGTTCCAAAGCAATGCAACAGCATATAAAACAGTAATTGCTGCTCCTGCAATTATGAATTGAATGCAAAACATTTTCTTACCTTATGCACCGTAGGACTGCTGTCTTTCGAGTGAGGCAACTAGAAGTGATTTAACCTGAGGGTTACCATGCTTTCAGGCGAGGGGAGAGGTTAAAGCGAGTTCTTTGTGCTGATGCAGGAATTGAACCTACACTTTTGGCATTATTCTGCATTGCAAACTAGCCAACTGAACTAACTGACCCCCTTTTATTGGGCAGTACTATTATGTATAATGGAATGTTGCCACGTGTACTTTGAATGCTATCTGTGCGGGTGTAATAGAATTTGAATCACTTTTATATGTTGCTCAATTGTTAGTGGGTTAGCTCTTGTGACTTGACCCTCATTTCTTACTCTTGTAATGTGCACCATAATGATTTTGCTCTACATTACATCTGTTGTGGCATGTTGCATAAAAAGATCTCCACTTTGCATTTAATTAGTACAACACCTAACATAAGTTCATATATTTAATGAAGCAAAATTGAAAAGTCATCCTTCATATTACAAAAATACTTCACCTAACAGTCTGCATGTTCAGTATTGGTGACAATAGTCACCTGTTAATAGATCATTTCTCTCTGTTGAAATATTTGTAAAAGTGACTTCAGCTTCAAAAACAGCATGGCCAGACAAATCTTAGCACCTTTTATATTTATATTTAATTGATTATAATGTAATCTATTCTCAAATAACTTATTGTCAGACAGCGTATGTGACAAATTTTAAATATATGGTAGGATTGAAATCTATTTTAGCCAGCAGTGTAAAATGGGCTCCAATTGAACTGACATTGACTTGGAAAATATTGCCAAGATATTTAATTTCACACAGTGATATGTCTAAATTAGTCTCCAAAAGATGTTGAACTATTGGCCTATGAACTTCAACGATAATAAGATTGGATGTGGTGGAAATTAACTGCTGACTCGCTATCAGCCTGTTTTGCAAAGACTAGTTTTATTCCCTGTGTCTCTTTTACATTGGCAGTAAATATTCATCCATTATAAAGTCACTGAGAGTCAATTTTGTCAGTTTCTGAGGTAACAGTTTATATAAATGATTATTTTCCATAATACGCAGAACACTGTTTCTTGCAATTACATTTTTGGATGGTGTGCATCAAAAACTGGTATTTCTGAAAGAACCTATTACTGTTCGTACCTATGATTGTATCCTACATTTTCAATCATTTTTAATTTTTAAAATTGTTTCATAGTTGCGCATACGAGACCTAGAAAACATGTTGCAAGTGGAAAAGTCAAGTCATGCAGATGCAGCGTTAAATTTGGACTTGATTAAACAGCAATTCAGCGATATTGAACTCTCATATGAAAGGGAGAAATCAAAAGCTACAGAAACTACTAATCAATTACAGAAGTAAGAGTTTATATATTTATTAATCCACAGGACATTGGAATTGCTGGCTAGGCCTGCATTTTTTGTTACTCTTAATTGCTCAGAGGACATTTAAGAGTCAAGCATGTTGCTGTGAGTCTGGTGTCATTAGTGACCAGGACAGTATTGAACCAGATGGGTTTTATGAAAACCGACAGTGGTTATATGGCTGCCATTAGGTCAGCTCTTTATTCCAGATTTTATTTTATTAAATTTAAATCTCATCATCTGTCACAGTGGGATTCAAAACCAAATCTCTTGGGCATAACCACAGGTCAATACTCTATAATGTGAAAGTGCTGTGTTTTTTGGATTATGTTTTGAGTATGGTGTCAAATAATAAGGGACTCATTGCTAAATTACACAAGCTAACAATTAGGCTTGTTAAATTTGTTAAATTAACGAAGCATAGTTTTTGAAAGTTGCTCTTATTTTAAATTTACAAATTTTAACTAAACTTGCCATTTTCTCCTTAAGATTACAAAAAGAATTTACAGAATCAAAGCAACAGTTGACAGCAGAAATTGAAGAAAAGAATAATGTGATTGCTGACCTTTCAAAAATGCTTCAGGGCCATGAGGAAAGTTTTGAAAATCTTCAGGATGAGCTAAGAAAAGTAAGAATAAACTTGATAGAAAATGAAGCTGAATACAATATTCAGCATTGTCTATTTGACTGCAAGGTTATAATGGCTGCATTTATTTTAAGTACTGGAAAGATAGGAGTGGATAGTGCACTGTAATAATGCCTGTGGTCATCTGATATGTATGTTGCCACCTGTGAAGATTGTAATTGAGCTGAAGTTTGACTAGTATTGAGTGAACCCCATTAGTTCAAAGCTGCTTTTAAATTTGACTCTGGGGTACTGTTTAGGAGTTTTATTTTTGAAGTTTAATTGCTTTCACACCACTTGCAGCTACTTTACTAAACCGCTACTATTTAGTATGGAAATGAAGTTTTATACTTTCATGAAACAAAAACAGAAAATGTTCGAATTTTGTTATGGGCCACACAGTTGTTGTAGAGAAAGTGAAAATGTTTATATTTTGAATGTGGGTCCTCCTTCAAGCAGAACCATCAGAGGTGGATCAATATGTTGCAACCAACAAAGGAAGTGGGGAATATATTGTGAAAACATAGATGTGCTAATACTTGAAATAAATATGGAAAATGCTGGAGAAACTCTGGTGTGACAGCATCTGTGGAGAGTTAATTATGAGTCTTCTTTAGAATTAAATATACTTGAGGCTTGAGATAAACCTGTTGGACTGTAACCTAGTGTTATGTGATTTTTAACTTCATGCACCCCAGTCCAACAGCGGCACTCTAAATCATACTCTAGACTTGGTTAACTGAGCAGAAAGGGGTTGAAGTTGGGAATTAAGCATCAGGTATACTGATGATACTTTGTGGCCCAAAATGATCTGACGATGAATGGCTGATTCAGTTTTCCACCATGTCCATTCAAGTCTGCATCTGTGAAATTAACGGAATGGAGTGGAGAGCTGAGTGGATAACAGGCAGGTTGAGAGAAAGTAATGGCTTTACTGGGATTGAGGCATCGATAATGGAGGTGAGCATGTAGTTCAGCAGGTCATGGCTGCAGAAATGCTGTAGTTCATGAATGGTCAAAGGCCAACTGGGGTTTTGAATGCATAGTTTTGAACATGCAGTTGCAAGTACATTGTGACAGTGTTCTGTCAAGGACAGATATGGTTGGGATTGGGGAAATGGTAGAGAGGCCTCTATGTGGAGAAAGATGAAAAGAATTGATTAGGTGGCTTATCTATGATTAGATTACATTACATTACAGTGTGGAAAAAGGCCCTTCGGCCCAAAAGGTCCACACCGACCCACCGAAGCGCAACCCACCCATACCCCTACATTTACCCCTTACCTAACACTATGGGCAATTTAACATGGCCAATTCACCTGACCTGCACATTTTTGTGACTGTGGGAGGAAACCGGAGCACCCGGAGGAAACCTACACAGACACGGGGAGAACGTGCAAACTCCACACAGTCAGTTACCTGAGGCAGGAATTGAACCCGGGTCTCTGGTGCTGTGAGGCAGCAGTGCTAACCACTGTGCCACCGTGCCGCCCACGGTGATTGATGTAATGGGAATAGTGAGACCATGTGAGGTAACTAGCTCAGGGACAGAAGCAAGGTGAGAGGGAGGGCAGTGATAGCAGTTTTGAATATGGCTTGGAACATTTATATGGAGGTAGTAATTGAAGAGAGCAGAAAATTCATTTGGAAAACAAAGCATGATGAATTGAGATAGAGATTGAAATCACTGAGATTGAGGAATTACTCATTGTGAAGATTGAGAGAGGAAAGCTGTGAACGTATCCTGGTGAGGATTTGTTAGACATGACTAGGGGCTGGGAGGGCATGAAGAGTAAGGATTTCAATTTAGGTAAAATTATGAAAATGTTATAACTTTTCAAAAAATGAGCAAATCTATCAAATTGCCTTCTATTCACAATGAAGTTTTTTTTAAATTTGACTTTTTTAAGTATTAGAAATTTGCTGCAAAATTGACAGAGAGATACTATATTTATAGTTGTATGATAATTAGCTTACTTTTGACCTTTAGGGACAGCTAACCTTGCTTACAAGGCTGTTTTTAATGTTAAAAGTGTTAGCTATGCCTTTTTTTTGTTGATTCTTGGGTAACAAACATAATTATTTGCTGTAGAAGGTGAATGTCTGGGTCCCCCTGCCAGGAACAGCTGTACTTCATCTTAGAACAGTCACAGAATTAACTGCAGCTTGCTCACATGTTCTGGTGAAAGACTGAACAGAAATGTTAAAGGTCCAACTATTTTACCATTTAAGTGGTGTACATATTTTGTATTAGTTTGATTTTATTTTAATGTGGTTGACATATATGGGTGTTGATCTGGAATTTTCACCTTTAATACTGTTGGGAGATCTTTAACAAAAAAAGTGAGCAGACTAGTACAGAATTGCTATGTCAATAAATAATTTGACACACAGAGTCATCATAATGGCTTTCTGAAACTTAAAAATGTTATCTGTTTTCTTGGTGAGATTTAAGTTTATATGTGGTTTTGAAACATTATACCAAATCAATAGATTTCATTGTCTTGCTTTAAGTGGAAGTAAATTTTGCTGTGGATATTTTCAGTAGCTGATGCATCATTTCAATGTTGAAGTTAAATGTCTGTCCTGTTCCACATACTGTAATTAAAGATAAATGTATAGAGACATTTCTGGATGACATTCATGAAAAATTATTTGATATTTAAATTGTTATTCTGTGCAAATTTTATTTTTTAGATATATGTGCCTACACATTTATTTTCTTAGCTTAACCAAGTGAGATCTTGGTACTTAGACAATTTATTTACTTGTTTCTCGTTGTAAATCCTTTCATAAATTGGCATCTTTGGTTGTGTTTTAACTTGTAAATATTACTTAATGTAGCTGTGTAAAAGCATTTATTTTTGTGGTAACATGTTAATTTCTTTCTAATAAGATCTGTCCTTAATTCTCTTACAAGGCAAGGAAACGGCGGGCTTTCCTGGAAGAAACATATGGGGGCAGCATGAGAGAGCTAGAACTCCTTTTGGGCAATTTTGCTGTGTCAGGCCTACGGACATCAGGTTAGTTGACTATATGAAATGACAGATGCAGCTGTCAGTGTTCCAAAAGCCACTGCATTGTGGGAATTCTGCAGATGCCGCTGTAATCCCTCTTCTCAACATGCACTGATCTGATGACAAGATAAGAGTGGTCCTCACAGCAGTACAGTGGCCAAGCAGGCTGAGAAAAGGTGACAGAATGTAGGCCTGATGCTGCTGAGCTGGAGCTTGATTTACAAGTGCCAGGGTCAACTTGACAGGCAGTAAAGAGTGAGCTTGCTGGCTTATAATTCCTGTAGGGAACTGAGGCCCTCACAGATTTCTAAGTAAAATACCTGGAAAGGGACCAGATGTTTTTTATGTACCTCGAGCCAAAATACTGCAGCATCTTAAGCAACTTGGTAACTGCCAATTCAGGAAGGTTATTTAGGACAACAATGAGGGTTGTTATCTTAACATTTAAAAAAAAAGAGTCAATGCTCCATGTTGGGCATGTGAAAGAAATTCCACAGTAACATTTTCTTTATGTACTGGTTAATACAGAGGAACCTCGATTATTCAAAGGACACGGGCGGGTAGTATTTCATCTGGTTAATCGAATTCTGGATAATTGAATGCCGGATAACATAGTTTAGCTGAGCATCGGGCCCTTGCAATCTTGCCAGATAATCCAATATTCAGGTAATCGTATGCTGGATAATTGAGGTTTCTCTGTATTTACATTTCAGTCAATAATTCATGGTTTAATGCTTTTTCTTGGTCGAAGGATTCTGTGAAAGCCAGCTACATTGCGTTAGACTGACATTTTAAATAGTGACAGCTCATGGTTGGTTGTAGTGAGCATTTTTACAGGGAAAAGCATACTTTTATTCCAGTCTCAGAGGAGACAATGGGAGGCCACTATAGTGAAGGAACATGCTATAATGAGGAAATTAGAAACATTTCTGTCCTTGTCAAATTTGTGCTAATGCAATTATTAAATGAATGTTTCAGAAAAGGACTGTTGCTTTCATTAGCAAAATACCATTTCTATAATATGCAATTAAAGTAAAAATATAAGTCATGGGTTTAACTTAAGGTGATTGAGTGACCTACTGATTGGGAGCTCCACTCTAATTACATCTCCGGGACTAGTTGCAGAAGTGTGATATTTTGTCATTTAACCTTGGCTCTTTGCGTTCCCCATTGCTTGCATTGCCTCAGATGTGAATTTAACATGAATTTTTCTTCAAGGAGGCCAGCCACCTGAAGGTGAAGCATAATATTATACTGCAGACAACTTACAAAAATATAAAATCACACAACACCAGGTTATGGTCCAAAAGGTTTAATTGGAAGCACACTAGCTTTCGGAGCGACGCTCCTTTATCAGGTGACAATCACCTGATGAAGGAGCGTCGCTCCGAAAGCTAGTATGCTTCCAATTAAACCTGTTGGACTATAACCTGGTGTTGTGTGATTTTTAACTTTGTACACCCCAGTCTACACTGGCATCTCCAAATCATTACAAAAATATAGTCTGTAGTAGATAATGTTAAAAGAAGAATGTTCAAAGTTGATGATTTTAATCCATGAGCAAATGTTTCTGGTGAGAACATAGAACGGTACAGCACAGGAACGGGCCCTTTGGCCCACAATGTTGTACTGAACATGATGCCAAATGAAGCTGCACAAAATGGAGTGTTCTTAACATTATTATTTTTATTGGTGATTTTTAAAGATTGTGGGCTGAATTTTATATATTCTTGGCAAAGTCCAAGTTATATTGAGATTTTTTGGAGGGATTTCCATTGCAAGGCCCAGCAAGTTTTCTTGCTGTATCTTATCAAACTTGCCTCATTAACTACCTACTCCATCCTGAAAATGTCTGCCACATCTGGTTCAGGCCCCATTTTGCAACATGTTACTCCCACAAAACCTGCCACTCAGCGGATATTTGCACGAAGACTGATATCACTTGCATCCGTATCAGCTTTAAAATGCTCTGTGCATCCGAACAGTTTTGGCATTCTGAAGCTGCCCTGCTTGGTCAAGAATGTTTCTGGAAGATGTCAGAGAAGGGAAAGATGGCACAATAATTCCCTGATGGGGTTCTGGATGTCCTGGTTGAGGGGACGGTGCATTGGGGAGGAGTACACTTCTAGCTTTGGAAGAGGGGACAACTACTTTTGTGGCTTGGGTGACAATGCAGTGCTAAATTGCAATTTTGTTTATAAATGCCACTACTTTTGTTTTGCATCTGTAGCCCCAGATGTAATTGTTTCAGCCTAAGATAACACTTTATGGCCACAGATGATGTTCCATGGACAGATGTTTCTGGTGAGAACATAGAACGGTATAGCACAGGAATGGGCCCTTTGGTCCACGATTTTGGACTGCACTTGATGCCAAATGAAACTAATCCCTTCTACTTACCCTTCTATTCCTTGCATACTTATGTGCTTATTTAAAGGTCCCTTAAATGCCCTTGTCGTATCTGCTTCCACCACCCCGGCACTGTGTTCCAGACTCCCGATTTGGAGATGCCGGTGTTGGACTGGGGTGTACAAAGTTAAAAATCATACAACACCTGGTTATAGTCCAACAGGTTTAATTGGAAGCACTAGCTTTCGTAGCGATGCTCCTTCACAACCACCTGATAAAGGTGCAGCACTCCGAAAGCTAGTGCTTCCAAATAAACCTGTTGGACTGTAACCTGGTGTTGTATGATTTTTAATTTTCCAGACTCTTACCACTCTCTGTTTAGAAAAAAAACCCAAAAGCCTGCACTTCATGTCTCTTTTGAACTTGCTCCTTCTCACCTTAAATGTATGCCCCCTAATATTACATATTTCAACTCTGGGTAAAATATTCTGACTGTCAACCCTGTCTATGCATCTCGTAATTTTATAACCTTTTATCAAGTCTCCTCTTATCCTCCACAGCTCAAGAGAAAACAACCTGGGTTTTTCTAGCCTCACATTATAGTTCGTATCCTCTAATCCAGGCAACATCCTGGTAAATCTCATCTGCCCCCTCTCCAAAGCCTCTCTACCCTTCCTGTACTGTGGCAACAATAATTGAATGCAATGCTCTCAATGAGGCTGAAACATCCTTCCACTACTACTCTTTGTCTTCTATGGGCAAGCCAATTCTGAATCCATGTGGTCAAATCACTGTGGATCTTATGTATCTTAATCTTCTGGATGAGCCTACCAATGAGGAACCTTGTCGAAAGCCTTACTAAAATCCATATAAGCAACATCCACTGCTCCACCCTCATCAATCACCTTAGTCAACTCCTTGAAAAAATTGAATCAAGTTAGTAAGACATGACTTGCCTTGCACAAAGCCATGCTGGCTGTCCCTAATGAGGCCATGCTTTTCCAAATGTGCGTAAATCCTAGCCCTAAGAACTCTCTCCAATAGCTTCCTAACCACCGATGTGAGACTCTTTTGTCTATAGTTTCTTGGATTATCCCTATTTCCTTACTTGAACAAAGGAACAACATATGCTACTCGCCAGTCCTCCAGGACCCCAGTGGCTAGTGAGGATATAAAGATCGTAGTCAAGGCTCCAGATATCTCCTCTCTTCCCTCTCTCAGTAATCTGGGGTAGATACCATCAGGTCCTGAGGACTTTTCCATGTTAATACTCTTCAAGAGATCCAACACTACTACTTTCGTAATCTCAAAATGCCCTACCATATTATCATGCTCCACACAAATCTCACTGTCCTCCATATCGTTTTCCTGGGTGAGTACTGATGCAAAGTACTTATTTAAGATCTCACCCACATCTTCTGCCTCTCAGCACAAGTTCCCTTTATCCTTGAGTGGTCCTACCTTCTCCCTAGTTATCCTCTTTTGTTTTTGATGTTTCTGTAGAATGCATTGGGATTCCCTTTAAAACTACTTGCCAAGGTCTCCTAATTCCCTGCTTGAGTATTTGCCTGCTTTCCTTATATTCCTCATGGACCCTGTCCGATTTTCACTTCCTGAACCTTACAAACTGTATGCTTTTTTATTCCTTTTGACTACATTCACAATCTCCCTTATCTTGCCTTCCTCCTTTCTGGAACATGCTGGTCTCGAACTCTCCCCAGCAGGTCATTAAACAGTTTCTACATGTCAAATATGGACTTGCCTGATAACAGCTCCTCCCAATTAATACTCCCTAGCTCCTGCCTAATACTGATGTATTTTGCCCTCCCCCAATTTCGTACCTTCTTGTAAAGTCCTGACTTTCTTAAAACTTAAGGTGTTGTGATCACTGTTTCCAAAATGCTTTCTCACTGAAAGATCGGTAATGTGGCTAGGCTCACTAGCCAATACAAGGTCCAGTACACCCCTCCTCTAGTTGGTCTATCCACATATTCTATCAAGAAACTCCCTTGGATGCACTCAACAAATTCCACCCTGTTGAAGCCCCTTGCTCTAAGGGAGTGCCAATCAATATTGGGGAAGTTAAAGTCACCCACTATGACAATTCTTATTGCACCTTTCCGTAATCTGCCTACATATTTGTTCCTCAATGTCTTGGTGGCTGTTGGGGAACCTATAGTAATAATCCTATCAGAGTGATTGCACCCATCTTATTTTTGAGCTCTACCCGTTTGGTTCAGTGATCTGGGTGCAGATATGACGTTTTCCTTGATTAGTAATGTAACCTCTCCACCTCTTTTACCTTCCTCTAGCTTGTCTAAAACAGCAAAACTCTGGAATATTGAGCAGCCAGTCCTGTACCTCTCTCAACCAAGTCTCTGTAATGGCCACAACATCATAGTTCCATATATCCAAGCTCTAAGCTCATCTGCCTTACGTATAATACTTCTTGCATTGAATAAAACACACTTCAGCCCATTAGTGCTATCATCTTCATTTGACCTGTCTCTGCTTGTCCTTTCTTTCTGAATTTACTATACTTAACATGTACCTTCTCCTCAACTGTTGAACATTTGGATGCAAGAAGGAAAGGTGTATTGAGGGCATGGGTGCTACTGGTATTTTTTGGCACTCATTTTACAACTTCCCTATCCATGTCCAACTTGTCTGTCTAAAAATATGAATGTGAATATATTACACATTGATATCTGTGGCAGGAAGATGCAAAACAGACAGGGAGGCAAATGCATTAGGGATTAGGGATGACACTGGTCTGTGTCGTTTGTAATTCATGGTTGTGTGGAGTAATATTTCCCTTTAAAAGTCCAAACTTCGGTGGATCTTGCAGCCCTTCACCATTCTAGTTACTTACCCCACCTACGCTGAGTGTGGTCACAAACATTTTCTCCTCCATTGTGCACTTTTGACAGTGAAGGCTCCTTGGTCAGTGGCTTACAGCCTTTGCCTCTACTATTGTGAGCCCTCAAATTTCCAGAGTCCTTTACCAATCATCTTTCCCACAAACCTCACAGGATTTGCACATTTCCTGTTTGCCACCCAACCTGTCCAGAGTACCCTGCCAATGTATTAGGGAGGAATAATGGTTGCAAAAATTTGGCAAATGCCAGCTACTGATGTCCTTGGAAGAGTGGTGCTCATAGCTGGTGCCCGTGGATTCTGCCCTGAGATGCAGTGTAGTCATGTGCAACATGGAGTTCCTTTGGACTGAGTGGCAAGCTGAATTGGCCAGGTTTTCATGTTGAGCTTTTGTTTGGTAAAATAGGAAGCTAAATATTAGTCAATTATAAAACAAGCAATATTGTCCTTAATTGGCAATTTATAGTGAAACATAGAAACACAGAAAATAGGAGCAGCAATAGGACGTTTGGCCATTCAAGCCTGCTCCACTATATGACATGATCATGACTGATCATTCAACTTAGTATTCTGTTCCCATTTCTCCTCATACCTTATGATCCCTTCAGCTCTAAGAACTATATCTAATTCCTTCTTGAAAACATTCAATGTTTATCCCTTACTTTTTGCTGTGCAGAGAATTGCAGGTTCGTCACACTCTGAGTTAAGACCCTGGTTCTGGAGTTTCCATCCTTTTTGCATTTACCCTGTCTAGTTCTGTTACAATTTTATAGATCAGAGTCGAGAGTGGGTGCTGGAAAAGCACAGCAGGTCAGGCAGCATCCGAGGATGCTAAAATCTCCTAGTTGATTTTAACCCTACTGCGAAGCCTACCTTGAAGAAGTTCTCCTCCTCTCTCGACAAAATCATTGGATGCTGCCTGACCTGCTGTGCTTTTCCAGCACCCCGCTCTCGACTCTGACCTCCAGCATCTGCAATCCTTACTTTCACCTGGATAATCTTTTAGATGTTAATGAGATTACCCTCATTCTTTTTAATTCCAGTGTGCATTGCCCTAATTCATCCAATCTGTGTATGTTTGTCCTGCCAGCCCAAGAGTCAGTCAGGTAAACATTTGCTGCACTCCCTCCATAGCCAGAACATCCTTTCTCAGATAAGGAGACCAAAACTGCGCACAGTGCTCCAGGTGTGGTCTCATCAAGGTTCTGTACAACGCCAGCAAGGCATTCCCGCTCCTATATGTAAATCCCTTTGCTTTGAAGGCCATCTTATGATTTGCCAGCTACACCACCTGCTGAACCTGCATGCTTACTTTCAACTTGCCACTGTCTATCCTTGCTCCTTGTCAAAAGCATAAAAGATGCATCAAGATGCTTCTGATATCACTGTGACTTTCACTGGACTTTTCAACCAACTCTGCCACACATCACTCAGACCCCTTCTTGTGATGTAATCATAAAACAATGATACGAGGATAATTATACATAATAACAAAAACCTAGTAATCCAAACATTCGTCCAATTAGCTGTATGCCAGTGCAGCCATTAACTGATGACTTTGGCAGTTTCTGTGCATATAATCAGAATTACTAAAACTTTGAATTAAATATTAATAATGCAACCAAGTGGAAAATAATTATCTTTTGTTTGGTTCGGTCCTTTGGATTACTGGTCAAGTGACATACCATTTGACCACAGTACCCTTCAATTCATTTAAATTAAGGAACTTTAAGTTAACAATAGTGGACATATTAAGTTTCACATAACCAAGTCACTTCTGATATTATGCAAGGACCAATGATGAGTAATCATTCAGAAAATTCTGCTAAAATCAATCTAACTAACTTATTAAGCTCTTTTAAGTATTTTTACTCCCCAGAAAAGTGGTGTCACTTGTACTTCTTGATGAACAATTCTTTTATGTCACTAAGTGGGAGCAAGCCATAATTACTGCTTATCAGTTATCAGTCATTTATTTTTTTAAGAACATATAAATGCACCTAATGGCTTTTGCCATCCATAGCTATCCTTGTAATGTCTGCCTCTGGCTAGACAAAGGGGAATATAGATCAAGGACTGTTATCCAGTCAGATCTTCTCAACTTTAAGGAACCATTTACTAGTGAACTTTGATAAATCTTACTTTGCACTGATGCAAAGACCCTGTCTATATGTTTGATCCTTCCAGCAGATTCTCTTTGTGCTTCTCAGCTCCATGTTTTATTTTTAAGAGGAATGAAACATTTGATTCGAATGTTTCATATACTTCTCTGTAGAATGTTGAAATACCTGTTCCAAAGAGCTTTTTTTAAACAAGCTGCTATAGTCCAAGCAGTAAAATCCCAGGGCAGCAGATACATGTAGTAATGCCTTCTGATGATTTGAAGTAGCTTTGTCTTTAATGTCACAGATTTATCAATATGTAAATATTATTTTCAATTTGTCTTCTCCAACGAGTTTGCATTCCTGCTGCTAAACTGGTTAATATTTTAAGAATGCCAATGTATGAAGAAAGGGGATCATTTTGATGAATTTCTTTTCTCTCTTGGTTGACACTAGAAGTGTTGATGTTGGAGACTACATTAAGCTCCACCCAATTTGAGGTAGAGTCTCAATGGAGAATCAGGATTCTAGCTCAAGATCCTGATGGGTTCAGACATGTCATGCTTGACTTCTAATCATCTTAATAGTTGTGTTGAAATAGTCAGTGTAAATGTTACTAAATGCTGTTGTGCAAGAAATTACATCTTGTTGCTCAGAAAAGTGTCTCTTGTTGAGTCTCAGTAATGTTTTATCCTCTTCCACATTAACTAACTGCCCCTTAGACCAACTATGAGGTCCACCTTCAATTCTGCCTGACTCTGGGTCCTTATCTTAACATAACCAAACACTTTGATTTAAAAATATCTAGACAGGAGGACTTAGTGGGAGCACTCAACTCGAGGTGGTAATAGATCGTTCTGCAAAATATGTACAATTATGTCAAATTGAGCTTTTTTTGTTAATTCATTTGGAAACACTTTTTTTGCACCCTATCCATTTAAGAAATCAGCCACTGAATGACATTTGTAATTACAGCAAACTGTCGCATAACGTCAAATATCTATAGCATCCCTTCTCTTTGTAATTATTGATGATATTTTTCACTGTTGCAAAGTAATTCCTAATGCCCTATGCAAGATTACTGTAAATGCTGATAAGAAAGAAGTTGCACTGTACAGAAAAGCACAATATAAGCTTTCTTTGTTGCTTTGCACTATACTGTCCACATAATTCTCGGGCCGGCACGGTGGTTCAGTCGCTAGCACTACTGCCTCATAGCATCAAGGACCTGGGTTCACTTCCAGCCTCTGGCAACTGTCTATATGGAGTTTGCACATTCTACCTGTGTCTGCACGAGTTTCCTCCGGATGCTGCGGTTTCCTCCCACGATCCAAAGATGGGCAGTTTAGATAAATTAGCCATCCTAAATTGCCCATAGTGTTCAGGGATGTGTAGGTTAGGTGCATTAGTCAGAGGCAAATATAGGGTAGGGGAAATAGGTCTGAGTGGGTTACTCTTCAGAGGGTCAGTTTTGGGCCTGTTTCCACATTGTAGGGATTCTAATTCTGAAAAAAAGAGTTAGGTGACATTTACAACTTAAGTGTTAATGGGCTTGTTAAATCTCCTTATTTTCAACTCACTATCTATGCTTCCTCTGGTTCATGACTGAGATGTAATTTGGAATAAACTTTAAACATTTTGGTAAAATTACTCGAGATGTACAGCATGGAAACAGACCCTTTAGTCCAACCCATCCATGCCGACCAGATATCCCAACCTAATCTAGTCCCACCTGCCAGCACCTGGCCCATCTCCCTCTAAACCCTTCCTATTCATATACCCATCCAAATATCTCTTAAATGTTGCAATTGTACCAGCCTCCACCACTTCCTCTGGCAGCTCATTCCATACGTGTACCACTCTCTGCGTGAAAAGGCTACCCCTTAGATCTCTTTCATATCGTTCCCCTCTCACCCTAAACATAGAACAATACAGCACAGAACAGGTCCTTCGGCCCACGATGTTGTGCCGAACATTTGTCCTAGCTTAAGCACCTATCCATGTACCTATCCAATTGCTGCTTAAAGGTCACCAATGATTCTGACTCTGCCACTCCCACAGGCAGCGCATTCCATGCCCCCACCACTCTCTGGGTAAAGAACCTACCCCTGACATCCCCCCCCATACCTTCCACCCTTCACCTTAAATTTATGTCCCCTTCTAACACTCTTGTACCCGGGGAAAAAGTCTCTGACTGTCTACTCTATCTATTCCCCTGATCATCTTATAAACCTCTATCAAGTCACCAGTCATCCTTCTCCGTTCCAATGAGAAAAGGCCTAGCACTCTCGACCTATCCTCGTACGACCTATTCTCCATTCTAGGCAACATCCTGGTAAATCTCCTCTGCACCCTCTCCAAAGCTTCCACATCTTTCCTAAAATGAGGCGACCAGAACTGCACACAGTACTCTAAATGTGGCCTTACCAAGGTCCTATACAGCTGCAACATCACCTCACGACTCTTGAATTCAATCCCTCTGCTAATGAACGCTAATACACCATAGGCCTTCTTACAAGCTCTATCCACCTGAGTGGCAACTTTCAAAGATCTATGAACATAGACCCCAAGATCCCTCTGCTCCTCCACCTTACTAAGAACCCTACCGTTAACCCTGTATTCCGCATTCTTATTTGTGGACAACCTCACACTTGACAGGGTTGAACTCCATCGGCCACTCCTCAGCCCAGCTCTGCATCATATCTAAGTCCCTTTGGAGCCGACAACAGCCGTCCTCACTATCCACAACTCCACCAATCTTCGTATTGTCTGCAAATTTACTGACCCACCCTTCGACTCCATCTTCCAAGTCATTAATAAAAATTACAAACAGAAGAGGTCCCAGAACTGAAACCTATGCCCACTAGTTCTGGACTCCCCAACCCCAGGGAAAAGACTTTATCTATTTATCTTATCCATGCCCCTCATGAGTTTATAAGCTTCTATAAGGTCACTCCTCAGCCTCCGACGCTCCATGGAAAACAGCCCCAGCCTGTTCAGCCTCTCCTCATAGCTCAACTCCTCCAACCCTGGCAGCATCCTTGTAAATCTTTTCTGAACCATTTCAAGTTTCACAACATCTTTCTAATAGGAAGGAGACCAGAACGGCACACAATATTCCAACAGTGGCCTAACCAATGTTCTGTACAGCCACAACATGACCTCCCAACTCCTGTACTCAACACTCTGACCAATAAAGGAAAGTATGCTGAACGCCTTCTTCACTATCCTACCTACCTGTGACTCCACTTTCAAGGAGCTATGAACCTGCACTCCAAGGTCTCCTTGTTCAGCAACACTCCCTACGATCTTACCATTAAATATATAAATCCTGCTAAGATTTGCTTTCCCAAAATGCAGCACCTCACATTTATCTGAATTAAGCTCCATCTGCCACTTCTCAGCCCATTGGCCCATCTGGTCAAGATCCCGTTGTAATCTGAGGTAACCTTCTTCGTTGTCCACCACACCTTCAATTTTGATGTCATCTGCAAAACCGTACCTCTTATGCTCACATCCAAATCATTTATGTAAATGATAAAAAGTAGGGGACACAGCACCGATCCTTGTGGCACTCCACTGGTCACAGGCATCCAGTCTGAAAAACAACCCTTCACCACCACCCACTGTCTTTTACCTTTGAGCCAGTTCTGTATCCAAATGGCTAGTTCTCTCTGTATTCTGTGAGATCTAACCTTGCTAACCAGTCTCCCATGGGAATCCTTGTCAAACGCCTTATTGAAGTCCATATAGATCACATCTACTGCTCTGCCCTCATCAATTCTCTGTTACTTCTTCAAAAAACTCAATCAAGTTTGTGAGACATGATTTCCCATGCACAAAGCTATGTTGACTATCCCTAATCAGTCCTTGCCTTTCCAAATACATGTACACCCTATTCCTCAGGATTCCCTCCAACAACTTGCCCACCACCAACGTCAGGCTCACTGGTCTATAGTTCCCTGGCTTGTCCTTACCACCCTTCTTAAACAGTGGCACCACGTTTGCCAACCTCCAGTCTTCCGGCAACTTACCTGTGACTATTGATGATAAAATATCTCAGCAAGAGGCCCACCAATCACTTCCCTAGCTTCTCAGAGTTCTAGGGTATACCTGATTAGGTCCTGGGGATTTATCCACCTTTATGCTTTTCAAGACATCTAGCACTTCCTCCTCTGTAATATGGACATTTTTCAAGGTGTCACCATCTATTTCCCTACGTTCTATATCTTCCATATCATTTTCCACAGTAAATACTGATGCAAAATACTTGTTTAATACCTCTCCTATTTTCTGCAGCTCCACACAAAGGCTGCCTTGCTGATCTTTGAGGGGCCCTATTCTCTCCCTAGTTACCTTTTTGTCCATCATGTATTTGTAAAATCCTTTGCATTCTCCTTACTTCTGTTTGCCAAAGCTATCTCATGTCCCCGTTTTGCCCTCCTGATTTCCCTCTTAAGTATACTCCTACTGCCTTTATACCCTAAGGATTCACTTGATTATCCTGTCTATATCTAACATCTGCTTCCTTCTTTTTCTTAACCAATTCCTCTATTTCTTTAGTCATCCAGTATTCCCTATACCTCCCAGCCTTTCATTTCACCCTGACAGGAATATACTTTCTCTGGATTCTCATTATCTCATTTCTGAAGGCTTTCCATTTTCCAGCCATCCCTTTACCTACGAACATCTGCCCCAATCAGCTTTCGAACGTTCTTACCTAATACTGTCAAAATTGGCCTTTCTCCAAATTAGAACTTCAACTTTTAGATCTGGTCTATCCTTTTCCATCACTATTTTAAATCTTATAGAATTATGGTTGCTGGCCCCAAAGTGCTCCCACACTGACCCCTCAGTCACCTGCCCTGCCTTATTTCCCAAGAATAGGTCACGTTTTGCACCTTCTCTAGTGGGTACATCCACATACTGAATCAGAAAATTTTCTTGTACACACTTAACAAATTCCTCTCCATCTAAACCCTTAACACTATGGCATTCCCAGTCTATGTTAAAATGCTATGGAAAATTAAAACCTCCTACCATAACCACTTTATTATTTTTACAGATCGCTGAGATCTTCTTACAAACTTGTTTCTCAATTTCCCTCTGACTATTAGGGGTTCTGTAATACAATCCCACTAAGGTGTTCATCCCTTTCTTATTTCACAATTCCACCCAAATAACTTTCCTGGATGCATTTCCGGGAATATCCTCCCTCAGCACAGCTGTAATGTTATCCCTCATCAAAAACGCCACACCCCCCTCCTCTCTTGCCTCCCTTTCTATCCTTCCTGTAGCATTTGTATCCTGGAACATAAGCTGCCAGTCCTGCCCATCCCTGAGCCATATTTCTGTAATTGCTATGATACCCCAGTACTGTGTTCCTAACCATGCCCTGAGTTCATCTGCTTTCCCTGTTAGGCCTCTTGAATGAAATAAATGCAGTTAAATTTATTAGTCCTACCTTGTCCCTTCCTGCCCTGACTGTTTGACTCTCTTCTGTTCTCAACTGTACCAGTCTTAGATTGATCTCTTTCCTCACTGTCTGCCTGGGTCCCCCCTTATTAGTTTAAATCCTCCCGAGCAGCTCTAGCAAATCTCCCTTCTAGTATATTAATCCCCTTCCAATTTAGGTGCAATCCGTCCTTCTTGTATAGGTCACTTTTACCCCAAAAGAGATTCCAATGATCCAAAAATGTGAATCCTTCTCCCATACATCAGCTCCTCAGCCATGCATTCATCTGCTCTATCCTCCTATTTCTGCCCTCATTAACTCGTAGCACCGGGAGTAATCCAGATATTACTAATCTCAAGGACCTCCCTTTTAAACTCCTGCCTAACTCTCTGTAATCTCCCTTCAGAATCTCAACCTTTTCCTTTCCTATGTCATTGGTTCCAATGTGGACAATGACCTCTTGTTGGCCCCTCTCCCCCTTGAGAACATTTTGCACCCTCTCTGAGACATCCTTGATCCTGGCACCAGGGAAGCAACACACCATTCTGCTTTTTTGCTGCTGGCCACAGAAACGTCTATCTGTACCTCGGACTAGAGAGTCCCCTAACACAATTGATCTCTTGGAACCTGACGAACTCCTCATTACATTAGAACCAGTGTCAATACCAGACACTTGGCTGTTCATGCTACATTCCCCTGAGAATCCATCACCCCCTATATTTTCCAAAACAGCATACTTGTTTGAAATGGGGATAGCCACAGAAGACACCTGCACTAGCTGTCTACCTCTTACCTTTCCTGGAGTTAACTCCTCTACCTGACATTACTTGTGACTTTCCCCGCTTCCTATAACTACCAACCATCACATACTGTTGCTTTTGCAAATTCCTCACTGCCTCTAACTGTCTCTCCAACCGATCCATTCAATCTGATAGGATTCTCAACCAACAGCATTTATTGCAAATATAATCCGCAGTAACCCTTCAACTCTCTTTAAACTCCCACATATGACAAGAAGCGCGTATCACTACTAAAGGCCTTCAGTGTTTGTTAATTTTCCCAGACACACTCCGATGTCCAACAATACATAAATTCAAACAGCAAAGGCAGTAACTGTGCAGGTTCACTGTGTCAGTTTCTTTCTCTCTCTCTCTCCTGCTCTGACCTCACCATGTGCTTCCTTTGTCTGCTCTTCTCCCTTTTAAAGTGCTGTTGTTTTGACTTTTTTTCGCCCAAAATTCCAAAACAATGCAACAGCATATAAAACAGTAATTGCTGCTCCTGGAATTCAAGGAAATCACCTCCAACACCTAAAATACCTAAAAAAAAGGAGCAGCTGTTACAGCCAGATATTTTTCCCGTCCTCCATCTTGGAAATGATGTAAAAGTAATCCAATTTATGGGGAGGTTATATTGCGTTCAGAGCGAGGGTGATTCTTGAAGTCGGCAATTTAACACTTTAGTTACATTTTATTTTCCCAATAAATGCATGAACATTTTTGAATACTGAAAGGTCATTAGCATCTATTCCTGTTGAATTCAAATTATTTCTTCCCTCCAGTACCATGCATATAACTCGAAGAAAATATAATGGTTGAAATATTTTTATTTGTAATCTTAACTCACACACAGAATACTGTACTGCAGAGACAAATTTACTGCTTTTTGAAATCATACTCTACCCATGCATACTTCATACTATGGAATTAAAATTTCATCTAAATATTGGGAAGATTAAAATTGATTCCAGTCCCTACCTCCAATTCCAACCAGGAGCTGTAGCGCTTTGAAGGATATAGATAATAGGTATGTGGGTACATTATCACCTGTTGGTTCCCCTCCAAGCGACATACCATTTTGATTTGGAACTATCAGGGACTTGGGTTCGATTCCAGCCTCGGGTGACTTTCTGTTTGGAGTTTGCATATTTTCCCCGTGTCTGCGTGGGTTTCCTCCGGGTGCTGCGGTTGCCTCCCACAATCCAAAGATGTGCTGTTTAGGTGAATTGGTCATGCTAAATTGCCCATAGTGTTCAGGGATGTGTAGGTTGTGTTGGTAGATCAATATCCTGGGACTTGTTTCTTGATAGCGTTGTGGATCTCTCTCTTTCTCTGTCTCTTCTACCCCCTCCTCCCCCCAACTTCTGCTGCACCCCTAATGATGGTCCATCTGTGATGCCCAAATCCTGTGAATGAATAAAAAAATCCATGGAATAGTGGCTGAATCTGACTGTTAAATTTGATTGAGATGAGGGCTTCTAACCACATGTATTCATGGCATCACTTAAACAGTCCATTTCAGAAACTGTAACATTCCCCAAATGCCATTTCTCAGCATATCATCTGTTGAAGCCCTCATCCATTTCTTTGTTATTTCTAACTTCAACACATTCCTGGCTGTGCCTCCATCATTTGCTCTCCATAGACTTGAGGTTATCTAAAGCTCTACTGCTTGTATCTTAACACCCATCACCTTGTGCTCACTGATCTGCAATATCTCCTGATTAATTTTTAAAATTCTTTGACTCGTTTTAAAGTCTTCAACCCTTCCTACTTTTATAGTCGTCGCCGATTCTATAATCACGTGAGATATCTGCATCCCTCCAATTCTGTTCTTGTGTATCCCTTTTTGAAATTAATTGTTCCATCTCTGACACTTATAAATTCTTCTATGCTGCTATGCATCCAATCTCTAGTATTTCTTCCGTGAATGTTTCTGCCTCCTTACCTCTCTTTCCTCTTTTCAGGTTCTTTTTTACAGCTTATTCTTTTGACCATGCTTTTAGCTATCTGCTCTGATATAGGTTTACCACCTCATGCTTATGATGTTTCAATATGTTAAAAGCATGTGTTTAGCTATGTTTAAAAACTCTATAAATATAAATTGTTGGGAAAAAAATGTCTTTGCCTTGCTTCCCTCATTCACTAAAAACATCTGTGCTATTAGATTAGGGTGATCAAATAGATTTCAAAGTTTTCAACATTGCACATCAGAGATACAGTGTGACAATGCATACCTGATTCTAATTCTAATTATTTCATTATAATTTTCTGTCATAATTGCAACATTGGTTGCAGTTTCAGGGTGACGATGTTATATTTTTATGAATGGCTGGAAGGAGGAATTCAGAATAGTGCCTGACAGCAGATTGCTTTATTGAAAACATGATAATTTAAACCTAGAAATAAAGGTAATATTTGCTGTGTGATTCTGCTTTTACTGTATACTCTTCATAACTTCTGAGATAATTAATTATTCCATATTTACCCTTTCAATACATATATCGATACACGATAAAGATTGATATTGAATAACTTGTGAAATTTAGTGGTTTTTAGGCACAATATCTATTTTCTAACTGCAGTATTATAAGGCAATGTTTAAAAGCTTTACATGTCTTCCCTTTTTCCTCCTTTAGGCAGTCGCAAGGACAAAGAAAAACCCTTAAGCCCCTCTGTCGTCCTTGAGAATTTGAGACAAACCTTGACAGATTACCAGAGCAGGCTAGAAGACACATCTAATGAGGTAACACTTGCACTGTTTGGTGCCTAAGATGCAGCCCTTGGCCTGCAGCAGTATGTGTTACCCACTCATTACAAAGGTCATGGGAGATTGCAGTGACCACAGGGAGTCCAGGATTGACAGCTTTGCAGTTACCTATGGTGTCTGAGAAAACAACATAAAATGTGGTCATAGTGTTTAGTCCAAGAAAATCAAACAGTTTTACAGGACTGTTATTTTAGGAAACCTTTTAAGAACACTTCACTGAATTCCAACGTTTATTTTTTGAAATGGGGTAAAAATAAAAATTTTAGTGTCTCATTTCCATTTGCTCAACAGGCTGGACATGTAACTGCATGTTTATGAGCAGCAGATTTAACAAAACACTTTTTCTTGAAACGTTTGTTGCAAAATCGTATTACCATGTTAGTATATGAAGTGACCCACTGAATGTTTGAAGGTTGTTAATCAAACAGCTCACATTGTTATGTTCATTGTGTCTGTGTCTTTGTTTCAAAAAATACAATTACGGTGGCTTTGGGAATTTCAAGAGGGATTGTAAACTGTTAGAAAACTAAGAAAATAGTTACATTTCTAACTGCACCAGAAATCTTTTGATCCCTCCTGAATCAGCCCTGTGAAATGGTATCGTGAATATATTTTTGAAAATTTTGCCGAGGCTGAAATAAGAAACTTCAAAGTAACTTGGAACATGTTACCTGGGGTGAATTGTTACCAATGAAGATAAATGTCACATGATCCCCAGCAGTGTGGAGGGATTGACACAGCAATATTTGGCTCAAAAATGTTCTTAGTTGTGAAGCAGTGCCAGAGTTAGCAGAGAGGAGACTAGGAGGGTGGCTCTAGTGAAAGCAAAAGGGAATAGTTTGACAGAAAGAAGAATGAACTGTCAGAGAAAATAAATCGCAAGCTGTGGCATCTAACTGATGATCTGCCACTCGATATCCATGTACAGTGACATGTGACTGACCCCATAGATGTGTCGCAGTGAAACAGGAACTGACAAATATTGCAGTTGGATTAAAAAAGACACTAGTGTCAGCTGCTTATGCAAAAGATGCTTTTTTTTCCAACCAAGTAACAAGCTTTAAAAATATTCTTGATTCCAGACTGTACATTATCCACTGGGGGTAATTTGAACTTTCGAGGGTAGTGTGAAATATGAGTGTTGGATGGGCCATCTGCATATTCTCTCTCCACTTTCCATTGCTTTTCCATTAAATTCAATGCCTCAAATGCACCTGCTCCATTTAGTGAATTGTACCAATTGGGTTTTGTTTTAGCTTCAGTGGCAACTTCCATCTCCTGTCGCATTACCAAGCTTAGCCTCTGGCAGCTAATGATATAGTAATCAATAACCTTCTAAGGGCACTGACTGGACCCAACACACAGGTGGTCTAGCCAAACCTTGTGATCTGTTAATCGGTTATTGTGTACTATCTCAGTTCTTCTCTTTAACATATTGCATTTCCTAACTGCCAGTTTGACAACTAAGGGTTTGATTTCTTGCATATGTGCAATCATCAGCATATGGAAAAGATGCTGCTAATATGCTGTAATTCAAGAGGTAAACAGCGTTTGTGGCCATTCTTGCCCTTACAAGCTGATATAATCGCAACATGATTTGCAAGATATCAAAACTATTAGCAATGAGATAAGTGAAGCTTTAAAAACAGACCTTCCCCTTTCTCCCCATTGTGTTCTTGCCTCAAATCACTGGATCCTCACCCTCTTTGCTCCCCCTTTTCCTCCACCCGATTGGATCTTCACACCCCTCTCTCCCGTGGCATCCTTTTACCTTGCATTTCAAATGCATCCTCTTCCGGGCCCTGTCCCTAATGCATCCATTTCTGTTTACTCCCCTCTATTATCCTTTTGTCCACTTGTGCCTTAAAAATATTCAAAAAAGCTGCTTCCATCATCTTTTCAGGAAAATAATTCAAAGACTCTCAATGCCCAGAATAGATTTTGCATCATCTCTGTAATACATAAGTGAGAAGTTATTGTTATACAGTACACCCCTAGTTCTAGATCTTTCCAAAATAGGGAGCATTCTTCTTCTGTCAACTCTGTCAAAACCCCTCATGATCATAAATGTTTCAATCAAGTCATTGCTTGCTCTGTAAACTCCACCAGATACAAGCCTATCTTGAACAAGTTTATTCAAGACAATCCATCCTTTTTTTTAATTATTTATATATCTGTGAGATATGGGCGTTGCTGGCTGGCCAACATTTATTACCCATCCCTAGTTGCCCTTGAGAAAGGGGTGATGAGCTGCCTTCTAGAGCCGCTGTAGCCCACCTTCTGTGGGTTGACCCACAATGCTATTAGGGAGGGAATTCCAGGATTTTGACCCAGCAACAGTGAACAAACAGTGATTTGTTTTTTCCCCAAATCAAAATGGTGAATGGCTTGGAGGGGAATTTGATGGTGGCGATGTTCCCATGCATCTGCTGCCCTTGTCATTCTAGATGGAAGTGGTCGTGAGGTTTGGAAGGTGCTGGCTAAGCATCTTTGGTCAATTTCTGCTGTGCATCTTGTAGATAGTGGAGGGAGTGGATGCTTGTGGATGTAGTGTCAATCAAACAGGCCGCTTTGTCCTGGAAGGTGTCAAGCCTCTTTAGTGTTGTTGGAGCTGCACTCATCCAGGCAAGTAGGGAGTATTCCACCACAATCCTGACTTGTTTGTAAATGGTGGACGGGCTTTAGGGAGTCAGGAGATGAGTTATTTGCCACAATATTCTTAGCCTCTCACTTGCTCTTATAGTCACTGTGTTCATGCGATGAGTATGGTTTTTGATCAATGATAACCCCCAGGATGTTGATAGTGTGGGATTCAATGATGGTAATACCATTGAATGTCAAGGGGCAGTGGTTAGATTATCTCTTATTGGTAAAGGTCATAGCCTGGCCTTTGTGTGACACAAATGTGACTTGCTACTTGTCAGCCCAAGCCTGGACACTATCCAGACATTTATGCATTTGGACATTGACTGTTTCACCATCTGAGGAGTGACAAATGGTGCTGAACGTTGTGCATTCATCGGTGAACATCCCCACTTCCGACCTTATGATGCAGGGATGGTCATCAGTGATGCAGCTGAAGATGGTTGGGCCTACCCTGAGGAACTCCTGGAAGAGATATGCTGGAGTTGGGATGACTGACCTCCAACAACCACAACCATTTTCTTATGTGCCAGGTATGACTCCAAATAGTGGAGAGTTTGCCCCCTGATACCAATTGATTCCAGTTTAAGTGATTACAAAACCAGTCTTTAAGAAAATTTGCTCTTGACTCCAACCCTTAAGTTTGCACAAGACCTCAGCTAGACTGAGAATCTTTACTGGGGAACCTTTAGAGATTAAGTATACAACTTCAGTTCTGGTTTCTTATGCTAAGCAGCTGGTTCAGTTGTCAGTGATTATAGTAAGAGGCTCAAGTCCAAACTCGATGGGGCAAAATTGGTTGAGAAAGATTCTCCTTGATTGGTTCAACATTTTTCAATTAGAAAATGGCTGCCTGAACAAAGTCCTAATTAAATAACTGGATGTTTTTCAGGTAGGTATAGGGACTATCAAAGGAGCCAAGGTCACCTTGCAAGTTGACCAGGAAGCAATTCCATGATTCTGCAAGGTCCACCCAGTGCCATTTGTCTGACGGGCCAAAGTAGAGGCAGAAATCAGAAAGTTGGAAAGCAAAGGAATCATCAAATTAGTCCAGTTTGCAGAATGGGCAGCACTGGTCATACTGATTGTGAAGCTGGACAGGTTGATTTGCCTTGGTGGGGATTTTAAGCAAATGGTAAATCGCTTTTCACAGCTGGATAAATATGCAATCACTTGCATAGAGGATTTATGTGCAAAGCTGGCAGGAATGCTGTCCTTCATGAAATTGGACATGAGTCACGTGTACTTGTGGTTCGATGATGATTCCCAGAAGTATACTACAATTAATATCCATAAGGGTTTTTACCAATATATGAGATTGCCATCTGGGGTATTGTGAGCCTGTGCAGTTTTTCAGCAGTCCATGGAAAACATTTTACAAGATCTATCCCAGGTTGTCATTTATCTAGGTGATGTGCTACTAATAGGGATAACCAATAAAGAGCATGTAGATAACTTAGGCATAGTCCTTAGATGTTTCTCCCAGGTGGGCGTATGTCTTAGCAGGAAATAAAATGTGTTCTAGACCCCTCAAATGACCGACTTGGGCTACAAAGTTGGCAGGACCGAGTTCCAACCATTGGAAGATAGAGTGAGGGTGAACAAGAGTGCCCTGTTCCACTTCTGTATCCGAGCTTAGGTGTTGCTTGGGCTTATGAATTATTATGGAAAGCTCATACATTATCTGGCTTCCATTCCAGCACATTGCATCAACTCTTTCAAAAAAAAGGGTCAGCTTTGTAAATGGTTACATACCCAAGCCGTAGCTTTCAGTGAAGTGAAGAAACAGCTCTCATCCCCTCAGGTGTTGGCACTCTATGATCCCAAACGAGATCTGGTAATGACATGCAATGCCTCCCTGTGTGGCATTATGGTAGTATCACCACCTAGGTGGCCCAATGAATACAACAGCTCAATGACATACTAGACCTTAGTTAATGCAGAGTGTAAATACACCCAGTTAGAGAAGGAAGGTTTGGCAATCATGTTTGGAGTCAGGAAGTTCAATCAATACCTTTATGGATGTAAATTTGTAATAATAACAGACCACAGACCCTCTACTTAAAAAGGACAAGGCAGTGCCGCTCATAGCTACTGGCCAAATTGAGCATTGGACTCTAATACTATCTGTGTATAATTGCATTGTTCGAGAATCCAAGTAGCTCATAGCCTCCTCCTGCTGGCAGATACTCCATTGTGGAAGAGTCCTTGTGGTTTTGAATTTTCTGGACACACTTCCAGCCAAAGCTGACGATATCAGACTTTGGACACAGAAAGATCTGGTCCTGATGAAGTTGAAACAGCTGGTGGTGATGGGGGAAGCCAAAGAGCCACCACAACCAGAACTGAAATCTTTTTGGACCCGGAGAGACCAGATCACAGTAGAGGATGGCATGATACTATGGGGAGCAATAGTGATTGTCCCAAGCAAAGGTCACCACCAAATACTGGCTGACCTCCACCAGGGTGATGCAGAGGTGTCCAGAATGAAGATGTTGGTAAGATGTTACATCTGATGGCCAGGATTCGATGCAGACATAGCCATGTTAATGGAATAGTGCCCAGAGTGCTAACAAAGATAAATATTACTGCCAGCAGCTCCCCCACATTCATGGCAATGGCCAGGTTACACGTCGACTATGCAAGTCCTTTCATGTGCTCAATGTTTTTAGTCATTGTGGATGTCCACTCAAAGTAGCTGGACATGCACAGAGTTCAATCTTCAAACACTGCGATAAGGATAGAAAAACAACGCACGTCTTTTGCAATACACTGACTCATGGAAGTGATGGCCATAGATAACGGGCCATCATTTCCCAGTGAGGAATGTAAGTAACTCCTAAAGTTGAATGATATTCGTCATATAAGGACAAATCGATACCATCCATTATCCAGTGATGTGACAGAAAGAGCGGTCCAATCTTTGAAGGCAGACTTAAAGAAATAGCCTACACCTTTACTAGATACCAAACTGTCCTGGCTCCTATTTGATTGTAGGATCACCTCCTCCCCAACCCCCCCATCCCACCGGGGCCTGGGTTTGGGTAAGGTTAAAGTGATAACAGAAACATCAAGACTTCTATAATCAAGACAGACTGTTTACATCAGGGGATAAAGTTTGGTGTAGGAACTACAGGAATGGCCCTGGAAGGGTAAGAGGCATGGTTGATGTGAGGTCAGATCCAGTGATGTATACAGTTCCTGTAGGTACAAGGTTCCTGAACATGTACGTGTACCATATGAAAACTGCAAACCATCAAACAGTGCTGCAGTCACAAGAGGCGAGTTACTGTGTATTATACACCACCCGTATCGGAGGCAGACCTGGAGGAACCTCACCTGATGCTAACATCAAGAGGATTTGCAAAAACAAACTGGGCTAATTCCTTTGTCTTAAAGGGGGCTGGTTAGCGATTTTAACGAGAGAAGCCAGATGAGTTCCCTGATTTGGGCTGTTAATCTGGTCCAGGCAGGGAGCCTTGGCTGGTAGATATGAACAGGTGTGTCAGAGGTTCTGTTCACTGTGAGGAAGCTGGATCAATATTTAAGAGTGTCCACGTATAAATGAAGGCTAACTTGGTAACAGGATACTGGCCTCAGCAGCTTCCTTCTTCCTGCCTTTTATCCTCACTACAAATTGTTAAAACCCTTCAAAACTGTACTTTTACTCTTCCATATTTAGTATTTCCCAAGTAAAACATGAGACCTTATTTAACTGTGTTACTGGCCTTTTACCTTTATTTAGCCTTCTAAGATTTGTCAGGTGTCACACTACCCAGTTATGAGTGTGATGTTTTCCAAAATAAGAAAGTTTTGTTCTTAGAAGGAGTGAAAAGTAACCTTGAACTGGAGGTGGGTCAGGTTACAATGGTCATCTGACTTCATGAATAGCTGTCACATTGTTCATTGACCAGAAATAGTCAGACAATTGATTGACACAGCATAAGTTACTTGTCCCTAGAAATTGGGTACATCAACAATTCCTCAGCGGTAGGCAGTAGTCCTCATCAGGCGGTCTTAAGGGAGCTGTCTTCCCCAGATGGAAGATGGACCAGAAGAAGAGGATTAAGACTTTGGCAAGAGCTCCTTTATACTTTGGTTTAAAAACAGGGTGCATAACTTTAACGAGATAACACACACTGTCTCAACAGCCTTTGTGTCCTCTGGTATTTGTGAACCATTTCCAAATATCACAACTGTATATTTATCTAATTAACCAATGTATTGTATCCAAACTGCTGCTTAATAAACTCAAAAAAGAATGACCAGAAAATTGCTCTCAATTGTCAGAAATCCTATATTTGGTATCTATGATCATGAACCAACAAAATACCCCCAAAACACACTTGCTTATTTGCCCTCCACACTGCTTCTCTAGTTATAGGCTATTTCTTGCACATATTTACTGCTTATTAAGAACAAGCACTCCAAAGGAACAGCTCTCATCTATTCTATCCATTCTACATATGTCGGTGGGTTTTCTCTGATTGGGCAGCTGTGACATTTTCCGAAGTGTTTTGGGAACTCCAGGGGCAAATTATCTGCTGCCTCTGTGTATTTCGAGTGCTGTTTTCTGCTAGACTATTTCTGATTTTGGGCTTGTTGAATTGACCAATCAGTATCATCAGCATATTCTCATTCACACTTCTAATCTTGTCATAAAATAGCAAATCATTCCATTTCTTTTGATGTAGCTGTCTAAGGAAATGTCTGATTTTTATCTTAGTATAAATGTAACTAAAAAATTTTACATCATAATGTTTCCAATGCCATTGCCATAACTTTCCTTGTCTATGTAACGCTGTATGGATTGTGACTCTTGTAATCTGACTCTTCTTGTGGTGATGTATTCTTGCACTTGTCCTATATTTTCCAATATCTTCTCTCATGCACTCAGACCTCCAGAGAAGTTTTCAAGACAGCAATCAGTAGTTGAAATCCTGGGGGACTTTTATCTGGCTTTCTCTAGATACACCTGGATCAGTGATGAATTCCCCAAAGGTTGTATAAATAAGATTGTCTAACATGCATTTGACTAGAAATTGAATCCAAGGCTGACTAATCTGTAAGGCATAGGACAACAGAATATATTACATTTACCTCTAGAGCCATTGGTGGAGATTTATATTTCCTTTACAAGACTTGAAGCTTTATGTAGGGCAAAATAATTAGTTTTCATCTCTTTGAGTGGCTAATGTACAATTACTCTACTATTTTTGACCCCAGGAGGAAGCAGCCATTTTCTAAAGGCTTGAAGTTTTGCCAGTGATTAAAATAAATATATGTATGCAACTGACCAAGGAAAAGAGTTTTTGCATGACATTTTTAAGAATATCTGAGACTACAGAGCAATAAATGCCTTTAGCAATTTTTGCTTTCGTAAAAGTGAGAATTTGTGAGTGAATGACAAATATTGTTAGCCTGACCTTCATTGACGAATGTTCATTTAATCATTAAGTTCTGGGGGTGGGCACTAATAAGTAGATGCGAGGAGTGGGTGAAATTTGGAATTAATGAGGCAGTTAGCTGGCTGCCCACTTTAAATTAGCCTAGTGTCGTTGTTCAAAGTAAATCTGTTGAAATAAGCTTTGGGGCTACTGTCTTGGGAAACAACACCATTTTATCTTGGCGTATTAGTCTTAATTGTATGGCTATCTATGTATACTTTAATTACTGTGACTAAATAGCTGCATTTGATTAATGAACTATGTTTCTACTATTGACCCTGGAATGTTTAATTAATACCACAATTTGATTGATGGCATTGATGTTTTAGTAAATGTGTCCTAGATCTGAGTTTGCAAATCCAAAACCTAAACCTTAGGGCAGGCTGTAGATAGGGAAATAGCTTTTTTTGGAAAAGCAGTAATTGGAGTAACTTGAAGTTACTAGAGGATTGAACTGTTTCATGGTGTAAAACTGGGTTGGGAGAACATCCGCCATTCAAAACTGGAAACACAATGAAGATTTGGATGGAAGCATATCTGCCATGTTACAAAGCTGCACTCAGGTTTTCTGTTTAATTACTGGACTTGGATGTATGTTTTCACACCATAAGTGATATACTTTCCTAGTTAATGCAACAAAGGGTGTGAAGAAATTGAGTGAAACCAGAGGCATATGCTATGTCCTGCTTTCTTCTGCTGTCCATTTCCAAAGGAGAATACATCGAAAAGTAAAAAGGACTATAACTAATTACACGGAGACATTAATTAATCTGCAGACGAGGCAGATAATTGGCTCATGAATTTCAGCAGCACGAGGCTTAAGGTATTACATTTTGCTAAGAAAAATAAGGAGGTCACAAATTGCTTGGGGACAGAATTTGCCTTTCAAGATGGTGATCCAGTGTCAGGTGAGAGTCTAGGTCTCAGATGCACTTAGGAGGGTGATGGGATTTCAATCTTAAAATTACTGTTGGGATTTCCACTATCAATTTTACAGTTGGCAGCTAATGAATAAGATGTGGCTGTGTTTGTTGCCCTGTTCAGGACAACCAACTGCCCTCTTCAGAGGGCATTATTGGTAATGCCTCTGCGTTATTATTAAAAGCACTTGTTAATTCTGAAGCATGCAGAAACGTAGAAGCCTACATGAGCGAAGCTAAAAAACTTTAACACTGTGTCTATGGAAAATCCTCTGGCTTAATCAAGTGGCTCTTTTCCTTGTCCAGTGCCTCTCTTTGAATGAAACAATTACCCTCATTCCCATTTTGACTGCTATTGGGAGGCCATGTGTATTCAGTTAAATCCCCCCACCTGGCAGGGGGCAATCTGACCCAGCTCCCTATAATTTTACTGCCACCCCTACCCTATTGTGAACTTGCCCAGAAGCAAAAGTATCTGGTAGTAAAACATATATTTGGTAAAGGTAGTAACAATGAAGTGAGCATTAACATTTTTCAGAGATTTCAAAAAGTTACAGTTATGCCAAACCTATATGCAGCGTTGATAAAATCACATTTGGAGTAGTCTGTACAATTCTAGTTTCCAAATTATAAAAAGGATAATGGAATTGGAGATGATACGGAAGCTATTTCCAAGGTTAATACACCACAGGAAAGAATGAATAGGCTGGGTCTTTTTTTTTCTGTTATGGGGAAGAGCAAAATGCAGGGCCATCAAGAAAAGACAGTCATCAAGAAATCCAATGGAGGAATTCATAAATTTTCAAATCAGCGATTTGCGACAATGTGCAATTTGTGACCAACGGGTATGTTTGAAGTAATGTGAAATGTAAACATTGGAGAGAGAGGAAAGAATTGGAAGCTACTTTGTTATATTTAGGTCATAAAACCCATCCCCCTATTCAGTTTTCTGTCCTTCATGCAGTTTATTGCTGTGTGCAGAGAAATACTGACTTTCCAGTACAAATCACCACTTGGTGGGATACCGTTGCTATGCAATGCAAAGTCTGTAACTGCCTTTTCTCTCATTCTGTATCTCCAATTTCCAACAAATTACCAGAAATGATCATAAGATAGGCCATTTAGCCCATCAAGTCAGCTCTGCCATTTGATTTTAGTTAATATGTTTCTCAACACCATTCTCTTGACTTCTCCCCAAAGTCCTGATCCCCTTATTAATCAAGAGTCTATCTATTTCTGTTTTAAATGCACTTATTACCACAGAAGCCAAGATATTGAGTTTCACAGATTCACCACTCTCATGCTGAAAAGAATGCCTCGTCAGCTCAGTTCCGAAGGGTCATCCCTTCATTCTGAGGTTGTGCCCTTGGTCCTAGTTACTCCTACTAGTGGAAACATCATCTCCACATCTATCCAGGTCTCTCAGTATTCTGTAAGTTTCAATGAGATCTCTCCTCATCCTTCTAAGCTCCATCCAGTACAGACCCTGAGTCCTCAACTGCTTCTATGTAACAAGCCCTTTGTCCCCTGGATCATTCTGGTTAACGTCCTCTGGATTCCTCTAGTGCCAGCATGTCCTTCCTTAGATGTCTGCTCATGATATACAATATCACAAAGGATTCATTGACAAGTACAGTACTGATGAGGTGGAATTTATTTTTCAGAGGACTATTCATCTTTGGTGTCTTTACCCCATGGAACAATAGAGGCCAGGTTTGACATGGGAGTTGAGGGTTATGAGTTGCTGGCCAAAACAATTGAGTTAAGGCCCTGACTGGTTCAACTGCTGTCTTGTTCAATATTAATGCAGGCTTGATGGGTCAAATGGTCTACTAATTGTTCTTTTATTATGTTTATATTCGATTATTAGGGTGCATCATTTATCACTATTTTAAAATTATTTATTAAAATTGTTTCATCAGAATTGACTTCAAAGTAAGTTTTGATTTTGGCAAATGCAAGAAACTTATTGTTGATGGTTTAGTTCATTCAGTAATAGAATTTTTGATGTCAAATAATAGTTCAAGCACATCTTAAAGCAACACTACTGTATTATAGTTTCCAGAATTTCAAAATAATTGTGTTTTTAGACACAATTACAGGGGCTGACTTTGCATTTTCTTCAGATTTCCATATGCTGCAGAGCAATACATTGTCGATCAATGTATTCACTCTGTAGTGCAATAGAAAGTGGTGCAGCATTTAGGATACTTAGGCATACTTGCACAAATAACATACTTCTTGAATAAAAACAGAAATAATGATGAAAATCTGCAGCCCTGACAGCATCTGTGGAAAGTAAGAGTTGATGTTTTGAGTATGGTGACTTTGTCAATACAATTCTTAACTCCTCCTTACCAATCTAACAAGTGGCCTTAATTTCTGAGATGTTGGAAATTCAACATGATCTTCATTTCTATTGGTTACTATCGCAGCAGCTTTATCATTCATTTCTACTAAATGGTTATTGAACTAATGAAAACAGCAGGGTGATAGGTGCTTGGCAAGTGAAATAAAAATCACTGTGGTGTATGATTAAGCTGCAGCCTTGGGCACAGAGCAGCCCTCAGGGCTCAAGCTTGCAGGCTCTGAATTCTGCAGTGAGAAATGTGAACAGTATACTGTCCAACTGTTTTTTTTTCTAAAAGCAAACTCAGTTAATTAAAGCCACCAGAACAAATAGTCTGATGCAATTCTATTTTTGACTCAGTTGTGTTTTGCATGATAAGTTTTCTTTAAGAAGCTGTGCATCAACTATTTAAGATACATTCAGAAACTGACCATGTGGAATTTAACTCATTTAACAGACACATCTGTGTAATCTGAGTGAAATGTACTTGAATTAAGCAGTTAGATGCAAGGTGGATGTTTACCTCTTGATTTATTTTAATATTTCAATTGTTGAATGATCTGATTTATCTAGTACTCTTTTTGTCTTTGCTTTATTGAGTACAATGGATACAGGCTGTTATGATCCCAGCTGATAGTAATGCTGGTCATTAAATCTGAGTGAAATCTATAAGCCATGAGTTTTATTTTTGCTGTTTGTTAACTATGGTATCTGGTCATTGAACATGCTCACAAGATATTGTCAATGTATTTTTAATAAAAGATCATGAAATGTTAATTTACAAATGCTAAACATTAACTATGTTACGGTACAGAAGAAGCATTTGAAATGAATTCA
Organism: Chiloscyllium punctatum; assembly: GCF_047496795.1. NCBI lineage: Eukaryota > Metazoa > Chordata > Chondrichthyes > Orectolobiformes > Hemiscylliidae > Chiloscyllium > Chiloscyllium punctatum. Next base: position 131,140,448 of record NC_092740.1, read on the forward strand.
GTACAAATGTCACAAAGAAAAATTTAATCTGTTTATCCCCAATAACAACCTTTCAGATGCTTGCACCTCAGTAAAGAGTCTCCTCTTTAAAGCTCCTTGTTTGTTTGGTAACTATTGTTTTGGTAAATTTCTACAATCGCTCTGCTATTTTCTATCTGTTCCTGAGACCCTTAATGAAGCTGACACCTCCTTAAACCATCTCTTCCATTGCCTTCTGCTAATGTAGATTTTCTATTGCTGACTTTCAAACCACTTCTTTTCAACACAGACAGTTTTAGAGACTGCTAAACTAATAGCACTCTGTTGCTACAGGCTTTCCCTCTTCCTGAAACCTGCACATACTGCTCTTCTTCTTCCAGATGGTTCTGACTTTGTGTTACATGATTCCTGTTATTAGACAAGCAGTTTTTCTTACAACATTATTCTAATGCGCAAACTGTTTATCTCAAGTGTTCAACCACATTAGTAAATTGCATGAAATCAGACTAGCTATAGAATGCCAGCACCACTCACTGTGATTGTCCTCCCTTTCGTATCACTCAGTATAGAAACATAATTCAAACCTAAAGCTAGACATCATTCCTCTACTTTATTTGGAAACATAGGTTCAAATAATATAATGAATCTTCATCATAACTGAGTATGTCTTGCATTCATGAAATATTGCTTTCTATGGTAATGAAAAAGTTATGTGCCAGAAATTTATGCTTTACAAAATTTCCAAAATACAACTTGCTCACGATTAGACTAAAGGCACTCTGAATGATGCTTTTCAAACCAGCCTGTTATATTTTGCTAAACTGGTTTACTGTGAACATATGTTTTTGTTTCTTAACTATTGTAATTTTAAACATATCATTTAATTTCACAAAAAAGTTACAAGATTAATTTTGTGTTAGCTTTATTGGACTTAATGTGTGTATTGTACCAACACTGCTCATGCTGTATGAACTATCTTGGGGATCTATAGAGTCTAATGTGATAGGAAGACTACCTGATAGTCTAATCATAAAAGCCACTTTTCATAAATACAGTGCAGTTTAATAATATTTTCCAATTAACCTGATCAGAAATTGTATTACACAGCTGCAGAGCAGATGGGACTTGAATCCAGGTCTTCTGGTTCAGAGGTAGGGACATTGCTACTGTGCCAAAAGAGCCCTACAATGTAGTATATTGCATGATATCAAGTATGCACAAGTCACATTGATGTAATAGAGATATGTTTTGAAGATTGTTGAAAGCCCAGATTGTAGGTGATTATCTTTTGAGAGTCTAAGCTGTTTTGCCCCCTTCCAACCGCAACCCTCCTTCAAAATAAGAGGAGTTATTTAATTTCTTATTGCAGTAAGTGCTGCCCAGAATGCTTTTTCTGCTGTTACCTGGCATTTTTATGTCTTATGTTGTTCAATCCCCATTGTGACTTCTTTTCAGTCTTCTCTCCCATTCACTTGCTTGCTTTCTTGCATCCAAGTAGTATTCATTGAATTGTCTTTCTTTTTTAAAGTGAGAGTTCTCCACTTAATTGAAATACTTAATTTCAAATTGTTAGAACATCACATAATGGAATCGGTATGTATGGAAAAGAAAATGGCTTTGTTCAAAAGGAAACCAATTGAGGAAAGAAAAACTGATTTTCCAAATAAGACCAACTTAAAACATCTTGAGGGTAGGAGGTGAAAATAAAGTAAACCTGAGCATAACTACTCAAAGTAATTGAAGCAAACACATTATACCCTGCTTACACTATCCACTATCAGTACATTTTGTCCTGAATTTTTCTTTTCCCATGTTAGAATGGAATGGAAACAGGACAACAAAACAAAATAGCCAACTTACAGCTAGGTCAGAAATCTCACCTCCGTTTCCACCCTCTGCTGTTTCCACAAGAGTAGAGATAAAAGTGGACTTCTGAATTAATCTACTTCTGTTATCGAGACAACTTAGATTATTGTGGGCCTATTAAGGTCCAATCCAGTCCAAGTTTCTCAATCTCTGGTAAGGTGGCTATAGCCCAACAGTTGACTGGAATGCGACTGGAAAGGACAAGGTTGGGCTGCGTATTTTGAGAAAATGCAGTGTGAAGTCACACTGATGAGGCTAAACATAACAAAGAGGTCCTATCTAATTGTATAAAAATTAACTGATTTTAGAAATGTATCACCAGCTTTTACAGCTTCCAGACTACCGACGCCATCTGAATCGCACAAAATTTGAACTTTTGAAAATTTTCTCCAAAAAAATTACAACTGCAACCATGTTTATTGATTTGGGCCAGACCATGGTCCATTTTCCTGGTGATATGCCCTCCATTTCTGCTAACAGCCTGTAATTAGACCAGACTCCATCTTTGGAATCATTAAAGCTGTGAATCCAGGAAAATCACACTGCTCATAGACTGGTAATGGAGGCAGGTTTGCAAAGCAGAATTGACAGTCGTGAAAGGTAAAATCTGGTTCACCTATCTTTGTAAGAAAAGTGAGTATAGTGGCAAGTGAACAAAAAGCTGACGGCATTTAAGAGCACATGGCATAATGTCACATGCACAATGGGTGCATGTGCAGATGTAATTGCAAGCTATTAAAATGAATGTCTTTGGTTTAGTTGTAACCCATCAGTTACAGAGCACTATGAAAACAATTCCTAGAGCTACTTTGAATTGCATACACAGTTGGAAAGAAATATATGGGCTTCTGGGAGCCATATGTTTTGGTTAGTTTTTCCCCTCCTTGTAATACTGAACTGTTCTATCGGGGGAATTTCTACAAAGAGGAGGCAAAACTGCAAAAATACAGATTTGTTTTGAGTATGGCCTTGTATTATAAATGAGATTTGAATCAGTTTTGGGCTGAAGTAAACCACTGCAGAGACCGGGTCTGTACTGGGACTAATTTGAAGGCACAAAAGTGCAAACAGCAGATTTGCTGCCACATCAGTTTGATTCCATTTGCCATACAAGCTCTTATACTGTTTGCACAAAATGAGGGAAGAAAATGGGAGAAGTCGAGTTTTATTTGCTTAACGGTTACTTCAAATGGGCACCACTTTGAGTCAGAAATGTTAACCGAGCAATTCAATCAACAGTGTAAATTGAACAATGGAGCATGGTTAAAGAAGGATGTGCTGAAAGCAAGGTATCAATACAATAATGGATTTATACTCTCCAATCTGATCTACACCATTGCAATCCAGTTGCCAACACAAATGTTAAAAAAAATCTGTTAAGCTCATATCAAAATAAAGATAAAAAGTTTGAGCTAAAATATTTATTTGTTTTGACCAGGCTGTCTTTTTTGATCTCAACAGTATTTTGTAAACAATTAGTAAATTTTCTGTTAGATTTGGAAGTATGCTTGTGAGCATACCTGATGATCATCTATGTGGATTTGCATCACACTTTACAATCAAAAGTAATTGAAAATGAATGATAGTGAACATATCTGCAAAACTATTTGCTTGTATTTATTTCAGCTGAATAAAATGAAAGATTTATATGAGAAGATAAATGAGCAATGTGAAGCTTACAAGGAATTAATCTGGTCGCAAAACGAAAATCGTGAGGTAGGAATTTCATTGATCTGTTCAGTTTTTAAAAATACATGTATTTAATCCATTATATATTTGCTTGGCTGTTGTGTCTGGCTTAATTTAGAAATTATGATTTCAATGTCATTAGTTTGATATGAAAGAAAGTCAAGTTCTGTTTTGGAAAACATTTACATATTAATTATACTTTTTTAAAGCATGTGATTTTGCAGATGGGTTTATGTATGACAAATTTGCAGCAATATATTTATTTTGAGTTGCAATAGCAATTTTGAACTAGCAGAAGTAGGAAGTCAAACGTGTTTTGAATTGTAGCCAGCACTTCAGTCTCTGATGATAGCTATGGATATATTGTCAATAGCTTACAATTAAGGTGCTGTGCACCCACAGAATCCATTAGGACACAAACAGGATTCAGCCAAAAATACTGCACATCACACTTATTAGCCTTAATGTTTTGATTCACACCCACAAATGATTTTCGGTCTTTGGATAAATGATGCCAAAGGCTACATTAGCAATTTAGTTGAATCCAATATTTATTATTAAAATCAGCAAGTGCTGGAAATACTCAGCAGGTTTGGCACTATATATGGAGAGAGAAACCAAATTAAGGTTTCAACTCAAATATGACTTTTCAGAACTAAAGGAAGGTGGAATAAGTGATGTTTTATGCCATTGAATGTAGGAAGAAAGAACAAATGGGAGTTCTGTCATAGGGTACAAGGTAGAAAGATTAAATGACTAATGTGTCATGGAACAAAAGATAAAGTAAATGATAATGGCTGTAGCAAAGAAACAAATGTTGTTAGCTCGGTAGGCAAATGTCTAGCATGTACCTCAGTCATATACAATCAGGACCCAAAACCTAGGACTCTGGGGCTTTGGGATGCTTGGGTAAACAGTCCAGAGCCAGGGCCGGTACCCATGATTTCTTTCCATGCTCTTAAATCAACAGGTTTCTCTCTGATGATTTCATTATTTGAGAGAGAGTAATTTTTAACTATTGGGTTATCAGCTTCTTTTTTGGAAACTGCTGTAATGCACAATTTCTGAAATGTAAACTTTAGACAACATACAAATCAGAATGTTGAATTTTTCATTATGTATGGGTCATACTGTAGATTATTATAAAGCCTTCATATTAGAATAATGATTTAGTTATGTCAAAAAGTATATTGGAGGCCATTATAGTTCTTCACATATCTTGTTTCATTGTAAATGTCTCATTTCCAAGCAGCATTAAAAAGTGTTTGGAAATCCTAGTATTTTTTACACCTGCCTCCAACTTTACCAAGGTATGCTTGTTCTTTTCTGAGTGAGTTTACTCATTCAGGTAAAAGTACTGAAGTTAGTAACGTGTAAAATGGCTTTGGTATCTTCTCGAAGAATTAGTGAGCTGAAGGGACTGGTAATTAAATTGCCCTTGATTAAGTTGTGTACCAAGTTTCTCTTGAGGTGTTTTTTTAGAATTTCACTAACATTAATAAATTCTCACAGTCCTCTTCCTGTAGATTTTCAGTTAGAACACTAATTTTGTGTTGTCTTTTCCAATGAAGATGAAATGTTGCAATTGGAACAGTAAAATTTCGCTTGTTATTACTAAGTGATAAAGACACTTGGAAGATCTTTGATTTTAATTGACATGTACCTTTGTTCTTCAGAAAGTTCATGAAGACCTGACATCTGCTAATAAAAAGTTAAATCATTGGCGTAGTGAATGTTCTGAGAAAGATGCACTGATTGATGCTATGAGCGTGGAGCTACAAAATTTGAAACATAGCTTTCAGAGAGAAAGAAATTCCGTTGCTGAGGCTAAAAATGAAATTCAGAAACTTGCAAGGGCTCATCAAAAGGATACAGAGGTATTGTGATGAATTGCAAGATATTTTCAGTATTTGTTAATGGTTGGATGTATGAATCATCATTGCACATTGTCCATGTTATTTCTGATTATTGTTGCTTTGGCAGCTCTTGCACTTGATTTAGGTTTTGTAATGAGAATACTACATCATTCACTTATGTAATTATTGCTGTTTAGCTTTTGTTATAGATAACAAGACTGATACAAATACTTTATTGTAATAAAACTGTTAACTGCCTCTGAATTTAGCAGTGAGAATGCAAACATTTTGATAATTTGTTATGAAAGTATTGTTTATTATCTCTTGATAAACTTGTAATAACATTATATTCATTAATATATTATTATGAATACACCATAAATGTCATAAACAAAAACTAAAATTATTACCTTCATTTAGTTAACTGTTAGTTACAGGAAATAATTTCACTCAAATGAGAGTTCTCGTGATTGAACACCTTAAGTTTTACTCTTAGAAATCATGATTTTGGCTTAAACATTCAAGCAAAGTTTTAATTTGTAATTACTCATGCACCAAGTTTTCTATGAAGCTTTATGCACTTGTGAGCCCCATGAATTATTTACAATTTCCATCAAATTCTATTGCCCCTATCCACCAACTCCCAAGTTGTTTTAATCAAAGATGTCAATCTCCAACAAGATTCCTTGCTGTACTGGAGGGCACATAGGATGCATGAGCTGCCTTATCTCCTTGAAAAGCAAATACATATTGGGATCGCAAATTCTTATGATAGTTGGCTTCTGGGCTGTGACATGATAACCTGTATATAACAGTAGTGAAGACCAATCAAGGAAAAGTCGATTCTACTGCAAACTCTTCAGGACATGAGTGGTCACAATCCCTTGAAAGGGAAGACAAAAAAAAATCCCCAATTCATCTCTTATGTTGCATTCTGATTCAGGAATTATTTGAGTAGTTGAAAAGAAGGGAAAAGAACACCCCAAGGATGAGACTGGGAGACTAGGGAAGGAGGACTGACCCTATCATTCCGTGGGAAGCAATTTGTCTTTCTTTAGGTAGTGGTATCACTTCTATACCTGCTTCAGGATAAAGCAGATTGATGCAGACAGTGAGATCTTGGGATCGCCAACAGAAAGTAGGCTCACACAACTGCCAACTTTTGAGTAAAATTAAAGATTTTGATGGAATTAGACACACTTGGACAAATGAATCAGTAGTGGGATCATTTGAAAATTGTTGCATAATAGGCTAATCTGTAGACTTAGATGAATGTCCAGCAGTAGTATTAGGCATTTTCTCCACAGGATCTGTGTTGGTTGTAGGAAGGGCAGCTGGTATTAGAAGTTCTTGAGATACTTGTTTGGTAGTCAACACTGTGATCTGGTGCTTCTGTAATCTCTTAAAATGTGGTATGGCATTTGCACAATAATCCAATGTCGTATGTTTACTTTCTTTTGTTGCACATCACTGTTACATGAACCCCTATCTGTTGCTTAACAATACTATGCAGGGGGAGAAAAACCATTTTTTTTTAGGGCTCCCCTTGAAATTTTGCTGATTTTTAAAAGTTTTGGAGGCTACTTTATTCTCACTAGCTCATTTATTAGCTGATGCTATCACTTGGTAAAAATATATTGTGTTGACATTTGGAGTATATGATATTGCATGCAATCTATTATTATGAATCACCAATACCCTCAGTTATCAACTTTGCATTAAAACCACAACGCAGAAGGAAAATTTTAAGTCCCTAACCATAATATTTAAATTGATACAAGATAATGAGCATAGTTTGATGTTACAATTGTGGGAGGAGTCGTGAAGTCCAGTACACTGATTTTGCCTTTACTCTAACTGTGTTGAGTCAATTATGAAAATGGCTAACTGCTTCTCTTTTGTGCTGTTAAGAATGAGAGACGTTCATCAGGTTGCTTTAATAAAATCAAAATGGTATGTTTCTTACAAAACAAGACTTATTCTTAATATAAATAATGAACATTGGATGATATCTAAGCTTGGAATTGAAACTAATTGCCTGAAATGCAAATACACAAATGTAAATGTTAAAAATCACACAACACCAGGTTATAGTCCAACAGGTTTATTTGGAAGCATTAGCTTTCAGAGCACTGCTCCTTCAGGTGGTTGTGGAGTATAAGGGTGGCACTGTGGCACAGTAGTTAACACTGCTGTCTCACAGCGCCAGAAACCCGGGTTCAATTCCTGACTCAGGCGACTGACTGTGTGGAGTTTGCACATTCTCCCCGTGTCTGCGTGGGTTTCCTCCGGGTGCTCCGGTTTCCTCCCACAGTCCAAAGATGTGCAGCTCAGGTGAATTGGCCATGCTAAATTGCCCGTAATGTTAGGTAAAGGGGTAAATGTAGGGGAATGGGTGGATTGCGCTTCGGCAGGTCGGTGTGGACTTGTTGGGCCGAAGGGCCTGTTTCCACACTGCAAGTAATCTAATATAATCTAATGAGATCATAAGACACAGTATTTATAGCAAAGATTTATAGTGTGATACAATTGAAATTATATATTGAAGAAAACTCGGATTGTTTGTTAAGTGTCTCATCTTTTAGAATGACCATGTTGGTTTTGGTTCTTTCAAATATAAATTCCAGAACTTTTTAAAAAAATGTTTCATTCTCAAGTGAACTTTAACAATAGGTGTCATGTCAGCTCAGATAAAGCATTGAAGGGGTGAGGTGCCCTGTGTGAGGCTGTCTGTGCCCCAGCGTTCAGACTGATTCTATTTCTAAAAAGGGATTTATAGATTCATGCAGTTTTTGAGCAAAATAAAATGTAATTATGCAAGTACAAATTCACCCTAAAAACTTATTTGTGTGTGTGTGGGGGTGTGGTATGAGTGCCTGTGAGACAGTATTTGTATGAGTGTGAGTGTAAAGGGATAGAAGTCTGTGAGAGGGTGTGTATGTGTGAGTGTATGAGAGAGAGCTTGCGTATGAGAGAGGATCTGCATGAATATGTGTGTAGTGCAGTGGGGTCACCTGTAGTGTGACATGAACCCGAGGTCCCAGTTGATGCCTTCCCCATGTGTACTGAAATTGGCCATCAGCCTCTGCTCAGCCACTTTGCGTTGTTGTCTGTCCCAAATTCCATCTTGGAGGATGGTCACCTGAAGGTCTGAGGTCGAATATCCCAGACTGCTGAAGTGTTCTCCAATTGGGAGGGAACACTCCTGTCTGTTGATTGTTGTGGGGTGCCCATTCATCCGTTGCTGTAGCCTCTGCTTGGTCTCGCCAATGTATCATGCCTCAGGGCACCTTTGCCTACAGTGTATGAGATAGACAAAGTTGCCCGAGTCTCATGACAACCTGCTGCATACACGGTAGGTGGAGTCCCATTTGTAATGGTGGAATCCGTGTCGACACTCTGACATCTTGCAGCATCCGCCATGACAGGGTTGTATGGTGTTGTCCTGAAGGCTGGGCATTTGCTGTGAACAACGATCAGTTTGAGATTTGGTGTTGTTTAAAGGCGAGAAGTGGAGGTGTGGGAAAGGTCTTGGCGAGGTGCTCATCCTCATTGATAATGTGTTGCAGGTAGCGAAAAACATGGTGTAGTTTTTCAGCACCTGGGAAATACTGGACAATGAAGGGTACACTGTCAGTTGCAGTTCGTGTCTGTCTCCTGAGGAGGTCATTACGGTTTCTCGCTGTGGCATGTCGAAACTGGTGGTCGATGAGTTGAGCATTGTATGCTGTTCTAATGAGGGCATTCTTGTTCTTCCACGTGCCCTTCATGTTCCTCCTCCTCTGAACAGATCCCATGTATGCGTAGGGCTTGTCTGTGGGGAATGGCTGTTTTAATATGTTTTGGGCGGAAGAAGCATTGTGAAGTTAGAAGGAGGTGCTGAGGTGCCCATCTTTGATGGAGATGCATGCGTACAAGAATGAGACAGATACTGGAGAGTAGTCCATGGTGAGTTTGGTGGGATGAAACTCATTGATATCACTGTGTAGCTGTTTCAGTAACTCCTCGTCATGGGTCCAGAAGAAGAAAATGTCATCAATATGCCTGGTGTATAGTGTTGTTTAGAGACCCTGCATAGAGAAGAAGTCTTGTTTGAACCTGTGCATGAAAATGTTGGCATATTGGGGTGAAGGTTTGGTCTGTTCTGAGTCTGGATGAAGAACTGGTTGTCAAAGGTGAAAACGTGGTTGAGGATAAAGTGGATGAGTTGTTTCACAATGTTCAGAGATTGGCTGTTGTTGGTGTTGAATACTGCAATGTCATCATTGTGGGGGATGCTGGTGCAGAGTGCTGAAATGTCTATTGTGACGGTTCATGCGTGCTGAGTTTCTGTAAGTAATCTGTAGTGTCACAACAGAAGCTGGGGTCCCCTCTACAATGGGTTTCAAGATGCCTTCGACATAGCTAGAGAGGTTCTCACAAAGGGTCCCATTGCCTGATATGATGGGATGTCCTGGTGTGTTGGCTTTGTGTATCTTTGGAAGGCAGTAGAAGTCGCCGACACGAGAATTACATGGGATGGGGGCACATAGGGAACTCTGAAGGACTGGATCCAAAGTCCTGATCACTGTATTTAGTTCATGGATGTGCTCTTTGGCTGGATCAGCTGGTAGTTGCCTGTTATTTTCCTGGTTGTTCAGTTGTTGGTACACTTCCTTGCAATAATCTGTTCTATTCTGAATGATGATGGCTCCTCCTTTATCTGTTGGTTTGATGACAATATGGTGATTGGTTTTGAGAGCGTGGATGGTGTTGCATTGTGATCGGGTGATATTTTGCTCTACCTTGAGGTTGATGAATCTGGCATTTATACATTTCTTGATTGTTTGAGCGTACATGTTAAGCCCAGGGCATCGGCCCTCCAGTCGGGTCTACATGGACTCCTTTGGTCGCCCCCCTACGGATCCCTGTGATGACTGTTACGGCTCCTCAGTGGGCTCATTGGGTGGTTGTGGAGTAGATGATCGTAAGACACAGAATGTACAGCAAAAGTTTACAGTATAATGCAACTGAAATTATATATTGAAAAAGACCCGGATTGTCTGTTAAGTCTCTCATCTTTTAGAGTGACCATGCTGGTTTCAGTTCTTTCATACGAAAAACCCTGTTGCCTAATGGTTTGGAATTAGGATAGAAGCTGATACCTTTTACACATCACAGGATTTCCTGTCAACAAAATAAAAATGCTGTCTCGCATAAACTGATTTTCGAACCTCAGTTCTGATTATATTCAACCTAGATTCAAATCTTTGTCCATCTCTACAGTTTTTAATAAGGTAGTCAGAAATACTGATATTTGGAAACTCTTAGCAGGTTCCCAGAGGAACTTATACTGAGAAAAAGATTTCAGGGGAGACTTGTAGCTTCTGCATTGTGCGTATTTTCCTAGTCGCTTCTGAACTTGGGCAAACTTAAACAGACATTGCACGTTCATTTGCAAGGAATCCATTACCTTGGTAATTTGAAATTTTCATGGATTCCAAGCTAGGGAAATATTCCTTAGGCAAGAACTTTCAAAGGCTGATTGGGGGCAGATGTTTGCAGGAAAAGGGACAGCTGGAAAATGGGAAGCCTTGAGAAATGAGATAACGAGAGTCTAGAGAGAGTATATTCCTGTCAGGGTGAAAGGAAGGGCTGGTAGGTATAGGGGATGACTAAAGAAATTGAAGGTTTGGTTAAGAAAAAGAAGGAAGCATATGTCCGGTATAGACAGGATAGATCGAGTGAATCCTTAGAAGACTATAAATGCAGGAGGAGTATACTTAAGAGGGAAGTCAGGAGGGCAAAAAGGGGACATGAGATAGCTTTGGCAAATAGAGTTAAGGAGAATCTAAAGGTCTTTAACAAATACATTAAGGACAAACGGGTAACTATGGAGAGAATAGGGCTCCTCAAAGATCAACAAGGAGGCCTTTGTGTGGAGCCGCAGGAGATGGGGGAGATACTAAACAAGTATCTTGCATCAGTATTTATTGTGGAAAAGGACATGGAAGATATAGACTGTAGGGAAACAGATGGTGACATCTTAAAAAATGTCCATGTTATAGAGGAGGAAGTGCCACTTCTCTTGAAATGTATAAAAGTGGATAAATCTCCAGGACCTGATCAGGTGTACCCTAGAACTCTGTGGGAAGCTAGAGAAGTGATTGCTGGGCCTCTTCCTGAGATATTTGCATCATCACTAGACACAGGCGAAGTGCCAGAAGATTGGAGGTTGGACAACATGGTGCCACTGTTTAAGAAGGATGGTAAGGACAAGCGGGGAACTATAGACCAGTGAGCCTGACGTGGATGGTGTGTAAGTTGTTGGAGGGAATGCTGAGGGACAGCATATGTATGTATTTGGAAAGACAAGGACTGATTAGGGGTAGTCAACATGGCTTTGTGCATGAGATGTTATGTCTCACTAACAAAAGAGCATTGATGAGGGTAGAGCGGTAGACGTGATCGATATGGACTTCGGTAAGGCGTTCAACAAGGTTCCCCATGGGAGACTGATTAGCAAGGTTACATCTCATGGAATACAGGAAGAACTCGTCATTTCGAAACAGCACTGGCTGAAAGGTAGAAGACAGAGGGTGGTGGTGGAGGGGTATTTTTCAGACTAGAGGCCTGTGACCAGTGAAGTGCCACAAAGATTGGTGCTGGGACCACTACTTTTCATCGTTTATATAAATGATTTGGACGTGAGCATAAGAGGAATAGTTAGTAAGTTTACAGATGACACCAAAATTGGAAGTGTAGTGGACGGCAAAGAAGGTTACCTCAGATTAAAACGGAATCTTGATCAGATGGGCCAATGGGCTGAGGAGTGGCAGATGGAGTTTAATTTAGATAAATGCAAGGTGCTGCATTTTGGGAAAGCAAATCTTAGCAGGACTTATACACTTAATGGTAAGGAGCCAGGGAGTGTTGCTGAACAAAGAGACCTTGTAGTGCAGGTTCATAGCTCCTTGAAAGTGGAGTCGCAGGTAGATTGGATAGTAAAGAAAGTGCTTTCCTTTATTGGTCAGCATATTGACTACATGAGTTGGGAGGTCATGTTGCGGCTGTACAGGACATTGGTTAGGCCACTTTTGGAATATTGCATGCAGTTCTGGTCCCCTTCCTATCGGAAAGATGTTGTGAAACTTGAAAGGATTCAGAAAAGATTTACAAGGATGTTGCCAGGATTGGAGAGTTTGAGCTATAGGGAGAGGTTGAATAGGCTGGGGCTGTCTTCCCTGGAATGTCGGAGGCTGAGGGGTGACCTTATAGAGGTTTATAAAATCATGAGGGACATGGATAGGATAAATAGACAAAGTCTTTTCCCAGGGGTGGGGGAGTCCAGAACTAAAGGCCATTGGTTTAGGGTGAGAGGGGAAAGATATAAAAGAGAGCTAAGGGGCAACTCTTTCACGCGGAGGGTGGTATGTATATGGAATGAGCTGGCAGAGGAAGTGGTGGAGGCTGGTACAATTGCAACATTTAAAAGGCATCTGAATGGGTATATGAATAGGAAGGGTTTGGTGGGATATGGACCGGGTGCTGGCAGGTGGCACTAGATTGGGTTGGGATATCTGGTCGGCATGGATGGGTAGGACTGAAGGGTCTGTTTCCGTGTTGTACATCTCTGTGATTCAAACTGGTCATAGAAACTGTTTGTTGTTCTTTGCAGTCACCTTTATCCATCCCTTGAATCGTCTTCTTCCACTCCCCCCAATCCCCAAACTATTTTGTAAGCATCTATATGCATCTTGTAGCCTCCTTTTCCCTCCATATGCATCTTGCATCTCCTCCAGCTATCCAAGCCCACCCCTTTTTCAGCTCCCCCTTCGATCTTAATCCACTTTGTTGCCTCGTTCTCTCTCTCCATTCCTAACTACTCCACCTCATGCTGTTATGATCCCAGTTGATGGTTCTACCTGATCATATTTCTTCAAATTTTGTCGATGTGGTGGTTAGTCACTGAAACACAAAGCTGCAGAGTTTTATTTTGAACAGCAGGACAAAATTTATTACAGGACAGACAATAGCAATAACAGTCTTGATATAGAAGGCAATTTTGAAAATCTTAATCATAGAGCAAATGATGCCAGATCATGTTCAAAATCACACCTCACCAGTTTATAGTCTCAACAGGTTGTGGAGTATAAGATTGTAGGACACAGAATTTATGGCAAAAGTTTACAGTGTGATGTAACTGAAATTATATATTGAAAAACACCTGGATTGTTTAAGTCTCTCATCTTTTAGAAGGTCATGTTGGTTTCAGTTCTTTAATATGTAAATCCCAGAACTTCCTTAAAGTTACATTCTCAAGTGAGCTTTAACAATAGGTGCCATGTTGGCCCAGAAAATGCATTGAAGGTGTGAGGTGCCCTGTGTGATGCTGTCTGTCCCCCAGTGTTCAGTCCAGTTCTAATCTAACAAAGGGATTTACAGAATCTTGACATGACATTCTGTTAGTGACTCAGATGATTACTGACTAATGTCCATTTTAATAATTCTTTCAATAAAGACACAAAGAATGAGAAATGTCGAAGTTGGTTTAATTTTTTTGAGTCATTTTGCAAGTCACTGCCTATGATTATATTTCGTAAAGAGAATTCCAAGTTTGCTAGCTTTCTAAAGTGCTTTCCTTCCTTCTGACATCATTTCTTGTAGAACAATCTGATTCTGCAGTTTCCATTTTATTGCTGACCCCAAAATGTGTATTCACTCTTATGACTTCACCTAATTTAGTTTACAAATAAGTTGATGGGAAAAAACACAGAACTCTCTGCAGCTGAGTTAGTGTTTCAACTGGAAATCTGTACAGCAGACAAATTATAATTTGGAAAAAAAGTGTCACTTCTTTTAGATGCTGTCAAGTAGGTGCTAAGTCTTCAATTAAATTCTCAAGTTAGTGCTACAAGCTAATGTGTTTTAATATTTTGATTTAATTTGTCATCTTACCAGAATTTCCAAAGTACTGCTTGAAACTCTGCTGAAACACTGAACAGAAAACATAAAACAGGAATAGGCCATACAGTTTGTGCCTGCTCCACTATTCATAATCCCAAAATTGTTGTGGTGCAGAAAGATTAATTCAACCTTCTGACATTATCACCATATCTATTGATTTTATTTTTGTGGAAATCTATTAATTTCTGTCTTGAACCTGCTTAATGGTTGAGCTTTTGAAGATAGAGGCCCTACAAGGGGGTCTAGATCTTCACTTTCACAGCTGTCTGGGGTAGAGAATTTCAAAGATTGACCAATGAAGAAATTCTTCCTCATCTCTGTTTTAAATAGCCTACCCTTTGTTCTGAGATGCTATCTCTGGTTTTCGACTCATCATCCAGGTAAAATATCTCACTTGCATTCACTTTGTCACACCCTGGAAGAATTTTGTAAGTTTTAGTGAGGTCACCCCTCATTCTTCAAAACTCTAGAGAGTACAGGTCCAGTTTCCTCAATCTCTGTCCTCATAAACAATTCTACCATCCCAGAGATTAATCTAGTTAACCTCTATAAACATGAGAAAGGTACAAGAGTAGGCCACTTGGTCCGACCATTCAATAAAGCAAGGCTTGATCTGATTTTAACCTCAAATCTACATTCCTGCATATCCCCGATAATCTTTCATCCCCCTACAACTTCCTTAACAATTTTTAAAATTCTGCACTACTGCCTTTTGAAGGAGGGAATGCCAAAGATTCAACCCTCTCAGAGAAAAATGTTTCCTCATTTCTGTTTTAAATGAACACCCACTTATTTTTAAAATATGACCCCTATTTCTGGATTCTCCCATTCATGAATGTCTCCTGAGCACAAATTGTATTGACCCCATGCACACTTTAACAACTTTTTCCCCTTAATAAGAAAATTCAGTCTTGATTTGTTTGGACAAAGTGAATTTTCAACATGGCTTTTTGACATTTGTTGTCTGTGTAACCATTTGCCAGTCAAATGTTGTCAATAATAAATATTTTTAAACTTCATGACTAGACAGAATATTGCCAAATGTTAATTCAATATAAGGGTTTTCAAACGTATTATTATGAGCCTTTGTGGTTTAAGTTAGGTGATAATAAAGTTAATATTGAACCTGAAGATTTATAACACCACATTGGTTTAACAGCGTATTCTTTTTTGTGAGCAATTTGTGGAGAAATCAACTATTGTCATAGACTGAGACAGCATCGAAACAGACCCTTCAGCCCACCATGGCTGTGCTGAACAGCAAATACCAGTGATTTGGAGGTGCCAGTGTTGGACTGGGGTAGACAAAATTAAGAATCACACAACACCAGGTTATAGTCCAGCAGGTATATTTGGAAGGACTAACTTTTGAAGCACTGCTCCTTCGTCAGATGGTCATCAAAAGCTAGTGCTTCCAAATGCACCTGTTGGACTATAACGTGGTGTTGTGTGATTTTTAGCAAATACCAAACTACACTACTCCTATTTACTAGCACTTGGTCCATAGTCTATTATGCCCTCGCATTTTAAGTGCTCATCCAGTAGCTTCTTAAATGTTGTGAAAGTACCTGCCTCAACCCCTTCCGAGGCAGCATGTTCCATATTTCTACCACAATCCGTGTCAATGTTTCTTTCTCTCAGATCTTCTGTAAGCCACTTAATCCTCACTTAAGCCTATGTCCTCTTGTCTTAGACATATCTGCCATGGGGAAAAGATTCTCACAATCTACCCTGCCTATGCCTCATAATTTTGTCATATCTCAATCAGATTACCTGTCAGCCTCCTCTGCTTCATGGGAAACAAACTCAGCCCATCCAATCTCTCATAATTAAGACTTTTCATTCCAGGCAACAACTGGTGAATTACCTCTGCATCCTGTCCAGTGCAAGCACATCTTTACAATAGAGTGATGACAAGAACTGTTTATAGTATTCCATCTTTGGTCTAACCAAAGTTTTATTTAGTTGTAACAAGACTTCCTTGCTCCTATAGTCTCCTATAATATTGAAACTTCAACCACTTTACCATCTTCATTCCTGAGAATTAGGTCTAGCACTGCGCTGTCTCTAGTAGGATTATCTACGTATTGCCACAAAAAGCTCTTCTGGGTACATCTTAAAAATGCCACCCCGTCTAATCCTTTCACACTCAGGCTATCCCAGTTAATGTTAGCAAAGTTGAAATCCCTGACAACCTTTACCCCTGGTTTTTTCACTCCTTTGTGTGATTTGCCTACATATCTGTTCCTCTATCTCCCCTGAGCTGTTGGGAGACCAGTAGTAATGGCCATGTTTTTGGTGTACCCAGATGGCCTCATTTGAAGACCCTTCTAGTAGATCTTCCCTTACTACTGCAGAGGTGGTTTTTCTTTATCTATAATGCTCTGCCTCCATCTCTCTTACATTTCCCTTTCATGCCTGAAACCTCTATTTCCTATATAGCTTTGTACACAAATTTATCATGTAGAAAATGTGTTGTTTTCTGCACTATCTAAATAATGCTTGCTGATTTATTCAATGAAATTGCATGGCCATAAGTGTGATTACTTGTTCTGGGAAAGGTGATTGAAAGATTGCTGTGGAATCTGATGCAATCCTTCTCTGTATTAGCAAGTTGGAACAAAAAAAGAACTTGCAAGTATAAATTGCTAAATACGTAAATTATTCAGATAGAATTGTTGATAGCCAGTTTGTCCTCATGTCAGATGAGACATTTTTGCTAGCCTCTGTAATACTTAAGCAGTAATATAAAATATTGATTAGAAGAAAATGTTCAAATGTTTTATTTTGTTACTTCATTATATTTATAGTTTTTGTTCTTGCTCACAGTATTCTTAAAATATTCTTCTAAAACATTGACATATTTTTCACAGGAGAAACTGACCTTCCTTCATAGTTTGTACCAGCGACTAGTAGCAGGCTGTGTCATCATGAAGCAACCAAATGGCATGTTGGCAAAATTCTCTTGGCCAGAGCTATGCACCATTCTGCAAGAGAACATTGATATCCTTACTTCAGATCTGAACAGGGCTAATGAAAAGGTAACTTGCTTGAGTTTGCAAATTATTTAACCAATGACATTTGTCTGTACTACAGCGAGACTTCTTTTAGTCAACTTTTTTCAAAAGGAATTTTCTATTTAATAATTCAGAAACATAAATTATAATTTGTCTCCAGCACAGTTTAGATGCTATATCTGAGGGGGTGCAAATGTAGCTGAAGTCTGAGTTAATACTCCAGGCACCATTGGTCCCACAAACAAATGTGAATGTTGTTATATACTTTTCTCAGGTTTGCTAATTCCACTACTGTGAATTAGCCATAGGGACCTAATTAGAGGAAGATAGATTGGTCTAAGTTTTACCAAAAACAAAATGTAAAGCTTTTATGCATTTTTAGTAATAAAACAGAATCTCATTCACAGTACATAAGAATATACACCTGCAAAATAACTTGTATAAGTGCAAGTCCATGCTGTCCTCCATTGTGCCCAATTTGAGGATGCAGATCAAAAATAAAATTGACATCACCTTGTAATGTACTTGATGTTGCCCAGTAATCTACAAGCCGCCATCATTTCCACTCATGATTGAAGAATACAGTGTTAAACTGAAGTAGGAGTCAATGTGTGATTCAGAGGATTAGCATAGTTAATTGAAATTGGTGGTACAGATTATTCTTGAGAAAGCTTTTTTGATGGTACAATGGATTGTTGTGTAGATATATCTAAAACCTAAACATTATTCCTGTTCAGACTGAGCTAATGATGTGGGCTCCTCTCTGGTTGTAGCAATAAGTGGAAATAATTGGGCAGTACTTGCTCCCTTCTTGCCACCTCACCAATTAAGTGCTGGGCAATGTGGTCCATTGGGATTTTCTTAATTTACCAACATTAAAGATTCTTTAATGGTCTCTGCAGGCAAGAAAAATGACTGGTTTTCCCCACTAGGTAACAGATGACCTGCCTGACACTTTGAAGGGTGGAGCATTATTTGCTAGGCTGGGGGCAATGGGAGGCAATGATGGTGAACAAGGTGGTACCTACAGAATGCAAATCCCTGCCCTAGTCTGTAACCTACCGATCCATGCTGTCCCTATAGCCTCCACTTTCGAGAAGCAAAATAAAACATCTACCTTCTCACCTGAGGATTGGACCTCAACCAAAGATATTTAAGACTCTAACGTTGTTGACCTCCATAAACTTGAAAGCTTCTGCAATTGCCAAGGCCTAGATAGTTCAAGAGGCCTCTTGTTCAACTCTTAATAACCTGATTGGGTATGAAATGTAGTGATCTTTCTGAGCAGTGTCGGTGACTTAGTCAATATTTACAAACCATCAAAGATTCATGAAGAGAAAATCTCACTCTGAGTGTAATGAATTTGGGTTGTTTTAATACTGCATTCAATGACTGTCGAAAAATTGAAGTTCTAATAAATCAATCTTCAGGGAAGAAATTTGGATGCCACTTGAATTTAATTCGAATACATGGATACATGGTGAAGGGGGGAATATTACCTTGTTTTTGATCCATTTTGTACTGGCGTTGTTACCTAAAATAAATATTTGTAAATTTGAAATTTTTCACAGTCTTATTGCACTAGGTCAAAAGCAAAACTTACAGGTTTTGTAAAATAGGGAAAAAAAAACATTCTTGCGGCTGTTTAACCTCAGAATTTCAGTTCTGGATTTTATTTACCAATTGCTGATTGAATTGATGACCATTCAAAAAACACTTTCTGTTTTATTTTGTGGTTTTGAGAAAACAACGCATGTTTTTTGTCAAAAAAGAAACTGATAACATTCATATTCAGATAACTGCACTAGGTTATCGGTAATAGTTCAGTAACACCTAATTTGTGTTTCGCCAGGGCCATTCAACTCCTGATCTCACTACTGCCTTGGTTCAAACACTCATTTGACTGAGAGTTGCACCAAGGAGCCCTAGCAAAACTGGAATGAGTGGGTATTAGAAAGCAAACTCTCTGTTGGTTTGAGTCATACCTCATAGGTAGATGTTGTGGTTGTTGGAAGTCAGTCTTCTCAGCTCCAGGACATCTCTGCAGGAGATCATCATGGTAGTGCCCTTGGCCCAACCATCTTAGCTGCTTCATCAATGACCTTCTCTTTATTATAAGGTTAGAAGTGGACAATGATTGCACAAGGTTCTACACCACTCATGACTCTTCAGACACAGAAGCAGTTCATGTTCAAATGCAACAAGATCTGGGCAATATCCTGGCTTGGATTGACAAATGGCAAGTACCATTCATGTCATACAAATGTCGAGCAATGGTCATGTGCATTAAGAGGCAATCTAATCACCAGCTTAATATTCAATTGTGTTACCATTACTGAATCCCTCATTATCAACATCTTTGGGGTTACCATTTTTAAAAAACTCAACTGGACTGTGTTTAGTATGCTTTCCTTTACTGGTCAAAGTATTGAGTACAGGAGTTGGGAGGTCATGTTGTGACTGTACAGGACATTGGTTAGGCCACTTTTGAAATATTGTGTGCAATTCTGGTCTACTTCCTACTGGAAAAAAATGTTTTGAAACTTGAAAGGGTTCAGAAAAGATCTACAAGGATGGTACCAGGGTTGGAGGATTTGAGCTACAGGGAGAGGTTGGATAGGCTGGGGCTGTTTTCCCTGGAACGTTGGAGGCTGAAGGGTGACCTTATAGAGGTTTATAAAAGCATGAGGGGCATGGATAGGATAAATAGACAAAGTCTTTTCCCTGGGGTGGGGGAGTCCAGAACTAAAGGCCATAGGTTAAGGTTAGAGGGGAAAGATATAAAAGAGATCTAAGGGGGCAACTTTTTCACACAGAGCGTGGTACGTGTATGGAATGAGCTGCCAGAGGAAGTGGTGGAGGTTAGTACAATTGCAACATTTAAAAGGCATCTGGATGGGTATATGAATAGGAAGGGTTTGGAAGGATATGGGCCGGGTGCTGGCAGGTGGGACTAGATTGGGTTGGGATATCTGGGCAGCATGGACGGGTTGGACCAACGGGTCTGTTTCCATGCTGTACATCTCTATGACTCTAAATGAAATTGGGGCAAAATTTGGTACACAATCGTGCGTGTATAAGGAATATAGTAAGGGGCTGGTGCGCAGAATTTAGGGGCACTGATGTTGAGGATTATGGTGGAGGAAGTGTTCTTACTGATTGAGCTGAAAAATGTGTTGCTGGAAAAGCGCAGCAGGTCAGGCAGCATCAAAGGAGCAGGAAAATCGACGCTTTGGGCATAAGCCCTTCTTATGCCCGAAACGTCGATTCTCCTCCTTTGATGCTGCCTGACCTGCTGCGCTTTTTCAGCAACACATTTTTCACTCTGATCTCCAGCATCTGCAGTCCTCACTTTCTTCCTGTTCTTACTGATTGTAGTCTATGGCTCAGGATGTCAAGGATCCAGTTACAGATGGAGGTGCTGAAACCTACATCTTGAAGTTTAGAAATGACTTTGTTTGGAATTGTGGTGTTGAAGGCAGAAGTGTCGATGAGCGGAGTGAAAGCATAGTTGAAAATTAGAGGGTTTTTTGGGACAAAAATTAGGAAAATTTATTTTCTGTGAGAGCTATTCAACTTTGTAACTCTGCCTCAGAAGGCTGTGGAAATAAGGTAATATATTTAAGATAATGATAGATTCAGGAGGATCAAGCATTGTCATGAGTAGATGGGAAATAGGAATAAGAAACACACCGTTCAGCTATGATCTTAATGAACGGTAGAGCAGGCTAAAAGAGTTAAATGGTCTACTTCTCCTATTTTGTACTTAAAAGCTAGAATTTCTTGTCTGAATACAGGTTGTTTTGTTTTAACATGCGTATTGTGAATGCGAATTCACTATAAAGTGATTAATAAATTTGGGACACTTTCTTAAGTGCAAACTCTTAAAACATGTGTTGGTTGTAATGTGATTACATCACCAGCACTTTAAGCACTGTTTCTCAAGTGTGATTTTTATATACTGGGTTCCACAAAAACACAAGGGCAGCACGGTGGCACAGTGGTTAGCACTGCAGCCTCTCAGTGCCAGAGACCCGGGTTCAATTCCTGCCTCAGGTGACTGACTGTGTGGAGTTTGCACATTCTCCCCGTGTCTGCGTGGGTTTCCTCCGGGTGCTCCGGTTTCCTCCCACAGTCACAAAGATGTGCAGGTCAGGTGAATTGGGCATGCTAAATTGCCCGTAGTGTTAGGTAAGGGGTAAATGTAGGGGTGTGGGTGGGTTGCGCTTTGTCGGGTCGGTGTGGACTTGTTGGGCCGAAGGGCCTGTTTCCACACTGTAATCTAATCTAATCTAAGATCACAAACAATACTTTGTCGAAGAACTACCTGTATACCTGTCGGTCTAAAAAAATGAGCATCACTGATCACACAATGCAAATTGTTTACAATTTCTGGAAGGATTCCAATCAGCAGTTACCAGCACCAACATTGAAAGTTTTGCTGATGTTATCTTGCTGCACCTTCATCAACTTCTAAAGGAATTCTGAAATGTCAGCCAACTGCAATTTGAACTCTGATGGAAAATAACATTGACTGGATACAGACAAAAAACTTGTCACTTGCCTGAAGTGACAACATGGCTCACTGTTTATGTCAAGCAAATAAATAATAGGTTTAGCAGGGGTATAGAAGCTTAACCTCGATATCCTTGGGGAAGTGCTAAGCCCCATTTATGATCTATGGTGGATACTGGATGGCTAGTCAGAGAAATATAAACAAATATTTGAATTGAACTTGACTTCTAAATGGACAAGTTACCTGTGCAATCATCCTTGGGTCTCCCGACAATTTCTTGATTTGGTTTGATTTACTTATTGTCACGTGTATTTGTTACAAATTACAGTAAAAAATATGATATAATGTCACCACTCTCCAGCACAATCTTAAACCATAGAAAAATTAACCAAAATATAGAATATAAAGGCAGAAGAATAAAGAAATAAAGAAAACTTTACAGTCCTTGTTAAGTGCTCCGTCATGGGCCCTAGGCCTGACGACCTGACATGAGTCCCTTTGCCATGCCACTGCTACTGGAATGAAAGTTGTCACTCTTCGGCACTGTCTCATCTTCACCGACAGCCTCGCCAGTGAGTAATCGCTGGACCTTGCCAATGCGGATGCCACAGATGCCACCGGGTACCATATTGGCCCAAACTAACCTCCACCTCCCCAAATCTTTGCTGGAAGCAGATGCTGCCAGGTACTCTAATTCACCTCTGATGCAGCAGCTGTGAGTCAGCACTAGGACCACCTTGTCAGTGCAGAAGTTGCCAAGATCCAAACCCTCTCCAACTCCACCACCATGAGTCCATGCTGAGCCCACTCTCCAACCACCACAAGTCTGCTCTAGGTCTACTTGCCCGCACCAATACTGACACGGTGATCTGCAATTTCTACCATTATTTTCATCAGGTGAGGAGCTAGTTATTGTTCACATCAATCTGCTAAGAGTCTAAGGTCTGCTAACTTTATAACCATTCTCCAGGCTGACTAAGCTTGGCTCTCATCTCAACCTCTTTGTATAATCTCTTGATCATTTTCATTCAATGGAAAAATAGACAATGTCTGTTTGCTAAAGTTATCTTGCTGCACCTTCATCAACTTCAAAAGGAATTCTGAAATGTCAGCCAACTGCAATTTGAAGTCTGATGGAAAATACCGTTGATTGGATACAGACAAAAATCGTGTGAATTTATGTGTATAGCCTTAGTATTAAGTTCTTCTTAATTCTAATTATTTTTCCTTTTACTTTTTTCCTTCTATGCTTTTGTGCATGTTGCAACAATCAGCTCCTGAATTTGTATGCAAAATGCTTTTAAAAAGAACTGTACATAGTTTTAGGACAAATGCGTAATAGCCTTTTCAAACATGACAGAAAGGAAATTTAAATAAAACTTTGTGGACAGAAAGGGAGATAAATGCAATAATTTAATTCACACTCACTCATTGGTAACCATATATGGATTACAAATATAGGTGAGTGCTAAGTAATGGGCTAAGTAAATACCTAATTTACTTTGAACATTGCAATGTAAGCAGGAAAATCAAATTAGTATATCATGTTCATTATTACTGTTAATCAATCTAGTTAACCAGCAAAATCAAAGTTATTCTGTGTGAATTTGAAAGAACCTCACAAGTCAATGTCAAAATTTATACTTGCATGGCAAAAACGACAATGATTATTAAGCTGCAGCCGAAAAGAATGCCAAGATAGGGATGGTGAAAAGCAAAGAGTATGCTGCAGTAGGTTTATTTGCGAGCGTTTTAGCCCAGTTTTAATTTTAGTGCTGATTGGTTAAAGCTATCCACACATAAGCAAATTGATTTGTAATTTAAGTTTTGTAAATGAGACCTCGTCCCTTTAACTCTTGCGTTTGCAGGGTTTATGAAAATCATGTCTACACTTTGATATTTGCTTTTCAAGCTATCAAATCAAAAGATGCAACTCATCTGTTATTTAGTGAGTTTTTTTTCTTGTTTGTTTTAATGGTGTAGTTTTCAGAATATGTTCTCTGAAAGAAAAGGTCAACTATTTTCTTAATCTTCTTATGCAAATAGCCATGACCTAGAAGAAGCAAAATGTGCTGATTATTCGCTATTATCTTTATGGTCTTTAATGATAAGCAGATAGTTTAACATGAATTTGATACTGTTCTGTAAATGACTAGATTCCTGAGTATAGGTGCATTGATTATTGTTGCATTGTACTCACAAGTTGACGTTGTTACTTTTAGCATTCAGAAATAAAAAAGAGCCCTCTATCATAACAAATGCAATTTATTTTATGCTAAGTTACTGAACAGGCACACACATTTGTGGATGTCAACAGAGCTGCATTGTTAAATATCAAATTTATTGTCAGATATTTGTTTCTAACACTTCATCCATAGTTTCTTTAAAAGTTCACGTTTGAAGTGGGTTTTGTGATCAGTGAGTGGGTTGCTGTAGTATAAAGACACCATGTTTCTAACTTTAGGCAATGATTGTTGAGCAAGTTCATTTCAGATGCAAATATGCAAACTCAGCAACTACTGGCTACTTTTTCAATGACTTCTGCTGAATGATCAACTTAACTCAATTCTTATGTTTTTATTATGTAGGATGTAGAGTGAAAACGGGCTGTTTGGCCCCCATCAATTTATGCTGGTATTTATGCCGCACTTGAGCTTCCTCTTATCTCCTCTACCTTCTTCTCCCTCATATACTTGCTTAATTTCTCCTTACAAGACTGTTTATGCTATTCTCTTTCTCTGTGCTATAAAGTTCCACATTCTCTCTCTCTGTTTAAGAGGATTTTTCTGAATTACTTGCATTTATGTAACCTTGTTTGTAACCATTGAACATTTTAAAGCACTGTGTGGCCAATAACACATTCTTCAATTGTAAAGTAGTTAATTTGGTAATCCGTTTTGCACAGCAAACTTTCACAAATAGCAATATAATATTAGTTGTAGAATTAAGTCAATTCACAGTCGCTTTAAGTTTTCTTCTTTATGGAACAGATCTTTGATTGAGATTGGAGATGGAGTGAAGAGGGACTTTTATCTGTCGTTTCAGACAGAATATCACCAATCATCCACTCTTGCTGCTACTCATGCTTCAGAATCTCCTCCACAGTGAAGTCACTGTGTTTCTTCCAGGACTTCTTGTCTGTATTGAAAAATGTGATAATTTATTTTCATACAGTTAATTTGAAGTAAGCGTATTGACCAGAAAATGGGTAATAACTCCCCTGCTCTTCAAAATAGTGCCATGGAATCTGGTGTGCACACCAATGTTTTGGGCAGCTTGGTCTTGGTTTAATGACTCAACAGAAAGACAACACCTCCAGCATTCCCTCAATGCTCATGTGTTGGACAAGGGCTCAAACCCATGATTTTCTGACTCTGAGGCAAGGTTATTACTAATTGAACCACGGCTAACTTGCATATTGAAATAGTGGAATGTTGTTAAAAGTGGAAAGGACCTATTTTCAACCACTTGTATCAACACTATCCATTCTGTGTTTGTTACAAAGTACTAAAACACTACATTTCAATGAGGTAGGGTCCAGTGATATGAATAGCATTTTCCCTTAAATGACCTTGTCATATTTTATAAGTTTCCTGAAGAAGGGCTTATGCCCGAAACGTCGATTCCCCTGCTCCTTCGATGCTGCCTGATCTGCTGCGCTTTTCCAGCAACACATTTTTCAGCTCTGATCTCCAGCATCTGCAGTCCTCACTTTCTCCACATTTTATAAGTTGGCTGTCTGCTTGTACTTGTAATCAGACTAAAACACTTGTTTGTCTATTTAGATGTAAAGCTATTGTATTGTGTATATCTTAAACCTGGCCACGACTGGCCTTGCAGTTTGATGTTCTGAATTGTGTTAATTCCCTTCTGTTTATCTGTCATAGAGATATGCAGCATGGAAACAGGTCCTTTGGCCCAATTCATCCATGACAACCAGGTTTTTCTAAACGGAACTAGCCCCGTTTTCCTGCATTTGGCCCAAAGCCCTCTAAACATTTCCTATCCATGTACCTGTCCAAATGTCTTTTAAATATTGTAATGTCTACCATTTCCTCTGGCAGCTTGTTCCATATATGCTCCAACCTCTGTATGAAAAAAGTTGCCCATCATATCACTTTTAAAGCTATCCCCTCTTGAACTTAAAACTTTGTCCTCCAATTTTGGACTCCCCTACCCTGGGAAAAAGACCTTGGCTATTCACCTTATTGATGCCCCTCATGATTTTATAAATCTCTATAAAGTCACCCTTCAACCCCCTATGCTTAGGGAAAGAAATCCCAACCTATCGATCCTCTCCTTTTAACTCAAATGTTTCAGTCTCAGTAACATCCTTGTAAATCTTTTTGTTTTTTGTACCCTTTCCAGTTTGATAATATCTTTCCTATAGCTGGGCGACCAGAATTGTATGCAATATTCCAAATATGACCTTACCAATGTCTTGTACACCCATAACATGACGCTCCAACTCCTGCACTCAATGCATCTGTCTAAGATGGAGGTAAAGCTCTCTGTGATCATACTGGGATGGTGGCAAAGTAGGCAGTGTTCAGGCTCCTGAGCCTGTCTGCTCCATTCTGGCCGCTTCCTCCCATCTTTCCTTCCCCTTTTTGTCTGTGGCGGAGAAGGTGATATCATGGAGGAGGGCTGGAGGGGGACTCTTGGTGAGGCAGTGGCAGCCTAGCCTGGCAGCAGAGCCAGGGACTCCTGGTTATGATAGGCCCAAGCTAGGGATTTCATGTATTGGTGAGGCAGCTGCTTCAGCTGAGCCACTGGTTGTGGTAGGCGCCTTGCAGAGACTCCTGCTTATCGGCATGACCGCAACAGCGGAGGCGGGGCCTCCAGGTTTCAATGTGAGACGGGGATCCAGCAGGGGTCCCGGCGTTAACGAGGTTGACTCAGTGACGAAGAGAAGGCACCTGAAGAATGGTGACTCTAACATTGGTGGGTCTGGTGTAGGTGGCAGTGAGGTGGTGGAATTTAGGTGGTGGAGCAGGTGTCATTGCTGAGCTGGCTCAGGACTGTGGATTCATGGCAGAGGCGGTGGAATGAAGATGGACTCTCTTTCAGCTATTTATTGTTCTTTTTATTTTCAAATTATTCAAAATGATGTCTGTGGCGACGAAGCTCTTCACTGTATTTTACTGTATTATTCTGAGTAAAATACAAGTGACAGTAAATCATTCAAGTCTTTATCTGCTTTCTCTTAAATTCTAGATACGTTAAACTAAGTGACATTTGTATGAATTTGTAATTCAGTGACAGTGCGCTTAAAAATCACAATTCCCTAATTCCCGTACTTTCCGTTGTGTGCTTCTACAAATTTGCTAACAATTCATTGTTTACAGTGTTGCATTTTCTTACACTCACATGGGTTATACTTGAGTGCATTTGCCATTAGTCTAGGGTTTAAAGGCATAAGAGGACAGTATTTAAGGACAATAATAAATTAAAATGACATCATGGTAATGGTGTCTTTACTTTACCACAAAGCTGTTTCAACAGGAAAAAAACTCTAAATTGAGGACTAAAGGCTTTATAAATTGTTTGTAAACTTATCGTTGGTCAGAGTCTGCAATTGATTGTAATCCACTATTCTGCATTATACATATACTAAATTGTTTTTTAATCCTGTAAAAATAAATTTATTTATAGGCCTAGTGTAAAAGTGAACAGCCATTATGGGTGGTTGCCATTTTGAAATATCATTGACATTAATACAAAGAGTGGACATGTCTTGAACTTTCACACATCTGCACAACACAGTCAGTATCACTCACTTGATCCATTGTGCCCAGTTATAAGGTTCTAGCAAGTCAGGTGAGTTATTTGGTTGAAAGATTAGGGCTGATCATTTAATGTGTATTTAACATGTCATGGCTGTGAAGAAGTTGACTTGTACATGGAAAACAATTTATGCAAAATCATGTCTGGAGCAGGGAAAATGGGGCTATTTTGTAGGTCAGCCTGGTAAATATATTGCAGCATCCTATATAAGTTGCAAGCTAGAATGTTACATTCCAGGCTACTTTCATATTCATTACTCATTTTCACCTGTCGTTTTTCACGGTGTAAATGAAGTGAAGCTTATTTAGTTATTTGATATTAGAAATCTGTACGCATTCATATCTATAAAGAACATTCCTAATGGTTTGCACATGTTCACATCTGGCTGTTTGGGGAATAGTTAGACGTGATATTACTCAACTGTGAACTGTACATTTCTTTCAAATAAAAGTTTATGGATCAGAATTATATTTATGATCTGAACAAGGCATATTAGATAAATGGTTCTAAATCTTAATTGTGGAAATCACAGGAGTCATACTTGGAGCACATTTGTCGAAATAAGGATGAAACTATACATCAACTGCAGCAAAGCCAAGAAACCACCTTCAATAAACTAACCGAACAGATGAAGGAACGAGAGGCTAGTTGGAAAAAACAGAAGGCAGACTTGGAGGAGCATTATACTGGACTCCTTGGGGAAGTTCATTCAAGAGCACAGGTAATATCAGCATAATTAAACTGACAATGGCTTAGGGAGATAAATAATAGTTGCCTTAGTTGTCCTCAATTTGTTTCCAATATGTACACCCACTTGTTTAGGTACAGTTGAAAATTGATGTTAAACTCACCAATTTGTCCTCTGGTCTGTAGATAGTGAGCAATAGTTGGAGCTAATGTTTTTAAGTATGAGGGCAAACATATTAGGTCTCAGCTAACACCCTACTCCCACTGCTGGAAAGAAAATGTCACAGTTGCTCATCTGTCAACTCATTTAAGAGCTGACAAGTGAGGGTGTGTCTGCTTCTTGGCAAATCAGACCTCAGTGCTGATATCCTAAATCCCCATTCAGAGGCAGAAAGCATCTGGTCTTATGGGTCAACTGGTCAAGGCCTACTCCTTAGGGGATCTGATGGCTGAAAGTATTTATTATGGGAGGGATTTGGGGAAACTTGTCTGAGGTTTGGAAGCAAGGACAGTGGGTTGGATTTCAGAGGTCACCATCTTGGCCCCATCCTTTTCCTCCAAATACTCCAGTCCACAAACTGGAGCATTTGGAGGCATCCCAGTAATCTGGTAGGCAATTAGCAATGATACCCCAGTCAGAAAAACTAGTTGTCTTTCTCGCCTGCCAAGTGGCATCTTAATTGACCACTTAAGGTTCTTAATTGGTGGCAGTTTGAGAAGGTTGCCCAAGGACCTTGTGATAGAGTACTTAATTATTCAGGTGATGAGAACTGGATGGGTTTCTGTCTATGGCTAATTTTCTCAATTGTTTCTCTTTCTTGCAACCTCTCTCATTCCTTCCAGAGAAAGGAAGATCAAAATGAATGTTTCATTATCAAATGGAAGGTTATGAAATAGTAACTCTGTTTCCGTCTCATCAAATGCTGCCAGCTGCACGTTTCCATTACTTTCCTTTTTTCATTTTAGACTTCCAGCAGCTGCATTATTTTGCCTTCTCTCTTCCAGTCATATTGTTGCTCCATCTTTTCACTCCCACCAGTGTTTATTGTTGCTCCAATAACAAAGTCTCAATTCTGTCAGAAAATGAACGTGGGAAGGATAGATCTTTCTGTTGTAATTTCTATCAGAAGGCAGATAGGAACTGAACAACTTGCTGTATTAACTCAACATTAGGCTGGGGATGTTTTACTGGGGCTCATAACGTCTAATATAGTTTCTCACAATTCCAATTGAAAAATAGCTCACTGTTACAAGCAGTGCTGGTTTATAGAATGGTTATGTCACTGGACTTGGAAAGTGTGCTCTGTATCACAAAGCACTGAGTGGAACACCCTGAGCACAAATCAAATTGAAGTTCAGCTTTAAAAATAGCAGGTTTTTATGAA
Organism: Chiloscyllium punctatum; assembly: GCF_047496795.1. NCBI lineage: Eukaryota > Metazoa > Chordata > Chondrichthyes > Orectolobiformes > Hemiscylliidae > Chiloscyllium > Chiloscyllium punctatum. The sequence continues at coordinate 131,170,176 of NC_092740.1, forward strand.
CAAATTATGACTATTATCAGTATAACTAAGCTTGAAAAGATCAAATAAGCTGTAAAATACAAATTAAAAACAAAACATTGTAGATGCTGGAGATTGGAAATAAAGCGCAAAGTACAGCAGAAGCTCAGCAGATCTGGTGGCATCAGTGGAGAAATAGTTAACATTTTGATTCTTTAGAACTGCTGTAAAAAACTCCATTTCTTGTCTTTGCCCTTCAAAAAAAGAAACCTGCTATCCTTACACAATCTGGACTTTATGTGATTCCAGACCTACACCAAAACTGAGTCTTAACTGCCCTCTGACAATAGTCTGTTTAAATGCTGTCAAGGAGGTCTATCACTACATTCTTTGAGCTTTTGGGATAGACAAGAAATTGTGAAGAAATTTCAAGGAAAAGTACAAAAGTCCGAATCCTCAATTGATGTGCAGATAATTAAACTACCTCTTCGCCTAGTAATTAGCACTTCTCACGATTCTACAAGGATCTTGCCACTGCTCAGTACTCCATTCTTAATCAACAGTTCCTTTGTTAAATACCGAAACGAGCTTCAATCGCAAAATGTTTTCCCCCACAGTCCATGCCTGACCAATTGTAAATCATCAATGAATTAATCCAATATCTGGTTTTCTGAGGGATTTTTTTCATGTAATGTCCTCCAAAATCCAATTCTCTTGCAGCATCAGATTACAGCAGTGAGTCATGGTACACAACAGCTGAACCAAAAGACCATATGATGTAGGAGCAGATGTCGGCTACTTAGTTTATCGGATCTGTTTTGCTATTCTGTATCATCCTCACCACTTGCCTTCCCACCTATTGCCGATAACATTGTACATTCATTTCCATTTGCTTCTTGAAAAATTAATATAGTGCATTTGCTATCTCTATACATCTCTTAATATCTAGGTTGCAGCGCATCAGGTCCAGGGGACTCATTAGCTTTTATCTTCATTATTTTCCCCAGTATCTTTTCCTTTTAATTATAATTGTTTTATTTTCATTTGCCAGCATTTGACCCCTATCCTTCCAAACCTTTCCTATTCATACACCCATGCAGATGCCTTTTAAATATTGTAATTGTACCAGCCTCCATCACTTCTTCTGGCAGCTCATTCCATGCATGCACTGCCCTCTGCGTGAAAAAGTTGTCCCTTAGGCTCAACATTTATGTTCTGTCTTCATTATTTTGGTCACCTTTTGTTAGTCATTAAAACTTTCCCAATCTTTTGGTTTACCACTAATCTTTGCCACATTGTTTTTTTTCATTCAACCTGATGCTAACCTTAACCTTCCTGGTTAATGCTGATTGCTTATCACCTTTCTGGAATCCTTCTTTCTCACAGGGATATATTTTTGTTGTGAGTCTTGAACTATTTTCTGAAATATCTGCCATTCTTCAACCATTTTTACAGCTAAACTGATTTCCTAGCTGACTCCAGCTAAATCTGCCCCTCCTGTTTCATAATTGTCTCTATTTAAGCTTAGCACAATTGTCTCAAACCCAGGTTTTTCACACTCAAACTGAATGTTAAGTTCAATTATGTTGTGGTTACTATTTTCCGGGGGATCATCAACTCTGAGATCATCTATTAAACCTGCCTCATCACATATAACCAGATCTAGAATAGCCTGTTCATTGGTTAGATCTATAACATATTGTTCGAGAAAACTATCCTGAATATTCTATGAATTGTTCCTCGTGGCTCCCTCTGCCAATCTAACTGTCCAAATCTACATGAAGATTAAAGTCAACCATGATTAACATGCTACCTTTTTACATGCCCTCCTTATCTCCTGATTTATTATCTTGTCTTTCAGTATAGCCATGTTCAGGAGCCTATAGATTAACACCAAAGTGTTCTTCCCCTTGTTGTTCTTAACTCCACACATGAGGATTCTAAATCTTACAACCCATGATTATTTTTGCTATCCTGTTTATGCTCTGCTCAGAGTATCTATCCTGTGCCAATAGATATTCTGAATCATGCTGCACAATACTGCATGGTCACTGACCAACAGTACTGTACAACTTGTCCAAAACTATCAAGAAGCATTTAATCCTGAATTGGAAGATGATGAGAAAAATAATTCTGTTGCTCAACATTCTTATACACTGGATGTAGTCATATTTTCCTTTGACATAATCCCTGTTCAAACTTTCCAGAGAATCTGACTGGCAGTAATTCTGTTCTGAACCAGATGAAATTATTCATTATATTCTTGGATTTTCTTTTTCCTTTCATTCTTCACTTATACTGTAAGGGAGAATTTAGATTTTGTTTTGCTATTTGCAACTAGGCTTTGTAGGTTAATTAAGGATCCTATAACCAGCAAGGAATCTTTCAGACTCTGGCAGCATATAGTATAGTTTTGCCATATAAAGGATAAGTACAGGGAATCTCATTATAGGCAAAGAGGAAAGCAAAGGACAGGAAGAAAAGAAACCAAGTGCTGGAGAAATTAGACAAATCTGGCAGCATCTATCAAGAGAGAAATAAAGTTAATGCTTTGAGTCCAATGCCAGGATAAAGGACGTTACCAAGCAGCTACAGGACTTTGTTTTGGAGCGTGGTGATCAGTTGAAGGCCCTTTTTCACGTTAGTTCCAATGACTTTGTTAGGGCTGAGAATCTGAAAGCAAACTTTGAGCAGCTAGTTAGGAGATTGAAAGACTGGACCTCAGAAGCCATGGTCTCTGGATTGGTCCCAGTCCCACACAATAGTGAATGTAGATAAAGGAAAATTGAGTGATTGAACTCATGGCTGGAAAATTGGTTTAAGAGAGTGGGCATCAGATTTATGGGACATTGGACCAATTCTGGAAAGATATGAGTTACACAAACTGGTTTTCTCCACTTGAGCAGTACTGGAATAAATATACTTGCTGGGAGATTTGCGACTGCTGTTGGGGACGACTTAAACCAAATTAACAAAGGGGTGGAAACCTGAGGGAAAATTCAGAGCACAGAATTAAAGGAGGAAACTTAACAAGTGATTCTGAGGAAGCAGAGGTTAAAAAATGCACCGTTCATAAAATTCACACTATTAGATAATATATCTGTATTTGCAAGAAATACAATGAATAAATTTTGATAAGGTGAGGGTACAGAATGCGGCAGAATTATATCAGTGCGTTAACAGAAACTTGGCTGAAATAGGGACAAGGTTGGCAACTCACCCTCCCTGGAGAAAAAATTGTCAGACAACATAGAGAAGGAGATTTAAAAAAATATATAGCTGTGAGGAGGAAAGGTTGTTCTAAATAAAGCACTGAATGAGGCCATTTGGATTGAATTCAGAAGCAAAACTGGGGCAGGCACACTGCTAGAATTGTACTATAAATGTCCAAATAGTAGAATGGTTAGGGGGCAAAATATGTTGACAAATTTCTGAATGCAAAATGGCAGTAATAGTTGGGAATAATTATCAATTGCAATGCGAACAGTGTGGAAGACATAGATGGCACAAAATTCTTGAACTGCATTCAAGAGAATTTTTTTTTCAGCCAGCATGTATCAGGCCCAATGAGAGACAGCACAATTATAGAATTGTAGGAAATGAAGCTGGGCAAATGAATGAAGTAGCAGTGGGTGGCCATTTTGCAGATAATGATCCTAATAGAATGAGATTTAGTATCATTATGGAACGGGAATAATATAGAACAGGAGTAAAAGCTCTAAGTTAGGGGGAGGGAAACTTCATACAGCTGCGGGATGCTCTCTCAACAGACCAATGATTACAGCTACTTGAGGAAAGTTGGTGACAAATCATGGGAGGCATTCAAAAGTGAGATACTATGGGTGCAGTGCAGACATGGCCCCACAAGAAAGTGGCTGGTACTATCAAATCTAGAGCCCACTGGTTACTCAATAGCAAACATGCTAATGTAAAGCAGAAAAAATGCGTCAATTATTATCATAAAAATGAAGTAATTCTTTAGGAAGCTTTGAGGAGTACTGAAAGTACAGTGGAGAATTGACAAAAGAAAGCAAAGAGAGAATGTGAAAAAAATTGACAAATAAAATCAAGACAAATCTAAAGATGTTTTATCAGTACATTAAGAGCAAGAGTGTGTAAGGTGTTGGACCAATCAGAATGTTCATGGAACTTTGACAGAAGATCTGGGCAGTGTTTGTTATGAGTATTTTGTCTTTGTCTTTACAAAGGAATGCGATGATGCAGACTTTCTCTTGAGAGGGAGTGTGAAATATTGTGAAATATGAAGAAAATGCAAGAGCAAGTACAGATATACGATCCTTTATCTGAAATTGTTGGGGCTAGCTGTTTTTCAGAATTCAGAATTTTTGGGATTTTGGAACAAATGTAGCGCCCCCCTGTAGGGTCCAGGGCAGCACCCTGCAATCAAACATCAATACTGCAGCAAAAACATAGACTCATGATCAGTGGGATAGATAAAGGCTAGGAACACTACTACAGTTTATTTATAGTGTAATATACTGATAAATGAATACATAGACCATAAATACTCAAGGTCATTTTATTTCAAGAAAAAAATGTTCTAAGAGAAACATTTGGTAAAACTTAAACATATATGGTTTAAACACTATGGCAGGTGGCATTTTTAAAGACTTCTTCAAGTGTCATCTGTCTCATTAACATAGGTTTCTACCTAAGTAATAAGTTGAGAGGTCATGTTGTGCCTGTACAGGACATTGGTTAGGCCACTGTTGGAATATTGCGTGCAATTCTGATTTCCTTCCTATCGGAAAGATGTTGTGAAACTTGAAAGGGTTCAGAAAAGATTTACAAGGATTTGCCAGGGTTGGAGGATTTGAGCTACAGGGAGAGGTTGAACAGGCTGGGGCTGTTTTCCCTGGAGCATTGGAGGCTGAGGGGTGACCTTATAGAGGTTTACAAAATTATGAGGGGCATGGATAGGATAAACAGACAAAGTTTTTTCCCTGGGGTGGGGGAGTCCAGAACTAGAGGGTGTAGGTTTAGGATGAGACTGGAAAGATGTAAAAGAGACCTAAGGGGCAACGTTTTCACGCAGAGGGTGGTACGGGTATGGAATGAGCTGGCAGAGGAAGTGGTGGAGGCTGGTACAATTGCAACATTTAAAAGGCATTTGGATGGATATATGAATAGGAAGGGTTTGGAGGGATATGGGCCGAGTGCTGGCAGGTGGGACTAGATTGTGTTGGGATATCTGGTCGGCTTGAACAGGTTGGACCGAAGGGTCTGTTTCCATACTGTACATCTCTATGACTCTATAATTGAGTAAATTGCCATAATCTCTTGGTCACTGATAAATGAACGTTGTTCGAGGCCAGCAACTAACTGATCACACATTTTCACCTTATCGCCTATGGGGACATTTTTCAACCATGTTCACAAAGTCAACACCATCATCACTACAATCCTCACTCTTATCTGTATTTAATACCATTTCAGCAATTTTCCCATCACCCAAGGAATGCACGACAGGTGAATCATTGTTAATGTTCAGCATTTCTTTGATGTCAGCTTCCTATAATTTATTTACACTTTTGTCCAATAAACTTTGTGCATAAGTTACAAGGTTTGCTATCATCTTTTTCTCTTTAATATCACAAAATCCTTCAAAGTCTTCATCTGTAGGTTCATTTACATTAAACATCGTTGTAGACCACAGTCTGTGCCAAGCATTTGTTAATGTTGATTTATCAACATCCTTCCAAGCATGAGCAACTGTGTAAATGGCATCCTTAACACTAAATTCTTTCAGGAAGTCTTGAATTCCTACCTGTTTGTTGACAGCAGCAAGCGTACAGTTTAAAAAATAGTCTTTATACTTGCTATTCACGAAGCGTAAAATTCTTTGGTCACAAGACTGTATTACAGTTGTCACATTAGGGGACAAGTAAATGCCGAAAATGTTATTTTCACAAGAAGGTTGACAGGGGGATTTGTGAAGCAGTTGTCCAGGAACAATAAAGTTTTACATGGGCCCCAGCTATGCCTGCCTCTTCGTTGGATATGTGGAACAATCCATCTTCCGCAGCTACACTGGCACCACCCCCACCTTTTCCTCCGCTACATCAGTGACTGTATCGGCGCTACCTCGTGCTCCCACGAGGAGGTTGAACAGTTCATCCACTTTCTAACACCTTCCACCCCGACCTCAAATTTATCTGGACTGTCTCAGACACCTCCCTCCCCTTCCTAGACTTCTCCATTTCTATCTCGGACGACTGACTCAACACGGACGTTTACTATAAACTGACTGACTCCCACAGCTACCTAGATTACACCTCCTCCCACCCTGCCCTCTGTAAAAATGCCATCCCATATTCCCAATTCCTTCGCCTTCGCCGCATCTGCTCCCAGGAGGACCAATTCCAATACCGAACAACCCAGATGGCCTCCTTCTTCAAAGATCACAATTTCCCCTCAGACGTTGTTGACGATGTTCTCCACCGCATCTCCTCCACCCTTGAACCCCACCCCTCCAATCACCACCAGGACAGAACCCCACTGGTCCTCACCTACCACCCCACCAACCTCCAGACACATCGTATCATCCTTCGTCATTTCCGCCACTTCCAAACAGACCCCACCACCAAGGATATATTTCCTTCCCCACCCCTGTCAGGGTTCTGAACACTTTAACTCCCCCTCCCAATCTGCCAAGGACATGCAGGTCCTTGGCCTCCTCCATCGCCAGACCATGGCAACACGACTGGAGGAAGAGCACCTCATCTTCAGCCTAGGAACCCTCCAACCACAAGGGATTAATGCAGATTTCTCCAGCTTTCTCATTTCCACCTCCCCCCACCTTTTTTCCGTCCCAACCCTCAGACTCAGCACCTCCTCCTTGACCTGCAATCTTCTTCCCGACCTCTCCGCCCCCACCCCTGTCCGGCCTATCACCCTCACCTTAACCTCCTTCTACCTATCGTATTCCCAACGCCCCTCCCCCAAGTCCCTCCTCCCCACCTTTTATCTTAGCCTGCTTGGCACACCCTCCTCATTCCTGAAGAAGGGCTTATGCCCAAAACGTCGATTCTCCTGTTCCTTTGATGCTGCCTGACCTGCTGCGCTTTTCCAGCAACACATTTTTAAGCTCTGATCTCCAGCGTCTGCAGTCCTCACTTTCTCCCAGTTTTCTTCCAGTCCAGCTTGCCTGCAATGAGCTCATGTCACTGGTACAAAGTGGTTACTGAACCAGTAGAAAAAAAATTATCCGGTTACCCATGCTTTCTTGTTTGCTTAATGCAGAGGTAAATTGTGTACACCTTTCAGACATCTTCGATGTTTGCTTTTTCTAATCACTGCCAACTTAACCTTGTGTGTGCCTGCAGAATAGTTAACTTGTCCTTAGTATCCTTAAAACTGTTCGTGCTCACTCATCAGCCGTTGTTAATGTTTTTCTAGGGACGTAGCGTCAGTAGGGAGCTGTTTCATCAGCATTGTTCAGGACTAAGGCTTTCATCAGATATTATCTTGGCAAATTTGTCAATATAATTTTCAGCTGCTTCATGGTCAGCAGAAGCCTTTTCACCATAGATTTTCAGATATTTTACGCCATTACGCTTCTTAAATTACTGCAGCTAACTTTCTGAATATTGACACTTGCCTTGAATATTCAGTTCTTTATGATCTACTCTAGTTTGTTTTATGACCAAAAAGCCAGTGGCATGCGTTCACTTCTTTGCTGTTGAATCTACTCCATCAACACATGGTTAAGATCTTCATTTTTTGCACTGTGCAGTATTTTCCGATTTTCCATTAGTTTATGGTCATCACTGTTACCATAAAACTTCAGTAACTTGTCTTTCTGTTTCTTTAAATCGTATACAGTGGTAGTTTCAATACAATATTCTTTAGTAAGACGCTGCACAGACACACCACGGTCAAGCTTCTGCAATAAATCCACTTTCTTAACGTTAGATGCTTCCTTTTCTTTTTATTATTATTCCGTATAGGTGTATCTGCAGTTTCACAGTGAAATTAAACACAATGAGAAAAAACATAATTGACCCCTGCTAGTGCTGGGTCACACTGCCAAATGGTGGGTCAAGTGGGTGTGGACTTCGTTCCCCCCCCCCCCACCAACAAACAAACAAACCTTGTTAGACAGATATGATTGACGCTCCACACACCACAAGAAAACTTCTGGTTTCAGCGCTTTTCGGATTTCAGAATTTCGGTTAGAGGATTTTGTATCTATACTGGGGGGAATCGATGTCATTGTTAGTGAATAAATCACAAGAGCCAGATGGACTGTATCCTAAGCTATTAATGGAAACCAGCAACAAAATGCTAGATGATCCTATTAGGACCATTTTCCATACCTCACTAGTGCAGTTCAGCTATCAGAGGAATAGAGGTCTGCTAACAGTGTACCTTTAGTCAAAATGGGTGCAAAGGATACAGTAATTATAGTCTTCAGTGGTAACCAAATTACTAGAATCAATATTGAGAGATAGGGTGAATTGTTACTTAGAAAGGCACAGAGTAATCAGGAATAGTTATCAGAATCATAGAGTTGTGTAGCATGGAAACAAACCTTTTGGTCCAACTCATACATGTAAACCAGATATCCTAAATAAATCTTGTGCCATTGCCAAAATTTGGCCCATATCCCTCTGAACCCTTCCTATTCATATACCCATCCATTTGCTGTTTAAATGTTGGAATTGTACCAGCCTCCACCAATTCCTCTGGCAGCTCATTCCATACACATAACACCCTCTGTGTGAAAATGTTGCTCCTTGGGTCCCTTTCAAATCGTTCCCCCTCACCTTAAACCTGTGCCCTCTGGTTTTGGACTTCCCTACCCCAGGAAAAAGACTTTGTTTATTCACCCTATCCATGCCCCTCCTGATATTATAAACCTTTATAAGGTCACCTGTCGGCCTCCAATGCTCCAGGGAAAATAACCCCAGCCTATTCAGGCTTTGTCTATAGCTTAAGTCCGCCAACACTGGCAACATCCTTGTAAATGTTTTCTGAACCCTTTAAAGTTTCACAACATCCTTCCTGAAGCAGGGAGGCCAGAACTGGACACAGTATTCCAAAAATGGCCTAACCAATGTCCTGTACAGCCGCAACATGACCTCCCAATTCCTAAACTCAATGCACTAATCAATAAAGGAAAGCATTCCAAACGCCTCATTCACAATCCTGTCTACATGCAACTCCAATTACAAGGAACTATGAACCTGCAGTTCAAGGTCTCTTTATTCAGCAACAGTCCCCAGAACCTTACCATTAAGTCGATAACTCCTGCCTCAATTTGTCTTTCCAAAATACACCACCTCACATTTATCTAAATTATACCCACCTGCACAGCTTGGCCAATTGTCTCACTTTATCAAGATCCCATTGTACTCTCGGTAACCTTCTTCGCTGTCCACTACACCTCCAATTTTGCTGTCATCTGCAAACTTACCTCCTGTGTTCACCTCCAAATAATTTATATACATGACGAAAAGCACCATTGTTTGGTTAAAAGAAGGTGTATCTTAATAACCTAGTTGTATTTTTTAAACAGAAAGCAAAGAGAATTGATGAGCATAGTCATTATCATTGGCAATAACTCATTAACAGGTATGACTGCCCATCTAGGAAATTCCATGTCATTGGTCATAGGGTCTGTGGGCGTTGTGTGGCTGATGATCCCCATCCTAGAGCCACTTCTCCAAGTACACATCTGACAGGTATTTCTAGAAGATAGAATTCATCCTTGGCCTTGAGATTGTTGGCATTCCTTTCTCTGGTTCCCTTTCTGAATTTCTGCTTGGTGCTGAGTGTTTTTGAAAAAGTGTGACCCCTCATATTTTGGAATTCCCTTTAGGTTGGTTTCTTTTGAATGAGGGTATCCGATGCATTGACATCTATGTTGCATTTCATGAGAGAAGTCTTCAGCGAGTCTTTGAAACACTTCCTTTGTCCTCCTGCCATTTCACTGTCTTCCTTGAGCTGGGTGAAAAAGATTTACTTGGTACTAGAACTTAGGCCTGGCCAACCCAGCAGAATTGGTTTTGGATTATCACAACCTCGATGCTGTTCGCTGCTTCAAGGGCACTGATGGTAGTATGCTTGTTCTCCCAGCTGAAACAGAGATTCCATCTCAAACAGCATTGATAGTACTCCCCAAATGTCTTAAGGTGGCATGTATATGTCGTCCCAAGTTTCAGAGCCATAAAGAAGAGATGAAAGGATAACTGCCTTATACATAAGGAATTTGATATCAGCACGATGTCTTAGATTGTCCAAGATTCTCTTCCTTAGACAGAGGCGGACAGATCGGATGCACTATTGAATTTCCGCTTCAATGTCAGTCTTAGATGAGATCCTTTCCAGGTAGGAGAAATGTTCCACGTTTGGGAGAATTGCTCCATTGATATTAATGGATACTGACCAGAAAATGACATGGGCTGGGTTAGTAAAGGATTTGCGTCGTCTTGAGGTTTAGGCTGAGACCAATTATTTGGTATACATTTGTGAAAGCATTAAGTGAGGCTTGAAGGTTCTCTTCTGAGAGAGCAGAGATGACATTTTCATCACATAGTGAAGCTCCATAAGCAAGGTTTCTTCTTGGATTTCAACTGGCTGAGGTTGAAAACCTTTCTGTAGGTACTGTAGATACTTCACTGGGAAGTTTGTTCTTGACAAGATGAAGAATGGTGGTGATGAAGATGGGGAAAAGGTAGGAGCATTGGGAGTGCTGGTGACGATACATTCCAACTTGACCCCATCTTGATCTCAGATTCTGTCATTTACTATTAGTGATCACCATTACCAATATCTTGTCATGGAATGACATGGATGTAAATGAATTTCCCTGGACAACGTGCCTTTGACAGGATCTTCCACAGCACTTCAGGATTGACTGTGTTAAAATCATTGGTCAGATCAATGAAGGCCGTGTAGAGTGGTTGGTGTTGTTCCTGAGATTTACTTTGGAGTTGCTGAGCAGTGAAAACCATGTGAATACTTCCACAGCTTAGTTAGAAGCCATGCTGGCTTACAGAAAGGATTTCTAGGAAAAGGTACCTAGTGAAGATTTGGGCAATGGTCTCCCCATGATCAATAGTAGGAAGATTCCTTGCTAGTTCCCACAATACACTATGTCTCCCTTCATGAAGGCAATGGTGATAGAAATATCCCTGAGATCACAGGAATATCTTCATTGTCCCAGATGTTGAGGAACAGTTGATGGAAATAATGGGTCTTGTAAATTACTGCTGCAATTCTGTCTACTCCTATGGCCTTTCCATTCTCCATGTGCCCAATAGAGGCTTCAACTTCTGCCACGCTGGATAGTAATCCAGGATCATCTTTGATGGGAATTAGGGGATTTCCTCAAACATATACTTATCGACAATTGTATCACAGTTTAGAAGTTATTTGAAATGTTCTCTACATTGAAGGCTGATATTTTCTTTGTCACTCAAAATGGTGCCATCCTTACACTGTGCTGATTTGAGGCCACATTTGTTGTACACGTATATTGCTTTTGTAATGCTGAAGAAATCTCGGGTGTCATGCTTGTCAGCAAGGAGGAGCAGCTCCTGCTATTTTGATGAGTTCTCATCTTTGCCTCGCTGGTGATGTTATTTTGCTAGGCACGGAGAGCTTTTCCCTTCTTTTCCATGAGATGATATGGATGATATGGTCATTTGTGTCAAACCAGTCTTGGTGATTTTTGGTCTTGTACCCAATAGTATCTGCACAGCATGAGATCATAACTATCTTCAGCTCTTCCCAGATTTCCTCCACTCCAGTTAAATGAACTCTTTAGAGATTTTGGTGAAGACATTGTTGGGATTTCAGTGGCTTGCTTGGCTCTTGAAGCTACACAATGATGAGCTTTTTTCTAACCTGTTCATTCACCTTCAGCTTCTTTTGGCAGCAATTGATGGACATTGAGGAGCGGATGAGTTGGTGGTCTGTCCAGCAGTCGGCTGCCTTGGTCATTGCTTTAGTATTCAGGACAGCATTTTGGTCTCAGAATTGAACGAGGACATAGTCGATTATCGGCCAGCGTTTTGATTGTGGTTGCCTCCAGGAAGTCTTGAACTTGTTTTTTAGCGGCACAATCTGTTGGTGATGACCAACTGGTGTTCCACACATTTGTTGAGCAGGATAATCTCACTGGTGTTGCAATTCCCAATTCCTTCTTTTCCTATAGTTCCTTTCTAGAGTTGGGCATACTTTCCAACCCTGGCATTGAAGACTGCAAGGAGGATACTTTTACCTCATTGGGGATGTTGGTGCGTACGGTGGAAAAGAAATCTCCTTTGGATTCAACTATGTCATCACCATTTGGAGCATAATCACTCAGGATCATTGTCTGCTAGTTTTTGACACATTGTAGATGGAGATTCATGAGGTGATTGCTGATGCCACCAGGGAGTTCTGAGACTCAGTTGATGAGTTCATTCCGAATAGCAAATCCAATTCTGTGTGTCCCAGGTTGTTCCTTGGGTTTTCCTCTACAGAAGAAGACGTAACCACCAGGTTTTTCCCCAGCTGCCCTTCCCCTGCTCTTTGATATTGCTGCCCTCAGTGTTGAAGTGCCTGAGTTCATGGGTAACAAGGGCAGTTCTTCATTCTGGGCAATTGATCTGCTCTTTGTTCATGAGAGTTTGTGCATTCCAGGCTCTAAGATTGAGTTTCACTTTGGTTTTCAGACTGCAGGTAGATGAGCAGGCTGGATGCAATTTCCAGCCAGGTTGGTGATGCAGTAGACTATTTTTAGACCATCTTTTCTAGCTCCTTCCCCATGGGGTGAGGTGAGCAGAGGGGAGGACTGCTCTCCTGTTCCTATTCCAAGTCAAACTCCACCACATACATGCTGGTCTGAAGCTAGGGACTTGCAGAACTCTCAAACCTTGTAGATCACCTCACAGTTTAGGTTGTGTCTGAGGGCTCAGCTCCTCCAGGTGGACATCTTGTTTGGGATGTCTTTTAACATGGGAATGCTGTTGTATGTCAGCAGACACACAGTCCTTGACAGAAGATAGATCTTGTTCTGATAATAAGGAAATCTTGACAACTGGGGAACCCCCAACTGCTGTAGTCTTCATCCACTGTTGCAGCCATTGACATCGCACAAGGATCTTCTCCTGGATCACTATTCACTGGAACCCTGCAGCTGACAGAGGACAGAAGTATGAGCATGAGAGCAGGATGATGATGTATTGAAAAAGAAACCAACTGGAAAATATGGATCATGTTTGTGGAGACAGTGGAGATGTCCTGAAGGTGCTAAACCAGTCTGATGTTCATTTTCCAAATGTAGCAGGGACTGCATTGCAGTAAACTAGACTAATAACAAGTACATGTAAACTGCTGCATTACCAAGAAGGAGGAAAGAGATGCATCTGAGACTGGTATAGTTGGGAAAAGGAGCAAGTCAAATAGTCAGGGCAGGAAGGAACAAAGCAGAGAACAAGGTAGGTCTGATGAATTAAACTGCATGTATTTCAATGCAAAGACCTAACAGGGAAGATGAACTCAGGTTATGAACAAGGGACTGGGATATCATAGCAATTACAGAGACATGGGTCAAGGATGGACAGGACTGGCAGCTTAATGTTCCAGGACACAAATACTATAGGAAGGATAGAAAGGGAGCAAGAGTTGAGGGAAAGTGGCGTTTTTGATAAGGGGTAGCATAACTGCTGTACTGAGGGAGGATATTCCTGGGAATACATCCAGGGAAGTTATTTGGGTGGAACTGACAAATAAGAAAGGGATGATCACCTTATTTGAATTGTACTATAGACCCCTTAATAGTCAGCAGGAAATGGAAAAACAACTTTGTAAGGAGATTTCAGTTATTTGTAAGAATAATAGGGTGGTTATGGTAGGGGATTTTAACTTTCCAAACATAGATTGGGCCTGCCATAGTGTTAAGGGTTTAAATGGAGAGGAATCTGTTAAGTGCGTACAAGAACTAGCCATTTGGATACAGAACTGGCTTGATGGTAGAAGACAGAGGGTGGTGGCGGAGGGTTTGTTTTTCAGACTGGAGGCCTGTGACCAGAGGTGTGCCACAAGGATCGGTACTGGGTCCACTACTTTTTGTCATTTTATATAAATGATTTGGATGTGAATAGAAGAGGTATAGTTAGTAAGTTTGCAGGTGACACCAAAATTGGAGGTGTAATAGAGAGCGAAGAAGGATACCTCAGAGTACAACAGGATCTTGGACAAGTGGGTCAATGGGCTGAGGAGTGGCAGATGAAGTTTAATTTAGATAAATGTAAGGTGCTGCATTATGGAAAAACAAATCAGAGTAGAACTTACACACTTAATGGTAAGGTTCTAGGGAGTGTTGCTGAACAAAGAGACCTTGGAGTGCAGGTTTATAGTTCCTTGAAAGTGGAGTTGCAGGTAGATAGGATAGTGAAGAAGACATTTGGTATGCTTTCCTTTATTGGTCATGGCATTCAGTATAGGGGTTGAAAGGACATGTTGCGGATGTACAGGACATTGGTTAGGCCACTTTTGGAATATTGCTTGCAATTCTGGTCGCCTTCCTATCGGAAGGATGTTGTGAAACTTGAAAGGGTTCAGAAAAGATTTAAAAGGATGTTTCCGGGGTTGGAGGATTTTGGCTACAGGGAGAGGCTGAATAGGCTGGGGCTGTTTCCCCTGGGGCGTCAGAGGCTGAGGGGTGACCTTATAGATGTTTATAAAATCACGAGGGGAATGGATAGGATAAATAGACAAGGTCTTTTCCCTGGGGTTGGGGAGTCCAGAACTGGAAGGCATAGGTTTAGAGTGAGAGGGGACGATCTAAAAGAGACCTAAGGGGCAACATTTTCACGCAGAGGGTGATGCGTGTATGGAATGAGCTACCAGAGGAAGTGGTGGAGGCTGGTACAATTACAGCATTTATAAGGCATCTGGATGGGTATATGATTGGGAAGGCTTTAGACGGATATGGGCCAATTGCTGGCAAATGGGACTAGATTAGGTTAGGATGGACGAGTTGGTCTGAAGGGTCTGTTTCTGTGATGTAACTCTTTCTGACTGTATGACTGTTTTGTGCCTTGGATAAAAAAGTGGGAAGGAGGTAAAAGGACAAGTATTCCATCTTCTGTGATCTCCTGGAAAGTTGCTGTGCAGGTGAAAGGAGAAACGAGGTGAAGGAAGAATGGACCAAGGCACCTCAGAGGAAATGTGTTCAAGAGAATGCTGGGAGTGGAAGATCGGTTTGGTGGTGGCGTCATTTCTGGATGTTGTGCATTATTAGAGGATGATTCTTTTAGTGAAGGGGCTTGTGGTATAGAAAGTGAGGATAATGAGAACCCTGTTGTGTTCCTGGGAGGAAGTGGATGGGGAAAAGCAGAAGTGCGAGAAATGGTTAAACATGGCTGATGGCCCTATCATGCACAGTGGGTAATTGAGGAACAAAGTTGTGTCTGAAGGGCCATTGTAGAAGTTAGCTTTATCTGAACAGATGTGACAGAAACAAAGAAACTTGGAGAAGGAAATGGAACTCTTTCAGGAAGCAGGCTGTGAAGAAGAGTAGACAGGAAGAAAAATCCACCTTTACAACAATTCAGTATCTAATACTAATTCAAGTTTCCATGGATTATCTGTTATGGGTACGGATACATTGGTATCTGTTATGGGCATGGACCAGGCGGCTGCCGGGGAGGTAAACTTTTCCTCTTAAAAGGATTTACCTCTAGCGTCAGCAGCATTCATTTGCAGCAGCGGAGGAAGCAGTGAGAGCTAGGAGCTCTGGGGCAACAGTCGAATTGCGCTCTGGGAATGTGAGTGAATCGGCTGAACCTGAGACACTACATGTGTAGTGTCTCCCACCTGCCCCCTTCCTCTAACCAAACAAAAAAGACTCTGTGGTCTATTGATAAGGTAAGGATTTTTTCTAGTTTTTTTATCGTTTGCTTGGTAAAAACATTTCTTTCCTTTTCCATTTATCTAAGTTAAGCTTAAGATTAAAATGGCAGGAGATCTCAGACCTGTATTATGCTCTCCTTGTTCAATGCGGGAGCTCAGGGACGCGGCTGATGTCCCTGACTCCTTCATGTGCAGGAAGCATGTCTACCTGCAGCTCTTGTTACATTGCATATTGGCTCTGGAGCTACGGATGGACTCACATGATGCTGCGGGGGTCGTGGCTAGCACGTTTAGTGAATTAGTCACACTGCGTTTTAGGATTACTGAGGGAGAAAGGGAATGGGTGACCAAAATCCAGAGAAAGAGCAGGAAGGAATGTAGGTGTCCCCTGCGGTACATCTCCCTCCAAAACAGATATGCCATTTTGGATACTGTTGGGGGAGATGGCTCACCAGGGGAAAGCAGCAGTAGCCAGGTTCATGGCACCGTGGCTGGCTCTGCTGGACAGAAGGGTAGGGAAAAAGAGTGTAAGGGCTATAGTCATAGTGGATTCAATTGTAGGGAGAGTACATAGGCTGTTCTGTGGTCGAAAACGAGACTCCCGAATGGTAAGTTGCCTCCCAGGTGCATGGGTCAGGAATGTCTCAGATCAGCTGCAGAACATTCTGAAGCAGAGGTGTGAAGCCAGTTGTCATGGTGCATATGGGCAACAATGATATAGGTAAAAAACAATGAGGGTCTGCAAGCAGAATGTAGGGGGTAAGGAGCCAAGTTAAAAAGTAGGACCTCAGAGGTAGTAATCTCAGGATTGCTTCCATTGCCACATGCTAGTCAGAGTAGAAATGAAAGAATAGCCAGGATGAATGTGTGACTTGAGAGAGAGTCCTGGAGGGAGGGGGTTCAGATTTTTGGGACATTGGGACAGTTCTGGGGGAGGTGTGGCTATTACAAATTTGACGGTCTACCCCTGGGATGGACAGGAACCAATGTCCTGGGGGTGCTTTTGTTAATGCTGTTGGGGAGGGTTTAAACTAGTGTGGCACGGGGATGGGAAACAAATGAGGAGGTTAGTGGACAGTAAGAAGGTAGTAACTAAAGCCTGCAAGGAAGTTGATAATGAAGTCAGCGTGACCAAGGGGAAGAATAGGCAGGGAGCAGATGATGAACGCAAAGGGTCTGGTAGTCCGAGGTGCATTTGTTTTAATGCAAGAAGTGTAGTAGGTAAGACAAATGAAATTAGTGTTTGGATTAGTACCTGGGAGTATGATGTTATTGCTATTACTGAGACTTGGTTGAGGGAAGAGCATGATTGGCAACTAAATAGCCCAGGATATCGATGCTTCGGGCAGGATAGAGAGAGAGGTAAAAGGGGTGGAGGAGTTGCATTACTGGTGTGAGAGGATATCCCAGCTGTGTTGAAGGATGGCACTATGGAAGATTCGAACACTGAAGCAATCTGGGCAGAGCTCAGAAATAGGAAGTATGCAGTAACAATGTTGGGGCTGCACTCCAGGTCTCCCAATAGTGAGCTTGAAATAGAGGTACAAATCTGTAAACAGATTATGGAGCAACAGGGTGGTGGTGATAGGAGATTTTAATTTTCCCAGCATTGATTGGGATTCACTTAATGTTAGAAGTCTAGATGGAGCAGAATTTGTAACGAACATCCAGGTGGGTTTTCTAGAGCAGTATGTAAACAGTCCAGCTCAGGAAGGGGCCGTACTGGACCTGATGTTGGGGATTGAACCCGGCCAGTTGGTTTAAGTTTCAGTAGGGGATAACTTTGGGAATAGTGATCACAATTCCGTACGTTTTAGAATACTCATGGACAAAGATGAGAGTGATCTTAAAGGAAAAGTACTCAATTGGGGGAAGGCCAACTATATCAAAATTTGGCAGGAGCTTGGGAATGTAGTTTGGGAGCAGCTGTTTGAAGATAATCCATATTTGGTATGTGGGAGGCTTTTAAAGAGAGGTTGATTAGAGTGTAGGAGAGACATGTTCCTGTGAAAATGAGGGATGGAAATGGCAACATTAGGAAACCATCAATGACTGGTTAAATTGTGAGACTAGCTAAGAGAAAAAAAGAGGCATTCATAAGGTCTAGGCAACTGAAGACAGACGAAGCTTTGGAAGAATATCCGGAAGGTAGGACCAATCTGAAATGAGCAATTAAGAGGGCTGAAAGAGGTCATGAGATATCTTTGGCAAACAGCGGTGAAGGAAAATCCCAAAGCCTTTTATTCATACATAAGGAGCAAGAGGGTAACTGGAGAAAGGGTTGGCCCACTCAAGGACAAAGGTGGAAAGATATGCGTGGAGTCAGAGAAAGTGGGTGAGATTTTTAACGAGTACTTTGCATCGGTATTCATCAAGGAGAGGGACGTGACAGATGTTGAGGTTAGGGATTGATGTTTGATTACTCTAGGGCAAGTCAGCATAAGGAGGGAGGAAGTGTTGGGTATTCTAAAAGGCATTAAGTTAGACAAGTCCCCAGGTCCAGATGGGATCGATCCCAGGTTACTGAGAGAAGCGAAAGAGGAAATAGCTGGGGCCTTAAAGACATCTTTGCAGC
The DNA here is from genome assembly GCF_047496795.1 of Chiloscyllium punctatum. Lineage (NCBI taxonomy): Eukaryota > Metazoa > Chordata > Chondrichthyes > Orectolobiformes > Hemiscylliidae > Chiloscyllium > Chiloscyllium punctatum. Next base: position 131,188,579 of record NC_092740.1, read on the forward strand.
ATCCTTGAACATGGATGAGGTCCTGTAGGACTAGAAAATTGCTGGTGTTGTCCCCTTGCTTAAGAAGAGTAGCAGGGATCCTTCAGGTAATTATAGACCAGTGAGCCTGATGTCAGTGGTAGGGAAGCTGCTGGAGAAGATACTGAGGGATAGGATCTATTCCCATATGGAAGAAAATGGGCTTATCAATGATAGGCAATATGGTTTTGTGCAGGGAAGGTCATGTCTTACCAACTTAATAAAATTCTTTGACAAAATTCATTCATGAGGGAAAGGCTGTAGGTGTCCTATATATAGACTTCAGTAAGGTTTTTGATAAGGTTCCTTATGATAGAGAAAGTGAAGTTGCATGGTGTCCATGGTGTACTAGCTGGATGGATAAAGAACTGGCTGTAGTAGTGGAAGGGCATTTCTAAAAATGGAGAACTTGTGACCCATGGTGTTCCACAGGGATCCGTGCTGGGACCACTGTTGTTTATGATATACATTAAATAATTTGGAGAAAGGTATTGGTGGTCTGATTAGCAATTTTGCAGATGACACTAAGATTTGTGGAATAGCAGATATTGAGGGGGATTGTCAGAGAATACACTACAATTTAGATAGATTGGACAGGTGGGCAGAGAAATGGCAAATGCTGTTCAATCCTGTCAAATGCAAGGTGATGCATTTTGGAAGATCCGATTCAAGACCGAACTATACAGTAAATGGAAAAGTTGTGGGGAAAATTGATGTACAGAGATCTGGGTGCTTAGGTCCACTGTTCCTTGAAGGTGACAACACAGGTCAATAGAGTGGCCAGGAAGACATAAGGCATGCTATCCTTCATTGGATGGGATATTGAGTACAAGAGTTGGCAGGTCATGTTACAATTGTATAAGGCATTGGTTCAACCACATTTGGAATACTGCATACAGTTCTGGTCACCACATTACCAAAAGGATGTGGATGTTTTGGAGAGGGTGCCAAGGAGGTTCACCAGGATGTTGCCTGGTATGGAGGGCACGAGCTATGAAGAGAGGTTGAGTAGATTAGGATTATTTTCATTAGAAAGACGAAGGTTGAGGACGGGCCTGATTGAGGTCTACAAAATCATGAGAGGTATAGACAAGGTGGATAGCAATTCACCTTGTAACCCAGACTGGGTTACTAGTGGTCACAAGATCAAAGTGAGTGGGGAAATTTTAAGGGAGATATGTGTGGAAAGTCCTTTATGCAGGTGGGTGCCTGGAATGCGTTGCTAGCAGAGGTGGTCGAGTCAGGCATGATAGTATCACTTAAGGTGTATCTAGACAGATACATGAATGAGCAGGGAGTAGAAGGATACAGAGCAATAGAAAATAGGCAACAGGCTGAGATAGAGGATCTGGATCGGCCTGAAGGGCCAGTTCCTATGCTGTAATTGTCTTTATTCTTTGTCCTAGGTGTAGGGGTAATATTGTGAAATGTGCTGCAAAGGAGACAGTGTAAGCTATCTACAGGTTAATAAATAAAAACTGAAATAATGTGGATGTGGTAAATGGAAACAAAAACAGAAGTTGCTGGAAAAGCCGGCAGTTCTGAGGAAGGGTCACTAGACCCAAATTGTTAACTCTGATTTCTCTTCACAGATGTTGCCAGACCTGCTGAGCTTTTCCAGCAACTTCTGTTTTTGTCTCAACTTACAGGTTATTCATTCAGACTGTCAAATCAGACTGAGTATTGATCACTTTCATTGTCCCATCTGCTTTGTTCGTAAGTAATCTTCTTTGGGATTGATGACATTCCAAAAATTATATTATTGTATTGGAGAGTCAGAAACCAAGTTACTCTATATGGATGACCCTAAGAGTCCACTGACTGAACCCATCAGGTTTGCATTATGTAGGAGCATTATTGTTTAATAACTAGCTGTCATAATTGAGGACATAGAGGGGTAAATCTGTCATTCTCAAATTAGATATTTTCCCATATAACCACACAATAGCCCTCCTGCACAATGATTTAATAAGGATTTTGTACTTAGCTGAAAAGCAATTGGAAAGTTAGTAACTTCTCGCCAGCAAAGTTTTAGAGATCTCCTGTATTCATTTGGAAAATCCATAATACTCAGTCCTACAAGCCTGAACCTCTGCTCTTTAGATTTGTGTAAATGGGGAATTTTAATCTCTGTACAGCAAAATTAAATTCTGTAGCTGTAGATTTTTCTCTAGTTTAGCTTGGACTTTAAAGGTAGCAATTTATTTGTAAATCAGGCATCTAAATGATCCATAGAAATTCCATTATGTACAGGTAAGATACAAGTTTGTGGTCATGATTCATAACACAGTATTTTTTGATTTCCTTTTCCATGCAGTCTTGTGAGCATTCTAAACTGAACAGAATGTTCCTTTGCAGGCAGGGATTGAATCAATACTACTTTGCCTATTCTGAGCTTTGCCAATACCTGGAAGCACCCTTGTTTTAAAAAATACATAGAAGGAAGTGAAGTGAAATCTATCCATCAAAAGACATTGCTATTGTTTCGCTGAGATTGCAGACGCAGATTTACAACTGGATCATAATTTGTACTCCCTTTACTACTATTCAATGCACAATGTACAAATTTGAAATGCATAAGTTCTGACCAATTTCCGTTAAATAGATTGTAGCTTTAATGAGCTGTTTTACCTATTCCAAGGATAAAAAATAATTGCTAGTGTTTGAATTTGCGTGATCATTGTGCTCCCAGTGGCTGAGCAGAATCTGGTTTCTATCTTACCAGTGCTTTCTTAGAATTCTGGCATAGACTATGAGTTTTAGTTATTGATCTTACAGTTAGATTTTCTTAATATTGCAAATGGCTTCTTTGAAGTTCTAAAAATAATGATTACCTTTATACCTTATTTCATAACAGAGATTGTGAGAGTTTCCCACCATGAACTTCTGTCCACTCTGAAAGAGAAAATACCACACGCCCCAAATGTATTTTTCAACTTTAAGTTGAGTTAAAGTCAATTAAAAGTAAAACATTTCTCCAAAATAAAGAGCTAGTAACTCTGGCTTGGACAATACTTAAACCTCTCCAAAACAAAATAACATCAAATCCAAAATTTTAGCAGAACGTTTTTAACCGAATCTTTGCATGGGCAGTCTATTCTACAGACTCTTTCACATTGTTACCAGGTAGAAATGTGAAGGCCTGGTCTGGCATACATCTAGTTTCAGACCCACATTATTGTGGTTAACTCTTAACTACCCTCTTGGCAATTTGGGAGGAACAATAAATGTTTGCCTAGTCAATGATGCCCATATCCCATGCTTGAATATTTTTAAAAAATGGATAACTGTTGCTATAATGAAAACCTACACCAAATATGTAATTCTTCTGGACTCAAAGGCAAAACCACAAGATCGAATTAATGCTTTCTCTTTGGATAAGAAATCATATTATCAGTCTATGTTATCATTCACATAGTTAGGATGAGACCTATATTTTTCCAATCTCCAGCTTATGCATAGTCCATTTGGTTCTGATGTGAAACTTTAACCTCTCTTGCTTGAATAACTGATGTTCCCCTTCGCAGGCAATAGTTATGGCTCTCCATTGTCACAACAGAGACCAAGGAACACTTCAGATTACATCTAATTCAAAGCTCATTTTAAAGTCTTTTAAAGAAATAAGATATAACACAGATAATGCAGTGTTGGAGGCATCTATTGTCATTAAAAGCTGAAATGGAAGCTGCTTTGTTACTCCCAGACATTCATAATGAGAAGAATTAATGAATTATTTAATACAAAATTAAGAATTACAACTGACTAAATTCTGTAATTTTTCACAGTCATGCCATCTTGGAGCAGAAGAAGCCAAAGAAAAGTTATCCAGTCTGACAAAGGTCAAGGACAAGTTGACCCTTGAACTGTCTCTTACAAAGAAACAATTGTCTCAGACACGGAAAGAACATGTTGCTTTACTAGCAGCTTGTGCTCTGATGGCCGGTGCATTGTACCCATTATACAGTAGATTCCGTGAGCTCTCTGTGCAGAAGGACATTCTTCAAGATCAAGTACATACCTTTGAATATTTCAAAAATGAAATCAGGACTGTTGTTCAGGTTCTTTCTCTGGAAAGTAATCCAAGCAAATTGAAGAAAAAGAAGCCTCAAAAAGGATTGATACAAGTTTTCAGGAAAAGTGTTATAGCAATCTTAGCAGTCAACAGACTTCAAGCCTTGGGTCGCGGATATAAGCCTCTATTTACTTGGTCTGAGGGCTTTAATAATAAACCAAGACTTGTAATTTGCATCGGCAAAGTGAAGTCCTACATCACTCATTCAAGTAAGTACTGACCTGGCTGCCATTTCAAGATTGCAATTTATTACTATTCTAGCTGCAGATCTTCAACTTCTACCTTCCTATTTGATCTTTGTTGTAGATTTTGCTCCAAAAGCAGACACTTACTGGAAATAAGTAATCATAAATGTTTGGAAAGCTGCCCTTTATGAATAACCAAGATCAGTAATATAACATCGGCTCTGTGAGGAACAGTGAATGGCCGTTTCCATTCTCCTATTGGAAAGTCCAATCCTTAACTAGGCTCTTTAATCCTTTAATCTATCGTTGATGCAGTAGATTTTGGATACTGGCACTGGCTGATATTTTTGTTGATCTGGTAAACATTATCTGTTGACAATCAGATGCTTAACAAGAACTCTCTCTCTGTCTGACATCAACATTGACTGCCACCAGTTGATCCCACCTGTTCTCAAGTCCGACCTCACAATATGTTATGGCGTCATTAGAATTTATTTATTATTTTAATATCTGCTGATGGACACTACAAGCTGCAGCACTGAATCATTTTAAGGATGATATGTAAGAAGCACGTGCAGGTTTTGTTTCAAAATGTATTATCCTCAAATTGTATTTCAATTGCCACTTTGCCCATCCTATTCTGAGGGCTAGATATGTGGTGGTTCAGTCCCACGGATGCCATTGATCTTAAAATTTCCCTTTTGACCTTTTTTTTCAAATGTATCATGCCTGTCTGTTAATATTAGCTATCATATGATTGCAAAATATATTGCAACTAAACATGCTTCAAATCAGGCTTAACTCTCATCTTTCCAGGAAGGGTCATTGGGAGATAATTGGAAGTAGAAACAAAGCTAACTTTTCTTACCTGATGACAGTTGTATCACTAGCTGAGACCTAACTAGCTTTTAAAAACTGCACATGGTCCTGTACAATTGCAGCAGGATATCCCTGCTTCTGCACTTAAATCTTCTTACTATGAGGGCCAGCATGCTATTTGCCTTCTTCAGTGATTGTTGCACTTCCATGCTTACTTGAAGTGACTAATCAACAAGAACACCGAAATCTAGTTGCACCTCTTCCCTTCCTAATCTGTCACCATTCAGATAATAATCTGACTTCCTTTTTATCCATGTTATACTTCATTTGCCATGTGTTTGCCTACTCACTCAACTTGTCCAAATCTCTGCAGCTTCCTCACAGCTCATCCTTCCGTCCAGCTTTGAGTAATTTGCAAAGTTTGAGATATTTTGTTTAACCCCCTCATCTAAATCATTAATAGATATTGTGAATAGCTGGGGTCCAAGCCGTAATCCCTGCTATACCTCACTAGTCACCTCCTGCCAATCTGAAAATGACCCATTTATTCCTACTCTGTTTCCTGTCTGCAGTTATGAGAACAGAAAATTTTAAATGGTGATTTGATAGAGATGTTCAAAGTTATTAAAAAATTAGAGAAACTGATATAAGGTAACAGTTTACAGTGGTAACATGGGGATGGGGAAAGGCTGTTGTCATCTTGAATGCACTATCTGAAGCAATAAAGCATGAAAATTTGATAACCAAATCTTTGCTGCAAGTTACTGAGTATGTGCTGGGAGGAAAGTTTGTGGGCTATGAGAAAAGAAAAGGGGAGTGAAGCTAATCAGTTTTTTTTTTAAAAGAGCTGACATGATGGACCAAATGTATTGCCAGCATTTTAATTAAAGGATCTCTAAGTTACTGTGGAATATTGATGATAATGAAAAGAATTCAGTAAGCATTCTTTTGGATAGATGGCTTTGAAGCAAGACTGTTTCTTGGAAATATCTTGATGTTTGGCATCCAAGGAAATTTTTGTTTGTGACAATGAGATGAGCTTGCCTGAATACTTCATTTGTCTATGCAACTTCTTTTGAATTATCTTGATTCCTTGTATTTGGTGAATGGGATATTGTTTAATCTTAGTTTGAAATATGCCATAAGCATGCATATTTTTTCAGTAATTGGTTTCTTGTTCTTGAGAAAAGTGAATCTCTCCCAGGATAAGTGACGTCCAACACTGACCTATAAATTTAGTCACTGCACTCCCATTTATCAATCATAGCGGCGTTGCTGGGACATCCGATCGAGTCAGAGGGGCTCATTATTTATTTACATACTAGAATTATTGCTTCACAGGCTTCCAATTGTGTACCAGAATGTGTTAAGTTGCTAAATAAAAGATTAAAATTCAGGTCTGCTGCTGTGGGGCAATGTTGTGATATTGTGCTGCTCAATCAAATTGTCCAGCAATCCATGGCACTGTTGGGCAGCCCATTCATTGTGTACAGACTTGTTGCTGGTTGTCATTTGAGATTTGCTTGCCAACTTCTGATAATAATCCAATCTGTTTTCTAATCCGGAGAACAGACTTGCATTTGCTGAAAAGGTTTTGCTGATATTGACTGTCTTCTAAACCATTTTACTGCATTTATGGGTAATTTGATTTTCTGCTTTTGTGGCTAGAATGGGAAAAGCCGCAAGAAAATGGAAAGAGCAAGAAAAGTTTTAAGAGGAAGCAGGAAAGCACTGCACAGCAGGCTGTCTGAAAAATTGTTTTATAGGAACAAATCTCTGACATGAACTGCTGAAAGAACAATATCTCAAGTGTCTCCACTTCAAGGAAGCCATCATTATTTAGCCTGCTAGAGTCCTAGCATTAGCCTCAGAACAATATTTGGGCGGCATGAAGGTCTCTTTGGCCATTTCTTTTGTTACAGGCTCCTTCTTGGTTGAGGGAAATGATATTAGTAACATCTTCAAGTTCACAGTCCATTGTACCAGAGGGACAGGTATAGCTTCACATATCAAAAGGAATATCCTACATATGTTTTTCCAGGGACAGAGCAAAGCAGGATGGGAGAGGACTTGGCTTTATATTCTTGGCAGTTTTCCTTGAGTTCCATGATATTGTAGACAGCATTACAATTCCTTGAGCCTGACATTTCTCTCTCAGTAAAAATTGATTCCATTCTCTCAAATTCCAGCTGGCTTGTGTCCACAATGAGCACGTCATGCAGATCTGTGCCTGATTTTCTGGCAACAATCATTATGCCCCACTAGTTTTTGCTTATATGATTATTTAATTTAATATTGGACAGGATGGTCACTTTAAGATGCCCCGACCAGAAGTCTGAGTAATCAGAACTTCTGTATCCAAGATGATAAATAATAGAAACCCAAAATAATAATAAACCATAATCCCAGTTTCAGAAAGGCAGTGTGAAAAGTGAATTTTTTTCAAGCTGTCCTGTTATCTCAATTTAGTTCCATAAAATAGATCTTCGTGTGCTGCAAATTCCTACTATGTTAGAAACTGTTGCAATAGCTCAGGACCTAGAATTACACAAGGCCTAGAATTGGTTGTTTTTATCTTCCTGTTGGTTGGAATTACGTAATCATCTTTTAATTTAATTTTATAATGACGTTTCCGTGAATTTAAGGTTTCGATTCTGGAAACTTTTATGAACAGTTAGCACAGGCAAGTTGTCATGTGGTGAAGACTTGGGCAATATTTAGCTGTACATCCAAGAAGCAGCAACTATTCTATTACTTTGAAGAGTATACAAATACTGAAACTTTAAGACAAAAAATGTACTACATTGAAATTAAACATTTTCTTCTGCTACAGTTCTCACAAAAATGTTAACAAAGTTTTACAGAATGCTTTAGTGTAGGTTTTACATTTTTCTATCGACACTATTCCACGCATTTACCTATTGCTACATGTATTGTCATGTTATGTTGTCACTTTTTCATTAGGACAGGAAAGCGCGCAGAACAGTGTTATCCAGGCTGTTGAATGGTTTTCCAGTTCTGAGCTATTGGCTGCAGTAGTCGATTCTACGGCTGAGTTACAGGATATAATCACTAAATTAAGTAAGTAGATCCTACAGTTCTCTTGGGGGTGGGGGGGGGGGGGGGGGGGGTGGAGAGATCCCTATAAACAGTTTGTTTAGTATTACAACTGCACATACATGTTCAATCTAATTAAAAATTCAATTTTGTGCTCTGCCTAACTGCACACAGTGATCATAAGAGTAATGTGATGTAAACTTTACTTATAACAGTATTGAGAACCTATGTTTGAAATGAATTTTTAGACTACATTTTGTTTGCTAAAATTTTCAATAAGATGCAGCAAACAGCTTTTCAAGTAGTTTTTCATTTATTACACTGTATATTTAATTGATTGCAATGTCAAAGATGTACTCTATGAGTGATTGTTAGTTGAGATCAGTATGTGGATATGCTCCAGCTAACTGCTGCTTAGTTGTTGTACACTGGCATGATCTTGTATTCTCTGGCATGTAGTTTCTTTCACTGTATAAAGTTCAATATCCTTAGTGAAAGGTATAGTAATATTTTCAAGTTGATCTCAGCATATAGCTGTTTTTAAACATTAGTTACATATTTCTATTTTTTTCCCCGTAGCACTGAATAAAGCCAAACGTCATCAACTGCATTCTATGTAGCTGACGAATGGAGACTATTGTTTAATTTTACTTTATCACACACTGACTAACAGGGATCCCAGCAATTGGCTGATTCTGCTTTAAACTGTTTATGTAGAATTCGGAAAACATAAATTTTCTAGAATTGTACAGCTTGTGGAGACATTCTGGGTTTCTGTTTTGAAAACACCTTTACAGCTTTCAAATATAATGGAAGTCATTTAAAACGATCTGACTTGAAGGTTCAGTGGATTGCAATAGTCTCAATTCCCTGTTTTGAAAAATTTTGAACCCAATTTTATAATGAATATCAAGCTATTTTGTGTACAGCTGATAAGGCCTGTTTCATAACCTTAACTCCAGTCAACTGGTGAACTTGCAGCTAAATCTAATGCTGGTTGCATTTGTACACAGAATAAATATTCAGTGCATTAAACTTGCCTCTGGGAGGAAAGGTTGGAGGTAAGAGAATAACAAACTTATGATCTGCTGAGAACACAGTTCTACATGTGGAATCAGAAGACGTCCGAACAAAGTATTACGGATCAAATAAAGTCCAGAAGTTTACAATATGGGTTGAACATGCATAACAAAAAGACAAAAAGATGTTGCCAGAAAGATTGCATTTGAAGGAAACAGAGTGAAAATTGAGGCACTTTATGTCACCCTCAAACAAGTAGATAATTTTGGCTATTTAGGACAAGGAAAGCAAAGATTGTAGATCAGTGCCAAAGTCACGAGGGTAAAGATTGGCAGAAGTAATTTCTTGAAGTTTAAAGACCTGTTAATAGCAAGAAATTCTAGCTTCTGGCAAGGAAAGAAACCCAGTGTTTTCTGCAGATTTCATACAAATATCTGCATCATGTAGTGTTGGTTCTTCATACATAGAATCCCTATAATGTGGAGGCAGATTATTTGGTCCATCGGATTCACACTGACCCTCTGAAAATCTTTCCGCCAAGACCCCCGCGCACCATTCTTGTAACCCTGCAATTCCCATGGCTAGCTCACCTAACCTGCATATCCCTGGACACTATGGGAAATTCAGCAAGGCCAATCCACCTAATCTGCACATCTTTGGACTATGTGAGGAAACTGGAGCTGCTGGAGGAAACCCAAGCAGACATGGGGAGAATGTGCAAATTCCACACGGACAGTCAGCTGAGGCTGCAATCAAACCCAGGTGCCTGGCACTATGAGGCAGCAGTGCTAACCACTGAGCCACCATGCCACCTGTGCCACTGCAGTATTGAATACTAAAAAGATCTGTCCCTTGTCTATTTGGTTATAGCAAATCATGTACGAAGCAAGAAAGGAGATCATGCCAGCAGCTAAGCATGTTGAGATGGCCTTCCCTGTCTCTGTTGGAAAGTAGCCAGAATGTCCAATCATTTGCTAATTTCTCCTTGAATGTGTTCTGAGTCCTTATCTTATGATATAGTTACTCCATAACTTCTGACAGTGCTACAAATGTTTTTTTTCTACCCAAAATATTATCAACAACATGATATTTCAAAAAGGCTAAGAATAGATACTGAGTTGGTTTATTGTTGTCAGGTGATAGGTTTTGTTGTGCCTGCAGCACAGGCAGATCATAACATACAAGGACATATAGATCCTAGGGTGAACAGAGCAAGGCATACAAAGTTATTGTTGTACGAGAGGTGTACAAAAGCAAGATCAGCATTAGAATTGAAATTTGAGCGGTCCATTCAGCGTGTAATAACAGCAGGGAAGAAGCTGTTCTTGAACCTGTTGGTAAGTGTGTTTAAGCTTTTGTACCTTCAGTCTGACAGGAGAGTTTGAATGAGATTATCACCAGGGTGAGAGGGGTCTTTGACAATGTTGGCTGCTTTTCTGCAGCAATGCAAAGTGTAGATGGAGTCGATGGATGGGATGTTGGCTTACATGGCAGTCTGGACCATGTTCACATCATTCTGTAGTTTCGCATGGTCCTGTGCAGTTGTCACACCAAGCCATGATGTACCCAGATAGAATGCTTTCATTGTAAAAGTTGGTGAGGATCCTTATGGACATGCCAAATTTGCTTATTCTCCTGAGGAAGAAGAGGTATTTTTGTGCCTTCTTGATTGTGGTATCTACATGGGTGGTCCAGGATAGATTGTTGGTTATTGATACTCCCAGGAACTTGATGCTGTTGACCCTTTCCACCTCCGCTCCATTGATGTAGATAAGAGAGTGTCCTCCTCCTTTCTTTCTGAAGTTGGTGATCAGCTGTTTAGTTTTGCTGATATTGAGAGAGAGGTTATCTTTTTACCATGACACTAAGCATTCTATCTCCTTCCTGTATTCTGTTTCTTTGTTGTTTGATATCTGGCCTACAACAGTGGTGTTGTCGGCGAACTTGGAGATGGTATTTGGACCAAATTTGGCCACACAGTCATAAGTGTGCAGGGAGCACAGTTGGGAGCTGAGTATGCGTTCTTGTGGTGCGCCGTTGTTGAGGATATTTGTGGTGCTATTGTCTATTTTCACTGATTGCGGTCTGGGGGTCAGGAAGCTGAGGATCCAATTTCTGAGGATGGAGACAAGGCCTAGGTCTCAGAGTTTGGAGATTAGTTGGTTGGGATTATAGTGTTGAAGGTAGTGCTGTGGTTGATGAGTAGGAGCCTGACAAATGAATCTTTATTATCCAGATGTTCCAGGCATGAATGTAGGGCTGGGGAGATGATGTCAGCTGTGGACTTGTTGCGCTGGTAAGTAAGTTGCAAGGGATCAAGGCAGGCTGAGAGGCTAGAGTTCATGTGAGCCATGACTAACCTCTCAAAGCACTTCATAATTATGGAGGCCATAGCCATTGGATGGTAGTCATTAAGGCACGCTGTGAATACAAACAAAACAGATATGTTATCTCATTTTTCAAATGGCTACATTCAGTCAAGTTGAAGATTTTAAACTCAAGACTGTTAAAGTCCATTTTCAATATCTGATGGGCATGGTTTCCAAGTCAAACTTCCCATTTCTTGATATTGACTGTGACGATGCTGTTCCTTTTAACAAGGTTACATTGTCGTTGGTTTTTCTCATAGGAGTCACAAAATTATGGGTTCTAAGATGAGTGGGTTTATCTACTTGAAGAAGCTTTTAAGTTTTTTTTTAAAAACTGTACAAAGAAAGGGAAGTGGCCTGTTCTCCCAGCTCCTCTCTTGTCTGGTTTGTTTTGGTTTTAGCAGTCTGGCTGTTCAAAGCTGCTGGTCAGTTTATATTGGGGAGTCCAAAGGAAACATTTCATTGGAAGGATGTTCCATGCTAAATCTCTCTGCCATCTCTCTCTCTCCTTTAAGAATCGGTGTCTAATTTTACCTTTTGCTGAGGGAGTCTTTATCTGGAATCATTGCAGGCATTTGGAATAGCATCATTAAGTTGGGTTTTCGGATGGGTTATTCTATATTCTGTTCTCTTTTGTTTGTGTTTCATTTGGTACTCTGTAAATAAAGTCAGTTTTATTTAAAACTGAGGGATTTTGACCAACTTCATCACTCCTGGAATATCCACATTACACCTACTTAAAACAACTTGAACACTTAGACCATCTTTCTTGAAATGTTTTGAGAGGGTCAGGCCTGGTTCATGACAGATAGTCCAAGTTTTCAGTCATGTCTTTAGCTTTCAGACTTCCCAGTAAAGACCAGGAATTGAGAAGTGGTACTACTAGTGTAATGATTATTTAAAGATCATTTTGCCTGTTAGTCATGAACACACAAATTTTGACTTTGGACGTTTAGAGCTAAATCAACATTCATTACTAAAACAAGCTCTGTTTTCCAGGAAACAAATGAGCTCTTTCATTTTCGTTAAGAACAAAACCAGCAGTAGACCATTGATTATCATTTTCAAATCTTTCTGGAATTATTAATCCTCCCTTCTCTGCATCTTGCATGTTAGAACCAAAAGAACATGGCTAAATGGATGATTGAATATCATGCTCACTGTCCAAGTCCCCAGGACCTGATCAGTTGTACCCTTGAATTCTGTGGGAAGCTAGGGATGTGATTGCTGGGCCCCTTGCTGAGACATTTGTATCATCAATAGTCACAGGTAAGGTGCCGGAAGACTGGAGGTTGGCTCACGTGGTGCCACTATTTAAAAAAGGTAGTAAGGAAAATACAGGCAACTATAGACCAGTGAGCCTGACATCAGTGGTGGCCAGGTTGTTGAAGGGAATCCTGAGGGACAAGATTTACGTTTATTTGGAAAGGCAGGGACTGATTAAGGATAGTCAGCATGGCTTTGTGCATGGGAAATCATGTCTCACAAACTTGATTGAATTTTTTTTTGAAGAAGTAACAAAGAGGATTGATGAGGGCAGGGTAATGGACATGACCTATATGGACCTCCTGCTCAAAATCCACAAACCTGACTACCCCGGCCGACCCATTGTCTCAGCCTGCTCCTGCCCCACCGAACTCATCTCTGCATACCTTGACACGGTCCTGTCCCCCTTAGTCCAAGAACTCCCCCCCTACATTCGGGACACCACCCTTCCCCTCCACCTCCTCTATGATTTTCGCTTCCCCAGTCCCCAACGCCTTATCTTCACCATGGACATCCAGTCCCTGTACACCTCCATCCCCCATCACGAAGGACTCCAAGCCCTCCGCTTCTTCCTTTCCCGCCGTACCAACCAGTACCCTTCCACCGACACCCTCCTTAGACTGACTGAACTAGTCCTCACCCTGAACAACTTCTCTTTCCAATCCTCCCACTTCCACCAAACCAAAGGAGTAGCCATGGGCACCCACTTGGGCCCCAGCTATGCCTGCCTCTTTGTAGGATATGTGGAACAATCCATCTTCCGCAGCTACACTGGCCCCACCTTTTCCTCCGCTACATCGATGAGTGTATCGGCGCTGCCTCGTGCTCCCACGAGGAGGTTGAACAGTTCATCCACTTTACCAACACTTTCCACCCCGACCTCAAATTCACCTGGACCATCTCAGACTCCTCCCTCCCCTTCCTAGACCTTTCCATTTCTATCTCGGGTGACCGAATCAACACGGACATTTACTATAAGCCGAGCGACTCCCACAGCTACCTAGACTACACCTCCTCCCACCCTGCCCTCTGTAAAAACGCCATCCCATATTCCCAATTCCTTCGTCTCCGCCGCATCTGCTCCCAGGAGGACCAGTTCCAAAACCGTACCACCCAGACGGCCTCCTTCTTCAAGGACCGCAATTTCCCCCCAGACGTAGTCGACGATGCCCGCCACCGCATCTCTTCCACTTCCCGCTTCTCCGCCCTTGAGCCCCGCCCCTCCAACCGCCACCAGGACAGAACCCCACTGGTCCTCACCTACCACCCCACCAACCTCCATGTCCAGCGTATCATCCACCGTCATTTCCGCCACCTCCAAACGGACCCCACCACCAGGAACATATTTTCCTCCCCTCCCCTATCAGCGTTCCGAAAAGACCATTCCCTCCGTGACTCCCTCGTCAGGTCCACACCCCCCACCAACCCAATCTCACTCCTGGCACCTTCCCCTGCAACCGCAAGAAATGCAAAACTTTGCGCCCACACCTCCCCCCTTACTTCCCTCCAAGGCCCCAAGGGACACTTCCATATCCGCCACAAATTCACCTGCACCTCCACACACATCATCTCTTGCATCCGCTGCACCCGATGTGGCCTCCTCTATATTGGGGAGACAGGCCGCCTACTTGCGGAACGTTTCAGAGAACACCTCTGGGACACCCGGACCAACCAACCCAACCACCCCGTAGCCCAACACTTCAACTCCCCCTCCCACTCCACCAAGGACATATGCAGGTCCTTGGGACTCCTCCATCACCAGACCATGGCAACACGACAGTTGGAGGAAGAGCGCCTCATCTTCCACCTGGGAACCCTCCAACCACAAGGGATGAACTCAGATTTCTCCAGTTTCCTCACTTCCCCTCCCCCCACCTTGTCTCAGTCAAATCCCTCGAACTCAGCACCGCCTTCCTAACCTGCAATCTTCTTCCTGACCTCTCCGCCCCCACCCCACTCCGGCCTATCACCCTCACCTTGACCTCCCTCCACCTATCGCATTCCCAATGCCCCTCCCCCAAGTCCCTCCTCCCTACCTTTTATCTTAGCCTGCTGGACACACTTTCCTCATTCCTGAAGAAGGGCTTATGCCCGAAACGTCGATTCTCCTGTTGGATGCTGCCTGACCTGCTGCGCTTTTCCAGCAACACATTTTCAGCTCTGATCTCCAGCGTCTGCAGTCCTCACTTTCTCCTCCTATATGGACTTCAGTAAGGCATTTGACAGGGTTCCTCAGAGGAGACTGGTTAAATCTCATGGAATACACAGAGATCTCGCCATGTGGATACAAAATTGGCTCAAAGGTAGAAGAAGGTGGTGGTAAGGGTTGCTTTTCAGACTGGAGGCCTGTAACCAGTGGTTCGTCACAAGGTTCGGTGCTAGGTCCACTACCTTTCATCATTTATAGAAATGGTTTTGACGTGAACATAGGAGGTACAGTGAGAAAGTTTGCAGATAACACCAAAATTGGAGATGTAGTGGACAGCAAAGAAGGTTACCTCAGAGTATAACGGGATCTTGATCAGATGGGCCCATAAGCTGACAAGTGGCAGATGGAGTTTAATTTAGATAAATGTGAGGTGCTGCATTTTGGAAAAGCAAATCAGAGCAAGACTTATACATTTAATAATAAGGTCTTGAGGAGTGTTAATGAACAAAGAGACCTTGGAGTGCAGGTTCAAAATTTCCTGAAAATAGAGTCACGGGTAGATAGGATAGTGAAGAAGGTGCTTGGTATCCTTTCATTTATTGGTCAGAGCATTGAGTATAGGAGTTGGGAGATCATATTGTGGCTATACAGGACATTGGTATGGCCACTTTTGGAATATTGCGTAAAATTCTGGTTTTCTTCCTATCAGAAGGATGTTGTGAAACTTGAAAGGGTTCAGAAAAGATTTACAGGGACGTTGCTAGGGTTGGGGATTTGAGCTCTAGGACAATAGTGAATAGGCTGGGGCTGTTTTCCCTGGAGTGTTGGAGGCTGAGGGATGACCTCATAGAGGTTTATAAAATCATGGATAAGATAAATTTTCCCTGGGGTGGGGGAGTCCTGAACTACAGGGAAAAGGTTTAGGGTGAGAGGGGAAAGATGTAAAAGAGACCTAAGGGGCACATTTGCACACAGAGGGTGGTGCGTGTATGGAATGAACTGCCAGAGGAAGTGGTGGAAGGTGGTATAGTTACAGCATTTTAAAGGCATCTGGGGGGGGGGGGGGGGGGTCTATGAATGGGTAGGTTTTAGAGGGATATGAGCCAAATGCTGGCAAATGGGACTAGATTAGGTTAGGATGTCTGGTCAACATGGACGAGTTAGACTGAAGAGTCTGTTTCCATGCTGTACATCTCTATGACTGACTTGTAAATGCAAACAACTCCAACTTTGGCTGCATGGGTCTTAACTTGTGGTTCAGAATTTATGGAGTAGATGTCAACATTCTAAGGTAAATGCAATCTGTCTCGGTGGCATAATTGGAATCCTTTCAGAATGATAAATGTAAAGTGTAATGTCTGAAGATGTTTGAAGTTTTAAAAATTACACTATCTTCCTTAAATTCATATGCTCATTGGTGTTGCTTATTGGTGTTCTCCATGGGATCTTTGTGAATGCTTGGCTGATTTCTAAAAGTCAATATTATCCAGGAGTTCAAAGTTCATAGTTTGACAGATCAAAAAGCCTGTTAAAGGATTAGTTGTCTTTGATCTGGGTTATGGTAGAGGTTTGTTTGCTTTTATAAGTGATTAAGTATCTGAGATTTTTTAAAATAATCCTTATCAAAGGATTTTTTGAAATGATGACATCTTTGTTGTTAGAACTGTATTAGAGTTTTGGAACTTTGTTTAACATAATCATTAAATAGCTCCTAAGATCTGCCCGGTATAACTACTATGTGAGTTATTATGGAATGTAAAAGAGCTGGGCTGGGCAGGGGTTATAAATTGGCATGCGGAGATACAAGGAACCAGGGGAATTAGAAATGAGGATGAGATGACTTAAAGTTTCTAACAATGGGGATGAATTCACAGTCGAGGCTGACCTCCAACCTATCCCTGTAGCTGTCTCTGTTTTGCCTCCAGAGTTGCCAGGTCAGACTCCATCCTGCGTTTGGCCCCTTCTCCAAGTAAACTTTCCCACTGAGCTGCCTCACTTGGATTATCAAAAACAAAACTCTGGGTCAGTGCTTTGTTGATGTAGTAGTATACTAAAGTTGCTGAATTGAACAAGAGTGGCTCATTTTTTCTGATTAACATATTTCCATGCCTTTTTCTTCACGAGTTTAAGTAGCATGATGAGTGAAAGAAGGCTTGGAAATTTATAGAGCAGTAGCTCAAAAAGAGCTGTCACTTTCTAAAACGTTTGTTCTTGCTGTGTGGATCAGCAAGGAGGCACACTGTCTAAGGACATGGACTGAACTAAGCCCTTGATGAACAAATACTTTGCTGCTTCAAGAGGTTCGATGCAGGAGGATAACAAACTTTGATGCAGAAGAGAAATCCTCCTGTGAAGGTGAATGTGAATAAGCATGGGAAGAGGTGGTAAGCAGAGCAGCTTCCTAAATCTATAGGTTGCACAAACAAATTCTAATGCAGTTCATGAATAAGGCAGCAGATGCTATGAGGTACCATGCTGTTTCTCCTCTGAACCCTGGAACTATAGCTTTTAAAAATTACATACCACTTGTCAATAAAGAAGTTATCTTACCCGTCAGGTCTATTCAGTATTTGAGCTCCATGTTTGTCTCCTCTAACCCTTCATCTGTTCCCACTTGTCCTTTTAAACCCTTCCTGAATCTTCAGCTTCAGTTTACACAAGGCTGTTACTCCTGACTTGGAGAGACATGGAAATTGGTTGGAGTAAAACCAGGTGGCAAATTTCACCCTTTCTTGTCCAGACAAGTGCACTAAATCCTCAATATTTCAGGAGATAGGGATATGGACTTCCTACAGATAACAAAAAGTGCCGATGCCAGTTCAATAAGACCAATTGAGAGTGAGTGTAATGTTCATTGGAAGAACATATTACAGTAGAGGAATGGCTGAAAGAAATATAAAAATGACTGCAGATGCTGGAAACTAGATTCTGGATTTGTGATGCTGGAAGAGCACAGCAGTTCAGGCAGCATCCAAGTAGCTTCGAAATCGACATTTCGGGCAAAAGCCTTACCAAGGTATAATGAAGTAATGCAGTTGGCTTATAAGGAAAATAGAGGCTGGATATTGGAAACCAATACCAAGAATGCTGGAGAAACTCCAGTCTGGCAGCATCTGTGGAAAAACTAAATTAACCTTTTAAGTCTGGTATGATTAAGGGGAGGTGTTGGCCTAGTGGTATTATTACTAGACTATTAATCCAGAAACTCAGCTAATGTTCTGGGGACCCATGTTTAAATCCTGCCACAGCAGATGGTGGAATTTGAATTCAATTGAAAAAAACATCTGGCCATGAAATCATTGTCGATTGTCTGGTTGACTAACATCCTTCAGGGAAATAAATCTGCCATCCTCATCTAGGCTGGCCTACATGTGACTCAATTGCCCTCTGAATGGCCAGCAAGCCATCAGGCCATTCAGTTGTAACAATTGCTATAAAGTCTCAAAGAAATGAAACCGGACAGATAACCTTACATTGACCTAGGCACCTGAAAAGACAGTGGTAGAAACAGCTCTATTGACCCTGCAGAGTCCTCCTTACTAATGTGAGGGCTAGTGTCAAAATGAGACAGCTGTCTCACTGACTAGTCAAGTAACAGGCTGACATTGTCTGTAAGGTTCCATGAGTATGACACCACAATCACCATTCCCAGATATGTCCTATCCCACCAGCAAGACAGACCTGTCAGAGGAGGCAGCACAGTGGTATACATTCAGGAGGGAGTTGCCCTTGGAGTCTTCAACATTGATTCCAGACCCCATGAAGTCTCATGGCTTCAGATTAAACACAAGCAAAGAAACTTCTTGCTGACTACCATAAACCATCCTTCCTCCGCTGATGAATCGGTACTCCTCCATATTGAACAACACTTACAGGAAGCTGTGAGAATGACAAGGGCACAAAATGTACTCTGGCTGGAGGATTTCAAGGTCCACCACCAAGAGTGACACTGCAGCAGTACTACTGAACATGCTGCTAGACTGACTCTGTAACAGGTGGTAAGGGAACCAGCAAGAAGGAAAAAACATACTTCATCCGTACCAATCTGCCAGCTGTAGAAACACCTGTCCATGACAGTATTGGTAAAAGTGACCACTAAACAATCCTTGTGGAGTCAAAGTCCAGCCTTCACATTGAGAATAACTTCCATTGTGTTGTGTGGCACGATCACCATGCTAAATGGGGCAGACTTCAAACAGATCTAGCAACTCAATACTGGGCATTCCTGAAGGGTTGTGGACTATCAACAGCAGTAGAAGTGTACTCCAGCACAAACCTAACCTCATGATCTGGCATATACCCCACCCAACCATGATTCAATGAAGACTGTAGAAGAATATGCCAGGAGCAGCAGCAGGCATACATGAAGACGAGGTGTCAACCTGGTGAGGCCACCAAACAGGACTACTTGCATACTAAACAGCATAGGCAACAGGTTTTAGACCGAGCTCAGAAACATAGATGAGAGCTAAGCTCTATAGTCTTGCTACATCCAGTTGTGAGTAGTGGTGAATGATTAAACAACTCCTGGAAAAAGAGGCCCTGCAAGTATCCCCATCAATGATGGAAGAGCCCAGCATGTTAGTGCAAGAATAACGCGAAAGGGCTGAAGCTTTCACAGCTATCTTCAGCCATAAGTGTGGAGTGGATGATCTATCTTGACCACCTCCTGTGGTCTCCAGCATTACTGATACCAATTATCAGCAATTCAATTCACTCCACGTGATATCAAGAAGGGGTTGGATAATGCAAGGGCTACATTCTGGCAATTGTACTGAAGACTTGTGCTACAGAAAATGCCGCTCTACTAGCCAAGCTGTTCCAGTATAGTTATAATACTGGCATCAACCCAACAATATGGGAAGTTGTCCAAGTATGTCCTGTACATAAAAATCAGGAAAAACCCAACCTGACCAATTATTGCCCCATCATTTACTCTCAATCATCAGTAAAGTGATGGAAGGAGTAGTCAACAGTACTATCAGGCAGCACCTGCTCACTAAGAATCTGCTCAGTGACACCCAGTTGGAGTTCCAGCAGGACGATTCAGCTCCTGACTTCATTACAGCCTTGGTTCAAATGTGGACAAAAGAGCTCAATTCCAGAGGTGAGGTGAGAGTAGCAGCCCTTCATATAAGAGGAGAAAGTGAGGACTGCAGATGCTGGAGATCAGAGCTGAAAAATGTGTTGCTGGAAAAGCGCAGCAGATTAGGCAGCATCTAAGGAGCAGGAGAATCGACGTTTTGGGCATAAGCCCTTCTTCAGGAATGAGGAAGGTATGCCAAGCAGGCTAAGATAAAAGGTAGGGAAGAGGGACTTGGGGGAGGGACATTGGGAATGCGATAGGTGCAAGGAGGTTAAGGTGAGGGTGATAGGCCGGAGAGGGGGGTGGGGGCGGAGAGGTCGGGAAGAAGATTGTAGGTCGAGAAGGCGGTGCTGAGTCCAAGGGTTGGGACTGAGATAAGGTGGGGGGAGGGGTAATGAGGAAGCTGGAGAAATCTGCATTCATCCCTTGTGATTGGAGGGTTCCTAGGCGGAAGATGAGGCGCTTTTCCTCCATTGCCAGACCATGGCAACACGACGCCTAGAGGAAGAGCGTAAATTGACGTAATTTTAATGTATTTTATTGGAATAGTATATTGTTATAGAATTGGAGGCAGGTAATAAGCAATCAAGACAAAGGGGGGATTAGAGTTATGAATAGTTGTTGTTTAATGTTCACTTGTAGAGTTAAAGAATAAATTGATCTTATTTTCTTTAAATAGTGGAAATTGGGAGTTCTCTGTCACTCCTATTTTAACAGATTGCAAGACTAGGTGAGCTTTTCTGGGTGTTTAGTTTAATTAGCAGAGGGACTCACTGCCATGTCAAAACACTATGTAACTAATATCCAAGTATACACAAATCCCATTTATTTATTGTTGCAGTCTATCACCATTATTAGTTTTACATCGCATTTTGTGGACCACTGCCGCAACCTCTGGATTGTCGGTCCATTGACATAGCTACCAAACTATTGTACTTGTACTTGTATATTGTCCTACTGAAAAGGAATTAAAACATGATGTCAGCAGTGTTCACTTCAGTTTTCAACTCCTCAGATAGTAAGTATAACAGTCCATGCTGTGTGCATGCTGACTTATGACTTGAGTAATATTTGCCACGTAGGTGTTAGGTATTGACTGTCTCTAACAAAAGAAATTGTAACCAGCTTTTCTTGATTTTCAGTGGCATTATGATGATTTGCTGAATCTGCATGCTTCAAACCCTCCCCCCGCCCCCCCCCCCCCCCACCCCCCCATACAAAAAACCATCACACACTAAAATCTCCACTCACCATCAGTATCCTGGGATCACTGTTGACAAGAAAGTTAACTAGACCGGCTTTGAATATTGTGACTGCATGATAAGGTCAGAGGCTGAGGATTCTGTGATGAATAACCTGCTTCCTGCAAAGAGATAATCAAGCTGAATGTGATGGAATACTCCCCTAGAAGAATCAAGCTCCATCAGTATTGAAACTCAACATTATGAAGAACAAAGAAACCCACTGACGGACCATCACATTAAATATCACTCTCTCTTTATCAGCTATCCATAATGGAAGCAGTACTTATCATCTACACAATGTACCGCAGTGCAGCGACTACCTTAAATTTCTTTTAAGGCACCTTCCAAACCAGGTGTCTCTTTCACCAAGAAAGAAAAGGGCAGAACGTACATGGGCACACCACTGTCTGCAAATTCCTCTCCAAGCTACAAACAATCATGACTTGGAATGATTGGGTCAAACTGGATCAAACTTTTGAATGTCCTAACTAACAGCACTGCAGGAGTACATTCATTGTATAGTCTGTAGCAAATGGAGTGCTTTCAAAAGTGAGCTAAAATGAGTTCAAAAGCTGTATGTTCCTGTTGGAGTGAAAGGTAAGGCTGGTAGGAGCAGGGAACAATGGATGATTAGAGATATTGAGAAGAATAAGAATAAAGTCACAAATAAGAATAAGATCAAGAACAAGAAGGAGGCATCTGTCAAGTATAGACAATTAGCATAAGTGAATCTTTTGAAGAGTAGAAGGGAAGAAGGGGCATTCTTAAGAGGAAAATCAGGAGAGCAAAAAAGATATACGAGATAGCCTTAGCAGTTAAGATTAAGGATAGTCCAAAGAGATTCTACAAGTACATTAAGGGAAACTAGGGAGAGAATAGGGCCTCCCAAAAATCAATAATGTCATCTATGTCTGGAACCACAGGAAATAAGAGAGGTACTAAACGAAAATTTCATGTCAGTATTTACAGTGGAGAATAACATGAAAGCTAGGAAACCTAGAAAATAAATAAGGCTGTCTTGAAAATAGTTCACATTGCAGATCTCGAGCTGTAGATAGGGCTATAAACTAAATGGAGGGAAGGATCTGTTGTAGGGGAAATTAGAAAATTAGAAAACCCAAATTAAAGGAGGCGGTAAGAGTGCACCATGGCAGACCCAAATAGGACAGATTTTTGGAAAGGGTTGGCAATCAAACTTCAAGCACACCGGATAATCGGATGATAATTAGACGAGGGATAGTTAATACAGGACTGAAGGTGTCCTCTCTAAATGCATGCAGTATAAGAAATAAGGTAAATGAGCTTATATGGCGCAGATCAAAATTGGCAGGTATGACATGGTGGCATCATGAAGACGTGGCTGCAAGGGGATCAGGATTGGGAACTGAATATTCAAGGGTGTACATCGGATCGAAAAAATAGAGGCAGAGGGGATGGGATTGCCTTATCGGTAAAAAATGAAATTTAATCAATAGCAAGAAATAAAGTAGGGTCAGAGATGTATAATCTGTGTGGGTAGAATTGAGGAACCACAAAGGTAAAAAAAAAAGCCAGAGTTGGAGTTATGTACACATCTCCAAACAGTAGTCGAGAGCTGGGGTGCAAGATATACCAGGAAATAGAAAAGATGTGGAGGAAAGGCGAACTTCCAATGAAATCATGGAGCATTTAAATATGCAGGTGGACTAGGAAAATCAAGTTGGTCATGAATTGCAAGTAAAGAAATTTGTGGAATATCTACATGATGGCTTTTTGAAGCAGCTTGTGGTGGAGCCCACTAGGGAACAGGCAATACTGGAGTTAGGATTATGCAGTGACACAAACGTGAAAGGGAACTTAAGGTGAAGGAACCCTTAGGAGGCAGTGATCATAATATAATTGAATTTACTCTGCAATTTGAGAGGGAGAAGATAGAATCAGAGGTATTGGTATTATAGTTGAATAAAGGCAACTACAGAGGCATGAGAGAAGAGCTGGGTACAATTGAGTGGGAGAAGAGCCTAGCAAGATAGACAGTGGAACAGCATTGGCAGGATGTTCTGGGAGTAATTCAGGAGACCTAGCAGAGATTCATCCTGAGAAAAACGAAGTATGGTACAGGGAGGATGAGGCAGCCATGGCTGATGAGGCAAGTCAGGGATAGCACACAAGCAAAAGAGAAGCCATATAATGTAGTGAAGGGTAGTGGGAAACCAGAGGAGTGGGAAGCTTACGAAGACCAGTAGAGGGCAACAAAAAAAAGGAGAAGATTAAATATGAGGGTAAGCTAGACAGTAATGTAAAAGAAGACTGTAAGAGTTTCTTTATATATATAAAGAGCAAAAGTGGGTATTGAGACTCTGGAGAGATAATGGGGAACAAGGAAATGGCCGAGAAACTGAATAATTACTTCCCATCAGTCTTCATGGTAAAAGACATGATTAATATGGTGTAAATTCAAGAGAGTGAGGGGCAGAGCTGAGTATGGTGGCCATCACTAAGAAGATGATGTTAGGAAAACTGAATGGCCTGAAGGTGGATAAATCACCTGGACCAGATGGACTATACCCCAGAGTTCTAGGGCAGATAGTTTTTTTAAAAAAGTGGAGGCATCAGTGGTGATCTTTCAGACCTCACGAGAGTCAGGGAGCATCCCAAAAAACTGGAAAATCACTAATCCATGTTTAAAAAAGGAGTAAGGCAAAAGATGGAAAATTACAGACCGATTAGACTCAATTTAGTCGAGGGTCAAATCCTGGAATCCATTGTGAAGGCTGAGATTTCTGAATACTTGGAAGTATATGGCAAAATAATGCAAATTCAACATGGTTTCATCAAGGGGAGCTCATGCTTGATAAATCTGCTAGAATTCTTTGAGGAAGTAATGAGCAGATTGATTAGACCAAGGAGTGCCAATGGATGTTATCTGACTGGACTTCAAGAAGGCCTTTGACAGGGTGCTGTTCCAGGGTGACAGGAGGCTACTGAGTAAGATCGGGGCCTGTGGACTTAGAGGTAAGGTGCTAGCATGGATAGAAGCTTGGCTGTCTGGCAGAAAGCAGAGAGTGGGGTTAGGAGGGTCTTACTCAGAATGGCAGCTTTTGAGAAGTGGTGTTCCGCAAGGCTCAGTGTTGGGGCCACAGCATTTTACTTTACATGTTAATGATCTAGGTGAAGGAACTGAGGGCATTCTGGCTATGTTTGCAGATGATACAAAGATAGGAAGAGGGATAGGTAGCATTGAGGAGGCTGAAGAAGGATTTGAACAGTTTAGGAGAGTGGACAAAGAACTGGCTGATGGAGTACAAAATGGGAAAGTTTGAGGTTGTGCACTTTGATAGGAAGAATAGAGGCATGGACTATTTTCTAAATGAGAAGAAAATTCAGTAATCTGAAGTGCAAAGAGACTTGGGAGTTCTAGTCCAGGATTCTCTTGAGGTAAACTTGCAAGTTGAATCAGTAGTTAGGAAGGCAAATGCAATGATGGCATTTATATTGAGGATTGAATATAAAAGCAGGGATGTACTTCTGAGGCTCTATAAGGCTCTGGTTAGACTACATTTGGAGTAATATGTGCACTTTTGGGCCCTATAGCTCAGGAAGGATGTACTGGCCCTGGAGCGTGTTCAGAGAAGGTCCACAAGAATGGTCCAATGAATGAAAAGCTCAACATATGAGGAGCGTTTGAGGAATCTGGGTCTATATTTGATGGTGTTTAGAAGATTGAGGGGGGTGACTCCTCCATTGGTAGGAGAGATTAGGACCCAAGGGCACAACCTTGGAGTAATGGGAAGACCTTTTAGAATGGAGATAAGGAGAAACGTCTTCAACCAAAGTGGTGAATCTATGGAATTCAATGCCACAGCAGGCTGTGGAGGCTAGGTCATTGAGTATATTTAAGATGGAGATAGTTAGGGTCTTGATTGTCCAGGAGAACAAGGGTTACAGGTTGAGAAACGTTTCAGCCATGACTGAATGGTGGAGCAGCCCCAATGGGCTGAATGGTCTAATTTCTGCTCTCATATCTTACGGTCCTATGACTTAAGAGGAGGTGCTGAAGATCTTAAAAAGTATAAAGGTAAAAGTATGAATCTCCAGCACCTGATCACATCTACTGCAGGACATTGGGGCAGCTTGGAAAAAAATTGCAGGGACCTAGCGGAGGTATTTGTATCATCTGCAGCCACGAGTGAAATGCCGGAAGACTGGATAATGTTGTCCCTTTATTTAAGAAAGTCTACAGGGAGAAGCCTGAGAACGCAAGGCCGTGAGTCTGACGTCAGTGGTTGGTAAGTTTTTGGAGGGGATCCTGAGAAACAGGAATTACATGCATTTGGAGAGGCAAAGACTGATTAGGAATAGACAGCATAGCTTTGTGCCTGGGCACTTAGGTCTCACGTACTTCATTAATTTTTTGAGGGTGTGATGAAGAAGGTAGATGAGGGCAGAATGGTAGACTTTCCTTACATGGACCTTAGTAAGACCTTTGACAAGGTTCCGCTTGGTAGATTGGTTTGTAAAGTTAGATTACATAGAAACTTTTATACTTTCTCTGATGAATTTAAGGTCCTATGACAGGAGCAGAAGTAAGCCATTCGGCCGTGTGAGTCTGCTCTGTGTTTTACTGGGATTTTTTTCTGATCTGATTATCCTCAATTTCACATTTCTGCCTTATCCACATAACCCTTAATTTCTTTATTGATTTATTGCATAAAGAATCATATCTCTAATTTAAATCGACCGGCATTATTACCAGTCATTGTGCACATAAACAGGTGGAATGTAGTCCACAAAAATAGATATGAGGTTGACATTAGAGAGAATAAAAATATACCATGCTGAATGCATTTTCAGCAATCTGACATAGTCTCTAAAGGAACTTATATGTACATCAGTCTCTAGTTTACTGTGGTGGTTTTCTGCAGCTTTAGTGTATGGTTCATCTCCAAATGCTGTAGATTTAAGTGCCATGAACTGAGATGTAGTACTGTTTGTATATACCATCACAACCTGTACACTATTAAAACAATGTTATTCAGTATTTATAATGTTTGTCACACAATATTATCTGTCTCTGTCTGTCTGTATGTCTGTCTGTCTCTCTCTCCAATTATCTCACTCAAATTTAGAGCAGACAGAATGTGAAGAGAGGCCCAGAATGCATGCAGCAGCATGTATTCTCATGACCAATTTAATGTATTGTGCGTCACATAGTGCTGAGTTCTAAAACTGTATTAAATATTGTAGGCAATCAATTCTATGCATAACAAGGGTGTGTAATAGCTAAATTATATTCTGATATTTTGAAATTGTGGTCAGTTAGAATTGAGAATATGACTGAGCAGGAATAACATATTGAAATATACGTCTGAAGCATATTTAGGAATTATATTTCAGCATCAATGTTGTGATACCTTCTTTATGGAAGGATGATACGAGAAACTTTTGTGTTTTTGGTGTAGTTATATACAAAGTCCTTTTATGTATGTTTATTATACTTTTATCCTATGATCGTAACAGCATGCGATGATTTGTTAAATTATTGCAGAGGGTAAAGAAATATTATGGCTCAGTTTTGACAGTTGTTTCACATGCATCTTTTCCCGTTGTGATGTAATTGTTCACTTAAGTTGTACATGACCTGCATCGTACAGTTTTGGCTCAATTATTGCTTTGAAATTGGAAGAATAATACTAAAATATGTAGTATAATTTCATTTCCAAGCAATGTTGGCTTACATGACGAAAGTACTCCATTTCAGTTTCAACTGTAGTGCAGACATCGACCATTAGGTGGGAGCTAGTGCATCACAAATACCTGGGTTACTTGGCTTTGATGTTATGTGTTACTGGAAGTCATTTAAATAGAGTTTTAATACATTTAACAAAATTGAAATAATTTTGTGTTTTTAAATTCATGCAGCTAATGATCAGATAGCATAAAAATATTTCTAAAGCCTGATCACATTCTCCTGTTTTTAAGGAATGTAATCATTATAAAAATCAAGGCAATAGATTAATATTTGAGCCACATCTTTCTGTGTTTATTTTAAAGTGAAAAATACTACTTGCATTATCAGATCATTCATCTCAACATCCCAAACAGGAATTAATTCTATGGCTGTGCTTGATGAGAAGTATTGGCTTTTCCCTGGTTTTTCAACAATCTGAAAACATTATTTCTGATACATTTAGTGAAACATCCGAGAGTTTTCACATTTCTTGCTCATTTCAATCCATTATCCTTTCAAAAAAGAACTAAAGAGAATTTCCTGTTGTTGGCTGTGTATTCATTCATGGGCTGTGGGCCTCTGTAGCAAGTCAGCATTTGTTGCCCAATACTTGAGACTAGTGAGACACCTTCTTGAACCACTGGAGTCCATCTGCTATAAGTACACCCACAGTCCTGTGAGAGAACTCCAGATTTTTAATCCACCAACAGTGATGGCTTGGCATTTTAGTGGAACTATTTTATAAGTAACAATACACCTAGACATATGCAGCACAGAAGGAGGCTATTCAGCCCAAAACATCTGTGTCAGTCAGCAAGCCAGATCCCATTTTCCAGCTTTTGGCCCATAACTGGAGCATGTGGCAATGCAAGTGAATATCTAAGTACTACTTAAATAACATGATAGTTTCTGACTCAACAACCCGTTTTGTTCAAGCAGTGAGTTCCAGAATCCTGCCACCCTCTAAATGGAACAATTTCTCTTGAACTCCTCTCAGCTTCTGCCTCTTACTTTAAATCTATACCAGTGGTTATTGACCCTTTTGCTAGTGGAAAACAATGCCTTTAACTTCACCATTATAATGTCTGCACATGTTTAACCAAATTAATATCAGTTATTCAAGTTGAATTGCAACAGTGCCTTTACAGTCACTACAGAAACAATCATACCTTGTTTCACCAACCATATAAAAGTGATTATGGTAGTTAGTAATCACTTGACTTTGGCAAACAGGCTGGTGTTCATTTCAAACCTCATATAATGCAACTCAATCTTATTCTGATATGACCATTCTATACCATTCATAGCACTGAAGAAGAGAAGCAGGTTGTGAATTGTATAAACCTTAATTGTGTCTTTATTTTAATGTATGGATCACAGCAGATGGATTAGGATTTTCTGTGGAACACAGACCTCAAAAGGGACATAAAAACATGCCTTAAGTCTCAAAGGTAGCTTAAAATGCAGAGTCTATGGGACACAGTAACATGTGATAATTTCATTTATCTACATGAAACATATTTATTAATTATAAACCTGACAAAACTAGCAGTGCGTTGAGTATGCTTGTTGTACTGAGGCCATAAAACCATCATATGAGAAGGATAATTACCAAACTCCATTGGGGAAATAAGTAATGGTGCTAATAGCAAAGTTCAAATTGCATTGAATTAAAAAAGGTAAGTTACAGCTTAACTTGGAGATAACTATCATAGTATCAAGGATTGGGAAATTTAATGGCATTGTGCATTTCTATGTAAAGTATACTATTTGTCAACTTTCCCTTTTTGATTGGGCTATCTGAATACGCTTATATAAATAAAGAATTAAGTGAAAGCATAGTGATTTATGAGGTTTTTTTTCTTTTTTTTTTATCTAGATCCAAATCAATTTCTTTCAAGCTGTTCAATAGAAAATTCAGCCAAGAGTTCCTTTTCAAAACTCATGGACAGGCTAAGTGTGGAAATGGAAAATATTCCATTATGTTGTAATAGACACTTTGGATGTGGGAACAAGAAATCATTAGTTGAAATACTGGGCGATGGACTGTATAAAACCAATACCAAAGCAGAGAAAGAAGGACTACAGATTACAATGCCTATAAAGGTATTGTCAATAATTCTGTTATTGACCAGTTTAATCAAATTAATAATTTTTACAAATATTGTTGAATCTGAAGTGTAACAATCTGCAGTTTTGTTTTTGTAAAATAATGTAGACAGCAATATTTTAAACTTGTTCAAAGCTTCAATCAGTCAGCATGCTTCTTTTCAGATTTCACACAATATTATTTTGAGATTTTGACTTAGGTACTTAGGATGCTGAAATTTATTGAGAAATAGTACTTGTCAAACTATTGAATTATTTTTATAATGGGCTAATCGTGCAGGTAGAACTATGCTTTACTTTATTCATAGAAATTGCCTATATAAAAGTCATCAACTTAGTTAACTATGCTTGTTCCTATCCTCATTCCTGCACTTGTCCTTCACTCCCTCTGCTCCAATCCCAACCTCACCATTCAGCCAGCGAAGAAAGGGGGTGCAGTGGTAGTTTGGCGCACTGACCTCTACACCGCTGAAGCCAGACGCCAACTCAAAGACACCTCCTCCTACCAACCCCTCGACCATGACCCCATCCCCCATCACCAAACCATTATTTCCCAGACCAGACAGAACCTCGTCACTTCAGGAGATCTCCCACCCACAGCTTCCGACCTCATAGTTCAGGAACCCCACACCTCCTGATTCTACCTCCTTCCCAAGATCCACAAGTCTGACCACCCTGGCCGACCTATTGTCTCAGCATGCTCCTGCCCCACCGAACTCATCTCTACCTACCATGACACTGTCCTATCCCCCATAGTCCAGGAACTCCCCACATATGTTCGAGACACCATCCATGCCCTCCACCTCCTCCAAGACTTCTATTTCCCCAGCCCCCAACACCTCATCACCACGGATATCCAATCCCTCTACAGCTCCATCCACCATGACCAGGGCCTCCAAGCCCTCCGTTTCTTCCTTTCCCAAAGTCCCCAACAGTACCCTTCCACTGACACACTCATCGCTTGGCTGAACTGGTCCTCACCCTTAACAATTTCTCCTTCAAATCCTCCCACTTCCTCCAGACCAGTGGGGTAGCCATGGGCACCCTTATGGGCCCCAGCTATGCCTGTCTCTTTGTTGGCCATGTAGAACAGTCCATCTTCCGTCGGTACACTGGCACCACTC
The DNA here is from genome assembly GCF_047496795.1 of Chiloscyllium punctatum. Lineage (NCBI taxonomy): Eukaryota > Metazoa > Chordata > Chondrichthyes > Orectolobiformes > Hemiscylliidae > Chiloscyllium > Chiloscyllium punctatum. Next base: position 131,218,807 of record NC_092740.1, read on the forward strand.
CCCACCTCTTCCTCTGCTACATTGATGACTGCATCGGCGCCACCTCATGCCCCCGCGAGGAGGTTGAGCAATTCATCAACTTCACCAACACATTCCACCTGGACCATCTCTGACACCTCCCTCCCCTTCCTGGACCTCTCCATCTCCATTAAGGACGATTGACTTGACGACATTTTTTACAAACCCACTGACTCCCACAGCTACCTGGATTACACCTCTTTCCAGCCTACCTCCTGCAAAAATGCCATCCCGTATTCCCAATTACTCTGCCTCCACTGTATCTGCTCCCAGGAGGACCAGTTCCACTGCAGAAAACACCAGATGGCTTCCTTCTTTAGAGACCGCAATTTCCCTTCCCAATTGGTTAAAGATGCCCTCCAACGCATCTCGTCCACATCCCGCACCTCCACCCTTGAACCCTACCCCTCCAACCGTAACAAAGACAGAAACCCCCGGTGCTCACCTTCCACCCTACCAACCTTCACATTAACCGCATCATCCGCCGACATTTCCGCCACCTCCAAATGGACCCCACCACCAGAGATACATTTCCCTCCCCACCCCTTTCTGCTTTCCACAAAGACCGTTCCCTCTGTGACCACCTGGTCAGGTCCACGCCCCCCCCAACAACCCACCCTCCCATCCTGGCACTTTCCCCTGCCACCGCAGGAATTGCAAAACCTGTGCCCACACCTCCCCCCTCACCTCCATCCAAGGCCCCAAAGGAGCCTTCCTCATCCATCAAAGTTTTATCTGCACATCCATCAATGTCATTTATTGTATCCGTTGCTCCCAATGCGTTCTTCTCTACATTGGGGAGACTGGCTGCTTCATAGCAGAGCGTTTTAGGGAACATCTCCGGGACACCCACACCAATCAACCCCCCTGCCCTGTGGCCCAACATTTCAACTCCCCCTCCCACTCTGCCGAAGACATGCAGGTCCTGGACCTCCTCCACCACCGCTCCCTCACCACCAGACACCTTGAGGAAGAACGCCTCATCTTCCACTTCGTGACCATTCAATCCCATGGCATCAATGTGGGGACTTCACCAGTTTCCTCATTTCCCCTCCCCCTACCTTATCCCAGTTCCAACCTTCCAGCTCAGCACTGTTCCCAAACCTGTCATACCTGCCTATCTTCCTTTCCACCTATTCTCTCTGACCTATCACCTTCATTCCTAACCCATTCACCAATTGTACTCCGCATTGTACTCTTTGCTACCTTCCCCCACAATCCTCTCCGACCTGTCACCTCCATCCCCAGTCACCTTGTACTCTATGCTACTTTCTCCCCACCCCCACCCCCCTCTCATTTATCTCTCCACCTTGCCGGCTCCCTGCCTGTATTCCTGATGAAGGGCTTTTGCCCAGAATGCCAATTTTCCTACTCCTTGGATGCTGCCTGACCTGCTGTGCTTTTCCAGCACCACTCTAATCCAGACTCTGGTTTCCAGCATCTGCAGTCCTCGTTTTTACCTATTTACTTTAATCTATTTTCCTGTTATAGAACAATTGAAAGTTGAACCATTTGTAGATTAGCACCATGCATATTTGCTCCATTTTGTATGTAGATTTGCACAGCATAACGAAGAAAACAAACCCAACCTCAAGGTGGTGGAGCAGGTCTTAAACCTAAGATTTGCTATGAAAAGTCATAAAATAATTGCCCGGATAATGCGAGGAGTGGCAATTACAGTCAGATTTCCAGTTAGTTCTCTTTTTCACACACTTGTACTGAGCTCTGCATTTCTGGCTGGAATCCTGACCTGGTACTTTTAGAAACATGAAGTGAATCTAAAATCAACATGGCTCTCCGTATCATAAGATAGTTCAAGTGTTCAGATGATATTCCTTTTTACAGCAGCTAGTGTGACATGTTCTGTGGTTTAAAGGTCACACAGTACAACCATGGACTTTGACGGTTACTGTGAAAATACCTAAGCTAAATGTGGTTTAGGGCTCCAAATGGATAGTGCCCCAGCCAAGTAAGTGATGGAATACTTTGGTAAGTCAGGGAGTTGGGTGGCTAGAATTGGGCAGGTTTCTGGAAAGGGCAGGGTACAGTGTTTGAGGGAAGGGGGCTTTGATGCACTAGGAATGATGGGGCAGAGTGGGTAGGAAGTAAAAGCTAGCAGGTGAGGCGGTGTTCGGGTCAGAGGTGGAATTTTGTTTTCAGGGATCTGGTGGGAGCGGCTTGAGGGAGATGTGGAGAAAGCTAAGGGGGTGATGGAAGTGTTTTTGTCAGGATTGGCTTGGTAAATTGGAGTGGAGGGGTCAGCCTAATAGTCACATAGGGATCAAACTAGCTTTTCAATCCTCAAACATTTCCTGGGAAATTTATTAAATTAAGGGAGGATGCAGAACCCTTCAAATTCTTCAACTTTAATGATTTCTTTCAGAATATTCCAGATGCAGGGGAATTGCTTAGTCTGCAATTTCCCTACCAATTCCCATGGAGTCAGGGGAGCTGGGATTCTGCAAGGTTGCAACAGTAGTCTGTGTTCCTCCAATAATTATCTAACAATTAGGACATCTGAACTAATATTTTTGTGGCTAAGCACTTCTAATACACACTCCCACTTTTGGTTGAAGCACCATACTTCGCAATCGAAGCGTTATACTACTGATGAAAACCTTTCTTTTATAGGATCTGCCTAATTGGCTACAGAATAAAACCTTTTACTTTCGGGGGTCAATTAATAGCTAAAACATAATAATTAGTAGGATTTAATTCAGGTTTATCAGCATTAAATACTTATTTAGAAGGAACCTTAATTTGACGAGAAAGCAAGCTCAAGTTCTTCATAAATTCTGGTATTCTTGAAACTCAAGTTTATATAATGGCTATAATTAATTGCAATTATGGGAGATTAGCACAGTCCAGTCAACCATGGTTTCTATTTTCCATAGTTTTATTTATTTAAACCAATTTAACAAAAATTAACACACTTAGTTTCTATTTTTTTATGTTCTCAATCAGCGATGTGTAGAAGTATTGAAGAAACAGATCCTTGAATTTACTCAGAGGTTACATGCAGCAGAAGTTGAACGTCGTTCATTGCGTTTAGAGCTTACCCAACTCAAAAAACACATGAATGAACTGGAAAGGGAAAGTGGGAAGACCGAAACCCTTGAACAGCAGCTGTGTGACCTCAAGCAGTCTATGAAGGTGAACAGTTCTTTATTTTGTTTATTATTAGGCTTTTTAATCTCAAGGTTAAATAAAAACTATGTTCTGCTGGGCATTTTCCATGATTCTAGCATTGCACTCCTTAAAAAATTGTTTGCATTGTGTAATTGTGCATTTTTGATGGCATTAAGATCTTCATGCTAATTGTGGTAACTTACTTATTGCCATTAGCCAACAGACTGTCAGTTAGTTTTACTTGTCAAATTTAAAACCAAAAAAAAGAACTAAGTTGGATTAAAACAAAATGTTAATAGTAAGCAGTGATTTAATTAGAAAGTGTACTGATGATGCATGATTATTGGTTTATCAATTTCATGAAGAGAGGTTAGAAGTCTGTTAAATGCAAGGTAATTTTAGTCTCAGTTAATGTTGTATGGGTTACTGTATGAACTCATTTGAAGCGGTTATGCAAAACTATATATATCATGACATTATGCACTGTACCTTGAAAACAATATGTATATTTCTTGCTGAAATAGGGATTGTATTTGAACTTGCATAACAATCCACTGGATAAGCTTTATCCGAGTAATCTAGCCATAAAAATGTTGATACTATGAATGATGACTTTATCAAATCATGTATTCATAACACTTTTCTCTGTTTTGTTGGCTTCTGAAGAGAATTATGGTTCTTCACATTGGAAGGCTTTAATTTTGGACAGTGCAAAGTTAGTCAGACTAATCAAATATTTACACAAATCAGCCATCTATATAGACATTTTTGATAATACCATAGATTTGTTAAAAATTTCCAGATTGTTGAAATAAAATTCAGGTTCTCAAACTGCCATGATTGCATTTGAATCTGTGTTTTGTTGATTACTAGTATCATAAAATACCTCCTAAACTGCTGTATCCATGGTGATACAAATTATTATTTGCTGATCAATTCATGAAATTCTTGATCTTGTTTAAGGGCATTAGCTTTATCTGAATCCATATAACTTTTACATTGAAAATGATTAAGGACAAATTAGGTTCTGCCTTTGAGACTATTTTGAGCCACAAATGGATGCCAATCTTCTGATGATTCATTATGTTGATCATGTCTATTATGATCAAAAAGATCCCAGGTTTGTTACCTGATTTGGGAGAAATTGGCTCAGATGCTGTCGAAATATTATAATTTGGTTTCTGCATTGCTACCCTAGGGAAGGGGTGTTCTTGATCATTTGTCGATGATCCCTGGTGGAAAATGTATGCCTGCAGATATGAGGAATGGATTTCTCTCTGATTTACATCCACTCTCCATGCTCCGTGCTCACAACAAAGAATTGTTAAAACTCACTGTTCAAGATTAATTTGATGGCAATGATTAACTAATAAATTCTTTAGTAAAGACAAATTCATCAACAATTCTCTTCTACAAATGAAGCACAGTATTAAAATCAGATATAGTTTATCAATGCAAAATGTAGTTCAAATAGGGACAATCCATTAAATCTTTGTTCAAAGACTACTTTCATAAATGTATTCTTGTAGACTCAGAAGATGGTTCCATTTGAGAGATTTGGGAGTATTTGTGAAGAGCTAAATAATGCCTTGCTTAGAGAGCAGCAGGCTCAACTGCTATTAAATGAACAATCACATCAAATGCAAGAATTGGGATTACAACTGGAACTACATTCCAATGAAGAAGCAGAAAAGGATCGGACATTATCTGAGGCTGTAAAGGTAAACAGATTACCACTTTCATAGAGCAAGCTTTGCCTTACCTTCTGTTTAACTTGCCAAATAACTCCTCTAACTTTAAGACAGTCCATTGTACTAGCATATGGACCCTTTCCTATTGAAGGATAGTAAGCTTACAGAATACCTTTTGTTTGAATTTAAAGCTTTCTGGGGCATTAACTTAGGTATGGCCAGTAACCCATCATTGATGTGGGAGACTGCCAAGACCTATGTGCGGAGCTTGATTATCTCATATTCTGCGACCCGGAAATGACAGAGGGGAGAACAACAACGTATATACGAGGCTCGTCTGAAGGTAGCCGAGTCAGCTTATGTTGGTAGGCCATCCATAACTAAATTACAGCGAGTTACAGCCCTCAGGGATACTTTGAATGCTGCACGTACTCAAACAGCAAAGAAGGAGATACTATTTGCGAAGCAGAAACTATTTGAGTATGGCAATGAGCCGGGCAGGTTTCTAGCATACCTTGCCAGAAAGAAAAAGACTCCCCAGTCTATTACATCTATTAGAGAGGGTGCTGATACTTTGACTTGTGATCCTAAAAAGATCAATGTAGCATTTAGAAAGTTCTATTTTGAGCTGTATCAGTCGGAGCGCCGTGAGAATAGAGCGAGGAAGTTGGATGCTTTTTTTAAGAACCTGGGCCTCTTGGGTGTAACCTCGGAGCAATGATCTTTTTTGAATGCCCCCCTGACAACTCGGGAAATGCAGAAGGTGGTCAGGCAGCTCCAGAGTGGCAAAGTGCCTGGGTCAGATGGATTTCCGACTGAATTCTATAAAGAGTTTATAGACAAGTTGTCCGGCCCACTTATAGACATGTACAACTACTCATATAGTCAGGGTAGTCTCCCGCCCTCATTGAGAGAAGCAAATATTTCTCTCATCTTTAAGAAAGGGAAAGCCCCAGATGACTGTACTTCATACAGGCCTATATCCCTATTGAGTGTGGACTTTGAAATCCTCTCAAAAATGCTGGCATTAAGACTGGAGGGGTTTTGCCATTTATTATAAAAGAGGATCAGACTGGGTTTATTAAGAGTCGCAGATCTAATAATAATATCAGATTCTGGATTAGTGGTGCTGGAAGAGCATAGCAGTTCAGGCAGCATCCAAGTAGCTTCGAAATCGACGTTTTGGGCAAAAGCCCTTCATCAGGAATAGCTTTTGCCCGAAACGTCGATTTCGAAGCTACTTGAATGCTGCCTGAACTGCTGTGCTCTTCCAGCACCACTAATCCAGAATCTGGTTTCCAGCATCTGCAGTCATTGTTTTTACCTAATAATAATATCAGAAGAGTGTTAAATATGGTTCAAGTCTGCCAGCAAAAAGCGATACCGGGATTAGTCGTCTCCCTAGACGCAGAGAAAGCATTTGACCTGGTGGAATGGCCGTACCTTTTTTATACTATGGAGCAGTTGGGCCTTGGAGAAGTTTTTACTAAATGGGTCGCAGTGCTATGTAGTGACCCGAAAGCTGTGGTGATTACCAATGGCATAAGATCAGATAGTTTTAGTGTTGGCAGAGGTTGCCATCAAGGGTACCCTCTTTTGCCACTATTATTTAGACTAGTGATCGAACCGCTGGCAGAAGCCATCCGAATGGACCCCAGTATAATGGTCCCTAAAGTAGGATAAGGCAAGCATAAAATTACTCTTTATGTGGATGATGTCCTTCTTTTCTTAAATGATCCATTGACATCTGTCCCCTGCTTAATTCAAGTGGTTAATTTATTTGTCATGTTTTCAGAGTACTAAATTAATTTTATGAAATCAGAGGCCATGCTGGTAGGAGGTCTTACCAGTATATCCAACTTTGCGGATGGAACCCGGTTCCCCTTTCAGTGGTCACAGGGAGGTTTTCTCTATTTAGGTATTTTTATTACCCTGGTATTTGGTCAGCTATATAAAGCTAACTATATGCATCTATTAGAGAAAAAAAGGCAGGACCTCCAGCGTTGGGAAGATCTCCCGACATCCTGGTTAGGAAGAATAGCTCTGGTCAAGATGAATGTTCTCCCTTGCCTATTGTACCCTATGAGAATGTTTCCTTTGATGTTGCCGAGATAGGCGCTGCGTGAGCTTTATGGTTGGCTTGGTTCCTTTGTTTGGAATCATAGACAGGCTCTTATTAAACTAAATAAATGCAGCTCCCACAAGAAAGGGAAAATCTAGATTTTTCAGATTTTAGGAAGTACCAATTGAGCTCCCTGCTATCATATGTGGCTGATTGGGCCTCTCGCGATCCACAATCAATTTGGCTGGATATTGAGGCTTCCCAAGCAAAATGCCCCCTCATTGATCTATTGTTTATGGATAAGATGAGAACTGTCATGGATCATTGTAAAATCCCGATTGTCCTAAACACAGTCAAAGCTTGGAGGATGATCCGACAGGGTGAGGGTAATCTACAAAAAAACCTTCCCCTTCACTCTGATAGCGGGAATGTTGGGATTTCAACCAGGTTTGACAGATGCTGGATTTAAAATTTGGAAGTCCAGAGGAATGTCCTGCTTGGGAGATCTGTTCGATGGGGAGGTCATGATGTCCTTCAAATAGTTGCGTCAGAAGTTCGGGTTACCTAGTAAGGATCTCTTTTGATATTTTCAAGTACGAGACTTCATTCAAAAAAAGACCACATTGATGGCTAATCCTTATAAATCAGATATGGAGAGGGGAGTGCTTCAGCCGATGGGTGCCCCCTCAGTCAATAGTCTCTATCACTTGCTAGGTAATAATGTATCGAAGGACATGTAACGGCAATATAAAACCTGGACTCAAGAATTAGGGGTGGAAATCTCCTCGGAGATGTGGGAAGACATCTGGGAAAATGCCAGGAAGATCTCTATCTGTAATAGAACTCAAGCTATTCAATTGAAGATACTTCATAGGGCCCATATAACACCAGAGCGGCTTGCAAAGTTTAAGGCAAGAGCGTCCCCAATGTGCCCTGAGTGTAAAATAGAAGTTGGTATTCTCACTCATTGTTTGTGGACATGCCATAAGGCCTATAGATACTGGGACAGTGTAGCGAATGCTTTGGCAAAGATTTTGGGAACTGAGATTGGGCTGGAACTGGTGTCTCTCCTTTTGGGCTTTCCAAATCTTCCTTCTCTGGATGCACATGGGAAGAAACTGTTTACTATTCTCTCCTTTTGTGCGAGGAAAACATTTTAGCAAGGTGGGTTTTGGAAAGTCCCCCAGGATTTTCAAATTAGCATAGGATAGTTATGGAACATATTCCTTTGGGCTTCCTTACGAATATGGTGCACCAAATAGAACATGGCGGCCCTTCTTGGGCTACACCGATGCAGATGTATCGGCCATACTATTTAGGGCCTTTGTTTAGCCGTGAGGATGATGTTTGTCAGTTCGGGGGCCCCTGGGAGGAAGAACCCTGTAAAAATACGGATCTTGTTATGACTTGATATAATTTTATTTTGAATGTTTGTTTGTTTATTTATTTATCTTCATTTTTTTGTTAGTTATGTACTGGATTGTAGCTTTTTTTATATAGAGGTTTTTTTCTTATATCTTACCTTGTGTTTTGGTAGTTTGTAGAGTGAATTAGAAGTTAGTTTTCTTTATTTATATTGATGTTGCTATTATATTGTAAAGTGGTTACACTACTTTGTATTAGTTTTGTAATTTTGTAAAAGAAAGCCCCAAAAACGTTTTTTCTTTTCAACAAAACTATTTATTAAAAAAAAAGGTCAGTCCATTGTGTAAATGTGGTGTGTTCCCTCTTAAGTGTTGAGGTTCTGTATGAATCAACTATTACCTGTTCTTTATAGTGCTCCAAAATAAAGAAGCAGAAAAAAATAACTTCAAACTTTAAAAAATTGTTTCAGGAAAAGAATGATGTTTCTGTCTTATAATATACAATATTGAATGTGACCAACGACAATTTATGAAAAATTTCGATATTGAAATAGCTGCACAGAGGCTATATCCCAACTCTAAGTCACCCTTTATTTACACATGAACAGTACTTGACTTTGGTACTGTCTCATTCAGAGACAGGTACCAGAGTGTCAGTAACTCTGACACTCATCGTTTTAAATGTCAGCTAGGGCTCCCTGATATGACCAGATTAACAGCCCAACCAGACAACTCCTATTTTGAGGTCCAGCTGGCTGACCACCTTATGATCAACAGCAAAAAATAGCTCTATGAAAATGGTAAATGACGAAGTGTGGACTTGTACGTATTGTGCAAATGGTAAGAAGTGGGAAGAAACAAGATAGAATGACCAAGTGATTATTTTAAATAGAAATGTGAGAAAGAGTTGAGAGAAGTTGTAGTTTGTAAGGGAAGAGGGGAGTATGGAATGTTAAAGAACTGTTGCAGTCTGCTGTTCACATTATATACCAAAAGGTGTGATAGAGGGAAGGGAAGGGTGGTGTTATGAGAGATCCTCCTCATCATCATCTTCCAACTCTCAAAAGATGCAAATCCTGAAGAACACTGTTTATGCTGATGACTACATCTTCTATTGCATTCTCATGAGTGTTTTCAGAATTGATTTCTCACATCACTAGCCACATTTGGGTTTTAAGGGAGTGACGATGCAAATGTATCTGACTTCATCCTGTTGCAAGATGGAGAATTGTAATTACCCACTGCTCATGAGATTTCACTGAACCTTACTGTATTGAAAACATTCTGAGGGTGATGTTCTCTGCCTGGAATCTTCTAACCATCACTTTAGACTTTTATTTAGACCAATGTCATGTGAGAGTTGGAGATATTTTTGTTATTTCTGAGGAATAGTTGCTGTCTACTTTCTGTCAGTCTTTACACTAGGAATTCCAGGGATGTGCCAGGAAAGCTGAACTTTCAATTATCTTGGTGGAAACAATGCAATTGTGTCATACACTTAAAAATCCACACAGTAAAAAAAAAACTCCTTTTGCCTTCAAAATTGAGAGTCCATGGAGGCTGGCTTCTTGAATTGCAACAGGTCTGGGGAGGATAGCCCATTGATCATATTAAAATAAGGCCCAGGAATTTATATTGCCTGTATATCATGATAAAAAAAACAGTGGGCCACTGACCATCTTGATTTGTGTCTCAATTTTCTTTTAGGTTTTAACTTAGAAACATTGGCAAATGAAAAATTTATATCTTACACCTTCCATCTCTACAGAAAGTAGGAAAATTGAACATGTAGCTAGTAGTAAGCTAGTGTAAGAGGGTGGGCATCAGATTTCTGAGGAATTGGGATCGGTTCTGGGGAATGTGGGGCCTGTATTCCTCAAAAAGAGTAGGACAAGTATCCACACGGGGGGATTTGCTGTTGTTGTTAAGGAGAGTTTAAACTAAAACTAAATGGTATATATGTAAATGCAAGGAGAATAGCAAACGTAGCTGATGTGCTGAGGGCATAGTATCATTGTTATAATAGAAACCTGACTTACAGAGGAGCAAAATAGCAGCTCAACATCTGTATTCAGGCAGAATAAAGAGGGGGATAAAAAAAGGTGAGAGTCAATGTTCCCTCTAAGCTATGTGGCCATACAGCATCTCCAAGGATCAGTGCATGCTGATTGGGTTGGCTAATTCATACATTTCCAGTTTCTCCAGTCACTGCTGCGCACAAACCTCAGTGGTCCACATAGTGGCTAGAGAAATGAAAGAGATTGTGGATGCAAATGTAGTATTATTTATTAAACAATAAATTAAAGCTGAGAGGAGGGATGATGTACTAAATTAAACAAGAAATGAGGACATATGGATTCAAATTAGAAATAAAAACAGGTATCCACATTGATGGGAGTGCAAAGTAGAACCCAAATAGCAGGAGGGACATAAAAGAGCAAATATGTAAGAAATTTTAAATTTAAATTAAAATTTTAATTTTAATAAATGTAAGAAAACAATAAGCGCTAGTAATTGGAGACTTCAACTGCCCTAATGTTAATATAGATATAAACAATGTGAAAGGTACCGTGGGCACAAAATCCTCTGAGAGATGCTTTTTTGCTTGCAGGTAACCAGTCCGATGAGAGTTTTCTAATTTTGTTCTTAGAAATTGAAGCTGGGCAGGTGATTGAAGGAACAATGGTTGGCAATTTTGCAGTTGGTAACCATAATACAGCTAAATTTCGCATCATTATAGAAAGGGACAAAGATAGAGCTGAAGTAAAAGTTCTACATTGGGGGAGGACAAATTTTACGAAACTGAGCAGTGATTTGCTGAAGGTGGACTTAGAGTAAAGCTGTTTGAAAGAAATTCAATAACAAGTGGGAGCATTCAAATGACATTCTATGGGCATAGTGTAGACATGCCCCCAGAAAGAAAAACGCTGGTACTGCCAAATTTAAGTTGTCTAGTTATCCAGAAACATATAGGGTAAAATAAAGCAGAAAAAGAAAGACAAAATAGAAATTGCTCGAGTTAACTTTTCAGGTTGAGTGACCCTTCGTCAGAACACCTGCTGCCAGACCTGCTGAGCTTTTCCAGCAATTTCTGTTTTTGTTTCTGATTTACAGCATCCATAGTTCTTTCGAGTTTTATTCAGAAAAATAGACAGTTGCAAAACAAAAAAAAACTGGAGTTAATCTAGCAGAGTGTAGAAAGTACAGAGGTGAAGTAAAAAAAGAATTGGGAAAGTAAAGAGAGGATATGAAAAGATATTGCAAGTAAAATCAAAGAAAACTAAAATATTTTGTCAGTGAGTTAAGAGCAAAAGAATAAAAAAAAGGATAGGGCCTATCAGGTGTGCAAAAAAACTTGGGCATGGACTTGAAGATGTGGACAGGGTTCTTAATGAGAATTTTGGCTCTGTCTTAACAAAGAATAGAAGTGTTGGCAGACATTCTAATTAAGGAGGAGGAGTGTGAAATATTAGGTACAATAAGTTTAATGTGAGAGGAGATTCAGAAGGGGAGGATGTGAATGAAGGTGAATCGCTAGGGTCTAGTGGATTGTATCCTAGGCTGTTAAAAGAAGCCAGTGAGGAAATAACAGATGCTTTGCAAATAATTTTCTAATCCTCAGTAGATGCAGAGGTATCATAGGATAGGAGGTCTACAAACATACTGTTGTTCAAAATGATTGCGAGGGACAGGTCAAATAATTATAGACGAGTCATTTTGACTTGAGTACTGGACAGGTTATTGAAATCAATTCTGAGAAATAGGGTAACCTGCTATTTGGAAAGTCACAGATTAATCAGGGAAAGTCAATAAGGTTTTGTTAAGGGAAGATTATTTCTTCACAACTCAGTTTAATTTTTTTTGAAAAGTAACAAGGATGAGTAATGGGGATTGCAGATTTTCTAAGGCATTTGACAGGATTCCACATGGAGACTGGTCAAAAATTAGAAGGATTCAGAGGAATGGGTACAGTGCTATTGTCCATACCTCTGTACCAAGTGACCCAGGTTCAAGTCCCACTGCTTTAGAGGTGTGTAATGACATCTCTGAACAGGTTGATTAGAAAGTATCTACAGTGGAATATGATGATTTTGATCCAAAATACACTCAGAAATAGGAAACAACGAGTATTAGCTGAGGGATGTTTTTGCCGATGGAAAACGTTTCCAGTAGTATTAAACCAGGCTTGTGTCGGATCCTTTTGCTGTTTGTTGTCCACGTTAATCATTTGGACTTCAGTATGGGAGACGTGATTCGGATGACATAATAATTAGTCATGTAATTGTCAACTCCAGAATTATATGAGTAGGTGAGTAGGCAGAAAACTGGTAAATGGAATTCTGTCCAGAGAAGTGTGAGGTAATACATTTGGGGAGGACAAACAAAGCTGGAAAGTATACAGTAAAAGGCAGGATATTAAGAAAAGTAGAGGAGGTAAGAGACCTTGCTGTGCGTGTCCACAAGTCCTTAAAGCTAGCAAGGCAGATTGATAAGTTAGTGAAGAAGCATATGGAATGATTTCCTTTATTGGATGAAGTACTGAAACAAAAGTAGGGATATAATGCTCGAACTGTATAAGATATTGGTTTGGCGACATCACGAATTTTGTGTGGTCTAGTCACTGCATTACAAGAAGAAACTAATTATCTGGAGAGAATATGAAGGAGGCTGACAAATATATTTAGCCAAAGCTTGTAATTGTAGCTATGAGGCAATATTAGATACACTAGGGTTGCTGTTCTTAGAACAATGGAGACTGAGGGGTTACTTCATTGAGATGTACAAAATGCATGGGCCTAGATAGAGTTCACAAGAAATACATGTTTTTCATACTGTCAAGGCCAATTATCAGGAGTACAGGTTTGAGGTGATTGACAATAGTATAAGCTGGGATGAATGAAAAATATTTTTCACCCACAGGATGGTGGGTTTCTGGGATTTGCTGCCTAGTTCAGTTGTGGAAAACCTCAACTCATCTAAAAGTTACATGGATCTGCACCTGAAGCCTTGTAATCTGCAAGACTATGTACCAGATGCCAGAATGTTCAAGGAGAATGGATGGCCAGTTTTTATTTCAGCCAGTACAGACACATTTTGTATGCCATAACATTTCTATAGTTCTAAGTGTAGATTTAATGCTGGGGTACATTCATAGTGATACATGTCAATCTCCAGTGTTTTACTTCATTCGCATTGTGAATGTTTGCAAGGCTATCACTGTGATGAAGCACACTCCTGTCTCGGTCTAGTGTTCGCGCGGGGACTCAGAGAATGAGTTAAGATCAAAACTTAGAATCCTGGAAGCTTTTCACTTCTCTTGCTCAGAAACAGTGCATGGACTCTGAATGCTGGAGAAACTCAGCAGATCTGACAGCAAATATGGCAATAGAAACAGAGGAATTGGATTCAAAATGTTAGCTGTTTCTTTCTCCACAGATACAATCAGACCTCTGAATTTCTCCAGTATTTTCTGTTTTTATTTTACTAGCTCTAGAGGTCCAGTTTATGTCATTGTTATGTCATTATATCATTTGGCTGATATAGACCAGAGGTCAAATTTGAGATTTACCTTTCGGTATGACTCAGTGGCTCACTGAATAAAATTTGAGCAGCTTGAAACTATTTGTTTTTTGTGATTAGAAGCAACCATTGTATGAATGCTGCAAACTGTACCCTTCAGGGTAATATTTTCAAGCCCTTTTTCATTCAAAATACAATTAAAATATTCAGCTTTGTAAATATTTTGTTTTTCTTGATTAATTCATGCATTATGCTTTTAAGATCTATCTTGTTTCATACTGTATTTTTTCTGTTTGTAGATTGTTGCTTTATAATGCTTGCATTGATTACATGTAATTTTTACTTAACCAGACTTTTTGAGCCTTGATGGGGAAAAAGAAGTGGGACATCCTACAGCGTACTGTGAAATGCAAAGATCGTCTTTTGATGAAGAGCAACATGGATTTCTTTTCTCTGGAGATGATCTTCAGATTTAACAGTGCGCTGTGGGATATCCTCTTTGATTTTACAGCAACAAGAATTGTTGTGTCACTGTTTTCTCAGGGTGGAACTGTTGCTAATCTTTCATTGTTTTTATAAAATATAAATTCTTGGTACGTTGTTTTTATAAAAATCTAATATTCTTGTTACTGAAAGCCTTTACTTCATCAAGAGCATAATTTTAGAGAAATGTTAAGTTTTTTTTCAATTTCCTTCCCTCACCAGCTCCCTTCCATCTGTTGCTCCCCTTTATCATCTGCCTTAGCTCATTTTCTTCCTTCCCCTCCATTAAGCCACCTCCTTTTTTCCACTGCCCCACTCACCTTCTCCCCAACCTCAGCTGTGCTTTTCTCATCTATCCACTCTTTCTCTTTTACATTTTCCTCTTTTCACCTCTGTCACGTACCTTTTCTTCCCCTCACATCACCCACTTACGACTTATCTGTTATGGCTCCTCCTTTTTCTCACTATTCTGTACTTCTAATTCCCTCCGACAGTTACCTCACTCCCCTACCCACCCTACCGTTTCCCACTCCATAAATATGACCATCTCCCATTCCCCACATTTTACTCACTTCCTACTCAAATCTCCACTACTCTCACTCTCCATACTACCCCCAGAGCCTACTGTCCACATGCCCTCCCATATTTCCAACTTATTACATGCCCCACATCCTCCACCACCCTCCACACCCACCAACCTCACCCACCCCCCAACACCACAGTCAAATCTGACCCCATCCCCCACACAATTCACTCCCATCCTGCTACTTAACTCCTGAAGATGCCAACACTCAATTTGCAAAGATCTGTATTGCTGGCATCCTTCCATTGCTTTATTCACATGTCTGTGCTTAATATCTGCACTCAGGCAGTCATTATCTGCTGTCCATTCAGCGGCTGGTGATACAGGTAAGTCCATGTATGTCCTCAATTGAAAGCTACAAACTTGCATTTTCCAGGTGGAACTGCTGGATAGTGAACAAAAGAAATCCTTCTGATTTCCTTCTCTACCCTGGGACATGAAGACCAGCTGTGGTGGCCAACTACTGCTGCCTAATATTGATTAACTTAGCACGATGTTTCTTGTCTGTTTGATTCAGTGGTGTATCATTCATTGCACTTAGCTGATAATACTGAGATATGCGTTCAAAGACTTTGTCCGCCACTTTAATTGCTATAAAGTAAATGTATGTAAGCCTAAAGAACTGTAGCAGTTAAACTGGAGAGTTTGCATTGACAATGATTTCAGTGTTCTGAAATGCATGTGGTGGTACAGAATCAAACATTTATTATATTTTAATTTAATTTGCTAGATTTGCTATAATCCTGAATGGCAATCCAGAATAAAATGGCAGTTGCATCTTGAAAGGACATGTACTTGTTTAAATCATTTCCCATTTTTAAATCTTGCAGTTCAGAACAAGTTGGTGTTCAAACTGTCTGAAGACAGAATTTTTACAATGTTTTCTGACCTCTTGTACATTTAGCAAAATTTCAGTAGAAACCCTGAGGAAATGGATAAAAGGCCATTTACACTTGATGGGTAGGGCTTCTACTTTGGGCGTAATTAGGAATTTGTTCTCAAATGCACTTGTTCCTCAATTTGTATGTTTTGCACAAGTTTCTGCTCCAAGCTTATTTGCAGTTCCGATAGCCTGATGCCTTTCTTTTATTAATGCAGCTTAAAAATGGATTATCGCCAAAACTGAAGGATTTTAATTGGAGTGTTAACCGCATCACCTGTGAATAACCTGATTTGAAATAGCAAAGTAACTTTAGCTTTTTTAAATGTAGTCATTTGGCAATTTTGTTAGTTTATATCTATCAGTTAATTAGTATATTAAATATTTACTATTTAAATGCAATTAAAAGATGCCTTTATGCCTAAAAGAAAATAAATGCTTGATTTTAAGAGCCTCTTTGTTAGCCTGCAAATGGGCATAATTAGTGGGAACTTGCCATGGTGATTAATTCACCTGGGGGCAGGGCTAGCTTTGTGGGCAGGGCTGTCTTCCGCACAAATTTTAAACTAGGGCAAAAGATTGTGGAGCCTCAATTTGCATTTGAGGTAATTTGCACTTTAAAATTCTTTCTTTTTTGTTTTTGTGTTGATTTTGCCCATTTTGCATGAATAGCACGACCGAGAAAGGACTCCCAGTAAAGCTTTCTCTATAATTCTACCCTACTTTTATAACAATTATTGATGCAGTTATTTATAAGTTTATAAAACTCACCCAGAATTATTTCAATAGCCTGTTAATTTTTGGCTATGTTAAGTCATTAAAATTTTGGAGCCAGCAGGTTTACACCATGCGCGTTTCCTGGAACTTTGTATTAATTAATTTTACAGCATCACTGATGTTATGAAGTGCCTTTCATGCAGCTGTAAGTTATTTTGATATCTTGCTGATGCTCAAAAGAGAACGGCACAGTGGCTCAGTGGTCAGCACTGCTGTCTCACAGCGCAAGCGACTCAGGTTTGATTCCAGTCTCTGGCAACTGTGTGGAGTTTGCATTTTCTCCCCAAGTCTGCGTGGGTTCTCTCTGGGTGCTCCAGTTTCCTCCCACAGTCCAAAATGTGCAGGTTAGGTGAATTAGCCATGCTAAATTGCCCATAGAATTAGGTGCATTAGTCAGGGGGAATGGGTCTGTATAGGCTACTCTTCGGAGGGTCGCTGTGGACTATTTGGGCTGAATGGCCTGTTTCCACACTGTTGGGAATCTATCCCTAATTGCCCAAAGTGTTAGGTGCATTAGTAGGAGGGGAATGGGTCTGAGTGGGTCACGCTTCGGAGAGTCAGTGTGCACTTGTTGGGCCAGATGGCCTGTTTCCACACTGGAATGGAATCTAATCAACAATGAAATGCATTATGTAAGCAGCAAGGGTTGGAATGCTAATTTTTGCATTCATCTTGTGTTTTTTGGCTCACTTCAAAAACTTGGTTGAGACTGCTCAAAACTCTTAAGTTGGAATTCTGGAGCAGACTTTGTTTTACCTATGTGAACTGGATTCGAACATGTACAAAACCTCAATGCTATCCAGTTTTCTAGATTAGACTTTGTGTTGAAAGCAACATATTTCTTCATTAAAATCGTAACTCTTATCACTCCACTCCAACATTATAGTTCTGTGTAATCAAGACCTACAGGTAGGAAGTTAGAATCTGTGATATGCCTTAGGGCTACTCGTGTCAATTTGGAAAATGGTTCAAAGCAATACAAACCTGTACTCACAAATGTTTAGCATGATTTGAAATAGATAAGCCACCTGTTTAGACTTAGCTATTTGCATTTTGATAAATTCACAGAAACCTAATTAACCTGACTTTGCATGGAAGGCATGTTTTGCATATCACTGTTCAGAGGACCATATTTTTCACAGTTGAAACTCAATTTTGAAAAGTGAATGTTACATGGGATTACATACACAAATAATGTTCTAATCTTTTTCTGCACATAATTGGGCCTGTTCTGATGGACAGCTTTCTCTGCTGTGGTTATAATACCCCAAATAAGGCAAAAAATGTGGCACTAAATTTACGTGATCAGTTTAGAATTTTTTATGGTTCTTGGTATAGTGATTGTATTGCCTTTTGTTAAGCTGTGGTATTCCAATACTGTATGCAGTTCAGTTAAGTGTACTATATTGACCCATCTCAGACACACAATTACCAGGCAGTACATTTTTAGTTTAATTTCATCAGGGTTTAATTAGTATACAAATAAAACTTCCCTTATCTTTTTCTCCACCTAATTGGCCTGTCTTTGCTAATGTGTGAAATGTATGAAAGTGGGCTGTAATTAGGATGACCGTTTTCACCTTTTCCTTTCTAGTTTACAATTGCCTGAAGGTCTCAGAACCTTAAAACAGTGCTTTGGATTATTGCTTTGCAATCAGTCTGGTTATCCCATAGGCTTTATCATGAGCAGAAGGGCTTTGGGTGCTGCAAGTTCCCACTGTAAAGCAGGATCTTCATCCCTTTGCCCACTAAATGTTTATTGATTATCTCACTGTTCCACGCTCAGCTTCCAACAACTTAATATCAGGTGACAGTCGAGAGAGTTCTCTGAGTAATTAGAGTTGAGCATTGGGGGAACAATTAGGAGCCGAGTTATTAAACTTGATTTATCCTATTCTCTCCTGCACTGCTTGCTGGATATCAAGCCATCACATACTCGAGAAGGACCATGAACTCACGCTTGTTAGAAATTAGTGGGTATCCAATGACCTCCCATTATTTTTGTATTACATGAAGCTAGGCAACAACTTTCAGTTACAAGGTTAAAAATTTCAGAATCTTTAAGTTTGTCAAGGGGTTTAATTAGGCCAGTGTAAAGCATATGATGTGGCTTAGTGAGTAGAGGAAGTCTTTAAATGTTGCTGTCAGTTTTGCACAGGCATATTATCAGTCACTATGAAAAGTTTTAGTGCACAATAATAACAGTCAAGGGGAAGAAACTGTATATGATTAATGAGCATGTTATGTAAATGATGGCGATCTGGCATATGAACGAGTTCAAGAATGTCTTATCCACTTTTTGTGGATTTTGAAGAGTTTAATGCTTAATTCTAATAATGTAATCATTTTGTTTTTAATACTGCATATAAATATCTGTTCATGCCACAGAAGAGAGAGTGTTACTTGGAAAATCTGACTTGGAGATTTTTTTCATTGTTTAATTGCTTCTAGACACTTGACTGTATAAAGTACCTTTCTCCTGGCATGATGTTGTTAACAGCAAAGTCAGTTATATTGATACAAATGTCCTTTCTGATGTTCAGATAACATAAATGAGTGAGCAATTTTTACAGAGACAAACTTGTATATGTTTTTTATGTAACGAAAGAGCCTTTGGCAGGAATTCAGGATATCTGTCCTGAGGGACATTAGCCTGTATCTGCACTATACTGAAGTAATATAAGTCACAATTTGTCAAGTGCATAGCTAAAAGTTATCAAAAGAAGTGACACAATTTTAATCTTCCTATTATCGCCTCTATGCTTGCAGAGTCTGCACATCTGCTTTTGGAGTTCATTGATGACATTTTTGGAATTTGTGTGCAACCTGCTAGCCAGGAAATCCTTTTTTACAAATAATCTGCAACTATATTCTTCAGCAAAATCAGAATGCTCTCTTATCCAGATCCTCCTTGGTTCAAATATTAAGAGAAACTTTACAGAACTTTACATGGGGTGGCATGGTGGCTCAATGGTTTGCACTGCTGCCTCACAGCACTGGGGACCCAGTTTGATTCCTGCCTTGGGTGACTGTGTGGAGTTTGCACATTCTCCCTTTGTCTGTGTGGGTTTTCTCCGGTTGCTCCGGTTTCCTCCTACAATCCAAAGATGTGCAGGTTAGATAAATTGCCCATAGGGTTAGGTGCAATAGTCAGGGGTAAATGTAGGGAAATGGGTGGGTTACTCTTCGGAGAGTTGGTGTGGATTTGTTGGGCTGAAGAGCCTGCTTCTCCTCTGTAGGGAATCTAATCTAGTCAGAACTAAGGAACTGGTTCCCCAGCCTATAAATTGAAACTGAATTACTGTGACTTGGACAAGCCACAAAAATTTCTGACAAAGGACTATTGCACCTCTACTATACTAGAAAATACTTTTTGACAGGTGGGGATTTCTGAGATGCAAAATTTCTGCTAGATTAAAATAAAAGGAGCTTATTCTCACATTTTAGTGCAATTTCATCATGATTTTCAAAATTATTGTTTTGCCTTGATAAATCTTACTTTAACAAGTATAAAAATGTCAGAAAATGTAAAATTAAATGATTTATTCACCAAATGGTGTTGCAGCGCAGAAACTTGAAGAATTAACAAAAATGTATCTGTAAAAAGTTGCAATACAGACTTAAAAACAGAAACTTTAGTCTGTTGTGTGTGATGGTCAGTTATTGACAGCTGGTTAGGTGTATGGTTTTCCTGTATTTGTGCTTCTTGTAAGCACTGCCCTCTGGTAGACGTACAGTTGACTATTCGTCACCATTTTTGAACAGCAATCTGGAAGTACACTACAAGCTATCAAACCAAAATATTTAACCTGTAAAAGCAGATATTAGAATACAACATCTTCAAATTCATAGAGGAAAGATGTCAAAGGACTGTTCTGTCCATTTTTTAATCATGATAAATAGGACAGGTGTATTGGTGCATTTAGACTCATTCTGCTATTCAATACCACTATGGCCCATCTGATTTTGACCATAACTCCATTTTACTGCCTGTCCCCTGTAACCATTAGCTGCTTTATAGATCAAAATTCTATTTAGCTGAGCCTTGAAAATACATTTCATTATACCTCATTGGCTTTTTAAATGGTGGAATATAGTTGTTCAATTTTTCTTTCTGGCCTAAGTGTAATTACTCTCGTTAAGTTGCAGAGTGTATGTAACAATCACTGGATGCTTCCAAAGATCTGCATAGACGATCGCATATGTTTAATGCACAAGGCATTTCATGGGAAAGCTATCAAACAAAATTTGACATCAGTTTGTATGAAGGAATATTGCAGTGATAAAGAAAATTTAGCCAAAGAGGTAGGCTTTGAGCAACATCTTAAAGGAGGAGGGAGTGAAGCAAAGAGATTGAGAGAGGACATTCTAGAGCTTCATGCTGTGAAAACTTAAAACATGACTGCCAATGGCTTTTTTTCACTCAAGGGATGAGGGCATCTCTGGCTAGGCCAGCATCTATTCCCCTTCTTTAAATGCTTAGAGGGCAGTTAAGAGTCAACCACATTGCTGTGTGTCTGCAATCACATGTAGGCCAGACCAGGTAAGACTGACAGATTGCCATCCCTAAATGGCATTAGTTAACCAGATGGGCACTTCCAACCATAGACGATGGTTTCATGGTCATCATTAGACTCTTAATTCCAGATTCTTTTTATTGAATTCAAATCCAACCATCTGCCATGGTGGAATTTGAACCTGGGTTCTCAAAACATTCGTTGAGTTTCTGAGTTAAAAATCTGGTGGCTATTGCTTCCCCTTGAAAGAGGAGTAGAGCAAATAAAATTGTGGATGCAAAAGAGACATGAATTGAAGGAACACAGCTGTTTCAGAATTGTAGAACTGCCGGAAATTACTGATAGATTGAGGAAAATAGCCATTTTCCAAATACACCCTGGAAAAAATACATCTTTATGAAGTGATAGATTGATAGTCATCAGATTAGTTATTCCTCATTACATGAAAGCAATTGACATGTATTGCATCAATAAATTTGTGTTAAATTTAATTTTCAAGAAAGTTGCATGCAAGAGTCTTGTGCCTTTACTGTACATTGGACCTGCTAATTTTTATGTATTAATGTAGCACCATCCAAAAAAGGTGGGAGGTGAGAGGAAAAGTAAAATTTCCAACCTCTTATTTTATTTTAATGTAGTTTATCTTCTGTGTTATACAGCACTATTCTCTTAACTGTTTTTAACTCTTAATTGGAGTCTGTTTTGACAAGTTCCCAAATGAATGAGGGGAAATGAGGAGATTAAATTATACTCTGAGAACTTGGAAGATCATATTAAAGACTTTTTTTTATTTTAGTGATTAGACAATGAGTCACTGTGGGATTTAGCCAGACAGATAAATTATTCAAAACTTATTTTAAAATGAATTTGTATTTTTTGTGGATTGGTTTATTGGTCCAGTATTCCTATATCTGCATTTCCTGAGACTAACATTTTGAATAAATAATGTTTTTAAAACTGGTTAAGCTGATTTCTGGTTTATAAGAGATATTGACAGTCATATTCACTTTGGCAAACTTTGAAAGTGCTAAGAATTAAATTCCAAGTTTTTTTGCATTTGATGAAGTGCCACATCAAAGGTTATTGTGGAAAATAAAAGCTCAGATTGTAGTAGATAACGTATTGGCATGTTTAGAAGATTGGCTAGAACGGGAGGACCGAATGGGTCTTTTTTAGACTGGCTGGGTATCACGAGTGGTTTACCACAGGGGTAGGTGCTGGACCTCAACTCTTATAATTTATATACATGGTTTGGATGAAGGAACTGAAGATATCGTAGCTAAATTTGCTGATGGCACAAAGATAGGCGAGAACATGAGTTATGAAAAGGACATATGGGCCCTATGAAGTGATATGGATAAAATAAGTGAGTGGGCAAAGATCTGGCAAATGGACTACAATGTGGGAAAGTGTGAAATTGATTATTCGCAGAATTTTTTTTTAAAAAGACATATTACCGAAATGAGGTTTCAAACAGTTCTGAGACACGGTCACTTTCACTCCGCTCCCTACCCTCACATAGAGTAATTTGAATCAAGTCATCAACAATTGTTTGCTTTAGAATGGTTTGTTGCATTCTATGTGCAACTACCTTTTGGAGGAAAATTGTAGCAAGTACAGCTTTACCATTTTAAACTCATGCATGTAACAAGTAAGCAGATGTGAAGCTGGATTTAAGCAACTACAGGTTTTGGTTTTACAAGTAATTTACCACTTTAGAATGGATGTCATTCACTCCGCTTTTAATGGGCCATCTTCACTTTCATTGAAGAATTGCAACCATAAATTTAATTAATATAGTATTAATAGATTTATTCATCATAGCTATTCCAACACCAGTTTTTATACTGGTTTGATGGCTGTACCAACCTTTACCCCAGAGTAGTTATGGAAATTTGTAGTTTTTAAACAATGATTATGAAATCTGCAATTATTCTTAAAAAGTTTGGAAAGTATTGTTAAGAGTTTGCTTTAATTGTAAATCGATCAGTTATTATTTTTGTAATAATAAATAACTGGTTCATGTGACTTTTTGACTTTACCTGAAAGCAATAAATATAATTAAGAAATTTAAAAAAGTGAGTGTGTGGTTGATAAAGCAGGAAAGTTTGGGGGTGAAGGTGATCAGTGCACCAAAGAAAGACACAGACAGCAGAGCAAAACAGAAATGGAATACAAGAATAATCATGTAATCATGCACAAATCATTTGTAGAGATTAGATTTTTTGTTTGACAGAAAGAGGTAAAAGCCCTTAGAGCTCCTGTGTAAGCTAGCCGAAAAGGTTTAAAACTTAGAAAGATGGTGAATAGATTAAAGATGCTATAGAGCTGGTGTTTTTCCAGAAGTGAACAAGTAATGAACTGATCTGTTATTATTGTTTGGTTGAAAAGGAACCGTGAGGTCGTTCATGGCCCAAGGGAGAGAGAATTCATAAAAGTGTATTTTGTTGATGATAATCATATCTGTGAACATCAAAAGTGAAGACTTTGCCAGTTGAACCCCTGATATGTCTGATGTGAATAAAGAACAGCATATTGTGGAAATCTGCAGGAACATAGTGACATGTTTATTTGAGAAGTGATGCTTGTCCAGTAAGACATATATCTTTGATGTATCAACTGTTTTAAAGTGAAATTTATCCTTCTTATTTGAAGGTTCATTCACTTGTCATTTCATGTATATTTATGTTAATTCTGATTTATATTAAAGTACAAGTTGCAAAAAAATGAAACATTTTTGGTGGTTTTTTCTTGGGGGTTATTTGGTAAGTTTGCTTTTTTGGTTTGCAGTTCCCCAGAGGTAACTGACAAGTGAGACAAAATAAAATCGTGAAATCTGAGAGTTTCACAAATATAAAGACATTGGTTTTGTATGTTTTTCTGATTTGAGGCAATTTTAGTAATGTTATTTTGGTTTCTTAGTTAATGGAGATTTTATTTGGAGCTGTGTGCTAGTGAATTCACCTAAGCAACACAAAGGGAAAGCTATTGGTAGGGTGTTAAGGATAATTAGATCAACCAGGTATGGTAGGATTTAATAGTTTTAATGTTGTTGTAATTTCTTCAAGCACTTGAATGATGTTTCTCATTCTTATGAGTTATTTAGAAACCAGAATATGCATGTTTTGACTTCAAAATAATTTGACTGATTCAGGAATGGCAGTGCACTCCTGGAGGTTCCTCTTTCTATATTTGGCTGCAGTAATTGAAATATGAGGGTGGAAGAAAGCTGATGTATGTTATAATCATTATTCTGGCATCAGTGTAGAATTGTTTGCAATAAGCATAAAATTTACTTGATTAAAATCATAATATATGGAAGGAATGGTATCTAAAGATCAACATTAAGGTGACTGGCTGAAGAACTACAATATGACATGAGGAAATATTCTTATTAGGCACTTTGTGGTTAGGATATGGAATGTACAGCATGATGGATGATGGAGACAAATTCAGTCATGGCTTTCGAAAGAGAATTGTAAAAACAGAAGATTTTTTTAAAAATGTAAAATTATAGGGTAAAGGGCTGGGGAGAATTAGCACTGAACTTCTTTTGCAGAGACCAGACTTGTGCTCAATAAGCTAAGTGGCCCCCTTCTGTGCTGTAGCCTTTCTATGATACCTAAGAATGTTTATGATTAGCAGACTAATTTCAGCAGTATTCTCCACATGATGTTTCCCACTCTGGCAATGAAAGAAATCAGGCTCCCAGAAGAGTCAAAAAATTAGATGGTGATATTTTAGAATATATTTTACTGAATTCACAGTTTGTCTTAAAGTAACTGTCTTTTGAAATAATTTTAAAATGCATGCATCAAAACTCTCTACCTTCTCTGCATTACCAGCGTTATTCACTTTGCTATAGTTTTTGAAAACTGTTTTTTAGATTTGATTCTTTAACTAGGTGTACAGATAGAAAGTGTTTGATTTTTGTTCCTACATCCCTCCTACACAGAGGCCATCTCCATAGAATAATATTTCTCCCCTTTTTTCACTCTTCCAATTAAAGTTGAGGTCAGGTTTTGTGTATTGAATTCTTTCTGTTGCTTCAGCCTAGTCTCTTTCATTTTATAACACTTTTCACAATTATACACCAATCCAAGTACTTGGTGACCTGAGGAGACATTAACTTGTGTATTAGCATTTATTGCATTTTAGTAACTGGATAAACCATGTTTAAATGATTCTGACTTCAGTGGTCTAATTCTGAACTCTTGAATTGAAGAATAGGGGAATTTGTGTTAATTTTCTTGAGGAAATGCTGAAGAGTTCAATATGGAAAATTGTGATGCTTTACATTGTTAAATTCCTTGTTACCTGTGAATAATAATGAACTCTGTTAATAATGTCTTGTTCCGGAAAACATGAATATAGTACTTATTCCTTACCATATTTTGGTTCAATGTGACAATATATATATTTCTTTAAAATTGCTTTATGTACTAATCCAGGGACACATGTATGTTCAACAAATTTAAGCTTCCTAATATAGTGAGGATATGGTTTTGTCACTTTAAGAAACCGAGACTTTAACTGAAAATATTCTTCTATGTGAGAAATTAAAATGATCTGATGGCTTGATCTGTCCGTTTCAGAGTCTCTCAGAAGCAAACATGGAGCTAAGAAGAAAAGATCAATCTCTACGTCAGTTGAACAAAAATCTAGCCCAGCTGGAACAGGACAAGCATCAACTTGAGGAGAGCATCCATGATGCAGAAAATGCCCTCTGCAAAGCAGCAAAGTGAGTATATAGCTTTGGTGGAGGTTGGGGGGGACGTTGGTGGTGGCAAAACTTAAGCAAGCGAGGATCAATTCATGATTTGGAGATGCCGGTGTTGGACTGGGGTGTACAAAGTTAAAAATCATACAACACCAGGTTATAGTCCAACAGGATTAATTGGAAGCACACTAGCTTTTGGAGCGACATTCCTTCATTAGGTGATAGTCAGGATCAATTCAGGTACTCAGAGTTTTAGTCAAATAATGAGGATAAAGGTTAAAACAAATCATGGAATCCCCCTTCAGAATTACAAATCCAGTGATCCTCTCCACTGAAAGGATTTCTGAAACTGCAACCTTGCAGAAGTATAAACTTTAAAGGTAATCTTATTAATTGAATCAAATGGTGATCTGTAGGTGACACAATGTGCTTTATTGCATATACCATCAGCAATTAGTGTTCTTTAATTTGCTAAAATGCAAGGTAGTTGATTTTTGCACCTTTCACCTGCCATCAAGGTGGCTGGTACCAGCCTTCGAATGGTGTCAATTGCATTGCCCTCATTGTTAACACCAAAATGGTGGCCATTTGAACAGCCCAACTGTGTGGTGTCCGGAAGCCCTGTTTTGTTTCTGGTTACAGATCCCTTTTTCACATTTGGAAATCAGAACTCCAGTGGTACAAATAGAACTCTGGGTTGGCAGTTTAGGTTGGATGTGGTCGACTACGTTTCTCCAATAAGTTTCTTAGAATTGAAGAAGCTTCAAAAGTACATGTTGAATTTTTGTGGGCCACTAAGGAACAAGTTTGCATTCCCAGTCCCCACAGCTATAATGCCAGCCACTGTTCTACCCACCACAATTGCAGCCTCCCAATTCTGTTTGCTTAACTAGCCAGTGACTATTAAATTGGGGTGGCTCTTTCACAGTATTGCTGCACATTGAACTTTGGATGTTGTATCTGTATTTGAAGGAGCTCTTAATATTCATTTACATTTTTATTCCTAACAAAAAGTAAATAAGAATAAATTATTGTAATGTAATAGTGCATTTGTAGCTTTAGTTATAGGTTTATATAATTATGAATTATACTTTGTCAATTAATGTAGTAATCCAACCACTTTAATTAAAATACATTCCTAAAGGTTTGAAGGGATAAAATAACTCAATTAACAGAACAAATATCAGTTAATGTAAACACACTTTCTGTTGTGTCAACAGTGCTTTGACTCAGAACAAGGTAAAAGCAGTCTTTCAGAAATTCAAATAATTAAGCCTCCTGTCAAATGGATGTAACCATTTGAAAGAGGCCAGGGTTATTTCAACAGATATGTGGACAAGATATATAAGAATGCAGACGATGAATGTGATTGTCTCATTACTATATAGATAACTGTTCAGTATTTTTGCACGACTCAGCTGCTTTGAATTTTCAGGTATTATACACAATTTTTTAAATGCATGACAAGGCAATTAGAAACAAAAAACTGTCCTTTTAAACTAAGGCCAACTTGTGTTTTTTTAATTATAGCTTTTGTGAGCCATAAAGTCTTATTGGAAACTATTTGATGAGAACTGGTACTTTAGCTATTATAAACAAATCATTCTTCTTATTGCTAGGGTATTTTGTCACATTTGTTTATTTAACAAGTTGCCACATGTAATTAATTGTTTGCAAAATTATATTATAGTTTTATATGAGGGATGTGTATATTCAAGTCTATCTTGCTTTGGAATTTCAGGCATTTTACTAAATAGATACTTCTTAAGTGTACATTATTCATGACATAACTTAATTGCACAGATATTGGCTTTTCAATGCACTGAAATCCTATTGCACTAAGTAGAAGTTTAAGATGGCCTACAATCATGTGCTATTGCAATTAATCATTTATATATTTAACGCACAAAACTCTGCTATTTTTCTCTAAATTTAATAGAATAACATTTTTTCTAGAATTAAGATGTTTTTGTTATAAGCTATTTATTACTCTGAATGAAGAACATCAAATTAATTTTTTTCCTTACATTCATATTTAGATAAAATCTATTTTTCTCACACAGAGACAGAGAAAGCTTGGTCAGATACATGAAAGGTGTGAATGATGCCTTGAAGCAGGTAGTGTAAATTTATTTTGAATTTATTGCTTACTGTTGATACAGTTTACAAAGCAAACATATACATATCAGGAAGATGATACTTTGTTCTTATATTAAAAAAAAATGAGAAACATTGTAGACTGTGCATTTCACAGAACAGTTTCATGAGATAATTTTTGAGATTTACTTTATACCTAGGACCTAGGTTTCAATTCAGTATGGTCCACTTAAGCAGCTTCCAGAATAGACTTTACCCAAAAACGCCCATGCTTCACTAGTGCACCTTCCTTTCCCACGCCACACATACTTCTGGCTGTTTTGAAGCCAATTAGCAGCAAATTAAGTAACCTCTTCTCTTGTCCATAAAGCACCCTAAGGGACATGATTTTGGGCAGCTTGTGTTCGGTCATTTATGAATGCGAATCCACCAGAAGAAATTTCCCGTAAGTTGGAATCAATTAGTATCAGAACAGGCATGAGAGTAAACGGTGTAGGAAGTAAAATGTCATAGTAGTGAAGTTAGGTGTGCTTTTCTGAGTTTGGGTTAAGTCCATCATTGGAACAGCATCTGTCTGTGTAAAAACCCAAATTAGGAATACTTGATATTTCTGATAGCTGCATTGTAGAAACATGTTTTATTTTTTAACAGTACGTCAGACAATAACATATGTCTTGAAGCTCATAAAGGAAGGCAAAGAGTCAAACAATCGAAGACTTCAATGAGTTTATTTAAGTTTAACTTCAGACTTATCACAATGTTCCGTGACTATAACAAGTGTAACACAGATTACATATTTTGTCAAATAGAATGAGTATTGTACTGATCAAGTATCATATAGGTATCAAGCAATCGAGAACATTGTATCTGTGCAGACAGAATTTCCATCACAACTTGAAGTCTCGATGACACCAGCAAAAACAGAGGAAGGCCAGGGCCATTATTTAGGAAACCGTGATTACATTTCAAAAGTGTTATAAGCCACTAATCTTCTTTAATGTGATTTGTATAAGTTCCAAAAATAAAGCCTGCCTTCTGAATATTGTTTTGAAGAACAATCTGTACATAAAAAGTACATTTCATGATATCAGTCAATTTTCTATCTCATTTGATCTCCCACATGATAAAAAGAAAAGGAATGAACAACAAAATTTCAAATTTGGCAACCTTTAATCCATGATTACTCTCCAGGGAAAATCTAATCAACATCATGCTTTAAAATCACTCCTGTCAGTGAAATCACTGTTTTTTAAAGTCCTCTCTCTCTCTCCCCTTCCCTTGAATTAGCATCCAGGGATGAGCGATAAATGCTGGCCTAGCCAACGGTACCCACATCCGATAAATGAATAGACAAGCACCAAATCTGTCATCACATCAATGGATAATAGTAAAATTCAATTACATCATTCACGGCATGATGTTACTTAAGATTTCATGAATATATATCTGAGATTATTAAATTACATCAATAAAATTGGAGGTTATATTAAAGAATGGGATGCGTTCTTTAATTCCAGTGGTTCTGTGGTTGTAACACTGTGTTTGTAAACAGTAGTGAATATGGTTTACTTAGTCATGAATGACATTGGGACTTGACTCCAAGTAACTGTGGTATTCATGTTAACTGTGGTTAATGCCTGCAGATTTGGTTCCAAAAACCAAAGTGATATTTTAGTAAAATATATTTATTGAGTCACAAGTTTTATTTTCTCTGCATATAGAATGATGTTGCTGTCAATGTTCTATGTTTAGAAAGCTAGTTTAAAATGGTTTTTCCGAAGGCACTCTCATTTACAATATCTATTATGTATATCTTAAAGATGCTTACAAGAAAAGATAAGGTAGATAAAGATAAACTATGTCCATCAGTTGTGGATTCTAGAACCGGGGGATATAATATAAAAATTAGCATCAGTCTTTTGAGGAGCGATTTTAGGATGCAGTCTTACACACAAAGGGTTGTAGAGGTTTGGAACTCTGTTCCACAAATGACAGTCGATGCTAGATCAGTTAATTTTAAATCTGAGATAGGTAAATTTTGTTTAATGAAAGTATTAAGTGATACGGACCAAAGATATAGGTGGTGCAGTGGCTCCGTGGTTAGTACTGTTGCGCCAGCACTAGGGACCTAGGCTCAATTCCAGCCTTGGGTGACTGTGTGGAGTTTGCATGTTCTCTCTGTGACTGTGTGGTTTCCGCTAGGTGCTCCAGTTTCCTCCCACAGTCCAAAGATGCGCAGGTTAGGTGGACTGGCCATGCTAAATTGTACTTGGTGTCCAGGGATGTGCAGGCTAGGAGGGATAACCATAGTAAATGTGAAAATAGAGTAGAGTAGGGGCTAGGTCAGAATGGGATGCTATTCGGAGGGTCAGTGTAGACTTAATGTGCTAAATGGCCTCTTTCTCCACTGTAGAGATTCTATTTTTTTTAAAAAGTCAGGTATATGGAGTAAGGCTACAGATCAGCCATGACCTCATTAAACTTGAGTTCTTAATAGTGTTTTTGTTTTGCCTCTGCCAGCAGATCACAGGTTTTTGAGAAGGTTGGGAATGTATATATTGTGATACACAAGGTACCACAGTGATATGGAACAGGTTGGATAAACCAAAAGGTCTAACTTTTTGTTTTTGTTCTTATCTGGAAACTGTGCTATAGCCTTGACTACCCAGCCCCAAAACTGAATAGAGTAGCAGATCAAACCAAGATCTGAGTATTTCAAACACAGCATAAGGTGTAACTGGGATTTATTAAAATTGTAAAATGATAGAAAAGTGAACAGATAAAACTATAACTTTTCTTAACAATTTATGTGCGTCTTGTAGCATACTGGTCCACATGAAATGACTTATTGTAGTAAAGGGACCTGCCTAGCTTTGTTAAAAATAAGTGTACAATATATGTTTTCTAACTAAATTAATTAAATCATTCAAAAAAAAGTTAGTCAGTTTGTATAATTGAAGCTTATCAAAATAAAATAACCTGACAGCTTGTGAAATACCAAACAATTCCAGGCATTATAAGAACCAAAAACAGAAATTGCTGGAAAAATTCAGCAGGTTTGGCGGCATCCTTTATAGGTCAGAGCATTGAGTATAAGAGTTGGGAGGTCACATTGCAGCTGTACAGGACATTGATTAGACAACTTTTGGAATGCTGCGTACATTTCTGGTCTCCTTTCTATCGGAAGGATGTTGTGAAACTGGAAAGGGTTCAGAAAAGACTTACAAGGATGTTGCCAGGGTTGGAGGATTTGAGCTATTGGGAGAGGCTGGAATAGGCTGGGGTTGTTTTCCCTGGAGTGTTGAAGGTTGAGGGTCACCTTATGGAGATTTATAAAATCATGAGGGGCATGGATAGGACAGGTAGATAACGTTTTTTCCCTGGAGTGGGGGGAGTCCAAAATTAGAGGGCATTGGTTTAGGGTGAGAGGGGAAAGATATAAAAGGGACCTAAGGGGCAGCTTTTTCACGCAGAGAATAGTGTGTGTATGGAATGAGATGCCAGAGGAAGTGGTGGAGGCTCGTACAATTGCAACATTTTAAAAGGCATCTGGGTGGGTATATGAATAGAAAGGGTTTAGAGGGATATGGGCCAAGTGCTGGCAGATGGCACTAGATTAGGTTGGGATAACTGGTCGGCATGGACTAGTTGGACCAAACGATCTGTTTCCGTGCTATACATCCAAGACTCTATAACTGTATCTGAGAAGAGAAATCAGAGTTAACGTTTTGGGTCTGGTGACCCTTCCTCAGAAGAGGAAGGGTCAGAACATTAGCTCTGATTTCTCTTCACTGATGCTGCCAGACCTGCTTTACATTTCCTAGAATTGCTGTTTTTGTTTCTAATTTGTATATGATCTGCAGTTATTTCAGTTTTTATCAAGGCATTATGAGACTAATTGTAACTGGAAGGGTAATTGGTTTTTATCCATGCTTTTCTATGACACATTCACAAATCAGTTTGACATTTTCAGGAAAATGTTTTCCTTTGGAAATAAGTGATAGCCTGTTTTGAATGCCATCATCTCAAATATTTACTACAACTTAATTCAGTAATCATTTTATTTGTATTTTAATTGGAAAGCTAATTTTGTGTAGCAGAGAGAAATAGAATCCTGGTGACAGTCAGCAAATAAAGCAAACTAAAAATTGACTTTGCCTAGATCATGTCAGGGCTAACAATCTGGGAAGATACGGCTAAATTACATTGTGAACATTTTTCCGATAATCAATTTTGTAAGATATGCAGGTGTTAGATATTTAAAGTAGCTGTCATAATCAAACAGCTGTACTCTTCAGTGTGTCATCAGTTGGTTTGCTTCATGTCATTCTGACCTACTCAAAATTAGGATTTTTTTTAACTGCAGAGAGATTGGAAAAACCTTGATGGATCAAAGCTGTGCTTTTACAGAACAGCTGGGTAGTACACGATGTCTTGGGTCAATTTTACAGCATTCAGACATGCCTCCATCTCATTGAGGAAAAGAATTGAAACTACTTGAACTATTTAAGGAATGCTTGGATGTGCAGGATAGTAATATTACCAGTGTTATTGGAGACTGTTGTCACGTCTGCAGTGTAGTAATGGGGGATAAAGTTATAAAATATGCTATCACTGTATTTAACAATGTTCTTCTACTCCAAATTGTTAAAGGTAGCCTGGCCCATTGTTCTACCCTTTATACCTTTATTGCATACTGTAGCTCACCAGAAATCTTGATGCTGTAATGTTGGTAACATTGAGTAGCACACTCTATATTCACTTTGCAAATCAGCTTATTCTTTCATGTACTTATATATGCAATTATTTAGTTCCATGGAGAAATGCTCAGCAATAATTCTGCCTGTTGTACTTTAATATTCCTGTCTGAAGTTCAAGAAAGGCTACTTAATGCAGAATAGAAGTGAGGAATACTTCTTCATTGCTGAAATTTTATAACATTTTAACTTACCTGAAAGCTTGGGAGCATAGAAGCCTGAGGATTTTCATTGGCCATTTTGACCTTTTGACCCCACTTTGCTATTCCGTAAAATCATCTCTTATTCATCTGACTGCAGCCTAAATTCTACCTTTGTCTGCCACCCAATGAACCATGGCTTTCTTTTCTATCAAAAGTCTATTGACATCAAAGTCTTGAAAAAATTCAATGACCCAGCCTCCACTGCTTTCTGGGTAAGATAATTCCTCAGACTAACTATCTCTGAGACAAAAAGGGGGAGATCTTATTCTTTCAAATTGTGTCACCTACTTCTAATGTTCGCAGAAAGAAACCGAGAAAATCGGAGCAGTTGTAGGCTGTTCAGCACTCAGCTCCCCCCATTAATTTGATCATGGCTGATCATCCAATAGTCCCTGCTTTCCACTTTCTCCAATGTTTTTGATCCATTTAGGCATAAGAACAATAAATAACAATTTCTAAAAAAAACAGTATTTTGGCTACAACCATTTTCCATGATAGACAATTCCACAGGTTCAGCACTCTGTGTCAAGAAATTTCTTTTCATCTCAGGTCTAAATGGCCTACCTTGTATCCTTAAACTGTGACCTTGATTTTAGACTACCCAGTCATTGGAAAATCCTTTCTCCATTTATCCTGTCTACTCCATTTACAATTTAATAGGTTTCCACGTGATCCAACTTCATCCTTCTAAACTCCAGTGAATATAATCCTAACTGATCCAGACTGCTTTCATATTGTAAGAGATATAATCCCAGAATTCAGTCTAGTGAACATCTGTTGCACTCCTTCCATAGCCAGAACATCATCCTTCAGATAAGAAGACCAAATCTGCATACAATACTGTTAAAAACCTAGAGACTGAAAGTCTATGTACTGTTGGTGTGGTCTCACCAAGGTCCTATAAAATTGTAACAAGACATTGTTGCTCCTGTACTTGAATTCTGTTGCTATGAAGGCCAATATATTATTTGCTGCCTTCACTGCTTGCTGCACCTGCATGCTTATTTTTAGCGACTTGTGTACTAGTCTTGTTGCATATCTTTTTTCCAAATTTATCTTAATTTGCATAATCTGCCAAATCCCTGTTTTTTTCTACACAAATGGATAACATCATAATTATCCACATTTTATTACATCTGCCATGCATTTGCCCACTCACGTAACTTCTCCAAATCATTGTGTATCCTCTTCACAATTCACCCTCCACCCAGCTTTTGTGTTGTCTGCGAAGTTGGAGATATTTAATATAGTTTCTCTTCTAAATCGCATACACATATATACATATACACACACAATATATTATGTGTGTGTGTAGATATTTATATATAGCGAATAGCTGGGTCCACGGATTAAACCCTGTGGTATCCCACTAGTCTTCGGCTGGCATTCAGAAATATGATACGTTTATTTCTACTCTTTGTTTCAAACCAGTCTGCCAAACAATTCTCTATCCATGTCAGTACACAATTCCCAATCCCATATGCTTTAATTTTATGTGCTTCTCTCTTTGTGGGACCCTATCAAAAGCCTCTGAAAAGTCCAAGTAAAACTACATTAATTGGCTTCCCCTTGTCAAGTCTACGAATTACATCCTTAAAAAATTTCAGTAGATTCGTTAAGCATGATTTCCATTTCATAAATCCATCCTAATTCTGTCTAGTCCTGTCACTGTCACATATTGTCCTGTCAGCTGACTTGTTAAGTCCCCTCAGGATCTTGGATGTTTCAATAAGGGCATCTCTCATCCTCCTAAGCTCCAAAGCTGTTCATTTTTTTTAACTTTCTAAGTTGTGCACCCACCTGACAAATTGTGGCTCAAATCGCTTATATTATGACATCCTCCAATACTGTGTATGGTCCAGATCTCCTTCTTTATAAACTTCAGCTTTTCAATATTAGAAGTCAGACAACACCTGCTTATAATCCATCAAGTTTATTTGAAATCACAAGATCTTGGAGCAGCACTTCTGATTTCAAAACAACCCTTTGGACTATAACCTAGTGTCATATGACTTCTAACTTTGTCCACCCTAGCCCAACATGAGCATCTCCACATCATGGCTTTTCAGTATTAAGTTATGCTGTTGACAATGAAATTTAGTGTGAGTCATATTTCAATCTAACTTAAGTCAATGTAACTTGTTATTTCATCTTGTAACATTTGAAATGAATTGAACAGAAACTCATTGGTTGCATTTAAATTTGTAAGGAGTGTAAATATTGATTCTCACTCAGCCAGCTCTACAATGGCATTTTATTGAACACATGTGGCTTTAAAGATTGTAGAGAGAAAATCAGTTATTCCATAGAATTCCATGGAATCCCTACAATGTGAAAGCAGGCCACTTGGCTCATCGAGTCCACACTGGCCCTCCAAAGAGCTTCCCATCCAGACCCATCCAGTACCATATCCCTGCATTCCTCATGGCTAATCCACCTAGCCTACACATCTTTGACACTATGGGCAATTTAGCATGGTCAATCCACCTAACCTACACATCTTTGGACTGTGAGAGGGAAAATGGAGCACCCAGAGGAAACCCACGCAGACACTAGGTGAATGTTGAAACGCCGTACAGATAGTCATCGGAGGGTGGAATCAAATCCCAGTCCCTGGCACTGTGGGGTAGCAGTGCTGATCACTGAGCTACCATGCCATCCTTCAGCACCGTTCTGCCCCAGTTATCAGGGCTGAACTTGAGCAATCAACAGATAAAGGAGTTTTGTATTAAGTTACAGCAAATAAACGATACCAGTCTATGTTAGTACAAAAGGTGAGTAATACAGCATAATAGAATTTCTAGTTGTTGCGATTAACTAATCTGCTCAAACACCCCATCTTCTTTGAAGCAATGATGGCTGCAGTCTCAAAAGTAAAGCTAAGTTTTTAGTATTGGAATGTCATTGTCATTCTGGTAATAATTTGTTGGATTAGTACTGTGATCATGTTTATCATTTGACCAATATTAAATTGTTTTATATTTTGTAAAGCTTTAGTAGATAAAGCAATACCGAGTCAGTACAGCACTGAGTCATGTATATGTTGAATGGGATGTTGTCCCATGTGGTATCATAAACTAGGCCTTGGGCTGTTGCATGTGAATTCTTAGAGTGCAAATGTGCAGTTGTTCCCATTTGTAGTGTAGACTTTGAGGCTAAATCCATGTGGAGCATAAGGATTACAGCACTCCTAAACTGAATAATTTACTACTTTTCCTTCATCCCTGCTCTATTTAGCAATGGAAATACTGTTATATTGACTGGTAAATTCAAACCTTGATCACCTGAACATCTCATTACAGCTCCTTTTAAGGACCACTATTCATTTGTAATAATAATTGATTGTAAAACAGCCTGTCAGGTAATCTAATATCTGAAAATTAGAATTAATTGAGATATGGGCTGGCAACTCCAGCCCTGGAATTTAAATCCGAAGTTTGACTAAAATTTTGCCCTCTGGCTTTCATTAGAAGGTAGGTTTTGCCAGGGCTGATTCAAGAGATCTTTGAAAGTATAAAGGAAAATTGAGTATCTCTGCATTCAAGCCACCATTGCAGAAAATGAAGTTTCAGATATTCTATGTCAATGGAGATTCCAGGTGCTGAAGTCATGTTACCATCCTACCATCTATAAGAAATCGTTTGTTGTCAGATTGAAGGGGATGTGGAGGGAGGAGGTTGTTGGTGGGAGGAGATATTTTCAGAGAACTGTGGGATGGAAAATTAAGAGTAATGCTCATGGAGGAAAAACTGATTACCCAAAACAAGGCTAAGCAAGCTGACCATTGCAGAAACAGCTCTGTAATATGAAAATCAAAATGATTGCAAGATTAATGTGCATTTCCTGTCCTCCCACCTTATCCCAGTTCCAACCTTCCAACTCGGCACTGCCCTCATGACCTGTCCTACCTGTGCATCTTCCTTCCCACCTATCTGCTCCAACCTCTTCTCTGACCTACCACCGTTACCCCCACCTCCATCTACCTATTGCACGCTCAGCTACCTTTTCCCAGCCCCACCCTCCTCTCATTTATCTCTCCACCCTCTTGGTTCACAAGCCTCATTCCTGATGAAGGGCTCTTACCTGAAATGTCGGTTCTCCTGCTCCTCGGATGCTGCCTGACCTGCTGTGCTTTTCCAGCACCCCCCTCTCGACTCTGATCTTTAGCATCTGCCGTCCTCACTTTCTGCTAGTTGTTTTTAAGAATAGTTGAGTGTAATATTTGAATTTGTGATGCACCTGAATAGGTAATCTCCAGGCTAAACTAATATTGGATTTCATGACTCATACTTTTGACGGGCAAGCTGCAAAAGCCTACTTAAATTGCAAGGAAGGGTCACCGGACCCGAAACATTAACTTTGATATTCTTCACTTATGCTGAGCTTTTCCAGCAAGTTCTGTTTTTGTTTCTAGCTTACAGCATCCACAGTTCTTTTAGATTTTGCTTAAACTGTGGGCTGCTACATTTAAATAATTAGAAGAGGGTGTGATTGCTGAAGGTCAAAAATCACACGAAACTGGGTTATAGTCCAGCAGGTTTATTTGGAATCACAAGCTTTTGGACCCCCACTTCTTCCTCAAGTAGCAATGTGAGAGAGAAGGAGCGGGGCTCTGAAAGCTTATGGTTTCAAATAAACCTGTTGGGCTATGACCCAGTGTCATGTGATTTTTGACTTTGTCCACCCCAGTCCAACACCGGCACCTCCACATCGTGATTGAAGAAAGCAGCAATCAGGACGGAGAAACAGTTGAAACATGTTAATTGGTTAATTGTGAGCTCTGGGTTACATGTGGACTGGTAAAGTAGACTTTTTTTGTTCTAGCTATTTTTGTAAAAACTGACTTACAGTAGTCACTCTAAATTGTGGTCCACTGATTAGTTCATGGAGACCTGGTTTCGAACATATCAGTTCATTAAGTGGGACTCATTCTCAGCCTTTTATTTGGAAATGGAACATGTTCTGAAGTCTGATTTTTATTATGTACCAAGCTTACATTGTCAGTGTTTTTTTGTCCTATGACCCTTGTCACCAAGAATTGTAAGTTTTGCAAACATTCTGGGAAGATGGTCACTTCAGGTTCAACTCCTAAATCTCACAGTACTCTAGCATGGAGATAGATTGTTGTTCCTTCACCAATGTATGGCCATAATCTAGAGTTTCACAACATAGTATTGACCACTTAAAATGAACTTCTGTATCATAGAATTTATCAATTACAGATTTTGCAGAAGTTTAGCTTTAACCCTGTAATGTTTCAGCAACATTCTTTGCTTTTAGAATCAAAGCACTCTTGTTGAGTTTGTAAGTTAAAATAATATGAGCCCTTAAAGTTTTTAAAAGGCTTAAAGTGAATGAAGTATTTAGATTTTTTGCAGTCAGAAGATACTTTAAGAAATATTCAATGATTTTCTACATGTTTCTTCCTTTCATTGTAATAAGAAATATTAGTCGAGTAAATTTTTATGTTGCCCTATAATCGGGGAAAAAAATTATCCTAAAAGTTACAAAGATTTTGTTACTTTTGTTTAACTGATCAAATTATTTAGATGTTAGATGTGTGATATTATCCTTCTGGCAAAGCAGAATGCGCAACACAGAAATGACAAAATTGCATACGAGTTATGGAGATTTTCTTCTTACTTAGGATAGTATTCCACAGTTATACATAGTGTTGTCTATTTCTAGAAGCGGTTTTAAAGAATATCATGGTTTTTGCCCACAATGCCATAAGCATAGAGTATATTCTTATAGTTCCCATGATATAAAGTTGACTTCAATTCCTGTCAGAGTTGTCATCTCATTAGAAATGCTTGATTTAATTTCAATAAAATTATACAGCCATGCAAATTAAGATCAATTTTGTCTAAAAATAGTTCAGTCTCAGGAATTCGTTTTAGCTTATGATTGAAAAGTACTTTAAGATCCATAAATATAATTGAAAATCTGGCACTAAAATGTACATGCTGTAAATTCAATGCACTGCTAACATTGACAATAGTGCATTTTCTCTAGTCATCTTACCAAAAAGGCTTTATGACTAGAATATTCAGTTACATATGTTCTTTTTCCATCATGTCATTAGTAATATGCTAAACAAATGCATTGTTCAAGAGGCACAAATGTTGTCTTTAAATTTTGCCAAAGCTGTTTATCATAATAAAGCTCAACGTTATCCAGTAAATGATTTCTAAAGCAAGGCCTATTCAAATATGTATTTTTTTAATGTAGAAAAAGAGAAAAAGAATGTCATCTATTTTAGGTGGGGTAGGCAGGGGGGCAGCAAAAACAGGGAGAGAAGAGTAGTGAATCAGATATTATTGACAGAAAGACAGTGTAGAATGCCACACTGTTTGGTCTTTTGTGTAATATGTACATTGTTCCCTGCTGTTATTGGCAATCTTCTTTTGTATTCTGACACCAAACATTTCCCGAGTGGCTGTTGTCACAGAAAAAAGAGAATTATCAATATTGCAGTTAAACTCAACTTTCAAAGATGATTGCAAGTCATTGGAGGGCTCTGATTTAATGAATTTTCTTTGATTTTTGGTGAGTTTTTAAACATCAAACAATAAATTGGCCAGGGTGCAGTAAAATATTTAGATCTATTGACTGTAGCTGTGAGATGGAGACGGCAAAAGAAATCACTTGCGGTTTGATGTTGATAAAATCTGAGCACTTTAATTCACTTGAGTTTTTCCTTTTATCAGCCTGAATTTCTGTAAAAAGGCTAAAGAAAGATTTTTCAGAAGTATTTTAATATTTAATTATACATTTACTACAGAGCTAAAGATGAGGAGACCCTTGCTGAATGCATTTATTTTTGTGATAATTGTTACAGCAAAAAATTTGTATGTATGCAGATCTGATAACCTCCAAAGGGATGTGTTCCATTACATCCACAAATGACTTGTGTCCAGCCCAGAGCATGGAAAACTGGTTTGCTCAAGACCCAGTATTTATGTAAAAATTACATTACAGTATTTTTATCTTGAACGTATCAACTCAGCCAAAATAATTCCTAAAGTTAAAATCCAGAATAAAAAGGATTACTTTTTAAGAAAAAAAGGGGAAAACTGATTTCTTTTGTAAAATATAAACTGAAAA
The DNA here is from genome assembly GCF_047496795.1 of Chiloscyllium punctatum. NCBI lineage: Eukaryota > Metazoa > Chordata > Chondrichthyes > Orectolobiformes > Hemiscylliidae > Chiloscyllium > Chiloscyllium punctatum. The sequence goes on from NC_092740.1 coordinate 131,258,715, forward strand.
CAGTTACTTTTTCTACACATAACACACTTATTTTCTAAAATTGGATTTAAAAATGCAATTCTTAAGTAATGATGAGCACCGCTGAGATCATAGATATCTCTCCACTCTCACTAACTGCCCTCCTGCCCTGGCATTTTTCTTATCAATGATCCTTGTATTGCTAAGCTGCTCAGCACATTGTTACTAGGAGTGTATTGGATAAAGCAGAAAAACAGTATTTAAAAGGAGCTATGTAACATTGCTGGAACAATGGTGAGTTTATGCAACAAGACATTCTATTATGACCCTGCTTGTGTTATTCTATGTTGTATTGTTCTAAGTTCTAAAACTAAACTGTCGTGTTAAATTCTCAGCTGTACAAAAAAGGTGTTTTAATATCTTATTTTTGGATTACAAACAAGCACAGACATGCTAATTTGCGGTCTATAAAGAGTCGCAAAGTTTGGGTGCTAGAAAAGCACAGCAGGTCACGTAGCACGTAGCACCCAACGAGCAAGAGAGTCAACATTTCACGCATAAGGCCTCCATCAGGAATGCCCGAAACGTCAACTGTTCTGCTCCTTGGATGCCGCCTGACCTGTTGTGCTTTTTCAGCACCACACTTTTCGACTCTGATCTCCAACATCCGCAGTCGTCGCTTTCTCCCAAGCAAGTTATTTAAGCAAAATGAATGTTAACATACATTTAGAAAAGGTATCTCTTTCCATGAGTGTTCCCTTTCATTTTTAAAATCAAAGTTGCCCTGCTATGATTCAAATTTTCCACCACTCCCTTTGTCTCATTGCTGGAAAATTTGGCAACTCCCCAGACTGCTGCTGTTCGCTTTTCGCACATCGCCATTGCTTGAAGCACGTGTCGTGTGTTTGCCATCGAGAGAATTTTAAAAATCAGATTCTTGACATCAAGAAAATTTTTTTGATTTCTTACAAGCCTTAAATGATGACATCAGAATATCACCTTAAGTAGCAACGACCTATTTCTGTGCATTTTTATCTCATTAAATCAAGAACTTGTCTTATTTATTTGCCACTTCCAGTTCTCATCTGCATCCTCAAGAATCTAGATGGTGCAAATGTTTGATATATAAATCAGACCAGGCACCTAGTGGCTGCATCTTACTGAATACTTCTCCCAGTCAGCATCCGCTGCTTCTTTACTACAAAGACACTGCATTCTGCATGGCTTCCATCACCCTCAACTTTTTGTCCACAGATGTTGGAGCTGACAAACCACCAGTCTCACTACATTGAGCCTGCTCTCAAACCAATTCTCATAACACTTAAGGCCTTAAGCACTTTGGAGCTCGGGAACATCCGAGACCCTTAAGCTTCTTGCAGGTCACTTTGCACATGCATCTCATGCATTACTCAGGACACCTCTTTTGGCTGTTAGCCTTATTTTTAGCATTCTCACTGACCTCAGCACTGACTTTTGAACTACAATCTTCTGTGAGAGTCACGTTTGTTTTTTTTAATATTCATTCATGGGATGTGTACCTTGCTAGATAGTATTTATTGCCTATCCCAAATTGCCCGGGGAGCAGTTAAAAGTGAACCACATTTCTTTGGTCTTGAGTAATATGTAGTCAAACCAGATAAGGACAACAGGACATTGGTAAATCAAATGGAATTTTATGACACGTCAGCTGTGATTAGCACTGCTGCCTCACAGCGCCAGAGACCCGGGTTCAATTCCCGCCTCAGGCGACTGACTGTGTGGAGTTTGCACGTTGTCCCCGTTTCTGCGTGGGTTTCCTCCGGGTGCTCCGGTTTCCTCCCACAGTCCAAAGATGTGCAGGTCAGGTGAATTGGCCATGCTAAATTGCCCATAGTGTTCGGTAAGGGGTAAATGTAGGGGTATGGGTGGGTTGCGCTTCCGCAGGTCAGTGTGGACTTGTTGGGCCAAAGGGCCTGTTTCCACACTGTAATGTAATCTAATCTAATCTGTGGTTAGGTGGTCATCATCAGGCTAGCTTCTTTTATGTATCTATTCACATTTCAATATCTGTTATACTGGGATTCACATCCAGACCATTAACCTGGGTCATTGAAATAAGAGTCCAGTTACAACCATTGTGGCTTATATTGCCTTTTAGATCAGAGGGAGAGGCATGCAGCTTTAATGTCTGGTAGCACTTTAGAGTCAAGGGGCAAATATGTCACCGGCAGAACTGTGCTACTCCACTGTCACAACTATTCATGTGCAAGCAGTTTACATGGCAAACACACTGCATGTACTTCAAGCAAATGGTCATGTGTGAAAAACGAATGTGGAGCAATTTGGAGTGATGGCCAGTGTTTCCAGCAGTGAGACAAAGGAAGGGATTGAGTATGATGGAAGTACAGTTAGTGGTGATGTATGAGCAGATGTAGCAAGATAATCCCTAGTGAGTTCAGTAAGAAGAACAGGGGTATGCAATGGTGAGCAGTTTGGGAGCAAGAGCTTGGTGAGAGCTGTTGATTAGATAATATGCATGCAGTAGTGAGAGTTGTAATCCTTGGGCCTTACTGAGTTGAGTGAGCAATGAGGAAACAGAGATTATGCCATTTCGCTTTTCAAAGTGCTGACGTTTATTCGTCTTCCTGCACTGCTGAGCATTCTCCCTCACCTGTGACACAGTACTGAACCAGGCTGCAATTTGCGGTAACGCTGGTTTGATCTAGTGGTGTGGCCTCCTTTGGTATTCAGCAGGAAAAAGAGCTGTCATCCTCTCCACTATCCTGTCTACCACATCCTCCAGGATACTGTCTGTAAAGCAGGCACTGAGCTCTCCTTTCTTTTGGGCCATAGCCATGAAACACAACAGTATGAAGGCCAGCTTCTGGCTTGCAGTATCTGAAATGGTCTGCTGATGACCTTTAAATGTAGTGTCAGTGGTAGCACTTAGCCTTGCAGATCTCAAAAACTATTGACTGTATTCCTGCACTGCGAGGTGTCATGCTTCACCTGGAACACAGCACTGACCAAAGTTACAATTTGAGTTAGCTATGTCTGGTGGCCTCGTCTCTGGTTATCAGCTTAAAAATAGGACAGCCCTCCTCTCCATCACCCTGCCCACTAACTCAAGGTTCCTGCCTGCAAATCAGGGAGCAAACTTTCCTTTCTGCTGTGCCATGCCCTGAATGACATGCCTCCAGCTGCTTTACAGCCTATGAAGGGGTTTGCAGTCTGAGCTTTAAATATGGCACTATCTACATGTCCAATGGAAGGTCCCAGCTGTAGTGAATGTTTTTCTTTCTCTGGTTGCACAGTTCTCCATGAAAGACACCCAAGAGCTCAGTTGCATGATTAGTGAAATGAAGAGGAGGTGATTGTGTGGGAAAATTTTGCTCTAAGTCATGGCAGACCAAGCACCATGAATCTCATTCAAAAGCACACTTCAACTGCAAATGAGAATATTCCATCCAATGTTATAATCATGGTGAGGAAACTAACAAATATCATATGAACCACATGCGGATCTTTTAATATGCAATGAAACAGCTAGCCTTCCCTTTATTTCAACCCAATGGACATATCTGCAGCATGCCAGTTTTACCAGTTTTACCTTGTCTAGCCTACATGTGACTCCAGATCCATATTAATGACTTTTGCCAAGCATTTCAGAGGACAGTTAAGTTGCTCAGTTCAAAAGCATTAAAGGATGGGCAACATCAACTCTACTCTACCAGATTGCCTTGATCCTTTCCTACTGTCATACAGATCTCTGACAGAAGCCATCTCCCTGCCCCTACGTTAATCTGGAAAACCTACATCAGATCCTATTTATTGATTACAGCTCCACCTTCAACACCATAATTCCAAACAAACTCATTTCCAATTTCCAAGACCTAGGTCCCAGCTCCCCTCTCTGCTCTAGATCCTCAACTTCCAGACCTATAGATAGCAATCAGTAAGAATAGGTGACACCGCCTCCATAATTATCCTCAATTCCAGTCCCCCCCAAGACTGTATACCCAGCCCCCTACTATACTCCTTATACATTCACAATTGTGGCCAAATTCCACCCCAATTCCAATATACGTAACCATCATTGTAGGTTGGATCTCAAACAATGATGAGACAGAGTACAGGAAAGATATTGAGTGCTTAGTGGAATGGTAAAAAGACAGCAATCTCTCCATCAAGTCAGCAAAATGAAGGGCTGGTCATTGACTTCAGCAATTAGAGTGGAGGGCACACCCCTGTTTGCAATGAATGGTGCTGAGTTGGAGATGATTGCAAGTGTCAAGTTCCTGGGTATGATGAACACAATCTGTCTTAGTTGACCTGCGTCATCGATGTGATGTTCACGAAAGCACAACAATGCCTCTACTTCCTCAGGAGGCTAAGGAAATTCAGCATGTCCACAAAGACACTTACCATTTTTTTGTAAATGCATCATAGAAAGCATCCTATCTAGATGCATCACAGCATGGTATGGCAGCTGCTGTTTGCAAAACTGCAAGAAACTATAGAGAATTGTGAACATAGCTGAGGCTATCACACAAACCAGACTTCCATTCATTGACTCCATCTATACTTCCCACTACTTTGGAAAAGCAACCAATATAATCAAAGATGCCACCCACCCCAGTTATACTCTCTTCCACCCTCTCTTGTCAGGCAGAAAATATAAAAGTTTGAATACACAGATGAACAGATTCAAGAACAGCTTCTTCCCTGCTGTTGTCAGATTTTTTTGACGGACCTCTCGAATATTAATATTGATCTCTGTCTGTCTGTCTGTCTCTCTCTCTCTCTCTCTCTCTCTCTCTCTCTCTCTCTCTCTCTCTCTGCATCTTCTCACAGTGGCTGTAACACTATATTCTGCACTCTATTCTGCTACACTGGTGCATTTTTAAATGGTACAATGTGCCTGTATAGCACGGAATACAACTCTTACTTTGGCTTGGTACTTGTGACAGCAATAAATCAAACTCAAACTCCTACTGGCCTTGCCAGTGACATCCACATCCAGTGAAAGAATAAATTTTTATAAATTATTTGTGCCTCAACTTTTGGCATTGTGTGAGGGGCTTATGTTCACACTTAAAGAAACAGTTTTAATACATTTAGAAAATGTTTTAAGGCAATGCGTCATATCTGTAATGGAGGATGTATTTTAATTCGAGCATTTTTGGAACATGACAAGCTGTGAGCTTTATGTTTTGTTCTAGTGTAAATAATTTGAATAAACATATTTCAAAAATGTTTTACTTTTGTGGACAGAATGAAATGGCAGTGGAATACATTGAACAATAATTTTCATCCATCTAATATCAGCAGTTCAAGGGCTTTTAAGTCAACTGTTAGGCTGAAAACATAATTTCATGTGATGTGTTCCAGAAATTTGTTTCCAAATACCACACAGTTCCATGTAAACATGATGTAAATAATGAGCACAGGGAGGGATATTAAAGATGACTGAAAAGTTCTGCCCTATCAGATAAGTGATCTGGTGTTTTAATTTATAAAGCTTCTGAGCGTTTTCAATAATTGGCAAAAGACATGAGTTTATACTGTACCAAAAGTATTACTAAGGGTATATGAGGTAAGGTATGTGTTACCATTAAAAATAAAGCTAGGACCCATTCTGGCAACTTTCTCATATAACAGAACAATGCAGATGCCATGTGTTAATGTTAACAAGCGTAGGTAAAACTGTTACATATCGTTTATACAGTGAAAAGTTGCATTCCTATAATCAAAATCCTAACACTAATACAAATTTCTTGCAAGTGCAATAAAGTCTCCTACGTGTCATACTTTGTAATTTTGTTGATCTAATTTACATCCAACCAGAATTCTTGATGTTCTTATACAATTTCACACAGCACTTATATAGATTGAAATTATTTTTAAGCAGTCTTCTTTTCTGATAAAAAAAAATCCCTTTAGTAGATTGTTTAAACATCATTTTCTTCTGTATAGAGTTTAGCGTTTACATTTTCAAATCTTTGAAATGTAATTGCGAGCTTGAGTTGTCCATGTTTGTGGCTTATAATGGTTGTCTACTTTCTCTAAAATGGCTGTAACATTGCTTGCTTTCTCTAGAATCATGCAACTTTAAAAACTGTCACATTTTCCTGATTTTTTATTATTTTTATTGCTGACATTTAACAGTAGAATTAATAACACTATATACCTCTCTGTTGCAAAGGCAATTCTTTTGAATGGATCTCATTAGCTTGAATGTACCTGAAGCTTTTAGTGCAGGCAAAAAGCACAAATTTCTTTCTAAAATTGCAACATGAAATATTTTCACGAAAGAACAGTGAAGAACGTGAAGTCTGCAATTCAGTTGAATAATACAGAGCAGAATTAATTTTGATGTAAGCTAAAGCTAAGTGCTGCAATAGCTGTGAACATCAACACATTGCTAATTCATGCCGATATATTCATTGGCCGCTAACATCAACAGTACCTGATTCGTATTGACTATTTTTCATAAGCAATATTTCAGTAGTCAACACCTAATTTTGATGAATATACTAAGTAACATTAGTCAGGAAAGTGTATCTTTAAGCCTATTACAAAATAAATAATTGTTGCCTATGTTTAGATACATTTTGTTTCCATGTTGGTCTAGGTTATGAACTGCAAATTATATTTTAAAATATATATATATATATATTAAAAACTTTGCATTCAGATTAGTCAAGTGCATACCTTCATGCCAAAGTGCAGAAAGCAGCAGGTTACAACTTCAATGAGTTTGCTATTAATGTTATTATTTCATTTAAAATATTCTTCTAACCTTGGTAAGATGACTATAACATTGGAGAGTACAATAATTTGATGAAAAAAGTATTTTTCCACAGGGTGGCAGTGTGATACAAACAGCTTGCTTGTTTTACACTTCAAGATCAAAACCAGTTACTGTCTGTGTATAACTTGTGCTTGTCTTTAATGTTTTACTGTGCAAGATTTTTACATGCAAGGACATGGCCTAGAGACTGCTTTAACCACAGTGCTTTGAAAAGCTTGTTGTAGACTTGGTCATAAGAATTTAACTGCTCAAGGGTTTGAGAAAGCTATTCTAGTGACTTGAGAAGGACTCCTGGCAACTTTAAAAAAAAATTCAATCAGATAATACTACACTGTCTTTTTAAAATTCTCAGTGGTTATTCTGAATTACTGATTTATTTGCAACAAAAAATCAATTAGTCTTAAATTTATTCATGGATTTCAGGCCTAGCGATCAATGCAAGTCCACTCAGCGGGCTCAAGGGGACCTAGTTCATCCTAGTTAATGTGTCTGAAGGGGAATTACCATTGATGCTGTTTTCTCTTCCTCAGGTCAGAGATCAGATTTCACTGTCATGGTCTGTGACAGCAAAAAATGACTTCACCCTGCAGCTACCCAAATTGCACCTGGAGATCTTCGAAGCAAAGGGGCTGAAGGATGGACTCGAGGTTGCTTCATTCCAGGTTAGGGTCTGTCATAGAGCATAGAGTTAATCTCAAACTCAGGAGCTGATTGTTTATTATGGCTTAGTGATTCACTGATTGATTTCATTTGCTGTCAGTTAAAGCTCCCTTAATGTCAGTTTTCTTTGCATAATGCCTTGAAACAAAGGCTGATGAAGTTCCCAGATTGAAGTAGCTGACATAAACTGACCCTGATTTGCCCTATTCTGCATGGTAATTTAAGCAAATGCAGTTACTGGAAATGCTGCCATGAATATGAAAAACTACCACTCTTACCAAGCTGGAATATAACATTCCTGAATGTTGGGAAAAAGAAACCTTAATATAAGTGGTGCCTGTGACATGTACAGTATGCCATACCACCTCACAACAGAAAATTGTGAAGAAAGATATCAAAAGAAAATCAGACATACATAATATTCCTGTATCGTGTATTGCATGTTTTAAATAGTTCATGGACTGGTTATTTGCTTTTAGAGAATTCTGTGATTGTCCATTGACTCAGGAAATTTACACAGCTGTATAAGTTAGTATATGTTAGTTTGAAAAATGATGAGATCCTGCAAACTTTGAGCAATTACACCAGGGTGCTTAGTACTACACAAGGATCACCAAATTTGAAATTTGTATGTTAAATCAATTATTAATAATTTTCAATTATGATCTACTAACATTTAAAAAAAATGAATGGAAGAGGTGCTGGTTGAACATTTGAAAACATTTAGAATCAACTGTAAACCTATAACCCCCATGGAGAGACAGGTAATGGCAAAAGTGTGTTAAATAATGACATGAAATTACCTAACAATCATATAATCAAGGATATGAACAACCTACTTTGTTTAATTATATCACCACTTGTTAAATTAATCGTCTGGTAAGTATAGGAATGTGTTCATACCAAACTGGTTGTCTTTTTTTTGTAAAAACAGTTTAATGTCATAGTGTGTTTTCCAAACTACCTGGTTTTCCATTATCATGACCATAGCACCATTATCAGATCACACATCATGTAATATAGCAAGCACTCAGTAACAAACACTATTTGGTGAAAATTTCATCATTGTTTTTATAACATGGAAATGAAAAGACCATTGTGGATGATCTGGCTGATCCCAATATTTGAAACTTAATATTGGGGGCACTGTCCATCAATTTGCTTGATGCTTGAACCTTTCTAAGGTCAACAAGCTACTGGTAAGCTCAGGGTGTCAGGTACATGGCTGAAGAGTAACCGTCCAATTACAGGAGGTGACAACTTTTGGGGAACTGCTGCTCAAGAGTCCACTTAAGTAAAAGAACTACATGATTTCTTTTTTTTGTTGGAGTGATCTTCAGTTGTGTTTGCAAGAACCATTGTTTAACCTACTAAAAATAACGTGGACACAAAGTGTACACCACTTGCAAAATGCCTCAAAATGTGTCTGGGTATAGAATGCAGATTTATGGTTTTGTAGTCACCCATGCACCATGAGCGAGTAAACTCTGCTCACTTACATATATGTGCTGGTCAGGCCTCTCACATATTTACAGACCTGTATCAAACAGGCTTTCATCTGTTTACCTACCTTCATGAGACAGTGTTTCACCTGGCTACAATGCCACATCAGGTACTCCTCTCTTCCATTTACTGACCTATATCAGTTAGCCCTCTCACCCATTCCCTGCGGAATTAAAAGTAACATCTCAGGAACACTCGAAAGTGAATGTATTGGTTGCATTAGATCTCCATTTTGAAAAATACACAATGAGTCTGACCAGTATGTCTCATCCACCAATTCTGCTGGCTTCTCCTTCTGATTTACAGTTCCATACGAAACAGGCATCTTGCCCATTTACAAACCTACATCAGATGGACCTCCCATTTGCAGAAATGTGTCAGAGGGGCTTGTGTCTGGATTAGTGGTGCTGGAAGAGCACAGCAGTTCAGGCAGCATCCGAGGAGCAGATTTTACTAATCTAGAATCTGGTTTCCAGCATCTGCAGTCATGGTTTTACCTCAGAGGGGCTTGTGGTCCATAAGCAGGCCAGAATCAGACAGGCTTCTTGACTTTCCACAGACTAGTATTAGACATGCCTTGGCATTCCTTGGATTGACTGAGATACCTCTTGTCCTCCTCTTAAAAAACTGTCCAGATGACTTTTCCAGTCAAAGAATGGGCAGCCAGCAGCTGCTAACCATTACCTCGACAAACCGCAGTCATTATCTGCACATCATTTTTGTATTACATCTTTCCTCAATCTATCAGTGGAATCTCTCTAGCTTGCTATTGAAATAGAAAACTGGTCCTTCTGGAGTGAGTTCTATAACTTCCCTACTACCCATATTAAATTGTAAACTTTTCGACCTTTCCTCTCCAGTTTTCATTCCCTAGTTACACAGTTTGCAATTTTATCAAACAATAGTTTGACAAATAAACTTGGCCTCTCATCTTCACAGGTTAAGTGGCAATGAATCTTCATTATAAAGAAAATCTGATCTACTGAATTAAGAAAGAATTCAAAATGTTTCAAAGCACAGTGTCAATGCTTATCATCTTTTCTGCAGTTTCTTACTTTCAAACATGCTTTTGGACCTGGGAGGAAACATCAATAAATATGATGATTCTTGAATTGATTAATATATTTTTAAAAATCTAAGTGGTTTCATATCCCTCTTCCTTTGAACAGGTTATTATAAGGGATTTAGAAAATGAAATTCTCTCTATTTTGTAGAAAAAAGAAGGCATATAATTTTTGAAAAATTGTAATCTATGCAATTACAGTGCATTTAATTAAAATTATTTCAAAGTAAAATACATTGTTAAAGCTGTTAGAATGAACGTGCTGTCTTCAATAGTGTTAATGAAGTGGAGTGAGCATGGAGTGGTGTAATGTCAATGAAAAGTACCAATTTTCATGGTCATCTCTGCTTTGAGTACTCCTCCCCTCCAAAAATAAATTAAACAGTACAAGCTAGAACAAACAGAGTTGTTATTTCTAGTTAGTTGCCCGTGCCAGGTGCTAGTGAAGTGAGGAACAGGAAGAGAGTGGAGCTGAACACGTGGCTGCAGGGATGGTGTAGGAGGAAGGTTTTGGATTCTTGGATAATTGGATCTGTTTCTGGGGAAGGTGGGACCTCTACAAACAGGATGGTCTTCTCCTGAACCAAAGGGGTACCAATTTTCTGGGGGGGACATTTGCTAATGCTCTTTGGAAATTTGCTAATGCTCTTCAGGGGTTAAACTAATACAGCAGAGGGATGGGAACCCGAATTGTAGTTCCAGTGTACAGGAGCTTGAGGATAGTGAGGTCAGGGATAGGTTTACAAGGTCGCGAACAATCAGGATGTTGGTTTGAAATATGGGTACTTCAATACCAGGAACATCCGGAATAAGGTGGGTGAAGTTGCAGCCTGGATAGTACTTGGGATTTCGGTGTTGTGGCCATTTCAGAGACATGGCTAGAGGAGGGACAGGAATGGTTGTTGCAGATTCCGGGATTTAGGTATTTGGAAAGAACAAAGAAAATGGTAAAAGGAAAAGGTGGGGTAGTAGTGGCGTTATTAATCAAGAGTAGTATTACAGCAGTTGAGGTAATGTTTGAGGACTCATCCACTGAAGTAGTTTGAGCTGAGGTTAGAAACAGGAAAGGAGAGGTCACCCTTTGGGAGTTTTCTGTAGGCCTCCGAATTGTTCCAGGGATGTAGAGGAAAGGATAGCAAAGATGATTCTCGATAGGAGAGAGAGTAACAAGGTAGTTGTTATGGGGTCTTTAATTTCTTCAATATTGACTGGGAATGTTATATTTCAATTAGTTTAAATGGGTCAGTTTTTGTTCAATGAGTGCAGGAGGGTTTTCTGACACAGTATGTAGACAGGCCAACAAGGGGTGATGTCATATTGGATTTGGTCCTCTGGAATAAAACCTGCCCAGTTTTAGATTTGAAGGTAGGTGAGCACTTTGCCGATAGTGACCGCAATTCAGTTATGTTTACAATAGCAATGGGCAGGGAAACAGGTATAATTGGGGGAAAGGCAATTGTGATGCGATTCGGCAAGATTAAGGCTGCCTAGGGTGGGGAAGGAAACTGCAGGGGATGGACATACTTGAAATGTGGAACATATTCGAGGAACAGCTACTGTGGGTCCTTGATAAGTATATACCATCAGGCAGGAAGATAGTTGGGAAGCATGGTTTACTAAAGTAGTTGAAGCTGTTGTCAATGGAAAGAGGAAGGCTCATGAGAGGATGAGGCATAAAGACCCAGCTAGGGGTTTGAGAATTATAAGTTAGCCAGAAAAGAGCTAAAGAGAGGGCAAAGAAGAGCCAGGAGTGACATGAGAAGTTGTTGGCGAATAGGATCAAGGAAAACCTTAAGACCTTCAATACGTATATCAGTAATAAAAGAATGACTAGAGTAAGATTAGGGCCAATCAATGACAGTAGTGGGAAGTTGTGTGTGTAATCTGAGGAATAGGAGAAGCACTTAATGGATACGTCAGTTTTGTCAGTAATCACATTGGAAAAGGGCAATGTTAGTGAGAATATGGAGAAACAGGCTTCTGGGTTAGGTAGGATCATGGTTGACAAAGAGGAAGTTTTAGCAATTTTGGAAGATTTGAAAATAGAAAAGACCCTTGGGCCGGATGGGATTTATACTCTGATTCTCTGGGAAGCCAGGGAGGAGATTGCAAAGCCTTTCGCTTTGATCTTTATGACATCATTATCGACAGGAGTAGTGCCAGAAGACTGGAGGATAGCAAATGTTGTTCCCTTGTTTAAGAAGGGGAGTTGGGACAACCCTGGTAATTATAGGCCAGTGAGCCTTGCTTTGGTTATGGGTAAGATGTTGGAAAAGGTTGTAAGAGATAGGATTTATAATAATCTGGAAAGGAATAATTTGATTGGGGTAGTCAACACAGTTTTGTGAAGGGTAGATAGTGCCTAACTAACCTTATTGAATTCTTCACAAAGGTGACAAAACAGGTGGATGAAGGTAAAGTGGTTGATGTGGTATATATGGACTTAAGTAAGGCATTTCATAAGGTGTCTTACAGTAGGCTATTGCACAAAATAAGGAGTTTTGGGATTGAAGGTGATTTAGCAGTTTGGCTAGCAGAAAAAAAAACATAAGGTGGTGGTTGAAATGTTCATCCTGGAGCTCTATTACCAGTGGGTGTGCTGCAAGGATCTGTTTTGGGGCCACTGCTGTTTGTCATTTTTATAAATGATCTGGCTGTGGGCATAGAAGGATGGATGAGTAAATTTGTGGATGGCAGTAAGGTAGGCAGAATTGTGGATAGTGCCAAAAGATGTTGTGGGTTATAGAGTGACACAGATAAGATGCAGAGCTGGGCTGAGAAGTGGCAAATGAAGTTTAATGTGGACAAGTATGAGGTAGCTTATTTCAGAAAAAGTAACAGAGATGCTGAGTACTGGGCTAATGGTAAAATTATTGGCAGTGTGGATGAACAGAGAGATCTTGGTGTCCAGGTGCATAAATCCCTGAAAGTTGCCACCCAAGTTGATAAGGCATATGGTGTGTTGGTGTTTATTGGTAGGGGGATTGAGTTTCAGAACCATGAGGTCATGCTTCAGCTGGACAAGACACTGGTAAGGCCGCTCCCCGAGTATTGCGTACAGTTCTGTTCACCTCATTATAGGAAGGACGTAGAAGCTTTGGAAAGGGTTCCGAGGTGATTTACTAGGATGTTGTCTGGTATGGAAGGAAGGTCTTATGAGGAAAGGTTGAGGTACTTGAGGCTGTTTTTGTTAGAGAGAAGAAGGTTGAGAAGTGACTTAATCAAGACATATAAGATAATCAGAGGGTTAGATAGGGTGGACAGTGAGAGCCCTTTTTCCTCAGATGTTGAGGGCTAACATGAGGGGACATAGCTTTAAATTGAGGGGTGATAGATATCAGGGGTAGTTCCTTTTCTCAGAGAGTAGTAGGGGTATGGAACGACCTACCTGCAACAGGAGTTGACTCGTCGACGTTAAGGGCATTTAAATGGTCATTGGACATACATAAGGATGATGTTGGAATGGTGTAGGTTAGATGAGCATCAGATTAATTTCACAGATCAGCGCAACATCAAGGGTCAAAGGGCCTATACTGTGCTGTAACATTCTATGTACTATGATCTAAGTCGAAAGGCCAATTTATCTTGTTAATGGTCAATCATAAAAAAAATTTGTTGCAAATTTATTTGTGAAGGAATAACAATAAAAAAGTGAATATATCTTTCTGGAGGTGAGAAGTACTGTCTTTAATTGCAAAGTTTGGAGTATTACTAAAAACTGGAGCAAGGGAAATAGAGTACCGCAGATTTCAATTTAAGAACAAACATTCTGTGGCCATTGGTGAGAAAAGTACCAGTTATGATGTGATCACTTTCAAAGACAGTGTGCTGTACATCTCACAGAATTATTTTCATTTAATATGAGAGCATACAAAAGAGGTGATTATTGATATAAAATTACATTTTGAGTTGTGCCATTTTTTAGATTAGATTACTTACAGTGTGGAAACAGGCCCTTCGGCCCAACAAGTCCACACCGCCCCGCCGAAGCGTAACCCACCCATACCCCTACATCTACATTTACCCCTTACCTAACACTATGGGCAATTTAGCATGGCCAATTCACCTGACCTGCACATCTTTGTGACTGTGGGAGGAAACCGGAGCACCCGGAGGAAACCCACGCAGACACGGGGAGAACGTGCAAACTCCACACAGTCAGTCGCCTGAGGCGGGAATTGAACCCGGGTCCTTTGTACCTGTCTTCTGGTACTAATGTTTGTTTGTCTCCCACTGTTGCTCAATCTCTAGCTGCTGTGATATTTATGCAGCCAAAAAATAAATATATGCTTGTCAAAGTTTATAGCTACAGAAATATTTTATGATTGTTCACAACTCTGTTTTATAAAAGCACACTGTAAAATTAATACATACAAATCACACTTTATTGCTACATCTTTGACTGTATCCAGTGAGTAGCTGAAACCAGCTAACTAGCTAGCAATGGGAGAATGGAAATCATCAGCCAGTCACTATTAATACCCAAATAGCTAAAGTCATCAGTAGCCACCATCCACCAGATGCCACCCAACAATCATTTGTATGACTAACATTATAGTTACAAGTCCCACAGTACACGCCAGCTGTCCTTTGTACCTGTCTTCTGGTACTAATGTTTGTTTGTCTCCCACTGTTGCTCAATCTCTAGCTGCTGTGATATTTATGCAGCCAAAAAATAAATATATGCTTGTCAAAGTTTATGAAATGTTATATACAATACATTGATATTTGTCATTCATACCTTTTAGCAGGATGTAGTCTGGGTGTACAAAAGGCGCCAAAAACAATGAATATTGTTTTTTTTCCTTATTAATAATTGTGAACAGTATTTGTTGCCCATTCCTAAATGCCCAGACATCAGTTAAAAGTCAACTACATTATTTGGGTCTGCAGTCACATGTAAGCCAGCCCAGATAAGGTTGGCAGATTTTCTGCCCCAAAGAGCATTAATGAACCAGTGGTTGCATGGTTGCCTTTAGACCAACTTTTTATTCCAGAATTTTATTGAATTCAAATTTCACCTCCTTCTTAAAATCATGTCGTCGCAACATTAGCCTGAGTTTCTAGATTACTAGTCCAGTGACATATGCCATGTCTCCACACTTCTATATAGAGTGTCCACTCTGTCATTGATAGTTATATGGCTAGTGTAAAAAGACTTTGACTGAGGTGTGCAATATGGTCTAAAAAGGTTTGCAGGGTAGATAACCATTAATATTCTGCTGTCAATGGTGTTGAAGGCTGCTGCTGTCTTGACTTTTAGATCACATGGATCTCATCTAGGAGCTAATCACTTTACTGTAGAATTTTACTAAAATAAATAAGCAAAGCTGTATGTCACAATGCATCCCCATTTATATAAGGTGCAGCAGTAATCAGAAGCAATAGTTGGCTGTGCAGTAGCAGTTCTACACTGCTG
The DNA here is from genome assembly GCF_047496795.1 of Chiloscyllium punctatum. Taxonomy (NCBI): domain Eukaryota; kingdom Metazoa; phylum Chordata; class Chondrichthyes; order Orectolobiformes; family Hemiscylliidae; genus Chiloscyllium; species Chiloscyllium punctatum. The sequence continues at coordinate 131,274,111 of NC_092740.1, forward strand.
TTTTTCCTGAGTTGCTATACCAAATGGCATCAACCGTGAATAGTGCGTGTGCCACCAACAGCATACTTTGGAAAATTTATATGTAAAGTCTGTTGCTGTGTGGGTATGTGAACAGGAATCCACTCTTGCATATGTATATCATTCTTTTCTGTGCAAGACTGTTGGCATGGTGAGGGAGTGTAAATTATGCTTTCATTATGAAGAAATCAAACATGCCACAGCTGTTTGAGAGAGAGGGATTGATGACTGACCCTCTTGAGCTAGGTGGTCCAAGCAATGTTATCAGCACGTTGTACAAACCCTCCATATGCCAGCAATGAGCTGATACAGTGAGCACTTAGGCAAACTGGAGCTTCAACACACACACATTGAAGCCCATGGGGTTAAAGGGACATCTGTAGACTGAATACAAATCGTCCTGGGGACAAAAAATAGTCGAGCAGTGGTTTAGAAAAATGTAAATATACAGTGGGTTTTTCAGGAGCAGGATGAGAACATTGCTTATTTGGCAAATACGCCTGGACTGGACATACAGAGCATCATTTTAAACATTATAGACAAACAAAATTCAAATTCAGTACACAAGTAGGAGGATTATTACAGACTTCAGGAGGCATAAGCAAGCTTGTGAAATGGACAAAAACTAGGCAGATGACATTCAACACTGTGTCAATTGATACACTTTGGCAGGAAGAATAGAGAGACATGTAATGAACAAAATGATATAATGGTTAAAGCACAGTCAGGAACAGAGTCACTGGGGTGTATGTTCACAAACCTCCTGAAGATTGCAGAACAAGTTGAAAATAATATTTTTCAAAAGTATAATTTTGGGTTTTATTATTAGAGAATTAGAATACAAAAACAAGGAATACTTTGTAAAATAACAGTTAGGTCTCCGCTGAAGTATTGCATTCAGTTCTGGACACCAAACTTTACAAAGTATGCCGTGACCATGGTCAATGTGCAGAAGAGTTTTATTAGTTTGGTGATTGGGATGAAAGGAAGCTTTGATTCTTACCATTTTAAACAGCAAGATTGAGGGAAAATTTAGTAGAGGTGTAGGCTCTAGAAGAGTCTTGATCAGATACTGAGAAAGAAATTGTTTTCAGTAGCAGAAAGGTTGATGACCAGAGGATTCAGATGTAAGGTGGTTGGCAAAAGAACCAGTGATTACATGAAGAAAACATTTTCATTTAATGGGCTGAATCTAGAATGCACTGCCTGAAAGGGTGGTGAAAGTAGAATCAATAGCAACATTCAAAATAGAATTAGATATTTGAAAGTGAGAGAAAAATATTTACAGGGCTTTTGCGAAAAACCAGAGAAGCGGGATTAATAGAGTAGTTCTACAGAAGAGCAAACACAGGCTTAATGGGTCAAATGGTTTTCTTTGCATCCCATGATTCTTTGACTTTATGTTAAGATGCTAAAGTAAAACTCCCAAGTGCTTGACCCTTTCAAAGATGCTTTGCAACAAACTGTAGAAAGAGTCTCAGATATAATGATATGTTGGACAATAGGCTGCTGATGAAATTGTGTGAGAAACAAGCCATGGAAGGGTGTTATTATCATTCAATCTGTTAGTGGAGCACAGTTATGGAAGGACCTCATTGCCTAATTTATTGTGCAGTCTGCATGTGGACACTTTGTATTATTGCATACATTTATGATCTGTTTAATCATTGACTGCACTACTATTTGAAATTACTATTCTGCTGAATAATTAAGGCAAAAGCTATTTATTATTTTCTCCATGATTTTTGCCTTTTAACTAAATGAAATAGAGGTTTCCCTTCTGTGTTTTTCTTCAATTGTGGTCTACTGTTGTGTATGATACTTCATAAAATAACATTCCACACTTGTGAGGAATTTCTGTTTCCAGGTGTAATCATTATATTAGCAGTGTTTCCAGCTTAAAGTTACATAAACATTCCTTTTTAATGATTTTGATCTGTATATATCAAAAGAGTGCCAATTGTAAGGCAATACAACATATACTTATTAGCTGGACTAATTTTACCTTGGGTGATGGTACATGATTTCAAATACAGAAGCACCAAAGGTGGAGTAGCCTCTAATTAGCACAGTCAGGGGGTACTGTACTGTACTTAACAAGCTTTGGAAAATAATTTTAGCTGTTACACTTTGGGAAGTAGATAAGTTCCAAAGGGAAAACAATTCTTTGAAGAGCGAAATATAGTTTACCTGTTATGAAGAACTCCATTAATCCCAACTGTATTATAGTAATGAGTGGATATAAAGTTACCAGCACTACTGTACCATTTTGACTCGCTTCTGCAGTTAACTTTATTATCTTGCCTGATCAATAGTATACAGTTGGGACTGCAGTTCTCCATAATACACATAAACAGAATTTTATTTCCTGTTTTTCTGACATGGTATAGTCAGGCTATTCTCTGAGAGCTGTATGCCACTTTAAAACTAATAACTTACCAAGCTTATAAATGATGAGAAAAATTGTTTCACTGTGTTGTTCACAGACAGGATAAAGCATTATATTAAAATGTTCAGGTCTGACACTTCAGTCACATTATAAGATTGTCGATTATAACTGTTTTTTTGTCAGAAGATTACAGGACCTTGACTTCTGATATTCCTATACTATAATGCTATATTGTGTGTTGTATATTATAATTCCATACCTCAATAAACAGAATGTTTTGCTTATATGAATTGTGATAAAATCAATATGAAGAATATTAACAGAATGTTGTTGTTCACAACTTGGAACTGATGGTCGAATTATTTTTCAAACCTGTCATTTCAATAAAAAAAGTAAAAATGTGCTGCATCAAATGCTTCATGAAATATTTTGTATAAGCTTAGTCATTGTTGATAATTACCTTTGTCTTTTTTTTTCTGTTTCACTAGAATTTAACCCAGACTTTCATGGACGTTTACCAGCTGGCTAGCTCCAGGGTTACTGCTCTGGAAACAGAAATCACTTCACATCAAAAACACATTGCAGCTCTCAAATCAGAACTTCAGACTGCATGCCTGCGTGAAAATAATGGCTTAGTTCCAGTAAGTGTCTGTTTTCACACATAATGTTTTGCAGGTAGGTCACCCCTAAATTGTCAGCAGCAGATGTATGATGACTATCTCTTGCTATTATCTAAGCAAATACTTGTGTTTATTGCAGCCATTTTGGGCTTGAACAAAATATGTTTTGGTTGTCATTATATATGTGCTTTGAAAAGTTAACAAACTAAGACATTAATTTTGATTAAATCGTGTAAAAACTGTAAAAAAAAATACATGGACATTTTCCATTGCAATATAGTTACTTTTCAAACAACATTCTGGAGAAAATTATGTTTTGTTAGGTTTTTAATAATTAAAACAGCATGAAATTCAGTCATGTAGCTACACTTAAGAACTTCTAATCCATCAAATTCAGCAAGCAGGAAGTGGATACTCACTACAAGCCGGAAGTGGGAAGACCGCCATGTTAATAAAAGCTGAAAAAAACTTAGGCGTGTTGCACTTATATCCGAAACAGACTTTCAGTCCTTTGTGCAAATGAGTGACCTAATGCTTGTTTGAAAGATCTTGTAGGATAGACTGCAAGATAAGTCTATCTTCAACTGCCTGATCTTGGATAGACCAGTTGTCTGCCAGTCTCACAATGCTCACTGTTGACCTCAAACTAAAGCTGACAACTGAGATCTAGCAATCTCTGCAGCATTTTACTTTTCTATTCAATTTTAATCTGCCAAAGGACAAAGAGGTCTCCAGATGTGCAGAAGCAGTGATGGCAACCAGCCAGTCATATTAAAACTTTTACACAGCAAAGCCACAAAGTTAATATCAATTACATTTACTATCTGAAAAAATTCAATTAAATGATTATAACTGGATAAAGTAGAAGCTAAAATAAAGATATATAAACTTTCATGAGAAAAGGTTAACTTTTTTAAAAAAAAGTTGAATTTTGTCTGTTAACTTTTCACAGTACATACATAATGACAAACTAAAATATATTTTGTTGAAATCCAAAATGGCTGCAATAAACACGGGTATATACTTAGTTTATAGCAAACGATGGTCATCGTACATCGGCTGATGTGAAATTTGACATTTACAAATACAAAAATAACTTTTAAGGACCAATGAGGGTAAAGTAAATACGAAATTGATAAAATATTAAAAACCAATTGCACCTCATTCAATAAGGGTTTTTTTTTAAGCAACAGTGGGGGAGTTTATTGATTTCAATTAATTTTCATTAACAGTAGTCTGGGATGCCTCAACAGCGCATCTTCTGGAATAATGTGAATTCATTGACAGTAACTTCTAGGTTTCTGCATTATTCTGCAGTCTATAGAAGTTGCTAACAGCTTCAGTGGCGTAATTATAGTGAATGCTGAGGGTTTCACCATCATTACTACTGCAATGTCTGGACTAGTGTGTTTTCTGTTCTTGAAATAAGGTTTTTTTTATCTTAGATCCAAATATTAGTCAAAAATGAAAATGGAATGGAATTTTTGAAGATTAAATATTATATGGAGTAAGATTAATGTCATTTAAAATGACATTTTTTGGATTGAAAAAATTGCTGATTTTGTCATCTTGGATGTAAAATAAGACCAGTTAATTGGTTAGTTTAGTTGCTAAGAGAATTCTATGGGGTATACTTTACTGAGGTATACAGATAAAACGAACACAGCTATTGGAACCTGAATGGGAATTAGGGATGTTCATAAAAATTGTGCCTTGCAAGGCAACTTCAATGCACTATTTTGGTATATTGAAAATTCTATTTCATATTATTAGTTTGCAAATAATAAATATTTCATGGCATGAAAATTAATTTTAAGCACGCTTTTCACATTCAACACGTTCAAATAATCCGTGCTTTGCTTCATAGTAGTTTTCTGTTAGTTTGTAGCTATAGGCCTTTGGAAATTTATTCTATTTTATGATCATGATCAAAGAACAAGGAAAATATTACAAAAGACACAAATTCAAGCTACTAAAAACCAAATTTATGGCTGGCATCGAGAAGTTCTTTGCAAAGCTGTAGCGCATAATGTGGATTTCTGCATAGAGCAGTGCAGCAAAACCTTTCATTTATATTGTCCTCTTAATGTAGTAAAATTAAGTAACGTACTTCACATGAATGCTATCAAACAGAATGTGGCATTAAACCACATTTGAAAGTCAGGATAAGAGTTTTAAAGTCAAACTGCACATGCAAACTTCAGAATCAGTGGATATGGCAGCTTTAAGCACTTTATTGATAAGTGGACTAAGGTGACCAAATAACATTTCATGTGCAAAAGGGATTGCAAAGTTGTGATTTGAAGTAAAAATATCATTTGGCAAATTTAGACTTTGAGAATGCACAAATATTCTTGCTTTATTATCCTCCCTATATCTTGATAAGATCAAAACAAGTGGTTCACACTGCTATCTCACAGCACCAGGGACCCAGGTTCGATTCCAGCCTTGGGTGACTGTTTGTGTGGAATTTGCACATTCTCCCATGTCTGCGTGGGTTACTTCCAGGTGCTCTGGTTTCTTCCACAATCCAAAGCTGTGTAGGTTAGGTGAATTGGTTATGCTAAATTGGCCATAGTGTTCAGGTATGTTTAAGTTAGGGGTAAATATATACTAATAGGGTAGAGGAATGGGTCTAGGTGGGTTACTGTTTGGAGGGTTGGTGTAGACTTGTTGGGCCAAATGGCCTGTTTCCACACTGTAGAGATGCTGTGATCTTCTATGACCTATTAGCGAAAGATGACATAACGAGCACAGGTTCTTTTAACATGTTTCTACTCTGACTTCTTAGAGTGTGATTTTTCCCTCTCTGGAGGTGCAAAAAAGTGGAAAGAGATGCAAACTATTGAACAGTTGGCCCTGGAAAGACATTTGTCCCCTTCCTACCACCTCAGCAATTGATTTCTAATGAGAAGGTCCCTCTCACCCCACAACTAATAGATGCCCGTAAGTGGTCAATTGACAGCCAGCTGCAGGTCTCAATCTGCCACTAACCCAGTTGCTTCCCTTACTAACAGTTGATAAAAATGGTTGCATTCCAGATCAGGAAACCAGGGCGATTTATATCTCTAGTAACCAGATTTCCTTTGAGTCTGACAGAATATTTAGTTCTGGAGATATAGTTGATGAGCGCCAAGGGTTCAGCCTTTTGTGTAATAGTCTACATGGTCAGTTGCTTTTACAATGTTGTGCCATGAACATTTTACTAATATTTCCAAGAAGGTCGGAGGTAAGAAAACTACATTGTCCAATACGTTTGTTAGATCTGCAGGTTTTGTGATGAAGGTCTCCAGTGATCCCAGAAGATCAGAATAAAATTAGAGTCATAGAATTCCTACAGTGTGGAAACAGGCCCTTCGGCCCAACAAGTCCACAACAACCCTCTGAAGTGTAACCCACTCAGACTTATTCCCTGAACCTATTTACACCTAACTACATTTACACCTCACTAATGCACCTAACCTACACATCCCTGAACACTATGGGCAATTTCACCCAACCTGCACATCTTTAAATTGTGGAAGGAAACAGGAGCACCCAAAGGAAACCCACACAGGCATGGGGAGAATGAGCAAACTCCACACAACTTGCCCAATTCTAGAATCGAATCCAGGTCCATGGCATTGTGAGGCAGCAGTGTTAACCACTGAGCCACCATGCCACCCCAAACCAACAACCATTCCTCCCCTTGTAATATTCAAGTTTCCATAATGGCCACAACATCGTGGCTCCAAGTACTGACCCATGCTCTAAGTTCATCACCCTTATTCCTGATACTTACTGTATTGCAATAGACACACTTCAACCCATCACACTGACTGCAACTTTGCCCTATTAGCAGTCTGTCCTTCCTCACACCCTCTCTGCATGCTGTAGCTGCCAATTTCTGAGCTACCCCATCCTCTGATCCGCAGCTCCAGTTTCCATTCCCTTGCCAAAATTAGATTAAACCCTCCAAAAGAGCTCTAATAGACCTCACACACAGGAATTTGGTACCCCTCCAATTCAGGTGCAACCCGTTCTCCTTGTACAGCTCCCACATTCCCCAGAAGGTATCCCAATGATTGACATATCTGAGGCCCTCCTTCCTACACCAGCTATACAGCCATGTGTTCAGCCGCAGTGGCTCTCCGTTCCTAGCCTCATAAGCCCCGTGGCACTGGTAGCAATTCTGAGATTACTACTCTGCTCGTCCTGTCTTTTAGCTTCCAAACTAACTCCTTATATTTACTTTTCAGGTTCTTATCCCTTTTCCTAGCTATGTAATTGGTACCAATGTGTCACACGACTTCTGGCTGCTCACCTTCCCCCTGAAGAATCCTGTAGGCTCGATCCGAGACATCCCTGGCGCTGGCACCCAGGGGTCTTGTTTGCGACCACAGAATCTCCTGTCTGTTCTTCTAACGATTGAATCTTCTATCATGGTGGCCCTCCTATTCCCCCCCTTTCCATTCTGAACCACAGAGACCTGGACACTGTGGCTTTCTCCTGTAAGTACCCCCTGCCTCCCCTGCAACAGTATCCAAAACGATATACTTATTGTTGAGGGGAACAGCCACAGGGGATCCCTGCATTGTCTGCTTATTCCCTTTCACTCTCTTGACAGTCACCCAGCTACCTTTATCCTGTAACTTTGGTGTGACTACCTCCCTATAGCTCCTCTCTATCACCCCCTTAGCCTCTTGAATGATCCAAAGTTCATCTAGCTCCATTCCTGGGAATTCGTCCAGGGAGGTTATTTACGTGAAACGGAGAAATGAGACAGGGATGATCACTTAATTGGGATTGTACTATCGACCCTCAATAGTCAGCAGGAAATTGAGAAACAAATTTGTAAGAAGATCTCAATTACCTGTAAGAATAATACGGTGCTTATGGCAAGTGATTTTAACTTTCCAAACATCGACCAGGACTGTTGTTCAAGAGTAATAAGCTTTTTTACAAGTTTCAGGATCAAAGGTGGTCAGGTTACTTACCTGTAAGGTTTCAGCAGGAACCAGTAAAAGAAGCATGAAAGCTATTCAAGAACTTGGACAATGGGAAAAGGATTGAAACCTTTATGTGTGCAAAATAAGTGCACCAGGTAGGCCTCTATATAGAACCTGAAATACGGAAGTATACCATCAAGGAGATCAGATATCTTCAAAGCAGTAGCATTATTCATTGAGATAGGCATCCAACTTAACCTGGAGAGTTCTCAGTTGGAACTTTCTCAGAATATTACTATCTTCAGATATCCATGCCAGCAAAAATAATCCCTGAAAAGTAGCTAATAACAGTTAAATTGGATAGTCATGCAAAAAGCCTCGAATCCAGTAGTTGAAACTTTGTAATCGTAAATGCCACAAGTTGCATGCTTCCATTGCATTTGACTCTTTGATATAATGGTCTCTGAAATATTCTCATAACTCTATTAATGCAATGGATGTATTATCTCTTGATGCTTTCCTAATGTATAGGCCAATTTTTTAAAGTACGGTCGGTTCTGCTATAAAGCGTGTTTCTTCAATGCAAATTGGCTTTAACGCAATTGAAGAATTTAGACCATTATTTGGAGGACGCGAATTTTCCTGACCTGTATTGGCTGTAATCCTATTCCAGCCCCATTAGCTTAAATGGCGTGGTAATTGTACAATTTTCTTATAACACGAGATTGCACGAGAACCAGACTTTTTTCTTTATATCAGAACAGACTGTAATTGGTAGAGAGTTATGTTTCTTTCCATCACTTTAGAAAACAATAGATTGTTATTTCAGTTATAGGATGGCAGTTAGAAAGAAGTTTCGGACCATTTGTCCTTTAAACCCAGCTACAATACATCTAGACATAAAAATGTTTCACAAATGAAGAATAGGTATTCTGCCACATAGGTGAAATGGTTTATGCAATCTAAAATGATGAGTTATCCATGGAGAATGTTTGATTATCATTTGCCAAATTTATCATTTATATTTCTTGTAGATATTTTTCAATAATTTTTCACAACCTTGCATCAAGTAAATAACACAAAATAACACAGAGGGTAAACAACAACTTAGTCATGTGAATCAATAATTCCAGATGCAATTTTAAGTTGCCACAGTGTTAAATGTATCACTACTAAGAAATTTTGATCTGATAGTACATTTCAATCTTCTATTAACAGTCTCCAGCAAACCTAATGACAAGTAAAACTATCAGATGGAAGACTGTGCAATAAACCTGACACACTTTGGCAAAAATTACGCATTCATTGTGAGCTGCAGTTATAATATAGTAATACTGTGCAGATGACTTGTCTTTTTTGATCTTAAGAAGATTTTTAATTTTCTACAAAATTATAAAATTACAATAAAAATAGTACAACTATCTTATAGTATAACAACAACAATAAGCTAACTAGTACTCTACTTTATAAAACAAATAAAAAAAACAAAAAATCTACCCATACTACAATTCAATAAATAATTAAACAAAATAAGTTCAATTAAATTAGGTTGAATTAAATTAAATTACACCACTCAGCGCAACTGCACCAAAGTTCCCCATCGTCAGGAGCATCAGTTGGCATCCCCATATTTATTCAGGATTCTTCCTCTCTGGGTCCCCGGCCCGCCAGACCCAGTCTTCGTGGCTATACAGAAAAAGTTCTGTTTTCTGGTGCACCATACTTGTAAGGAAGCCTAAGGGGACATGTTCCTTAACTAATGTGCACCATCCTGCCAGGCCTGGGGGATTTTCCAAGAACCAACACATCAGAATGTTCTTCCTTGCACATTATGTAAGAATATTAAAGAGTGTCTTCCCATGCTCATCTAAAGAAGGCAGATTTGGCAGGCCCTAGGGGAGATATACTGGATTCACCTTGACATTGGTTCCCAAAATCCACTCGAAAACATTTGCTGCAGCACCCGACTACCAACGAAGCTTGTGGCACGACCACAAGCAATGGATGAGAGTACCAATACCTATTTTGCATTTGGGGCACATTGGGAACGTTCCTTTTTTTAAATTTCACAAGCCGCTGTGGAGCCAAATAGGTCCTGTGGAGAACCTTCAGTTGCACAGCCCACGTTCTATTACAGATCAAAATCCTTTTCACATTCTCCCAAATGTCCTCCCAGTTCTTGAGTCCAGATCCTGCAGAACCCTTCAAAGTCCTTCAAGACACTGCCTCCTAGTAATGGTAGAGGGTACTAATCGAGAGAATATCTGTGGACCGAGGTACTCTCCTCTCTACATTGGACTTATACAGGTTAACCAATAGTATGGTCTTTTTCTGTATAAAGTCCCTAATCTGAAAATAACGAAAGTGGACCCTACTGGACAATTCATATTTATGGCTCAGCTAATCCTGGCATTCCTACTATGGGAGTAAGAGGGAAGTTTTATATTAATTACTCTCGCTTTGTCACATCATTCTCCACGCTTTAGCTGTGTAATGACAATCAGGTTTCTAAAATGTTCCCTGACAGTCCTCATCTTGTCCATAAACAGCAAATTAATAAGGGGACATTTTGCCTGGGTGGCCTCAATGTCCAGTCATATTGACCTCGGGTCCTGATAAACCCAATCATTCACCTAGGATAATAGAAACCTTATTTGATATCTCTTGAAATTCCACCCCCAGCATCCCCCCTCCCAATCCCATATTGAAGCTGCAGTTTAGCAAGCTTAATATGAGGTAACCTGTAGTGCCAGATGAAAGAACCAATCCAACCATTAAGTCTCCACATTGCTTCAAGGTGGAATCCGATTAGAGGGAGCATTCGCCTGGGATATAATAAGCGAGGAAGAACATTCAGAGCTATTCTACCCAACCAAGATATTGGTAGAACTTCCCAACGCTGAAGGTCCTGTCTTATCTTCTCAAGCAAATGCACAAAATTAGCTTTATATAATTGATCAAAGGCAGGAGTAATAAAAATGCCTAAATTTGGAAAACCTACCTGTGACCACCTGAAAGTGAATTGGATTCCACCTTCAAGATTGGGTACTCCCACAAAACCCCCACTGGCATGGCCTCCAATTTCATACAGTTGATTTTATATCCTGAGAAAGAGCCAAATAAATTAATCTTTTGTATTAAATGGGACACATATATTGTTAGATTAGTTAGAAAAGGAAATACATCGACTGCATAAAGGGTGATTTTATACCCCACCAATCGATCCCACCTCTGTAGCAACTATATTAGAGTCCCTCCAGATAGCCTCCACCAACAACTCAATCACCAGTGTGAACAGCAGCGGTGAAATGGGGCACCCTTGCCGGCTGTCTCTACCAATACCAAAATTGTCAGACCTTATGCCATTAGTAAGGACTGCTGCCATAGAATCACTATACAACACTGCCAGCCGCCACCCCCCCCCTCCCCACCAAGACCAAACCATTCCAAGGCATAGAAAAGGTACTGCCGTTCCCCCAGGTCAAATGCTTTCTCTGCATCGAAGGAGACTACCAAGCTCAGAATTGACCTCTGCTGGCACACGTGGACCATGTTCAGCACTCTTTCTAATGTTGTTAGAAGACCTGCGACCCCCAATAAAAACTGTCTGGTCCTCCTTTACAATAGAGGGCAATACCTTCTCCAACCTCAGCGCAAGTGTTTTCAACAGAATTTTAAAATCCATGTTTAGCAGCAAGATGGGCTTGTGCGAAGCACAGTTCTCTGGGCTTTCTCTCTCTTGAGAATAAGGTAGATATTATCTTCTGTCAGAGAGAATGGGAGCCAGTTCTGACTATATGAATAATTATACATGTCCACTATTGGCCTGGCCAACATATTTATAAACTCCTTATAAAACTCACTCTGAAATCCATCCAGGCCAGGCGCTTTACCACTTTGGAGCTCCCTTGCTGCCTCCTTGCATTGTCAAAGGGGCATTCAAAAGGGACACCTGCCCTGAAGTTATACCTGGAAGGTCCAAGTACTTTAAAAAGGACTCCATCTTCGCCAACCTGTCCTCACAAATCTCCGACTGATACAACTCAGAGTAAAATTTCCTAAAAGCCACGTTAATCTTTTTGGAATCACAAGTGAGAGTACTAGTACCCTCTCTAATAAATTTACTAGATTGGAGGGTGCTCTTCTTCCTAACCAGATGTGCCAGGCATCTACTCACTTATCACCGTACTCGAATAGCCTTTGTTTCATGGAGGAAATCTCTCTCTTCGCTGTTTGGATGAGCGCAAAGTTCAGAGCAGCCTGGAGAGCTGTAATCTGCTGTAGCTTGGTCATAGACGGCCTGTCAAAGTATGCCATCTTGGCTGCCTTCAACCGGGCCTCAAGCTTCTGGGTCACTGAGTAAGAAATAATTATATCCCTTGCATTGGCCTTGGCAGTTTTCCAGAACACCAATGGGTTACTGACTGACCCAAATTAATATCCCAGAAAATTTTAAACTCCCACGAAAAGTACTCAATAAACTTGCTGCCCTTCAGGAGAAAAGGATCCATGCGCCGCAAGCCTGTTCCATTACCTGGCCTTAACCTCAAAATATACTGCCACATGGTCAGAAATGGCTATGTTCCCAATTCTACAGGACAGTACCGAATCTAAAAGCAACCGAACCCTCCCTATTGTAACTTTAAATGTTCCTTATCATCTAGATATGTTTTTTGCAACAGAGCAACATCAACCCTCTCTTTCCTAAGACTTGAAAGTAATTTCTTTCTCTTAATTGGTGAGTGACTTCCCTTAATATTCCAGGTGCATCATTTAAACAAGCAACTAGCAGTAGCCATCTGAAACAACCTGTGACCCCTCAAGAGGAAGAACCCTACTTACAACCTACTGAGTTGAAACAGTAAAAGACTCATAAAATCTAGAAAATACAACTACAAAAACTAACAAAGCAGAACATCTAAAAACTACTCCTATAGTAAACCTTCATAAAGAAACAGATAATTGGAGACTTTCCTTCTTGCTCACAGAGGGCAAGACTTGTCATTTTATGAAAATGGATCACACAATTGGCTAAGGCAACCCTGCTTAATACAGGACATTCCATCTTGAACTTAGAATAGGGAGATATCCTTCCTTTTGTTGCAATTCTTCAATTATCACACGAGGGATATGATAATATCCGTCCATTATTGAATGGTTTCTTTAGGGCTTTTCACTGCTCCCCCTAGGAATAGAGTAACGGCTAGCTTCTCTTGCATAATAAGGGTCTTGATGAACACTGGTCTGTGTCCTCTCTCAGTATTGACCAGCAAACAGAATATTGGAAGAACTTATCCTCTACCCTAAAACATATCCTGATATACACAGTAATAAACATAAAATGCTGAAGAAACTCAGCAGGTTTGGCAGCATTTGTAGAGAGAGAAACATAGTTAACAATACAAGTCCTATCACTGTTCTTCAAGATAATATTCCCAGAATCTTCGTCTAGGATCTATTTCAATACCCAACCCTGTTACTTACAATAGCTTAAGTTTCAAGTAAATAAAAGGCTTATATCCTGCTGCTGTAGAGCCTTTGCCTCCCCTGTTCATGCTTTACCCCTCCAAACTCTGACCCAATTTGGATCCAAATGCTTGCCGCCAGAGTATGTTTTTGCCACTCCCCTGCAGTATCAGAGGCATTTGAAATTGTAATTACGCTGGCTCTGTGACTATGCAAATTTGAATGAGCTAATCTTGCATGTTATAATCTGGTTAAACGCACAGCCTCATGGTCAGTTGAGGTTCAGAACAGCCTTAGTTCTGCATTGGAATCATTCAGGTTTCTGGACTCGTTAAGTAGAATTTAATGGTCACAATGGGAGGCTTATCCCCTGACTGGAAAACTGATGCTAAACCTGGCTCAGTGTTGCCAGGATTCACATGGGATTTAATCCAAAGGGCACCTACCTGCCTACTGTTTGGTCCTCTGGCTGCTGTGAGTGCACGTTCTTCCTGGAAGTGCTGGTGAGGGATGGTTGACTGATAGTTCATGACCAGCAGTACCATTGGAAACAAGGGAAACTACTTAACATTGCAGCACAACCCACAAAATGGATTGTTTCTGGAATCCTTGGGAACAGGTGCTGGGGTCAGTCAATGAAGTTTTGTTACAGGGAGGGTGGTGGGGGGAGATCGATGATAAGGTTATCAATTTAAAGGATATATTACTCCAGACACTTCAGTTTGTCCACTAGGCATCTGATATGAAGCCCCAAGCTTACATGCCAGGACATTTTCTGCAATTGAAAATACGACCAGTGGTGGAATGGTGCACTTAAGTTATCACTTATGCACATAATTGACCCCTGGGTAAGAAAACCGTCTTTCAGCTTTCCTGCGCTGCATGAAGTAGGAAAAAGGCAGGAAGGTGACACACAGGAAATTTGAAGTTGAATTGTGCCATTGAGTATTTGAGTGGCATGATATCTGCCATGGTTGATGTGTGCCATGTTGCCCAATTACTGTCTTAGTGTCTCATTATCTATGCTAGTGAGCTGCTGTGTGGGTTCTTGGCAAAGTGCTTGGCGAGTAGCCTGGAAATTCTCACCACTTTGCTATATATTCCAAGCTCCAAGCAGAGGTGCCATATTTACAGGCCAACTGAAGGTCACCTCAGATGTTACAAGCCAGGCGCATTCATTCAGGTTGCAGCGCCCCAAAACTGATCACAATGCTCCTAAGAAGGCCTCATTGGCTCCGATGCTTACCAAAAATGCTCATTGGGCATTGCTGGATGGGTCACTGAGAGAAGGTCTGTCTTCTTCCTGGCTGACGAGAAATGAAGGCCATCTCCTCAGTCGCACCCAAGCCAGATTGTACCAGGGTCACTGAAGTGGCTTTACTGAACAGGGACAGGTAACAGTTCCACAAGAAAAAAAAGATCTGCTATAGACTGCAAGGCAATTTGACATTTTCCCTCTTTTACTTCACCCTCACTCTAACTCTGCCAATGCACATGCTTCCCGCTAGGGATGGTGGACTGCAAGCCCCGACATTACATGTATCATATCTACAGATAGACTCACTCCCACTTTATTCCCTCAAACTTCTAAACTCCTTAATGCCCACATAACTTCTCCTCATTCTCACCATTTTGTGTAATTGCAAAATGCTACTGTACTCATTACCATCATAGTCAGCCTTTTTTTTGTCTCATTACTGGAAATACTGGCCTGTAACCAGGTTAGGAGTGCCAAGATCTGTGGGATTTTAGTAGACTTCAGATTCTTCACTTCTTTACGGGAAAGGACTTTTGAACTGAGCAGAAAAACTTAGGGCCATTCCAATAATGACAGGGAGATACCATTGGGCCGCCAACCCAGTGAGCAACATTGTGCTCTATTTCGTTTGAGTGAGAACCAAACTTAGTACATTTCTGTTGATAGGCTTTTCTCAGTCTTCACCAACTAATTCCTTCTAGTGCTGAAGCATTATCTTGACATCTTCGGATATTAGCTAAATAGAGGCCACAGACTGATTACTATTGTGACAGCACATTTCTGATGGACAACTGTGAAGCTTAAGAGAAATCATCTCTTAAGAAGAGGAGCACTTTCCACCAGCACAGAGGCCACGATGTCTATATGGAATAGACTGGGACAGCACAATCTATTCAGCACATCCCTGATGCATGTCCATATCTGGTGGAGGAAGAAACTCTAAGGAATTGTCAGAGACAAGATAACCTACTCAGTGCTTGTGCTCAACTATTAGTGACATGGCCAACCTGTAGCAATATATGTGGGATACCAGGTGGGTGTGTCAGAGGGGTGGAACATAAAATGAAGTAATCCTTCCATGCTCTTACAACTGCAGTGGCTGCAACATTTGAGCATCTGACTGTCTCTATGGAAGAGTTGGCAGCAGCCTTGGAGAACCAGGGGCTGCCATATATCCACTTAAACACATTCTTCAGCACTGTAGTCTTGGGTGCTCAGTGTCAATGGCAATACAAGGGCGGGAGAAACAAGGGATCTCAACTTCACTTCAAGTGTCCTTTCTTAAGGAACATCTGCCAGTAAGGAGAAGGAAAGGTAGATAGACACCCCGGCAGCTGCTGCTTCGGGTTCTCCAGATGTGCCACGCTTTTCTCCCTGTCCCCTGCCTATGACCCCAATCTTTTTAAAAAGTCTGGTCAGAGGAGGTAAAACTTCAACTGGGCAGGAGACATTCAACAGGCCAGTACCCTTTAGGCTGAATGCTGCCAGGGCCTAACCATACAAGACTACAAAGTTGCTCAATTATAGCACACAGCAGGCAACCTTCACCCCAGTTGCAGAAGTTGGGCCTGCATCTAGGTATAGTGCGTGGGAAGTTAACAAAAAAAATTTTGAAAGCACTTTGATGGCACAGGTTAGAGATTTTGGGATGTACTTTTTAATTTTAGATTGAGTTTAAGAGAGCTAATCTAAAGTTTTATTTGTCCTGATTAGTTACAAGATCACTTTCAGGTACAAATATATCTTCACAAGTTTTACAGATTTTTTTAAAGTTTATCATACAGTACAAAAGAAATAATACTTAAGAAAAGCAATTTGTTTTTGCTCCATCCACTTTTAAATACCATTTTGTGACCTTAGTTAATTGGGCACAGGTCTCTTGCTCTGTTCTGTTGATTGCAGACTTTTTTTTCTGTCTTCTCACCATCATCTTCCTCCTCAGGTAATTCTCTCAACCTTACACCATTACCTCATTGGGCATATCCACCCCTTACCTGTCTTTTCTAGCAGCTCATCACTGCAATCTGGGATGCCTTGTCTGGGCAAAACTACATGGAATTGCCTGACCAGTTCAGACATTGGAATGTCCTGTGCAGGAGGTCTCTGGTCTGTTTGACAGTGACTCTGGTCAAAGGGCTGTTCAATGTTTTACCTTTGCTGTGCGGGAGTGGAATCCTTTTCTGTTCATGAACACTGTAGGATGGTGATGGGGTGCTCTCAAAGCTATGTACAATCAATTGCACCCTGCACCTGTGGGAAGCCAACAATGATGAAAAGCCTAATGCCACTAATGTTTGACTGGCTGCATCATGGGGAAATGAGATGAATGGGCAGAATGTGACGAATATTACATTAATAATGTGCAGGATGCACATATGACAAAAGAACTGTGAAATGCAACAAAGGCCTGACATTGCTGTCTGATGACTCAATCGCAAAAAACATTAAGGTCACTTGTAACCCTGAGGGCTACCAGGATGGGATCGCCACAGAGCCCTTGTAGGCACATGGCCTCACCAGCAGCCAGCAAAGGCGTGGGAAGATAGCTCCCGCCCCCCCATAGATTTCTTTGCACTGTGCCTCAGTCACTTGCAGATAGCAGCTCTGATGTCTGAGGGTACTGTTACACATCAGGACTCTCCACCTTTGTGGTGAGTCTTGAACTTGCTACTTCTCCATCTGGATGCTGTGCAGCAGCTATGAGCAGTTGTTGTTTATGTTGGGCTAGTAGAAGTTGTTCTGTCTGCTCTCTTCTAGGTCTTTTTCTTCAGATTAGCAGCAGTGCCAGAACAACAGCTAGATTTACCTTAGTCTTTTTTTTAATAAACTTGAAGCAGACTAGTGAGAATACACATGAGAGTTTACACATGTGTTATTATTGGCATGCCTGAACCCTGACATATTTGGCAATGAATCTGAATGTTATCCTCAGGGAGGGCAGTGTGTAGCCATTTCAAAAAAGCAAATGAAGCACTCTGATAAAGAGTTTAGAGTGAAATATTATTGCCTCATGTAGGGCTACTCAACAAAATGTCCATATTTCCCTGGCATGAGGCAGCTTCTAGGAGGACACCATTTTACCAGCAACTCCCACCCTTCCCTATCTGCCTCAGTAGTGATGTTGTAGCAGCTTTCCTTTTGTACTTGGAAATATGGAAGTTGTAATGGTGTTGGCTTGCTTTCATTTGATTATAATTAGATTAGACTCCCTATAGTATGGAAACAGGCCCTTCAGCCCAACGATTCCACACCGACCCTCCGAAGAGTAATCCACCCGGACCTATTCCCCTATCCTATATTTACACCTGACCTGCACATCTTTAGATTGTGGAAGGAAACTGGAGCACCCGGAGGAAACCCACGCAGACAGGAAGAATATGCAAACTCTCTACAGTCACCCGAGGCAGGACTCGAACCCAGGTCCCTAGCGCCATAAAGCAGCAGTGCTAACCACTGAGCCACTGTGCTGCCCATTTGGACTGTGTGTCTTGGGAAGATAATGTTGCGATAGAGAGTGCCTTTTTCCATTATGTGTTGTCAGTCTCGAAGATCACAAGATAATAACCAGTGTGTATAATGCACTTCTAATGATTACCTCATAAGTGCATTTCAGAATTGGATGCTCTGACGAATGTTGACTTTCAGTTTAACTATGAATTGAAAGCAGATGAATATCATTGTTTAATCACTACAGTCATGATGACTAGCCTGGTAGAGGGCCTCACACACCATCCCCGTGGGGAATAAAAGGAGTAACTTACTCCTTCCATTTTGGAGGCACTGTTTTCTACATTGAGACCACATTGCACAGTTGATTTTTGAATCATTGTGGCAAGGCTCCAACTTTGTGTTTGTGCAAGTGACCTGCAGGCTCTGACTGTGATTCATAACTTGCCTCCCATTCTTATTGTCTCCCTTTGTGTTGAATGTTCTGTGGCCCCTATGTCCCTTCACTCTCATCCACCTCCACTGCCCCCCCCCACCCAACGCTTCAGCTGTATCACTTTAAATTCTCATATATATGCATTACCATTATTTACAGTATGTATTAATTATTTAGATTAGAAAAGTGAATGTGCTATTGCCAAGTTTGCAGATGATGCAAAATTGTGCAATGGCAAGTGTTGGGGATGACAGAAGGAGTCTGCAGGAGGATAGGCAAAAGCTTGGCAGATGGAATGTCATGTGGGTAAATGTGAGGTTATGCACTTTGGCTGCAGGAATAGAGGAGCTGAATGTTACTTAAATAGAGAAACACTGCATAAAGCTACAGCACAGAGGGATTTGGGAGTCCTTGTGCATGAATCACAAAAAGTTAGCATCCAAGTTCAATGGGAAGGCAAATGGAATGTTGGCCTTTATTTTGAAGACAATGGAATATAAAGTAGGGAAGTTTTGCTAAAAATGTACAATGCACTAGTCAGACCACAGCTGATCTACTGTGAATAGTTTTGGACCCCTAAGGAAAGGTATGCTGGCATTGGAGTCAGTCCAGAGAAGGTTCACTAAACTGATCCCAGATATGGAGGGAATATCTTACAAGCAGAGGTTTAATATGTTAGGCCTGTACCTGCTGGAATTTAGCAAAATGAGATCAACCTTAATGAAGTATGCAAGATTCATAGGGACTTGACAGGATAGATATGGAAAGGTGTTTCTCCTTCTGAGACAGTCTAGGACCAGAGGTCATAATCATAAAATAAGGAGTTGCACCTTTAAGAGATAAGGAGGAATTTTTTCTGAGGGAGGTGAATCTGTGGCATTCTTTACCACAGAGGGCTGTAGAGGTAGAATCATTAAGTATATTTAAGACTGAGATTGGCATTTTTAATCAGCAAAATAATCACAGGCTATAGAGTTCCTGCAAAAGAATGGCATTGAGTGATATCAGGCATGATCTAATTGAATGGTGGAGCAGACCTGATCGGCTGAATGGCCTACTTCTGCTCCTATGTCTAATTTTTTGCTGCTGCAGCTGAACTACTTAATAAATTAACCATCTGTCAATTACAGTCAGTTGCAGCAGTCCCATAAATGGTCACAGAATACAGTTTCCATTGTGCAATAAGGACAAAATCTTTTCTAGCATTGGCAGGTAATGACATTAAGATATGCAGTTTCAAAGATATTTTATGTTGGCCCGACATCAGGGCTTGCATAATATGACATTTCAGTTCATCTTAAGCAAAATGCTGCTACTTGTGATTGTAAATTAAGAGTAGATAACTTTTTTATCAGGTGATAATATTTTGCATTTGTAATCCATGGAAGGATAGTCACAACTGTGAAATGCTAAGTTGGAGAAATTTGAAGGGTGTCTCTGGATTTATAATTAAATATATTAATTTATGGAAACCCAATGCTGGCTCCCCATGTCTAATACTAGTGGACGACATTGTTAAGTTCGTTTTTTGACTAAATACATTATGTCGACTATAATCTACAAGTGCAAATGCCCTAGAAATGCACATGTTCTTGTGCCCAATTGTAAATAACTTGCCAAAATAGTTAATGTAGAAACGTTCTGAACAAACACAATGGCTCAGAATGTAGGTAGACAAAATGCAAATACTTTGCCCCAGGAGCTTGTCAACAAGAATTAAATGCAGGTTTTAAAGCTTGAATAACTCAGTAGGGGTCTAACCAGAGAAGGAAATATTCTCTTCAGTAATGGACACATTTTTATTATTTGTATTTTTCTCCAGTCCATCTTAAAGGTATTCAAATTGTGACAGTATGGTTCTGTTCCACTGTGGTGTGTTTTTTTTTTCTTTTCTTACTTGTGTTCTTGGTGCAGTGGTGTTTGCAGAGTTGAACCTGCCCCAGTGTTCGTTGCTTGGTCTCTTGCCCATTCTTGATTAAATCAAGCTGAGCATTCCTATGAAAACTAGAGGAAGAGGTGGGCTGCCTGCCAAACCTGCAGTAGTGACACTGTTCAAGGCAGGTCACAAAACCTCTTTTCCCCCAAACAAAACAGCAATCTCATCTTTTTGAGCACAATGCCTTGATCTGATAAACTGCATATTAATTAAAGAGAGGGGAGGATAATGTAGCCTTGTGCATACAGTACTAGTGCTTTGGTATTACATAAATGTAGAGTGGAAACACATATACTTCCAACTGAAAATTTGCTGCAGTTGGGATATTGGTGCTGTCTGTTTTCATACTTTCGTAGGATGAAATGGGAAATTGTTGTTCCAAGTGGTAAGCAGTTTAAGCTTTAAGAAAGTAAGGATTGTTTCTAGTTGCAAAGAGTTCAGTAGTAGTTTATTATTTTAAACATGATGTATTTACCAAAAGAAGGAAAAGAGAAGCTTTATTTTAAATAACATTTCTGGGCATCGTCTACATCCTGTGGTAGTTTTTTTCATTCGTCACTTGCACAATTTACAACTGGAACACACATATAGCCAGCTCATCTGTTGACTTTGGCCCATCCCCACCTCCCTGTATAAAACTGTCAATGGGGAAATGGTGACTCAGCAAAAGAGCAGGAAATGAGAATGCTGGTTCCTGTCACTAGAATGTTAATCTATGGAAAAGGAGAACTGTTTAATGTCAACTGTTTTCCTAACCTCCTCATTTACATTTACCTGGACTATTCCACTTGTGCAACTATCAGCTGTCTGGACAACAAGCAATTGTAGCGTCTGGTTTCCAAAATGTGTGCTGTCAAATGTGCTTCTGATTAGGTGACTTAATTACAGCTGTGAAAACAATGTTGATTTAAGCTTCGTAAATCCAGAGCATTTTAGTTCCTATGAGCTAACCTTGATACAGCACCACCATTTAAAAATGGGAACCTCTGAGTTGAATTTGAGTTTAAGCCACGTTGCCAGGAACAGGTTTAAGCTCCATCTAACCTGCAATGTATCACGCTTGGGAATGCTTAATACTGACAATGGTGTGCAGAATGGAAAAATGATTCCTTTGCTACCATTAAAATCCCTCCCCTAATCAAATGAAAGTTCACCAAAAATACAAATTACGTTAAAAGTGTTATACCTAGAGAATTATCTCTACAGTTGAGATGAAGACTTTTGCAAGGCTTTAATTTCACAGCTTGGCTCTTCCAAACTGTATATAAGTCCATTAGTGATAGTTTGATATTAAAGGGGTTTCAAATTAGTTACTTAGGTGATCAAGTATATTCTAACATATTCTTTAAAAAAGTGCCTTAAAAATGAAAATTCCCTAATGGTTCCATATAAATACAGTGTATGATACAGAGTGCTACAAATGGAATTTCCAAAGTTGGACACTGGTCAAGAAGTGGATTGGTTAACCTGAACTACCTCTTGATAGGACAGTGCAATTAACCTATGTATTGCCTAGCCTGGATAAGGACAGTTTCTGTTCCTGACTACTGCCCCAGTCTCACGAACTTGACTGAGTTTTTTGAAGAAGTAACAAAGAGGATTGATGAGGGCAGAGTGGTGGATGTGATCCAGATGGACTTCAATAAGGCATTTGGCAAGATTCCTCATGGGAGACTGGTTAGCAAAGTTATATCTCATGGATTACAGGGAGAATTAGCCATTTAGATACAGAACTGGCTCGAAGGTTGAAGACAGAGTGTGGTGTGGGAGGGTTGCTCTTCAGACTGGAGGCCTGTGACCTGTGGAGTGCCATATGGATCGGTGTTGGGTCCTCTACTTTTTGTCATTTATATAAATGACAAGATATCCTAACTTAATCGAGTCCCATTTGCCAGCAATTGGCTCATATCCCTCTAAAATCTTCCTATTCATATACCCATCCAGATGCCTTTTAAATGCTGTAACTGAACCAGCCTCCACCACTACCTCTAGTAGCACATTCCATACACGCACCACCCTCTGTGTGAAAAGGTTGCCCCTTAAGTCCCTTTTTATATCTGCAAACATAGAAGGTATAGTTAGTAGGTTTGCAGATGAAACCAAAATTGGAGGTATAGTGGACATCGAAGAAGGTTATGTCAGTGTATAATGGGATCTTGATCAGATGGGCCAATGGGCTAAGGAGTAGCTGATGGAGTTTAATGTGAGGTGCTGCATTTTGGAAAAGCAAATCAAAGCAGGTCTTATAAACTTAATGGTGAGGTCCAAGGGAGCGTTGCTGAACAAAGACACCTTGGAGTGCAGCTTCATAGTTCCTTGAAAGTGGAGACACAGATAGATAGGATAGTGAAGAAGGCATTTGGTATGCTTTCCTTTATTGGTCAGAGCATTGAGTATAAGAGTTGGGAGATCATGTTGCGGCTGTACAGGACATTGATTAGGCCACTTTTGGAATATTGCGTGCAATTCTGGTCTCCTTCCTATTTGGAAGGATGTTGCGAAACCTGAAAGGATTCAGAAAAGATTTACAAAGGTGTTGCCAGGGTTGGAGGATTTGAGTTATAGGGAGAAGCTGAATAGGCTGGGGCTATTTTCCCTGGAGCGTTAGAGGCTGAGGAGTGATCTTATAGACATTTATAAAATCATGAGGGGTATGGATAGGATAAATAGACAAGGTCTTTTCCGTGGGGTGGGGGAGTCCAGAACTAGAGGGCATAGGTTTAGGGTGAGAGGGGAAAGATATAAAAGGGACTTAAGGGGCAACTTTTTCATGCAGAGGGTGGTGTGTGTATGGCATGAGCTGCCAGAGGAAGTGGTGGAGGCTGGTTCAATTTCAGCATTTAAAAGGTATCTGGATGGGTATATGAATAGGAAGGTTTTAGAGGGATCTGAGCCAAGTGCTGGCGAATGGCACTAGATTAAGTTAGGATATCTTGTTGGCATGGACAAGTTGGACCGAACGGTGTCTTTCCATGCTGCACATCTCTATGACTCTAATCACTGCTGGAAAGAGTGGTAGACATTGTTTACTTGGACTTTGTTAAAGTCTTTGGCAAGGTTCTACATGTCACCTAATTAGTAAAGTTAGATCACTTGGGGTTCAGGGTGAGCTTGCCAATTAGATATAAAATTGGCTTTATGGTAGGCAACAGCGGATCGCGGTAGAGTGTTGCTTTTTGGATTGGAAACCCTTGATCAGCTTTGTTCCACAGGGATCGGTTCTTGGTCCACTTTTTTTTTACATTTCTATAAATGATTTGGATGAATATCAGAGGTATGGTTTGTAAGTTTGCAGATATCACTAAAGTTGGTGGTATAGTGGACAGTGAAGAAGGTTATCTACGATTAGAAAGATATATTGATTGCTTGTCAATGAGCTGAGGAGTGATAGTTGGAGTTTAATTTGGATAAAGGTGAGTATTGTATTTTGGTATTACAATCAAGGGCAGGGCTTACGCAATTAATGTTAGGACCCTGGGTAGTGTCATGGAGCAGAGATATATAGGGGTTCGGGTGCATAATTCTTTGAAGTTTGTGTCACAGCTAGGCAGGATGATTTAAAAGATGTTTAGCACGCTGGTCTTCATGGCTCAAAACTTTGAGTTATAGAAGTGGGGACATCATGTTGAGGTTGTATAGGACATTGGTGAGTCCTCTTCTGGAGTATTTTGTGCAGTTGTGGTCATCTTGTTAATGAAGGATATTATTAACCTGGAGAGGGTTCAGAAACAATTTACCAGGATGTTGCCTGGAATAGAAGTTTTGAGAGACAAAAATAGATTGGAAAGTCTAGGACTTTTTTTTTTACTGGAGCATAAGAGATTGAGAGGTGACCATATTGAGGATTTTAAAATCATGAGGGGCATAGGTAAGATGAATAACAATAGTCTTTTCCTTTGGGTAGGGGAGTTTAAAATTAAGGGGTATAATTTTAAGATGAGAGGAGAAAGATTTAGAAAGGAAATAAGGGGTAACCCTTATGGGTCGTGTGTGGAATGAACTGCCAGAGGAAGTAGTGGACGTATATACAGTTACAACATTTAAAAACATTTGGAGAAGTCCATGAATAGGAAAGGTTTGAAGGTATATGGGCCAAGTGTTGTGGGCATGTGGGGCTAGTTTAGTTTGGCAATATGGTTAGTGTGAACTGGTTGGACTGAAGGATCTGTTTCCATGCTCTATGACTCTGTATGTAAAGTGACCTAAGCTAATGTGACTAGATTTCAGTACAATACTTTTTGCAGTCAATTAGTCACTTGATATGTGCTGTTAAGAGTCACCAAGAACAATGGGTACTTTGCTGAGATTGCTAGTGTTCACGGCCCATACTACCGTATCTCCCAATATCATTGGGACAAAATGGAAGAACATTTTAAGAAAAAGCAAGGAAATGCTACAAGCTGTGGTCTTTCCCAAAATTGTAAACGCATACATTTGTTTTCAAGATTGTCCAGTTCTAAATTTCTAATCAACAATTTTGCTTCAAAGTGCCAGATCAAATAACTGGTGAGTGTTTGACCAGACTTTGTCTTAATTTTACAATTGTCTTTCAGATGCTTTAATGATGTTTAGCACTATCAGTGCAGTTAAGCTTTTGCCATGACCTTCTACATCCCACTGGATTCAGTCAGTGGTATTTTGCGGGGCTAAAGGTGAATTTTTAATCGGAGTCCTAATTATAAATTGGTTTAACTGCTTATGAATTAACAATCTGCTTAATAACTGTATTAAGGTGATCAATCCCTTGAGTTTTTTGAAGACATAAATTATAATCTAAAAGCACTTAAGGTTTTTATTTTTTACCCCAAATTTATAATGTTTGCTTATGTTTGATTAGAAAGTGAATTATTTGACAGATTTACATTGTAGTGTCATTTTGTATTAAATAAGATTTTTAGAGAATGAAAAGAAAGCGATTTGTATAGGGCCCATACTTTTCTATTCACCACAAGCAAACAGAAGTAAGGTAGTTAAACTTCTTGCTTTTCGTGAACAGTCAGAGGCCAGATGAGCGCCTTGCACCTTGACCACCTATTATGAAGCTCTTTGCTGCAATGTCATGTGAAAGCGAGTTAATTGGGTGAAGCTGTAGAGCATGTTAGGGGCATGGTAAAGGGTTGCTAGCTGACAGTTGAATGTCAGTGAGAGCCAGTCAAGTGTGTCTGAGGAGACAGAGGCCTGTCACAAAGTTCATATGGACTACAGCACTGTTAGAGAGCTGAAATGTGGGTTAGTGTCAGACTCTAGCATTATTGCATGCAGACACCTCAGCTTTCATGCTGTATATGTCAACTATTGTTACTCTTATTTCTGTTCTTCAAAGTTCCGGCATTCAAATGATTGGACAAAGCATTTCAGTGCTCCTTATATCAGTGGAATGCGATCATATGACATTCAGGAGATTATGAAAAGGGATTTGTGTGAAAAATAAATAATTTCTCCACTTGTTACATTTTGAAACTTGGAAATCAACTATGGATTCTTAAAAGGTGTAATCTATTAATAAATTCTTGACATTGTCTTCGTATTATATATTTTAGTACCTCCAATCCAATATAAATGCAGCAAAACACATACCAAGTTATTTATTTGTACAATTTTGCCTTTAGATTTAGTGAGAAATGACCTGATTAGTTGCTAATTTGGTTTAAACAACTATCTCCATTGGTATTATTAATTATATTTTGCTAAGGTAATATGCACTATAAAATTTTAATAGGCAGGTTGATGGAAAAAAAATTCTAAACTACATTGTTACATAAGGTAATTGAGTCAGACAAAACAATTGAATGTACTTAACACATTCTGGGTTTATGTGACGTACAACATTTGTGTTACCTACTCAACTATTTAGACTGACTAGAAGTAGCTGTTTTTGGTGATGTAAACTTCTAGGAGTAAATTATTTTCTTACACCACCAAACCAGTAACTAAATCTTTTCATTGAAAGAAAATGCACACAATTTAATATTAAAACAGGACCAAATAGGGAAGTATTTTCTCCTACTTGAAATGACCCAATGATTCACTATGCAAGATATTAGTTATATTCAACCATTCCTTTAAATTAAATATTTGACTAATAATTCTAATTTTACAAAATCCACCATTAAATAAAAAGATTGCACTGGATGAAATGCAAATTTGTGGACAGAGATTTATAATATCAAATAGGATATTAGTTGATTCCACTAAATTGACAAATTAAGTTTAAAAATGCATTCCTCTTTTTTAATTTACATTTTAAAATACAGGAAATTTATTTCAACTCATTATACAGTACTTAGAGTGATAAGCCATCAAGCTTTAAAAAAGTTTGAATTTTGAAGTTCAGTGAATTACAGATAGCTACAAGCTATAAAATAGCATAATATTAAAAATCTACATGAAAAGGACTTTTAAAAAGATTTACAAATCTAATAACATTTTAATGACCCAAGTAGTAACATACTAAGCCAGTATTTCACCAAGGCTAATAATGTAAAGGGAATTTCTGTTTTACAAGGCAATGTTATGATCTAAACTACGCTGCAGCTTGCTACAGTACAAAGATTCCCCTTCCCTAAATGTGATTTTGTTAAAAAAAAACTTTTATTTCAATTTGCCACATTATTGGGTTTGATCTCATTGACATATACCTACATTAGTGTACAGTCTAATCTAATTGAATATGTATTAACTTATTTTCTAATTTTAACATTTCTTTTTGTCAATTGAGAAATAAACTATTTGTTCAACAATGTAGTCATCCTGTTTTTGGGACCACTATAAAAGGGACTTTCCTCTCATCTCCCAGTACAAGAGTTGCTTGCAAACAAGTTTACTTCATCCAGATAGGTGAATTTGATCTTTGACAGTAGGATTACAATTGGCGATAGAAAATTAGCTGTCCATTATCTGCCAGTGGAAAAGAAATCTGGGTGTAATGTAAAATGGCTATCATCAATTTCCTCTCCAATGTCAAGAACCAATTTCACCCAAAATCTCTTGTAATGGCTACTAAGGGCTCTGCTGGGAACTTCAGTATCTATTCCTAAATAACTTGTACCATTTGCACAAATATATAGTTAATTGTGTTCCCAGTTTAATGTTTCCACTTGGTAATTTGTGAATAGAAAATTGTGCATGGTGTGTTTAATGAATATTTTTGTTTAAGACCATGATTTAGATTCAATTTAGGATTATTTGTATTATTGTCCTATCTGACCTGAGGATGCTTCATAATATGCCTTGCTGCAAAGTGCAAGATATCATTTCCAGTAACATTCATTTTGCTATCTTAACAAATAAACAAATCTTACAGTATGATAACTTTCTTTAAAATTCATAATGAATTTTGGTTTTACAGCAAAGAATGAATTACAGCATTTTTCCAACAATTATTGAATTAGATCACATCAGTTTTGAATAAATTTGTGCTTTAATTAAAGTTTTATATCTTGTATTTTTACAGTAATCTCACTGAAATGCTAAAAACAATTAAATATTTATGAGAAAGAACGTTATAAAAGACTTATGAATTTCTGGAATGATCAGCTTTTTGGTGTTAAATCTATGATCAGAGATAGGAAAATTAGTACCATGAGAAACACAGTGTATTTATTTTTACATTTTTATAGACTAAATTTTGTAACTGTGGTTAAATGTAATTACTGTTGATCCTGTAACAAAGCTGACTCATACTTTAGTTTGTTTCAAAAACTTGTTTGCTTTTATGTGATTGTGAGTAGCATAGAATCAGTTGGCATGAGGACATTGCTTAATAATATAATTCTCCAATTAGTCTAAATAGTGGTAACATCATTTCTTGCTGTAATGCATCACAACTTGATGTGGTGGTTAGTCTGATAACATAATTTATGGTAAAATTAGCTGAACTCCTGTAAAAAGACTAATCTTACATTCAAGAAGTTTCAATATTACAATTTACAGATTACTATACAGAATGAAATTTTAAAATATATAACTCTGTTTTACTCATTTAGTAATTCACATCAAGAGATATTTGATTATTCTATGATGGAAAACTTCCAATCATTAGTTTTAAAGCCATGGTTACAGCTATCCATTCCTGATTAAAGAATTACACAGAGATAAACATTTTTACATGAAATCTAGTTGGAAAATGAGGAAACAAGTGCAGAATGAGCAGACAATAGAAATGTTCAAAAATATGTCATTAATTATAGAAAAGAAGTAAAAGGTTTCAAGATTTTAGATTTTAATTCTTATATGGATGTTTACCATTTCATGGTAAATTACACCGATTAACTTTTAATTTTATTTAAAATTTGCAAGTTGTGGCTCTCACAACTTCATTTTAACTTGGAATACAAAATGTGTTGAAAATGTTAGAGCTATCGAGACTAAACCATAAATCCTGGCATAATGTAAACCGTGAAAAGAAGTTTAACATTGTTTTCAATCTTGTTCCTAGTGAAGAATCTGGTTTAGCAATTAGAAGCTGAAAAAGTTTAAAGTGAATTCTAAGTCATCTATTGCTCACTTTGACATGATGGGAATTGTTAACTGGCATTCAGAAACATTGTTGTGTCTGACAATGGAAATGCTTGTGGAAAGAAGGATGCCTGATCTGAATAATTATTGCCAGCAAATGTAGACAGTACTGTCTGTACAAATCGTTATGGCCTCTCCACTTATCATGTCATAGTCCCAGAGGGGCAGAAAGGATCACATTACATGTATGATTATGAAGAATTCTGCTGAGTTGAATCGTCAAATGATTTGGACTTAAACATCTATGTGGATTCATCATGGTGAAGTGAATAGATAAGCCTGACTTGTAATGCAAGTTGTTTAAGATACCTTATGTAGCCTAATGCAAAGAATGCATTTCATTTCTACATGTAATAATGTACTCTTAAACAGAATGTTACCTGCACAAATCTGTCTCAGAGACAAATCAGATCTAAATAAATTTGACAAGTTATCTTGAGCTAAGATGTGCATGTAATCAACCCCTTTCACTAATGCAGAGAATGCTTTTCACTGATGGTAAATGGTCCAATTTCTCTTTCCTTGTTGTTCAATGTGAAAAGAATGTTCTGACAGTAAAATGCAATTCAAAACTTGTTCAATGAAGGAAATGGAACTTTAGTGCTGTGATAAAGGAGAAAGAACAGAATTGTTTAGAAACATTTAAATCAAGTTGAGAAACAAATCGAAAAGAAAACCAGATATATTTAGAAGTGACTTGTTTTTTGAATTATTTGCACTTGTATTTACTTAGAAAGACCTAGATTAAATCTGGAAAATTTTCAGTACACATAATAATGTCAAGCTCATTGATCTTGTCATAATAGAGAAGTACTATATGCCAGAATGGTTGAAAATGTATATGAGTATATCCGTAGTAATATGTGGAGATCTGAAACTATACTTTTGTGTTTGTACTTCCTTTGTTCAGCTTAACATCTTCCATTTTACACAGTGGGAGAAAAGTCTAGGAACTTATTTTTCTAGAGCCCAAAGTAACTGTTTCTGTAGAGACCAAATTGTACCACTTGGAAAAGTACCAGGGAATATTTTTGTAATCTAATAAGTATTGAACTCTCACAAATGGAATGGATATAATTCTTTTGGTAAGGAGAAACAAACTTTGTAAAGAGGTTTTGGTGTAATTTTACAGATGTAAGGAGATGTTACTGAAAACAGCATAATTAAAATCCTTCTTATTTATTAATCTTGTATTAAAATGTTTTCATTTGCACTGACGGCAGTCTGACCGGATAGAGTGATCTGAGCACAAATTTTCTGTGAAAGGGGAATGTGTACTGAATGCTTCTCTGCAAAGTTTGTAGAAATTATACTCCTTGGAAAAATTCCTGCCAACAGATGGAGAACCATTCCCCTTTAACTCTGAATAATGCCTCCCAGCATTTTACCTTGATGTCTTCTGCTGGGGAAGTTTCATTTATCACATACAGAAGCTCAAAATCTATTTGGAAACGGTTCAATGCAGGTTAAAACTCTTTTTTTTCCCTTTCAACTGTTGCAGATGCTGCTTCTTTATTCATTGGCCAAAACCAGAATAAATCTGGTTTAGGTAGGTTATTGGGAATCTATTCAAAAATGTTTTTTAGAAGGCACATTTAATAATATTTGTACATTAAGTGGAGAATCTAAAGCTGGAATACATTTGCTTGATGCTTTTCCTGCTGTGGGAGTGAAATTTTGCAGGAGGTTCAGCAGAAATCTAATTTTATACTGCAGTTATGCTAGTGTATTGAGAGACTTATAAGGAATTCACACCCCATGTATATTATCGTCAGAGACTCGATCATAACATTGTTATGGCGATCATCAGTCAGATAGACTTTCGTTTTACCTCTTTCCCATTATTGTAAATTATATATAGGATATGGATTCAGAGTTTTGAAAGCCAATAGTTATAGTTTTTGCTTTGGAAAATCAGTGTTTACTGAGGCAGGTTTTTAGTTTATAAAGCATTCTAGTCACTTTCTGTGCTTGCATTTTCTAAATGACCTCATGTTGTACAGAATTGTTAATTTACCTTTTTATACCAGTTTCAATGGGAAGGATAGATTTGCATAGCAGAAAGCAAGCATCTAGATTTGTAATTGCACCGTTTATACAAATTGTTTAAATCTTTTATGTGTTTCCTCTTCCTTCTCTTTCACCATCTCTCTCTCCATCCCCACATTTCCTTCCCCCTGCCTTCCCACATGCCCCGTTTTCCTCTTAATGCAGTCCATCAGAACCCATTTCGATCAACTATACGCTTGCCATTCACAAACAAACTTGTCACAAGAGAAGAGAAGCCAGGAATTTGGCCCCTTGCAGCCAGAAATGGAGACTTCACACAGTTTTCTGAGGGAGACCCCACAGAAAAATAGACCATGTTCCCAATCTTCATCCTCTCTCCATGTTAGTCAATCCACTGGATCCTTGAAAACAGAACACGATGGTTTCCATAGTACGTTTAGATTACAATTGTAAAGTCTATTTTTTTTTGCAGTTGTCTGAATTAAGTAAACACCAGCTCTTTTGATATGAGGGCAATTATAAGCAAACCTGCATTCATGTTAGAGTAATTGATTGAAAACCTTTTTTGAGCTTGTATGTGTGGTTAAACAGATCATCTCTTATTTATGTTTAATTTTCATTTTATTATTGAATAGCTATATTTTAAATGCAAAAAAGTGACACATTTTAAGTAATTTTGCATAGGCTTAAAATCAATAAGCCATTTCAGTCTCTATCTATCAAAGTTTTTTTATACATGTCTGTTTCAAAGTAGGATGCAGCACTTTAATAGGATCACTAAAGCTATTTGAAATGTATACCAATGATTCCTGTCATTTCATGGCAGCCCTGCCATGGTTCACTGAGCCCCCTCTTCTCTCTTGTCAACTGAACTGAAGACAAGCATTTAGTTGCAAACTTTAAACAGGTTGTGCAGAGCAGAGATGATGTGACTGGTTTTTCTCAGCACAATAATGTCACTCCTGGTCAATGTGAGAAGGTCAGATTGCCTCTCACTGAGCTACATGATGATAGCATTGCCTAGTTGAACGTACGGAGTTAACTGTTGGATCTAGTCCCCACAGACCCTCAATCTCATCCCCTTATCGGTTATTGTCTGTTAAGAAAAGGTGAAACAACTGTACTGTGCGGAATGGGGATGACATGTTTATGTACTGTGCAAGGTCAGTTCCTGAATGAGTGTCACTGTTGTAACTAATCCATTTAATATGTTCACAGACTTTTTGACGTAATTGCTACTTTGGCCTTTGTGGCACATAGAAACTGGCTTAGTATCCTGGAACCATTGCAGTTAAGATAATCACACTGACCCCAAGTCATGCTCCAGATGCTGACTGGCACTGCAGAACTCTGATTTTGAATTTAGGCACTTCAGTACCAGATGTGGAGTAAAACCGTGTCACTGGATTCACCTTGTTTCATAACAAACATGTACAGATTGCCATTCATTTTTATTGAAGTGATAGAGTATACCTCTTAATTTTAACCTATCCATGTCTTAAAGGGAATATATTGGAGCATCAAAATGGAAATGGGAGCAAACCTAAATGGTGGATGATTAAATAAAGAAGAAAAACATAGAAACAAGAATTTTCGAATCTCATAGTTGATTAACCCCTACTCCACACAACCCCTGTTCTCTTTCCCCACCACCAAAAAACAACACAAGCATCGTTTTGGAACTGTAGCTTTTGCCCTGCATTTTCTGCTTTGTAACACACACAAGTAAAAGGCTCATGTCAGGCCAAGATGTCAGGGAGTTGACATGAAGCCCCTGTGACATTTCAGCTCGAAAGAGCAAGTGTCTTGCAACCAACTGGTCAAATATCAAATAATAGGTCAGGCAGGAAGGAACTGAGTGCTAACCACAAGGCAGGTTCTGGCAACATCTTTGACAAGCCTTTAGGTGCTTGCAATTTATGAAGTGATATTCATTTGGTAATCAGTATATAGTCCCTTGTTTAATGGGTTACTGTTATTGGTTAATGTCTTTAACCCCATAGGTGCAAGCATTACTTTGTCTGGAATTCTATGAAGAATTTGTAAGATTTCTTTAAAAACTGAACAATTGAGTCATACAGTGCTCTTTTACACAGTCACTGAGAGCACCATGAAATTAAATCAGTTTTTGATTTTTGGAACAGTCATTTTTTTATAAAAGTCTTCTCATTGAAACAATACAATATTCTTTATTAAATTATTGAAATATTATGAGGCATGTTTTATGCAAACTATTTGCCTGCCAGTTTGAAACACGTTTGATCATCAAGAAAAAAAGTGGCTGTGCAGTAAAACTACTAAAATGAGGTACAATTTTCTCCCCCGGAGGTGGCAACAAGAGGAAATAATTGCACAAGTTGGCTTTGAAAGGATAATTACTCCCTTGTCCCCTTTATCAGTTAAAGGGCAAAAAGGTTCATTAGGGATCTTCTCAATTCGTCTGCTAAAAAGCTCAGTTAGCTGCCACTTAGAGCCATGCCACCTCCCTGATTATCTATAGCTAGCAAGGGAGAAAGCCAAACTGGGGACTCAGTTTGGCCGAATCTGGGGTGAAAGAAGGCACAGATAAAGGACAAATGTGTGACCCTTACCTCTAACCCTCGCTGTGAAAAGCACAAATGTATCCTCTGAAGAGTAGGACTTGACGAATAGTTTTTAGGACCCAGAAGCTGCAAATCTACGCTTGCCCAATAGTTTCTGGCTGGCCAGAGACCACTGTTGAGGCTTATGAATTAACAAATGGGCTAAGTTTACATTTTGGTTCAATATCCAGATCTAGCAAGTAGAATTTGACAATAAAATAGTGTAGGCAGCATTTCCTGTTTCCCAAAATAAATCATTGACTCGTACATGATAATCATATTGAAACCTGTTATTTACTGGATTTCTAATTATTGTATTAAAATCTAAAAACTTCCTCACAAGTTGTTTTTGGTTTAATTTCCAGAATCTGCATTTATCTTCCTTTTTCATGCAGTGATTGATTTAGTTGATTTTCTTTATCTGTGTAAATATGTAATTTTATACTTTGTTTGCTATCATCAATGATGGTTGAAATGTGCTGAATGTTTTATTTTATTTATTAAAAAATTCATGTTATATGTTTTATTGAAGCAGTGAATTATTTTATCATATGTCTGGTATTCTACATTTTGGTGCTGATATTTGCGAATCTTTGTCATTTTTACATATTTTTGCGTATCTGCAATCTCTAACAACAGGGTAGCAGATTGACTAACAATGAACAAGTTGGTAATACTGTTTTACCATTTTAACTCAACCCATCATTTTGGATTGAAACTATAAAAAATCAAATCATATTCTCAGCACAAAGTCTTTGGGAGCAATTCCTGTCTTCAATTTTAAATTGGCTAGCCTTGTTTTAAGCCCTCAACTATTGATCAAATAGCATTCAATTTGCCAGCCTGTTCTTGTTCACATAATTATTCTGAACTTAGGAGGATAGAATTGTGTGAAAATTAAACTTAAAGAGATAAAGATAATTAACAGGGTGGGGGGCTCACTATAAAGAGGAGTATTTAAAGATATCTTAACCTATCAGCAAATGTTTCCAAGGTTGAATGGGCATGTGATCAAATTGATCACATCTGCCATCTTGAGGAACCCTTGAGGTGTAAGTGTTTAGCTGCAGGTAAATCAAAACACTGCTCCCCCTCTTTGGCTGGTGGTGCTGTGTGAGTCACAGGATCTTTCCCTCCACAGTTGAATTTTGACACAGTCGGTAGAGGTCCTGTACGAGAGCAGCTCACCAATTTAGCCAAGGTATCCTTCCTTGCATATTTATTAGGCCAACATAACCATTATATAAGATCCATTAATATTTCAATGTGGGACTTAGGAAAGATAGAGAATTTGAGTTCATTGTCAAGTATTCAGATTTTGACCAAAAATTGGAAATCCTCTCTGTTCTGGTATGCAAGTTCAGGAAGGATGACCCAATATAAGGTTGGTTGTTAATGTTGAAGCAAGATTCAGATTTTGATGTGACATTGATCAGCACATGCTAATTTAATGCTTTGAAATATAAGAACATCAGAATTTGTTTAACTTCGCTTCACATCTTTAGTGGCATTTATTGTATGATGGCAGGTGTGTGTGTGTGTAGTTTTTTATATACATTTACACACATATATAGTAAATTTCCCAACTTCATAATGAGTCAGAGGTTGTTTTCATTTTGCCATGTCAATTTAATTTAAGGTGATTGAGTCAAGGTTTTATTGGTGCATTATTGGAGCATATTTGTTTGGAATTTAAATTAGTAACCTTAATAATTGTTAAGTGTTTGATTAACTACTATCTCTTTGTCCTCTCTTTTAATCCTCCAAGTTTCATTTTTGTGTGTTACACAAAATTGCTTGCCCTACCAGTTGTTTATTTATTAGGCCCTTCAGCAGAGCAAAAGTCTGATACTGTGCTGTTAATCTGACAGAAAGCCGATGTAAATATAACACTTACATCTCAGTTTCCATTTGTCTGAAATGTCCAGTTAGTCATTCTGCTGGAAACAATGGTTTTAAAAAGATGACAAATCAGAGCTTGAATCTTTCATAATATTATCTTGACCATGAAAGAACATGTGGAAACGTCATAGTGGCCGAGGAGGTAAATGAGCCACAGGGTGGGCTAAAAATTGATGAAAAGGAAATTTTCTATTATTCATTCATAGCTCATGGGTGTCACTGACTGGCCAGCATTTATTATCTAGTCCTACTTGCCCTTGAGAAGGTGTGAGTTTCCTTCTTGAATTGCTGCAGTCCACATGCTGTTGGTTAACTCACAATGGCCTTAGAGAAGGAATTCCAGATTTTGACCTATTGACAGAAGAAATGCTGATATATTTCCAAGCTAGGATGGTGAGTGGCTTGGAGTGGAGCTTGTGGGTCGTGGTGTTCCCATGTATCCGTGTCCCTTGTCCTTCTAGATGAAAGTGGTTGCAAGTTTGGAAATTGCTGTCTGAGCATCTCTGTTGAATTCATGCAGTGCATCTTGTAGATTGTACGCTGCTGCTACTGAGTGTACTGCTGCTACTGATGGAGCGAGTGGATGTTTAGGGATATGGTGCAAATCAAGCAGCTGCTTTGCCCTGGATGGTGTCGAGCTTCTTTGAGTGTTGTTGGGGCTGCACCCATGCAGAAATGTGGGGCTCATTCCATCACACTCCTGGCTTGTGACTTCTACAAAGTGGACAGGCTTTGAGGAGTCAGGAGGTGAGTTATTTGCTGCAGTATTCCTGCTCTTGTAACCACTGTGTTTATGTGGTGAGTCCAGTTGAGTTTCTGGACAATGGTAATCCCCAAAATGTTGATACCTGGGGATTTGTGATGGCAACATCATCGAATGTCAAGGGGTGATGATTAAATTGTCTCTTATTGGAAATGGTCATTGCCTGGCATTTTTGCAGCACTTATCAGCCCAAGCCTGAATATTATCCAGATCTTGTTACATATGAAACATGGACTGCTTTAGACTTGAGGAGTCATGAGTGGTGCTGAACATTATGCAATCATGGATGAACATCCCCACTTCGGACCTTATGACGGAGAGAAGGTCATTGAAACAGTTAAGATGATCAAACCTGGGATGTTATCCTGAGAGACTCTTGGAGTGATGTCCTGGAGCTGATATGACTGACCTCCAAAAGCCACAGTCATCTTCCTATGTGCCAGGTATGACTCTAACCAGCAGAGAGTTTGCCCCCTGATATCCATTGATTCCAGTTTTGTTAGGGTTCCTTGATGCCACACTCTGTTAAATGCAGTCTTAATGCCAAGATATTAGAAATATAGTCTTATTAAAGTTATTAAGTCACTTTTGAACTGAATAAGATGCCTCTGAGGAAAGCAATAATGCAAATTGCAGAGTTACTGTGTTTAATCTTTAAACCTTAGATAAGTGATGGCACCAGGGGACTGGAGAAGTACAAATATTATGCCCTTGCTCAAAGAACAGTATGTAAACCTGTCACTTTAACCTCTGTGGTGGGAATGGTTTTAGAAGTAATTCAAGGCAAAGTTTTAGAGCTTCAAGCAATCTGAATAGCTATCCATTTGTGCAATGCCACTGGGAGCAATGGCAGTGTTGCAATGCACCTAGTAGTATTCCAGGATCCCCGAGGGGCCATAGACCAGGGTGAGATGTGGGTCATGAATTGGGGAGGTGAATGTAAGCTGCAAGGCATGGGGGTAATTCCACCAGATCCCAGGTAGAAAGGCCGAGTGCTTATTGAACAAGGGACTTGCTCCCTGTACCCCGTAGCTCACAAGTAAATATGCCAGAGTTCATATTTGGACCTTCCCACAAGTACTTGAATATTAGTGGCAATGGAATTAGACCTTGTCCACTCAGCATGGCACGGTAGGAAGTGTGTCCCTAAACTTTCTTCAGGCTAGAGACAAGAAGTTTTATCCAACACCCTCCAGCTGAGTTAAATGTCCACCTGTCTCTAAACTCACCTTGGTGAGGGCCAGGCATCAGGCAGGCAGGCAGTAAATTCAGTCCTGTGTTTTTCTCCTATATGTGTGAACTGGATCAATCGTCTCCACATTAAGATTATGCCAATATTTCACTAAATGGATACCAAAATTCTTTCCTTCCCATCTGCCTGTAACTCATCCATTGAGTATGTGGACTGGGAACTCACTGTGGGGAGAAAAAATGGGCACAGATATCAGCATCTTGAATATGTTTCTGTCTTCAAAACATATAGAGTATTTTGAAAACACTTGATATGGTCATTGCTAAGAGAATGTTTCCCCTTGTAGGCAAATCTAGAACCAGGGGCTAAGGTGCAAAGGGTCTCTTTTTACTTGAGAGCAATTTCTTGTGTTTTTTGTATGGTGGAACCGGCTTGACGGGCACAATATCTTGCATTACAGATCTATGATCAAACATGTTAGATTTTGAAAGTCATTCATTTAAACTAACTGCATGTAAAAGGCAAACTACTGTAACTTATTTGTTAGGAGTTGACCTCGGCATACAAACTGCATCATCTGATGCTAATGTCAGTCACCTGATGCTAATGTCTTGAAGATTATTTGTATCTTTCCCCAAGTGCAAAATTCTTTGCGGGCAATAGCACTTGAATATAATCATTAAAAGAGTTCCTATGTTCACGAATTGGAAAAAGCTTTAGATGGATCTCAAAGTTTTTTAAACATGCAGACAATTCACTTACTGTGTTTCTTCCTTCGTATGATATCAGTGAAGTCATTGCTTTCATACTTGCAGCTTGCTCCCATCAGCAGATCAATACAAATTTTTATCCTACTTCCTTTTTCTCTGTCACTGAGATAGCATTAAGGTCATGCTTCATGCATAGTTGCACGGGATGGTGCCACTAATTTGGTCACAATAAATCACTAAGCCAGCATTATCAGCCCTCATTTATCTCTGCATCAGCAGTTTCTATACATTCCAATTTTTATCAATGTACCAAATTACCCACTCTGGCCTGGCACTTTGCTGTCTTGTATTTCATTCAGAATGTACATTCAAGTCTCATTGAAACACAGACATGAGAACGTAATTTAGGAACAGAGGAAAAAAAAACCTTGGTTTCATGAAATGTGTTGGTGGTTTAGCAGATTGTAGTTAAATTATTAAGAGCTTAGATTATGATACCAACATCTTATTGTACATCCATATTGATTTGTGAGAGTGCACATTAATAAAGAAGACCTTTTAAATTGTATTAGTGTTTTGAATTGGAAGAGAGTATTTTGTGTTGGTTTAGAATAAAAATAACTCTTATGTGGTTTCTGAAAAATATCTTTTGACTCTTGTGAAGAGATTATTAAAACTGAACTGTGGCTTTGAAAAACTGCATAAATCAAATGTAAAATAAAATGAAATCCTTGAACTGTCTGAGAATTTTTTAGAAAAGCCAAAATGTATTAGACACTTTCAAATCTTCATAGTAGACTGGAAATCAGAAATGGCTGCATGGAAAAGGAATCTTTATTTGAAAACAGTCAATCTATACATGTCATATCAAGTAAATGGCAAAGAAAAAATATTTTTAATGGTTAAAAGAGAAAGTATGAAGTGCCATTTAGTCTTGGATCAGTGAAGTCTCAGTTCGTAACATGTGAATGGTTCTTTGATAGAACACATAGCAGTACTGGTGACATGTGGAAAATTATCCAGGTATCTTACATTAGTCTCGTTTCAAAATTGAATTACATGTTATTTTGTGTTACTGCTGACCTACTCTGTCATGTTTCATCCATTTTATCAAGCTGTTCAGTATCATTGGCAACAGCCTGCCAACAAAGCAAAGAGGGCCATCAGAGTTGTGCTGTGCTCTAAAGCAATGTTATAAAAGCATTTTCAGGTAAAGTTACATAGAAACAGAATTCAGCCCCACTGGTTTGTATTACCATCAGTCTTCACCCCCTTTATCTCATTATATCCTTCCATTTCTTTCTGTCTGATGGCTATATATCCATATGTGGCTTCCACTATAACAAATATTTGTCTTCCAGGTACAGACTTCACAAAGTCATTTAATTAGCTTGTTACTGATCTGTACCTCAGCGACATTTGCTCAGATTTGCTCCACATTCCTTTTTATATTTACCTGACAAACATCTATGAAACTGAATTATTTCAATTAACTCTCAGCCTTTTGGTTGTTCGAGGACTGCTTCACCCAATCTAACCATTGACATGCATTTTTAAAATTCAATCATAGGATGTGGGCATCTCTGGCTGGCCAGCGCTTATTGACCAGTTCTGGTTGCCCTTCTTGAACCATTTCAGACCACAAGCTGTAGTTTAACCCACAATGCCATTAGGGAGGGAATTCCAGGATTTTAACTTAGAAACAGTGAAGGAATGGCAATATATTTTCAAGTGAGAATGGTAAATGACTTGGTGGGGAACTGCAAGTTCCTTGTACTTCTAGATGGAAGTGATTGTGGGTTTGAAAGGTGCTATCTGAGGATCTTTGGTGAATTTCTGCAGTGTATCTTGTAGATAGTCCATAATGCTGCTACTGAGTGTCAGTGGTGGAGGGAGTGGATGTTTGTAGGTGTGGTGCCAATCAAGCAGACTGCTTTGTCCTGGTTGGTATTAAGTTTCTTGAGTGCTCTTGGAGCTATACTTATTGAGGCAAGTGAGGTATATTCCATTATACTCCTGATTTGTAGATGATGAACAGGCTTTAAGGAGTCAGGAGATGAGTTATTCACTGCAGTATTCCTAGCCTCTGACCTGTTGTTGTAGCCACTGTTTATACGATTAGTCCAGTTGACTTTCTGGTCAGTGATAACCCCAAGGATGTTGATAGTGGGAAATTCAGTGATGGTAACACCATTGAATTCAAGGGGTGATGGTTAGATTGTGTCTTATTTGTAATAGTCATTTGTATGGTGCTTGCCACTTGTCAACCTAAGTCTGGATAGCGTCCAGATCTGTTGCATTTGAAAATAGACTGCTTCCTATTTGAGGAGTCGTGAACAGTACTGACATTATGCAATAATTGGTGAACCATTCCCACTTCTGACCTTATGAGGGGAAGGTCATTAATGAAGCAGCTGAAGATGGTTGGGCCCAGGGCACTACCCTGAGGAACTCCTGCAGAGAGATCCTGGAACTGAAATGACTGACCTCTAACAACACAACTATCCTATGAACCAAGTATGACTCCAACCTACAACGTTTGTCCCCAGGTACTCATTGATTTCAGTTTTGCTAGAACTCCTTGATGCCACACTCATTCAAATGTGGCCTTGTTGTCAAAGGCTGTCACTCTCACCTCATCTCATCTGGAATTCAGCTCTTTATATCCATGTTTGAACCAAGGCTGTAATGAGGTCAGGACTGAGTGATCCTGACAGAACCCAAACTGGACAGCAATGAGCAGGTGCTGCTCAATAGCATTGTTAATGACACCTTCTATCATTTTACTTATGATTGAGAATAGAATAGTGGTAAATAGCTGGGTTGGATTTGTCCTTTTTTATGTACAGGACATACCTGGGCAGTTTTCCACATTGTCGGGTAGATGACGATGTTGTAACTGTAACTAGAAGAGTGTGGTTAGTGGAGTTGGAAGTTCTGGAGTACAGGTTTTCAGTACTATTGCTGAAATGTGGTTAGAGCCCATAGTTTTTGAAATATCCAGTGTCTCCAACCATTTCTTGATACGCGGAGTGAATCAAATTGGCTGAAAACTGGTATCTATGATGCTGGAGGAGGCAGAGATGGATCATCTGCTCGACATTTCTAGCTGAAGGTTGTTGTGAATGCTTCAACCTTTTGCGCTGATGTGTTGGGCTCTTTTGTCATTGAGTATGGGGATATTTGTAGAGCCTCCTCCTCCAGTGAGTTGTTTAATTGTCCACCACCATTCATGTCTGGATGTGGTAGGACAGCAGAGCTTACATCTAATCTTTTAGTTTTGGCATAATTTAATTCTGTCTATCACTTGCTGCTTATGTTGTTTGGCATGTAAGTAGTTCTATTTAGTAACTTCACCAGGTTGAAACCTCATTGTAGGTATGCCCTCCAGCACTCTCCATTGAACCAGGCTGATCCCCTGCCTTGATGGCATTGAGTCAGTGGAGGATATGCTGGGCCATGAGGTTGCAGATTGTGCTGGAGAGCAATTCCAGGACTATTGATGGCCCACAGTGCCTGATAGATGTCTTTGAATTGCCAATCTATTCGAAGTCCCATTTTTCACAGAGATAGTACCACACAATACAGTGGAGGTTTTTCTCAATGCAAAAGCAAGACTTCAATGCCACAAGGACTGTACGGTGGTCACTCGCCGATACTGTCATGGAAAGATGCATCTGCAGCCAACAAATTAGCACAGATGAGGTCATGTACATTTTTTTTCTCTTGTCAGTTCCCTCACCACCTGCTGCAGATCCGGTCTAGCACTCTGTCCGTTAGTACCCAGCCAGTTGATCAGTAGTACGAGTGCTGAGCTTGGTGGTGGATATTGAAATTCCCACCCAGATAATTAATCTGTAATTTGACTGCCATTTTATAAAACATTTAATCCAATAATGGAAATTTCATTATTCGTATATGAATTCATAAATCTACCTAACAGCCCCACACACTGTGGGACAAATGAGAAAACGTGGAATAAACCATTGGCCAGCTAATTTGTAATACTC
Source organism: Chiloscyllium punctatum (assembly GCF_047496795.1). Taxonomy (NCBI): domain Eukaryota; kingdom Metazoa; phylum Chordata; class Chondrichthyes; order Orectolobiformes; family Hemiscylliidae; genus Chiloscyllium; species Chiloscyllium punctatum. The sequence continues at coordinate 131,316,295 of NC_092740.1, forward strand.
GAGTGGCATATATGATCTTAAATTTTAGACTAGTGTAGTCTGACATCACAAGGAGGACATGGTGAGGGAGTCTGTCCTCATCCTGAAATTCTGAAGAGTAGCTCAATTCAATTAGAAAAATTGATATGGTTTGACCCAATTAATAAATTGATATATATGGAAGTTACGACTTGAAAACATCTACTTGGCTCAACCTGTCAGTATTGGCATTTGCTCTTCAAACAAAACAAATAATTATTATAATCCCATTTACCCACACAGTTTACATATCCTTTAAATTGTTATTCGTCTACCGCTTCAATCTAATCTGGAATGTTGACATAGTTTCTGTTTCAAACATAGATCAGGAAATGAAATTCATAGCCTCACGATCTAAATCAACAGTCTCATAACAGTGATTTTTAGACACTCAGAAATTTTACCAAACTATACCAAATTATATGGATTACTGTCCTGTACACCCTGCATTCTAGATATCTAAATTCCTTGTGAGCTCTTTGAAAGTAATGTGGAAAATCAACCATTCGTACTTTGAATCTTTATTTGCCTTCCTTTAGATAGTTTCTAATTTACCTGTTCAAAGAACACCAGCACTGCACCACAAGGGCCCCATTTGCCTTCCTATAAGTTTTTGACTTGGGACTAAAAGTGCAAAGCCAGATAAGATTTACCGATCTCAGATTCACTCACAAGGAAATTGAGTGATGGATCGATAACATGCAGTCATTATTTCTTCCTATATGTTGGCTTACTATCAGAATTTAGATCAGAGTGGTGCTGGAAAAGCTCAGCAGGTCAGGCAGCATCCGAGGAGCAGGAAAATCGACATTTCGGGCAAAAGCCCTTCCTGATGAAGGGCTTTTGCCCGAAGTGTCGATTTTCCTGCTCCTTGGATGTTGCCTGACCTGCTGTGCTTTCCAGCACCACTCTGATCTAAACTCTGGTTTCCAACATCTGCAGTCCTCACTTTTGCCTTACTATCAGAATTGACAAAGGGCCATAGAGAAACTTCTACAAAAAATCAATTTATGAATTAGGTCAAAGCATTAACCCAAACAATTGCCCTTTTGGCCCAAACAACAATGGAAACCCATGATAAATTCAGGAGACTTTTTTTTAACAGGGAAATCTTAATATGGTATGTGTGAAACTAAAAACAAAAAGTGCTGGAGAGACACATCAGGGTCAAGAAGCGTCTGTGGAGGTAGAAACAAAGTTAATGTTTTGAGTCTAATATGCTGCTTCTTTGGAACTGTAGCGGGCTGGAATATGATGACTTTTCCAACCCACTTCTTTTCTGAAGAAGCGTCATATTGGACAAAAACATTCACTGTTTTGCTGTCCACAGATGCTCCCAGACTTGCTATGTTTCTCCAACACTTTGTTTTTATTTCATATATCCCAGATCTGTAGTACTTCACTTTTATTATATGTGTGAAGCTTTCTGGGATTTTTGCCATCCACTGCCAAGTATACTGAGAATAACAGGCATGCAACAATATTTATAAAGTTTATTTTCTTACTCGTATGTCATAAAAATTGACAATGCAGAATTTTGGAGTAAACCATTAGCAAGTGCTAGGGAAACATTTTAACTTGTTAGAAACAAAAAAAAGAGAAGCATCGTTACTGAAATAACTGTACAGAAGCCAGTATCCTGTCACCAAGTCACCCTTTATTTACATGTCCATGCTACTTGATACTCGTCCAGCTTCCTCAGAGTCTGCTCTCAGATTGAACAGAACCTTTGACGCTTCTGTTTATATCTATCAGTCAGGGCTCCCTGATGGGACAAGATTAACAACAAGATGCAGGCACCTTGTTCTATGATGTCCACCTAGATTGACATCATTACAATCAATGCATTTTCTTACATCATGTACTTTTGACAATTTTCTTTCACCCTATAACACTACGAATAAGAAAAGTTCATTATTGCCAGTGGCTATCTGAGAATGAATCAGGTACCAAGTGGCCCATGAATCACAAGTCAGTCCACAAAATTGCTTTCCAACTAAAAGCCCCACAATGGACACATTCCTTAATAAAAAACTATTTGCAAAGCAAATTTTGCTTGCAATATATTTAGGAACCTGAGTCATCTGAAATAAATTCTAATCCCATCCCCAAATTCCTAAATGTACAACACTATTGCTCTGGAGCAATAACAACAAGAACTGCCGGGAATTGAAAGCTCATGGATTCTGCAGCTCTGACTGTACTTTGGCCCATATGCTGCATTGCCCACCATCGATAGCATGATCTGTTTTGTATTAAAAACTGTATCTTCTACGTTTGGATTAAAAAATCAATTGAACAAGAACAATGAACAATTTAAAAGTGTTGAGTGCTCACAACCACGTTCCATTTAAACAAGCTATTTCCCCAGCCAAAAGTAGCTCTAATTAAGGGACATACGATATTCAGTTTGAAGTTCCCAAGCTTTATTAAAAGCAGGATTTGTTAAAAGGATTAAAATGCAAATGCATTAGTTTACTTTCTTAGTTAACTTTGAAATCCTGTTAACCTAGAAATACTCTTGGTCCCTTTGATCACTACATCCAGATAAAAGATTCTCTTTTTCCCTTGCCAGACCCATTTATGGCTCAAACTTAAGCAACTTTGCAAGTCTAGCTAATGGAACAGACAATGGGATTCCCTGCTCTAGTGAAATCTAGGCCAACGTGTTTTAGAACCGACAAGGGAATTGGTCAGATTAGATTTAGTGATGAATAATGTACCAGAAATGATGAACAATTTGGTAAAATAATACCTTGCAAATAGTGAACCAGACTTGATATTATGTTTGGAAGAAGAGAAATTCACAAAGCATATTTTTGAATTTAACTAAGGAAAGCTAGGAATTGAGTCAATTGAGCAAACCTACTGACAGCCAGTGGGAAATATTCAGAAAAATATTTGGTGCTAATATGTGACAAATACAAGGTTACACGTTCAGACATACATAGAGATCCAAAAGTTAGTAATATAGAGTAAGGATTTTTTTTTCTCAGATTAAGTCCTAATGACTCCCAGATATGGTAATGTGTTCAAAAGAGTAAACATTGTTTTGAGTACAAATCAAGGTGGAACGTCAGCCAGTATGGAGAGAGATTTTGCACTTGCTCAAATTTCCAAAATTTGGAGCAGAGTTTGTATAATGTGTATGATCATTTCTATCATCAGTGCCAGTGAAATGCATATTCAGGAAGCAGTTCCTTAACTTCTGTTCCTTAATTTTCATTTTCATTCAAAATAACTCTATCACTAACAATATTGAGATGAAAAATGAATCTTAATTATTTATTTTAAATATTTCAGATTTTGCTTGTTAAGTGTATCTTTCAACCTAATTTTTGAAATGCCAACTCATTAATAGTCTTCCATCTTCATAGCCACAGTATTTCTGAAACTACAACTTTGATAAATATTTAATTCTAATCGGTTTAATTTTAGAAAGTTGTTTGGATTTCGCTCTGGCAGTTCATTTGTCGATGTGTCTGCTTCCATGTAAGCCTGTGTTCACTGAAATCCCCGGTTAGTTAATTTTAAACTAGTGATGTGCCCCATCACCTGACATTTTGTTCATTGGAGAATGGCTGCTGCAGAATTAATGTAAATGGAACTCCTCTTCTCCCTATTTGAAGTACATCCTTCGGAATAAATAGTCTGCAAGTGACAGTGACATAGATGAAATGTTTCAGATTTGATCAGTTTAGCTGAAATTGTTGAGGAGAGTGTGTTCATAGACATTAATACACAAAGGGACAGAATAGCTGCATAAACTCACATCTTGTCTCCTAAATGCATGTTAGCTATAAACCTGTCGGAAAAGTCATCAAAACTCTGTTTCCTATTTCCTGCTTGATCACACAGATCCTGCCTACTAAGGCATCAACACTATGTATTCAGAGATAAGTCGAGATGGGCTTGTAATCCTCTTCTCACCTCCTGCCTGACTTCTGCAGTTGTCAGACGCAATACAGAAACCATTACAATAACCTGTTCCCAGGCTTCAAACATGAGGTTCCATTACAGATAAATGGACACAGTAGACAACTTTTGCAATCGGCTTAAAATCAAGTCAGCAATCTGTACAGACCTTTCTGAGGAATGAAAGCTGAAGTAACGAACTATCCTAGTGTTTATTTAACCCTTTTGATGGATCAACATCCTTTACAACTCGGAAAATAAACTCACTGTTTTTATAATATGATTATTAGAGAAGGATTTCTATAAACTCCAAAACATCTAATCTCACCATACCTCACATTTTAATATCCAAGATATTTCCCTATTGCTGTCTATAGAGGCCATTCAGTAATATATAAAATATGCAATGTAATTTTTAATGTTGAAGCTTTATACAACAGTGTGTTGCTCATTGAAATATGTAATATCACCTAACAAAATTACTCAATTTTCAATAATATTTAATGTCGATGTTAGATCAAATATGATATGGTATCCACTTGGATATATACAAAACTAAATATATTACTTGTTAAATATGTAATACTGTAACTTACATTTATGTCTGCTTCCCAGTATAAGCCGCTATAAATCGATACTATTCCACCAGTATTTTCAAAGAGAAACAGCACATTTCTGAATATAGTCTTTTTGTTCAGGAGTTTGATTCAAACAGATAACTTTAGTTTAGATTATCTACAGTGTGGAAACAGGCCATTTGGCCCAACAAGTCCACACCAACCCTCTGAAGAGTAAAACACCCAATCCCATTTCCCTATGACTCATGCACCTAACACTATGGGCAATTTAGCTTGGCCAATTCACCTAACCTGCACATCTTTGGATTGTGGGAGGAAACCGGAGCACCCAGAGGAAACTCACGCATACACTGGGTGAATGTACAAAATCCACACAGTCACTCGAGGCAGGAATCGAGCCCAGGTCCCTGGTGCTGTGAGGCACCAGTGCTAACCACTGAGCCACCTTTCCACAACAAGGGCTGTCACTCCCATCTTGGATCCTGCCAGATCATTCCCAAGGAGAAACTAAATTCCTGGAACTGACACTCTGTCAATCACTCTCACTGTAACTTCCCCAGTCTTAAGTTGGCACTCCAATCTGATCTTACATAGGGGAACGTGAAATTTCTGTCCATCTATTCCACAAATTGCCATACTCTCAGGTAACAGATCAGAAATTGTGCATATTTGCTCATCCCTTACCATCAGTGACTGGTTAGATCCTGTATCTCTCAAAATTATAACTTCTTGTCCTTCTCACCCTGTTCTTTCTGAGTAAACTTTACTCTTGCAAAAAGTATTTTAGAAGTTGTGTTAAATTTGTTAGCTAATTAATATGAGTGTTTGTACCTAATACTTCATGAGAACTTCCTTTAATATTGAAAATCCTTTTGCTTAATGCTCAATTATAACTGCTCCTTCCAATATTAAGATCCTACTCATTTAACTTTGTAAATGAAACCTTTTTAAATGCACTTAAATATTCAAATATTTGAATCCTTATTGTGACAGGTACCATCAGCCCGAAGTCCTAACTGACTTGAAACAAATTCTGATAGATGTAGAAGTCTTAAATAACATGAGAATGGAAGCCATAAAACGCTCTGGTGGTAGACATTTTGAATTGTGCTTTTCACATTCAATACTTGAGATTTGAGTACCCAGTGGTCAAGAATTGATATGCTTAATTGAATAATACTTTGGAAAGTAATGAAAACGTATATTTCAAAGATTTTTTTAAAAATGCATATTGTTTGATTGGTTTTTGAATATTTCATTCCATGCACTGAATGGTGATGAAATTCTTGGTTTCCTGTCTTGTAGGAGTTAGCCAGCACAGAAACTGAGGGAATTGGGTTTACATGTTAAGTATAATATAAGAAGCATCCCAGTTTAATAACTGTAAACTCTGCAAGTCCATTCCCTCATCATCATAGACCCTCAGCTTTTGAAAAAAAAGAACATAGTCAAATGTTGATTCTGATCCTGTGTAAATACTGAGATTTTAAGAAGATACATATGAGAGACAATATTTTTGTTTTTCTCCTTTCCTTTTTTTATTTTCATTTTCTCTCCTTTCTTTGAGTCTAATCAGACATTTCACCATATGCTGAATGGGAAAGAAGGACATGGTCATGCCTTCTGGTTCCTAATGATATTTCTCTCAAAGTGGTCACCTATAAGATTTAGGGTCAAGATTAGAAAAGCACAGCAGTTCAGGCAACATCCAAGGAGCAGAAAAATCGATGTTTCGGGCAAAAGCCCTTCATCGTGAATGAGGCAGGGAGCCTCCAGGGTGGAGAGATAAATAGGAGGGGGGGGTGGGGTTGAGGAGAAGGTAGCTAAGAGTGCAATAGGTGGATGGAGGTGGGGATGAAGGTGATAGGTCGGAGAGGAGGGTGGAGCGGATAGGTGGGAAAGAAGATTGGCAGGTAGGACAGGTCATGAAGATGGTGCTGAGGTGGCAGGTTGGAACTGGGGGAAGGTGGGAGGGGAAATGAGGAAACTGCTGAAATCCACATTGATGCCCTGGGGCATCAAGTGTTCCGAGGAGGAAGATGAGGAGTTCTTCCTCCAGGCGTCGGGTGGTGAGGGAGTAGCAGTGGAGGAAGCCCAGGACCTCATGTCCTCAGCAGAATGGGAGGGGGAGTTGAAATGTTCGGCCATGGGGCAGTGGGGTTGGTTGGTGCAGGTGTCCCAGAGATGTTCCCTAAAGTGCTCTGCCAGTCTTTCCAATGTAAAGGAGACCGCATTGGGAGAAACTGATACAATAAATGACATTGGATGTGCAGGTGAAACTTTGGATGTGGAAGGCTTCTTTGGGCCTTGGATGGAGGTGAGGGAGGACGTGTGGGCACAGGTTTTGCAATTCCTGCGGTGGCAGGGGAAGGTGCCAGAAGGGGTGAGTAGGTTGTTGGGGGGATGTGGACCTAACCAGCTAGTCACAGAGGGAATGCTCTTTGCGGAAAGCTGAAAGGGGTGGGGAGGGAAAAATATCCCTGGTGGTGGGGTCCGTTTGTAGGTGGCAGAAATGTTGGTCGATGATGCGGTTTATGCGGAGCTTGGTGGGGTGGAAGGTGAGGACCAGGGGGGTTCTGTCCTTGTTGCGGTTGGAGGGGTGAAGTTTGAGGACGGAGGTGCGGGACATGGCTGAGATGCATTGGAGGGCATCTTCAATCACGTTGGAAGGGATATTACAGTCTTTAAAGAAGTAGGCCATCTCGTGTGTTCTGCGGTGGAACTGCTCCTCCTGGGAGCAGATACAGCGGAGGCGGAGGAATTGGGAATACATGATAGCATTCTTGCAGAAGGTAGGGTGGGAAGAGGTGTAATCGAGGTAGCTGTGGGAGTCGGTGGGTTTGTAAAAAATGTCAGTATTAAGTCAGATGTCATTGATGGAAATGGAGAGGCCCAGGAAGGGGAGGGAGGTGTCAGAGATGGTCCAGTTGAATTTAAGGTTGGGGTGGAATGTGTAGGTAAAGTTGATGAACTACTCAACTCCTTGCAGGAGCATGAGATGGCGCCAATGCAGTCATCAATGTAGTGGAGGAAGAGGTGGGGAGTGATGTCTTTGTAACTATAGAAGATGGACTGTTCTAAGTAGCCAACAATGAGCTGGGGCCCATGCGGGTGCCCATGGTTACTCCTTTCATCTGGAGGAAGTGAGAGGATTCAAAAGGGAAATTGTTCAGAGTGAGGACTAGTTCAGCCAAGCGAATGAGTGTGTCAGTGGAAGGGTACTGGTGGGGACATTGGGAGAAGAAGAAACGGAGAGGTTGGAGGTCCTGGTCATGGCGGATGGAGGTGTAGAGGGATTGGATGTCCATGGTGAAGATGAGGCATTGGGGGCTGGGGAAACAGAAGTCTTGGAGGAGGTGGAGGGCGTGGTTAGTGTCTCGAATGTATGTGGGGAGTTCCTGGACTAGCAGGGATAGGACAGTGTCATGGTTGGTAGAGATGAGTTCGGTGGGGCAGGAGCATGCTGAGACAAGGGGTCGGCCGGTGTGGTCAATCTTGTGGATCTTGGGAAGGAGGTAGAATCAGGCGGTGCAGGGTTCCCAGACTATGAGGTTGGAAGCTATGGGTGGGAGATCTCCTGTGGTGATGAGGTTCTGTATGGTCTGGGACATGACGGTTTGGTGATGAGGGATGAGGTCATGATCAAGGGGGAAGTAGGAGGAGGTGTCTTCGAGTTGGCACCTGGCTTCAGCGGTGTAGAGGTCAGTGCTCAAGACTACCACTGCATCCCCTTTATCCGCTGGTTTGATGGTGAGCTTGGGATTGGTGCAGAGGGAGTGGAGGGCTGCGTGTCGTGATGGTGAGAGGTTGGAATAGGGGAAAGGGGTAAACAGGTTGAAGTGGTTAATGTCTCGGTGGCAGTTGGAAATGAAGAGATCATGGGCAGGTAATAGGCCAGCATGGGGTGTCCAGGTGAATGCAGTGTGTTGGAGGTGGGTGAAGGGGTCCTCAGAAGGTGGGTGGGAGTCCTGATTGAAAAAGTAAGCTTGGAGGCAGAGGTGGCGGAAGAAGTGTTCGACGTCACGATGCATATTGAATTCGTAGATGCGTGGACAGAGGGGGATAAAGGTAAGGCCTTTGCTGAGGACTGATTGTTCGTCCTCAGTGAGGGGGAGGTATGGGGGATGGTGAAAACTCAGCAGGGCTAGGAGTTAGGACCTGGTATAGGTGTGGAGCTGGGAGTGGGGGCGAAGCCTATAACTGAAGTGGATGTGGTGGTGGGGGAAATGGGGGTGGAGTCATTAGCAGGGGTGATGTTACCCTCAGGGTTCTGGGGGCAGGGATGGTGACAGTGGAATCTGTGGGTTGCGTGGTGGCAGTATGCAGGTGAGTGGCATCAGTGGGGGTGGAAGTGGGGGCGGCAGAAGTCGTGGAACACGTGACATCAGCGATGACATGAGGGGCAGAAGTGATGTCACGCATGGTACTTGTGAAATCGTTAGGGGCGGAAGTGGCTGTGGAAGCGGCCACGATGGGGGTGGAAGTGACATCATCGATCGCCATGGGGATGGTGGCGTAGCAGCCTTGTGGCTGCCATTAGCCACAAGGAGGCTTCTGGAATGTTTGAGGAGTGCTGGTTATGGAGGTGGATATATAAAAGTTTGCTGTACTTAGTTTTTTGATGTTTGAGACAGTGTAGAAATATTGTTTGTTGAGAGTATGAATTCTTCTTAGGAAAAGAAGAATTTTCACCTATAAAATTTAGTCAGTCTTGATGTGGGAGTTAGAGCTGGTACAGCATGGAAAAGACCCTTTATCCAACTTCTCCATATCAACCAGATATCCTAAATTAATCTAGTACCCATTTGCCAGTATTTGACCCATATCCCTCTAAATCCTTCCTATTGATACATCCATCCAGATGACTTCGTAATTGTATCAGCCTCCACCGCTTCCTCTGGTAGCTCATTCCATTCACACACCAACCCTCTGCATGAAAAAGTTGACCCTTTGGTCCCTTTTAAATCTTTCTCCTCTTACCTTAATCCCATGTCCTCTAATTTTAGACTCCCCAGCCCTGGGAAAAGACCTTCCCTATTCACTCTATCCATGCCCCGCATGATTATATAAACCTCTCACCCCTTAGCCTCCAATATTCCAGGGAAAATAGCCCCAATATATTCAGCTGCTTCCTATAGCTCAACCCTCCAACCATGGCAACATAATTGTAATTTCTTTCTGAACTTTTTCAAGTTTCACAACATCCTTCCTTGAGCAGGGAGACCAGAATTGCATGCAGTATCCAATAGTGTCCTAACCAATGTCCTGTTCAGCCTCAACATGACCTCCCAACTCCTATAGTCAATGTCCTGACCAATAAAGGCAAGCATACCAAATGCCTTCTTCACTAACCTGTCTACCTGGGACACCACTTTCAGGGACCTGCATTCCAAGGTCTCTTTGTTCAGCAACAATCACTGGCATACCCAACAGTTCTATTATCCATCCTTAACTGACATGACTAGGAAGGAGTAAGTGTTCTTCTTCAACTCATTAACCACTTAGAGTCACAGAGATATACAGCACAGAAACAGACCCTTCGGTCCAACTCGTCCAGGCCAACCAGATATCCTAACCTAATCTAGTCCCATTTGCCAGCACCTGGCCCATATCCCTCTAAACCCTGCCTATTCATGTACCCATCTAAATGCATTTTAAATGCTGTAATTGTACCAACCTCTGCCACTTCCTGTGGCAGCTCATTCAATACATGCACCATCCTTTGCATGAAAAAGTTATCCCTTAAGTCCCTTTTAAATATTCCCCCCCTCACCCTAAACCTATGCCCTCTAGTTCTGGACTCCCCCACCCCACAGAAAAGTCCTTGTCTATTTACCCTATCCATTACCCCGTGGTTCTTTAAATGTCTGTAAAGTGACCCCTCAGCCTCTAAAATCCAGGGAAAACAGCCCCAGCCTATTCAGCCTCTCCCTATCGCTCAAACACTCCAACCTTGGCAGCATCTTTGTAAATCTTTTCTGAACCCTTTCAAGTTTCACAACATCCTTCCTCAAGGAATATTCCAAAAGTGGCCTAACCAATGTCCTGTACAGCTGCAACATGACTTCCCAACTCCTATACACAACGCTCTGACCAATAAAGGAAAGCATACCAAATGCCACCTTCACTATCCTAACTACCTGCAACTCCACTTTCAAGGATCTTTGAAACTGCACTCTGAAGTCTCTTTGTTCAGCAACACGTCCCAGGTTCTCATTAAGTGCATAAGTCCTGCTCTGATTTGCCTTTCCAAAATGCAGTACTTCACATTTATCTGATAGAGGCAATCCCCAAGAGTAAACAATGTTGGATTGGCGATGCATATAAACTTAGAGAGAGTAAATTGAGGTTTCTTCAACAATCCGGCAATGAGGGTCATTTTTACAAATGACAAATCTTTATTTCCAGTATTCTCAAACTGAATTCAGATTAGATTCAATTAGATTCCCTACAGTGTGGAAACAGGCCCTTCGGCCCAACAAGTTCACACTGACCATCCAAAGAATAGCCCACCCATACTCGATTTAAGTCCTCAAATTACCCTGGCCTGCAAGATTTACTCTCACTCTCTGGGGTATTAATTACACCACTACCAGAAAACTGTATCGATCATAATGCCCTTATATTTTGAGATTGTGGCCAATGTGTCAACAGTAATTTACATCCACTCCATTGATAAGATTTTCACTTTGAACTTCGGGACTACAGTGCCATGGTCAAATGGGGGTCAGATGTGGGAAACAGTCATCCAGTTATGACTTACCCAGAATTAGCTGTGAATGACCAGCGGGCTGGCTCACCTAACAGTTAAACATAATAAGTGGCATTTGCAAGCACCCAGCTGATCAGTGATCCTTTGTCTTGAAATAAGCAGGTCGGTGAAGGAGAAAGCAGCTATTGGAGCCCAGGCCAATATATTGTGTTTGGCTGTGGGTAGGAGAATTGCCCAGGGTGGATTACAGCTTATAGGAGGCAGGGAGGGTCTCCAAACCTACCTGAAATGCTAGTATCCTGGTCTACTGAGAGGAAACAGCCATGTGAACTATCCAGTGCACTGTGTCTCAGAGGCCTAGGAGGCCATTTGTTAGTCTGCGATGTGTAGGCCTTTAACAATGTCAATTGACTAATGACAAGTTGTGAGCAGGTATCCCTGATGACACCTCTTATCCACCCTTCAGGAAAAGGTGTGGAAAGAACTGGGGAACCTGAACTTTGCACATCGATCAGTGGCACAAATTTGCCTGCTCCCACCATATTAATCCTGCAGCCATCCATCAACATTATGTGGACCTAAAACATCAGACATCTATTTCCATCCTTAACAGCACAATTCAGAAGGATGTTCTGTCAGACTGCAGCATTACATTCACTAATTTATCGCAGCATGTAATGGGATAATTCTCTACTCTGTTTAATTGTGATGATTTTGTGGTCAATGTAAAGGAACATTACTTACATTCAAACCCCAATTCTCAGCAATACTTCCAGTACTATGTAGTAGACATTACCCCTGTGAAAATAAAACATTGCATTTCTAACTACGTTTGCTTGTTATGTGTATGAACAGCCCTCGAACAAGCATTTCCCACATATCAGGAGGGGAGTAGTCATATTTGTTTTAAAAAAGATTGGAACTTTTTTTTTTAGAAAGTGATTTTACAAAGTTATTGGAATGTGTGAAAAATCCTAACACTTCAACGCACTTAAATAGTAAATTGCTTCAATACAAGAACAGGTATTGTCAATGTTAATGGATGTTACAGGTCAGTAATGAAATAAACTGGTGATTTATTTATACATTGAGAAGCCCAACGGACTGACTACATTATGACCTGCTATAAGGTATGAAGGAGTACTTGCAATTCTGAAACCTCTTCCCGGTATTTTAGATTTCACTGATGGCTTTTCCTGTATATGACACAAGTACCACTTGGAATCTACCAGCTGTTGTTTTTTTTTCTCTCTCCCTCTCTTCTATCCTTCAACTTTTCAGTCACAAATCATTCTGAGGCATCCCTTAAGTGCATTTGTATTGTTAAGTGCACTGGTTTGATTTGGTGTTAATTCAATTGGAGTGCCCTTAATATCCTGTGGATTGATGCAGTGCATGCAAGCTTTACCTTGAAAAGCAGGTTCCAAGTCAAGCTGAAAGGAGCTACCCTCCCTTCAGTAATTTGAAAGTTGATGATGAAATTTTTATGAAGAAGCCTTTTAGCTTGCCCCTATTGTGTAATTCCCGTGTTCAAATTTAGTGAATTGGGACTTCATTTTGGTGACAATAGGATGCATGTTCTTTGTTCTCTGAGGTGAAAGAGGCTCCATTACTCAATTACAGGCCAGCTTCTTCAATATGACCTCTTCAACAATCTCATGCTATGGAGTTACCTCATGCTCAGTACTTATGTTTTGCTATGCGCAAAGTTTAACTTTAAGGAGACGAAGTATGAATAGATTTATGGAAATGAGAACTTCAACCAGTCACTAAGTACCTGAAGGAGAAAGCAGAAATTTAGGTTTCAGGCAGAGATTTCATTCTCTTTGCAAAGGTGTACAAAGCTGTTGGTTTTCTTCCAGTAGCAGATAAATGAAGTTTGTAGCTGTAGTATAAAAAGTAGGATGGTACCCCACCCCCACCCCGTGTAGATGTATGTATGTCCACACATTTAGATAAATAGACATGTGCATTGAACTGGTGCATCATCACCATAGTGCAGACAGAAGTTGATAATCAGTGGTCTCCCATATAAGACTGAGGTGAGGAGGATATTATTTCTCTCTGAGGGCCATGTGTCTTTGGAACTCCCTTCTCCAGCGAGTAGTGCCATTTAATACTTTTAAGGCAAAAGAAGAGAAATCCTTGACTAACAATGGAGTCAAACAATGTGGAGTTGAGGCCCCATTCAGAGCAGCTATGTATTCATTGAATGATGGAGCAGCCACAAGATGCTGAATACGTAAGTCTGTCCATATGACAGACAGCCCACTTTTGTCGTATATGAAATGAAAGACAATCGATCACTATTAGCTTCTAGCTTCTAATCCAGAACTAATCATTTACGTATAACTCAAATGAATTATGAACTCAATCTTATGAATTTCTTTTTCAGCAATTACCTTCTAATTTACTTCAGGATTTAAATTGTGCTGCTAAATCTTCAGCTATGCCAATAGGCTAGAGAAGTTGGGCTCCTTCTTCTAACAACAAAGAAGGTCAAGAAGAAATTGAATAGAGGTGGAGTGTTGCAGTGAATTTTTGAAGTGTTCAAAGTTTTAACGAATTTGGATAGAGTACGTGAAGAAAAACTCTTTCTACCAGCAGTAACAGAGTTTAGATTAGATTGGATTCGGCCCAACAAGTCCACACCGACCCTCCGAAGAGCAACTCGCCCAGACCCATTCCTCTACATTTACCCCTTCACCTAACACTATGGGCAATTTAGCATGGCCAATTCACCTAACCTGCACATTTTTTGAACTGTGGGAGGAAACCCGCACAGACACGGGGAGAATGTGCAAACTCCACACAACCAGTTGCCTAAGGCGGGAACTGAACCCGGGTCTTTGGCGCTGTAAGGCAGCAGTGCTAACCACTGTGCCACCATGCTGCCCAGATTTAAGATGATTGGCAAAAGTACCAGAGGGAAGATGAGTATTTTTTCAATTTGTACAGAGAGTCTTTGTGGTCTGGAATGATTTGCCTGAAAGGGTGATGGGAACTGATTCACTAGTAACTTCCAAAATAAAATTGGATAAATACTTAAAAGGGAAAATATATGGGGTGAAGGCAAAGGAGCAGGGGAATGGAAGAAATTGGAAAGCACTTTCAAAAAGCCAGCACAGGCACATGGGTTGAAAAGGAATGGCCTCACTCCTGATGAAGGGCTTTTGCCTAAAACTTCAATTTTCCTGCTCCTCAGATGCTGCCTGACCTGCTCTGCTTTTCCAGCACCACTCTAATCTCCAGCATCTGCAGTACCCACCTCTGCCACATGGGTTGAAAAGCCTCTGAATTATCATTCTCGGATTCTGTGGAAGAAAACAGGCCAATTTAAATTTGATATGTATCAGGTATTTTAAGATTGCCATATAACATAAAAACATTTGAATTACTAGAAGAGAAAAGGTTAGAGTTCAACCAGTTTACACTAACACTATAGTATATATTGTAAGAAGTGGGCATTTTGCGATCATATCTCCTCTGTTGGGGAGGCATAAATAAAGGTACTCTAATAATTGCTACCTACAGATAACTATGTGTTGGTCTTACTCAATGCAATATACAGCATCTACCATCCTGGTAATTGCATGATAAAGCACTAATGCATAACATAAAACAGAATGTCATTTGACTTAATGCATTTGTGAAATGGAAGACTCATTAGTGTTATTAACAAACACAATTTCTATAACCATCTGTTTCAACTTAGATAAAACAAAATTATGTTATTTAAGGGGTAAGTTGTGATTCTGCTTATCACGACTCACTGGGATGGTGTACTGGAAATTAAGCCCCACTACTCCCAGAGTTGTCACAAATGGGAAAAGGTTTCATCAAACTATCCAAGATCCAAACTTCACTTACTGATGAACACAGATTTAAAATAGACATAAAGTTTCTGTACTTAACAACTAAATAACTGTTCACTCTAAACAGACTATCTTTAACCAATGATAATTATGAAAGATGAATTGCTAACTTATAATCCTATACAGCTTAGTCTCTGTCATTCTTAAATTAATCCTTTCAGAAATCAACAAGACATAGATATTAAGAGTGGGAAAATAAAACAAAAGATCAAGAAAATAAAGTTTGCTAGCACCCGCCTCAGCCACAGAGTTTATCAGTTATATCTTACACTTTCTTCCAGTTTCTTTTAGTTCTTGCTCGTTGATGCAAATTTCTTTGCACACCAATGCTCTCTTTCATTCTTGGATTATGAATTCATCTTTTCACTGCCTTTGAAGACATTGTATTCCTCCATCAACAGGACATTTGCAGTAAAAAGTGATTGGAAGACATCTAGCTATTACTGGAAACTGCCTATTAGCTCCACACAAGAGGGAGATGGAGATTTTTTTTTGTTTGGTGTTTTATCGTTGTAGGCCAGATAGTACTCTGCTGCACTGACCCCACACAAACCATGGTCACCTAGTCAGGAGCCAATCAAAATGTCATTTTCAAGCAGTTTTTCCTCAGTTCAGAATAGATCAGCTCTGTGCTGTCTGCTTCCACTCTCACTGTTCCAGGAAAACCAAGTTGTATACAATTCGCAGTTTGCTCCAGTAAACATTAAAACTGCAGTCATTTCATTTTCATAAAAATAGTATCTTCTTTTTATCATTCATGTCCAAATTAAAATGAAATGACAAGATATGGTCTTTACACTGGTAATCAGCATTTGCACTAAGGAACATACACCAGAAATGTGGATCCACATTGCAAATGACTTTCCATTAAATATTTAAATTAACAATTGTGAATTTGGTCAAACTAAATCACATCCATCCTTTCAATGGACCAGATTTGAAATATCGGTTCTATATCTATCATAGAAGTTCTTCTAGTCAGATTATTCGGATGTCTCCCATCATATTAGCCTAATACAAAATTGTTCTTTACATATTAAAATTTGAAGGCTGCCTAAAAGCAGAGAGGACCAATATGATGGTGGACAAGTTTAAAAGTGGGAATTTACACTCATAAATTGATCACATCGTCCCTAAGTTATACCCAAAAAGCACATGCCAGTTTCTACCCTGATGGAGCAATATTATTTCTGCTGTACGTGGGGAGACCAAATGCCTGGATACCATATCAGGCCCACTATAGAAATTAAATCTGAAGCTTCTTTTTCCTGGCAATTTCTAAATGCAAAATGTGTCATTTCAATCCACATCTCAGAAGTTTTACTAACCTTCACTTGATTTCAAAAACCAAGTTTCACCACAGAACACTGGCTTCTTCACTCAGCCCAGGAATGAATTATGACAGATACTCCAAGGTAGGTTCAAATTAAAAAGTCTTCTCATATTATATAATATATATATACTGCAGACTGTGAAAGGGCAAAATGAAATAATGAGAAAAGGATGTTTCAAAACAGGTGTTCAGGAATTAAAGCATTGGCATAAAGGTCAAGGATCTTTGTGTGTTGATGTACTCCTGGGACTGTAGCCTGGACATTTCACACTTAACATCGCAGTGAAAAGGTTTAAACATGGTTGCATATTAAATTCAGTGGTTCAATTATGTGCTGTTACCTGGGAAATTATTTGAATTTAAGCAGAAGTTAAAGAATTCAAAATGTGGAATCAGGGACAAATTCCATGGTCCTCTCTGCTTTAATTCTCTGGCAACGAGATTATGATGTTTGAAATATATGAGAATAAATTGGTTTGTTGCTTTAATTATAATTCAATTATACCTCTGCAATTCAGTCTTAAAAATTAAGAGTTTAAAAAAAGCACAGTAAAAGCTATATTTGCAAAGTGTCCAATAGATTTAGTTTATTTTCTGAGTGATTGATACCTTACAGTGATTATAGACCCTGACACACCCGCATACATCTGCTGGTTTGCAAGTTGCAAGGAGTGGGATTCTCTGAAAATATTTCACTTCACTCAAGACACTAATCCTGTGTGAAATGTTACTTCTGCAAGTGCAGTTCACAGTGAGCAGGATTCAAATTCATCATTTCAAACCTGTAAAACACAGACTTATTTTGTCATTGTAATTTTAATTTAATTTAACTGCAAAATACCCATGAAGATCAGCACAGTGGTTTGTGTTTGATTAGCATTAATGGTTGGATATAAAATACATAGTGAAACAGAGGAGGATAGCTGAGCTTTTGAAATGAGCAAGTACTCAAACCTGACACAGAGGCTGAAGGAAAATTAGTTTAGTTGCACATAACACCGGAGTTAGGCAGACTGGCTGACAGAGGTTGCTTTAGTCCATTCTAAAATGAAATATTATTCTGGAATTATGACATTAAATGTACAGAAATGTTCACTGCTCTGAATGATTTTAGCCAGGAAATATTCATCTCTTTTGTCTTTTGATTTTGAAAGATGCAAAATGAAACAGTGCTATCCCTAACGCTTTAATCACAAAGCTCTGAGTTGTAGCTGTGTTAGTGGACAGTGGGAGCTTGGATTCCCAATTTGTTCAGTTTCACATCATTCTGTTTCCGTAGGAAATTTGATACGGCATGTACAGTGATACAACAAGTAAAAATGTCTTACCTCCTGAGTTAGAAGAATTGAATGTACGTGAATAGCTGCAAATTGGTTAGGATTCATTTTAACATTGAAAATAAGCTATTCACCATAAGACAAACGGAGACACCATGATCTGTGGCGTAATGCACTTTGTTATGGTGTGTTCTTTGACTGAAGAACACATAAAGTAGTCTCTCCATAAATAAAACGCACATACTTTTTTTTACAGCTACTCAAGAACTGTTATAGGCAGTGATTACTTGATTATTTTTTCAATGCAGGCTGACACTAACAAACAGCAAAGTAATTACATTTTTACTCACTGTCATAATAAATTAAAGGTCACTCTAAGATGTAATTTATATAATTACTCCAGTCAAGAATCTTGCAATTGGTCATTATGTGCCATGTAATGAAATAGAAATGAACATTGGTTTGTACATTTTAGAATTTGAAACAGTTAATTTTTCAATTTGGCTGCACGTCGACTATTGTATGTTTGTGTCTAAATGCAATTGCAAAGCTGAATAATCACCATAATATATTGAGAAGGGTGTATTTCAGAATATAAAACTTTTCTACACAGAGGGAGGCCATTCATGAATTATACTTCTGTTGGCTATTTCAAAGAAATTTCTAATTTCCACTCCCTTTCTCTTTGCTTAAAATCAAGTAAACCATTGCTGCCACATGAGTTCTACAGGAAGATTAAATAATCTACACCTAATTTTTTGCAATCACAGCAAGTCTTCAGCGTTCTGAAACTGAAATTCCATTCCCCTCCAAACATAGCAGGTATTGTTTTCATAGTTTATGCTGAAGGGAAAATAGAGACAGGTTCCAAGTTGCATAATCATGTCTTAATTTTGGTGGCCAGGAGTGGGAAATACAAGATGTTCGGATTACACCTGGTAAAAGCTGAGCTTTGTTTGGGTAGGTACTGTATCCTTTTGCAGAGACAAGGTATCCCTTTGTATATAATCCTGAGATATCTTTGAGATTGTAAAAAAACATTCACAAATGTGCATGAAATGTGCCTAAATTCATTAGAACTGTCAAAATGAAATGTCAAAAACAACTCAGAATGTTAAGGTATTTAAAACTCCTCTCCTTTAAATATTTGAAGATGCTGCCTTTTAAATAAAGGAAGCGTTGCTTGTTATTTGAATTTGTCCACTGATGCAACCTTGAGGGCTACAATTATCAGATCAGTGCTGTATGATTCACGTTACAAGCTTCTGTTCTCAAAGTAGGATACCTGTAATTTTACAGTTTGACAACTCCAAGACGTTATAGAGTGAGTCTACAAATCCCAATGTGCTGAATCTTACATTTTTCTGGCTAATTGGAAGTTTTGGCGAGCTTTTTTGAGAGATTCTTGTGATGTTCAGTGAGATTTCTTACCATATTTTACCAAACCAGTCTCATTAACTATCTACCTGCCTTGGGGTTGTCCCTGATGTCCGATCATATCCATATCTCACAATACACTGTCGCTACAGGAACTTCCCACTTGCTGGGTATCTGCTGAAAGGCTGATATCTATGATGCCTGTGCAATATTTAAAACACTGCTGCGCACCAAGGCAAGCACCGGCATTCCAAATTTGACCTTCTCATTGGCAGAAAATATCAGACAGATGGAAGATAATGCTGCAATTCTCCAACATGGTAAGTCATCTTTCCAGAGAAAGTCACACAACCAGATCCTGTTCTGAGACCTCCACACAGTCAATGCCATCTCAAGACCTTCTCCTCTCTACCAGTATAAGTATCACACCCCCCTCTGCCAAGTCACACTCATTCAATCTCTGCTACTGCACACCCTGGTGGTACGATGGCTCAGTGGTTAGTACTGCTGCCTCACAGTGCCAGGGTCCCAGGTTCAATTCCAGCCTTGGGCAACTGTCTCTGTGGAGTTTGCACATTCTCCCTGTGTCTGCATGGGTTTCCTCCAGGTGCTTCGGTTTCCTCCCACATTCCAAAGATGTGCAGGTTAGGTGAGTTGGCCATGCTTAAATTGTCTATAGTGTTAAGTGCATTAGTCAGAGGGAATGGGTCTGGGTGGGTTACTCTTCGGCGGGTCGGCGTGGACTTGTTGGGCCGAAGGACCTGTTTCCACACTGTCGGAAATCTAAACCACCACCTATCAAGACTCTGTCTCTCATTATCGGTCTGTGTGCAATCGTTACTTAAGTAGGTCTTGCAGCTTCCTCTCTCACAAGTTGAGACACTTATCCCACTCACTTGTGGTATGTTCTCAGCCATTTTCTTCCTCATTGCGCAGTTTCGAGCTCCAGTACGAGGAAAGCAATGGTGAACATTCTTTGGCCTGTGTCTTCCAACATGTCAGTGATTCCCCAAAGATCAGATTCCCTTCCTGATAGCCCTTCCCATGAATCACTTAGCCTTCATACTTCCTCAGGTTCCCACCCAACCTGTTTCCGTGATCTTATAGCTGCCCACCTTTCTCCCCCTTGTATATGATGTGACCCTGCCTGGTGTGGTCATACACTGTGTTTCCTTGTAGCCAAGGTATTCCTGTCCATGGATGAACCCCCATCCTGTATAACCTATTCCGACCCGTGCTTTACTGTATCCCCACCTTACAAATATTGTCCTACCATCATGATGATTATCCTCCTTCCTGCCATCCTACAGTTCCCAATCCTGACAAATACTTTCCATGGCAGTGGTATCCCCTCGTTCCCTTCCCATGCACTTTTCTGTTTTGGTCCCCTTACTTTCTGTGAACAGACTCAATTGGCTGAACATGGTGCACTCCCTTGAGCAAAGTAACTGGACAGCCAGAACATGAAGTGCCCAAATTCACATCCTCCAACTGGTTGGCCCTGCCCAGCATATTGGCTGTTATGGAGCCACAAGCCTGACTGTGACCCAGTCCCTGGCCTGCAAAGACATGAGCCCCTTGACTGAAAACACTCTGACCTGACATCTGAGTGTGGCCAATCTTCTGGACTGGAATAGGAGGCTGCTCTTCACTAAATAGGCTGAGACCTTCTGACTGATGGGTGCCTCCTTGGACTTTGGTGAGGACCACTCGCCCAAGATTTGAGATGTGGCTACTCGCTTGCTGCACATGCCATGTGTTTGCCAACTACGCTGTTAGCACATGGTGCAGGTGTGAGATTGATGTACAGCAAGGCTTATCCAACCACCGACTGTGAACTGCTGGCCAGGATGCAAGTTGACTGGTTGTGAGACCGTCGTAGTTGGAACAGCAAGGCAAGGCAAAGGTGATCAAGCACGAAGAAAGCAAGTGAACAACTCTGAGATTTCGCCAGGTCATATCTGTGAGCTGGGTACCTGTCTCTACTTATGACGTCCTTATTGCAGCCTTTAACTACCGGTTGCCAGAGCACTCTGCATTGCAAATCTGCGCTTCCTAAGCAGCCTGCATTAGATGGATGCCAATGTCATCCAATGGGCACATGTGGCTGGTGGCCAGCGACCATGCTCTGAAGTTCTGTTTGGTGTTGAGCAACACATTGGCCACAGACAATGGCAAACTGAAGTTATCGGGTACATGTTTTTATTTCCATACAGTATTCAGAAATCTCAACATCTAGCTTGGTTGATGTGTTGAGTTAGAAAAGAAGTTGAATATTAATGAGATGTGTTGTGGAGTTAATACTGCATTATACAAGCTATAAGCCCCCTTCATTGAAGTAGTGAAATCTTCAATAGACACTTTGAAAATTTAATTTCATCTCATCCCAGTTTCTAAAGTCTGCCTGTGGTAGGTACAGGGTGAATTGGCATGTTAGATATAAGGGCAAAGGAGGGGGGGGGGTGAGTAGGAGGCAATTGATTGGCAAGAATTGGCAGTAAATTGGTATAGGGGTTACAAATTCTCATTCCTGATGAAGGGTATATGCCCGTACAGTTGACTCTTCTGCTCCTCAGTTGCTGCCTGACCTGCTGTGCTTTTCCAGTGCCACACTTTTCAACTCTGACTCTCCAGCATCTGTAGTCTTCACTTTCTCATAGGGGTTACAAAGGCTCACAGGATGGTAGGTGTTGGGCATAGTCTGGGATGAGTTGCTACTAAGTTAAAATAGAGGCTATAAGGACCATGGAGTGTGCATAAAAGCACATAGACTTGCTTGGAGGGTATAATGGACATGGGGATTAGTGGTATGAAGGGCCGCGATGTTGGGTAGATTGAAGTAGGTGACATAGATTGGCATAATTAGAGCGTGTGATTCTATGGGGTTGTGGGTGAGGGAGGGAGAGAGTTTGTGCATATGTGTGTGTAGAGGGTGGAAGGAGGCCTGGAGGGCTATTTTCTCATTTCATTGCATTATGACAAATCTTAACCAACCAAGTGTGGATGCAGGTCTTTTTACCCAGACCGTCCTTACAGCTAACCGCATCCAAGATCAGCCCGATTGATTGGAACACAAAGTTCTCGGCAACTTTCTACAGGTGCAGATTCGCAAAGCCTGGATGCACACTGAGTCTGCATTCCAGGAGTGAAAGTTTAGCCTAAAATTTCCATTCAGGCCAACAGATTGGAATATTTGAACCATATGTTGCATAGAATTACAGAAGTCTAAGGCACAGGAGCAGACTATTCAGCCTTCTCCAATGCTATTTAGTTCATGTTACTTCAGCATTATCCTTGTACTCCTAACTCCCTCCAGGGCAGCTTTTTCCCATTTTCAATTAAAGTATATTGCCCAATGAGATTCATGCTGTCAGATTCCATCATGAGTTCCTCTGCTCATGTTGGCTGACTCTCCTCATCATGTGGGGAAGATGTGAACTGGTGTGGTCTAGAGAATATTGCATCAGTATCATCATGGATACACTTGTGGATCAAGGCTTAGAAGTTTTTAGATTAGATTACCTACAATATGGAAACAGGCCCTTCGGCCCAACAAGTCCATGCCCACCCTCCAAAGAGTAACCCACCCAGATGCACCCCTGAGTAATGGGCAATTTAGCATGGCCAATTCACCTAACCTGTACATCTTTGGATTGTGGGAGGAAACTGGAGCAAACCCACGCAGACACAGGGAGAATATGCAAACTCCACATGGACGGTTGCCTGAGGCTGGAATTGAACCCAGGTCCCTAGCGCTGTGAGGCAGCACTGTTAATCACTGAGCCATCGTTCAGCCTCCTAAAGTTACTACATTAGTCCCCATTACTGCTTGAAATGAGCTACTGGCATAAAAATAAATGCAGTTATGACCTCGATGGCGACGGGGAAGGCATTGCCATTTGTGCTTCTGAGCACAGGTCCTACTCCAGTAGATGTCACAAAGCCTGCACTCTTTCAAGGAGTTTGAGAAAATGACCTTGAAGCCTCTAAATGTGGGAAGCTCAACATTCTCCTCTGTCTACTTAGGGGATCTTCACCTGTTGCTTCTCCCTCTAGGGGCTGTACATTTGTTCTAGGTGGGCTTGCTGGTGAAGTTGAAATCGCTGTTTCCTTTCCACATTGCCTTCATATTCAAATCCCAAATTCACAAGGATTCCAGCCACCTTGATGCCAATGTTAGGTACATGAGCAGTTAACCAATGGGAATGTTAGAAAGAAAATACAATTTTGTTGTAGGAACTTTTCAGTCCTTACATCGATCACAGTGAAGGCCTCACTCAATGTAGAATGGAGGCTCCCCAATCAGACTATAGTCATGCCTCCATATTAAGCATTGATGTAAGAGACATTATCCAATTGTACAATGGATGACAAAAGTTTCATACTATCGGGCATAGAATTTTGCCCGTAAGCCACCACAATACTCTATAGTACTCCCCTCTACTGAAGAAAATGCTCCTTTCCAGATCAGAGGCCAATGCTCTTGCATACCTATAGTTCAATATGTAAATGTGGCCCACCAGTACTAGCTATCAAATGTGTTTCTGAAAATCTCAGGGACCGCTTTTAAGCACCTTTGTAAAATACTTTTGTTTCAAAATTAGGAGACAATTAGCATGCACAATGTAATGGACATGGTTGCCTGAGGCCATAATACTTAATGTGTATTTTTGGAAAAGGAATAACCTGGCAGTGAAGTGCAAATTAAAGGCAGATGGGTGTCATTACTGAATCAGTAGAGGCATAATTAATGCAATCACCTCCAATTTCACAATTTTTACTCCACCCCGGAAGAAAAGAAATTTACATTGTTCATTGTACATGAAGTGAGAGCCATTTTGTATAGTTATTACTCAGTTGACTATTGACTCAACTTGGCAAGGACCCAACTTCGTTTAACATGTGTGACTTGCAGGTTCTGCATGTGTTGAGCAAATGTCTCCTCCAACCTTCATGTTCCCTTTTAATGTGACTGTTCTTGTGACCCTGGTGAACATTTAGCCTTCAACCATTTCTACTCATTTCAATTTTAATGACCCCACCTTATTCCAAAGGCCAAACCTTTAGAAATTCTCATGCCCTTGTTGGCACCACACCCTCCAGAGTTAGCACGATCTCTTTGAGACCTCCCTCCTGTACTCCGAGACACCATCGATTCACCCTGAGGTCCAACTTGATGCTGAAACCAATCCTGTGACTTGAGTTGTCTGCTTTCCTCAGGACTCCATGGATTGCTTCCGGATACGTTTCTGAATCATTGTTGAGCAAATCTCCAGGACGGACTGTGCTTGCCACCCAGACTGACTTGGCTGGACAGCCCTGACTGATAATGCAGGAATGACTATGATCCCATCCTCAGACTACAATGCTCCCAAGTGCCCTACTGACTTTGGTAACCCCTTTGGCTGGAATCAGATGAGTCCCTTGACTAACATTAATGCCACTCATTGACTGACTATTGTTCCACTTCAGCCTACTACAGATCTCCCCTACAATTTTCACATATGACCATTTGCTTCAATCACCTGTACTGTGTTTACTATGTAAACTGCTGCCTCACATTTCAGATGTGATGTTGGCCAGGTATTGCACTGCACAGTGACATATCCACTTTCTTGACTGTTCAGGTGCTCACACTGTCACAAGCTGCCTACTTCTACCTTTGCACTACAAGCCAAGCAAGCCACAGAAACCTGCAGCCTGTAACTGAGCACTGAAGACCCTGGGCACTGAGAAATCAATATAATTGATGCAGACAGCAGCCTGCAAGTTGGTGCTGAAGTCAATGAGTGTGAGCTCAAAAAGCACTGTGGAGTAGACAGAGGCTGGCAGACTCCAAAGCAGCACAAATTGAGTGAGCACTAAGAAAGTAAGCAAAGAATCTTAGAATGTATCCAGTTCAGTTTATATGAAATGAATGCGTGGAGAAAGTGAGGACTGTAGATGCTGGAGATCAGAATCGAGAGTGTGGTGCTGGAAAAGCACAGCAGGTCAGGCAGCATCCGAGGAGTAGGACAGTCGACCTTTTGGGCATAAGCCCTTCATCAGGAAACCGAGGAGCAGGGGAATCAACATTTTGGGCTTATGTCCAAAACGTCGATTCTCCAGCTCCTCGGACGCTGCCCAACCTGCTGTGCTTTTCCAGCACCACCCTCTTGACTCTGAAATCAACATGTGTTCATGAGCACAAAGCCACCTAGCGTAAGAATACAAGTCTTCAGTATTCCTAAGTTTCAAAGTAAAACCTTGAAGGGTTGATCTCATGTCTAAGTTGTTTCAAGAGCAGGCATGGTGTTTTCACAGGGCTAGTGTATGCCAATACAAACTTCGGTAAAGGATCGAGGGGGATGATGGGTTATGGAGCATGAAGAGGGACATTGCTTTTAAGAAACAGTTGGATGATGGTTGGGACATGTTTTCAATGAGCTGCAGATGCAGGGTACCTGGTTTGATTTACACATCAGGAATTTGCACTATCTAGTTTTCCAAGGAAGGAGAGAACTGGAAGTGGCTTGTAAAGAAGGTGAGTTAGGGCTTTAATGAAAATGCAAATATATGGAAATAAAGTAGTCCCTGCTCAATGGTGGGATTCTGAAGCTCCCTGGAGCTTGAGAGGAAAATCACAAAAAAAATTCTTAACATCAAGATTTTTTAAATTCCTCCATTTTTTCCCACCTTTCTCACCATTGTTTATGCACACCAGGGAAGGGAACATTTCAGTCCATGTGATTATCCATTTCCCCTCGACATCTAACTCTGGTGGGCAACATGGTGGCACAGTGGTTAACACTGCTGCCTCACAGCACCAGAGACCCGGGTTCAATTCCCGCCTCAGGCGACTGACTGTGTGGAGTTTGCACATTCTCCCCGTGTCTGCGTGGGTTTCCTCCCACAGTCCAAAAATGTGCAGGTTAGGTGAATTGGCCATGCTAAATTGCCTGTAGTGTTAGGAGCAGGGGTAAATGTAGGGGAATGGGTCTGGGTGGGTTGCGGATCGGTTTGGGCTGAAGGGCCTGTTTCCACACTGTAAGTAATCTAATCTTCCATTTGCCTCAACAGCTCCAAGCAGTAGGGAGTTTCATATTCTCACAACTCTCTGGGTAAAGAGTTTTCTCCTGAATTCCCTGTTGTCACTAGTTTTGGATTCAGTCACACCTACCTTTCAAACACTTCAGTAATTTTAAAGAACTCTACTGGGATACTCCTCAGATTTCTCCTTCTGACAGAAAAGAACTCCAATTCTATTCCATCTTTCAGTGTTGGTATCACTCCTGGGAATTTTTTTTGCATCTTCTCAATTGCTTTCCTGAAACTTGGAAAGCAGAATTGCACTGATTATATTACTCTGAAGAGTTACTACTAAGTCATCCATGTTTCAATAGGTGACACTGGTAAAACAACAATTCAATAACCATCGAGGCATCTCGCCGCTGCACATCAAGGGAAATGCAACTGCCCATATTTCCCTTGTCAGACTGTAGAACCCTGGTTGAAGGCTACGTCTCTCATCCCAATGTGGTTTCAGAGCTGGAAGATCAACAATTGATATGAGATCTTCTCAGGTGAGCAGCTGCAAGAGAAATGTTGTGAACAAGGAGCACTATATATTGCCTTAATGGATCTCAACAAGGCAAAGGCATTCTGTTTAAGCTGCTAGAGAAAACTGGACTCCTACCAAATCTGTTCAAAGTGATCCCCTCTTTTTCATAACATCATGAGGGATAAAGCCAGCTATGACAGGGCAACATTGGAACCCGTTAATTGGCATAATTTTCACTTTGCTGGTATAATATGCCTTCAGGATAGATATAGATGGTATCTACTAACTGTACTACCGGAACTGATGGAAAGCTGGTGAATCTTCTTGCCTAAGATTCAAGGCAATGTCACACTAGCATTCCACACTGAGGAACATATCCATCAATAATCGGACAGAGTCTGTCATGCCTGTAAAATGTTTGTGTTGACCATCAGTATTAGGCAAACAAAGTCATGGTCCAGAATATTGCCACACTGCCATCTACTAGCATTGACTATGTAATGCTGGAGATTGTTGATGGTATCACAAATCGAAGCTCCACTAACATCAGCAACCTGTCACTTTATGTTGAAATCAACACACACTGCAAAAGCTGCAGCTGTTATGTCCAAGTGCAAGTCAGAAAGTATAGAACAACAGCTGCAGGACTGAGGATACTGAAATGTGAGTTTACGAATCCTGCATTAGCAGTGTACACTCCCACAGAACATAGACCCAAACAGTTGAAAAGGTTGAATAGTTTACACCTTTGGTGATTCAGACACTGCCTTACAAAGAGATGCTAAGGATATGTCATGAAAGATCCTGGAGTGTGCTAATTCCACCAGCAAACATTCACTACTAAGCAAAGAGTGCCTGCATTGGCTTGGCCATATTGGATTGCTTGCATTTGAATGCCTAAGGATCTTCTCCGTGGGGAACTGGCCTCTGTGACACAATCTCCTTAGCAACCATGTTTCTGCATCAAGGGATACCTCCAAAGTAGATACGAGAATGGTGCACATTGACACTGACATTGGGATACAGACTCTGGACAGTCTCCAGGATGTCTGGAAGCTGACTCCTTTGAAGGACATTGGGAAGGTTAGTAGATCTCTGGTCAAAAAGAGGACTACAGAAAACAGAAACCAGCAAATCATGCATCTTCTCAACGCATATCTTCATCTGCAGCAAATGCAGCAGAGACTGCCAGGTTAGAGTGGGACTCCTAAACCACACTGACATGATGTTTAATACAAAATTAACTACCATGACGCAAATCATCATCTTACAAGATGGAATATTGCCACTGCTGTTGTAACAGAGAAATGTGAAGCAGATTTTATTAAAGAGAACAGACCTTAGACAGTCCTTGTTTATCTGGTTGTTAGCAAATAAAACACATTTGTTCACTGGATGTGAGTGTGATTGGTCAGGTCAATGTTTTTGGCCATTCTAATTGTCCTTGTGGTGAGCTGCCTCCTTGAACCACTCAGTCCATTTGGTGTATGTGTACCCACAGTACTGATAGGAAAGGAACTTTAGTATTCTGGCTCAGTATCACTGAAGGAATGATGATATATTTCATGTCAGGAATGGTGTGTGGCTTGGAAGGAATCGTGCAGGTAGTGATATTCTCTTGCATTTGTTGCCTTTGTCCTTCTAGGTGGCAGAGGTTCTGTGTTTGGAAGGTGCTGTTGAAGTGCACTGGGTGAGTTCTACAGTGCGTCTTGTAGAGATAGTGCACATTACTGCCACTGTGTGTCAGCAGTTGAGAGTATGAATAGTTAATGTGGTGGACGGGTGCTCATGAAACCCTCTGCTTTGTTCTACATGGCGTCGAGCTTATTGAGTGCTGTGACTGCACTCATCCAGCAAGTGAAATGTATTCTATCACATTTCTAATTTGTGCCTTGTAGATGGTGGACGTGGTTTGAGAAGTTAGGAGATGAGTTACTCACTGCAGGACTGTTAGCTTCTGGCCTGCCTTTGTAACCACAATAAGTATATGGGTAGCCTGATCCAGTTTCTGATCAGTGGTAAACCAAGATGTTAGCAGTGGGGCTTTTGTCCTGATAATGCAATTGAATGTTAAGGGAGAATGGTTAGGTTCTCTTGAGCATTTAAGTGGCTCTACTGTTACTGCCCACTTTTCTGCTCAAGCCTGGATATTGTCCAGATCTTGCTGCTCATGGAATGGGCTATTTCAGTATCTGAGGTGCCATTCATTCATTGGGGAATGAGCCATGCCAACAAAGAGCTGTAACCATGCCAGTGCCCAACTGTGAGGGGGTATACCCTCCCCTGCTTGATGACCTTTGTATCCCTCCTTTGTGCTGGGTAACTGAACGTGAAATTAACCTCTTTCCTTCATGCAAACATTAGCAAACCACCTCCCCTCCAGCTGTCAGCCTCACCACCACATCGGATAACAGGGCTCCCAATTATTCAATGACCTCCTATTGACCTTCCAGGTGTAAGAACCTGCCTGCCATCCCTAATTGGGAGGGTTTCCAGAGGCATCACTTAACTGGCTGACAGCTCCAAAATCTCATGTGGGGTCTCACCACCAGAATTTCCATCTCATCCTAAGAGAAGGATCAGTTCCAGAACCAAAACTATTACTCCATGAATCAGAATGACCAACTTGCTTATTTTCAACCATCTCCTGCCAGGCTGTACTATTACGAAGCGCTAATCCAACCAATGCGGAAATATTCTATACCTGTTGCAGATATTGATTCCTCATCATTTCAAGATACTCTCTTAACAATCTTCTCAGGTTGCAAATTCTTGCATCAGATACTTCCATGTGTCATCTCAATGACCTTTGCTTCCCAGAACAGACTCCCTCATCAGCACTTTATCATTTTCTTCAAAAATCCAAAATTCAAGCTGGAAAGATGTTTCACTAGATACCTTTGGCATCTATTTGTTATTATTAAATTTGATTACATGGGTTTGGTTATATATTCATTCCTAGAACTCAGACCTCTCCAATTTGAAGTGACTGACAGGGTGCTGCAGAACTGATTCATTCATTTATTCATATTCTTTGCCGCATTTTATTGACTTTACTTTCCACAGTTATGAACCTGGCAGGAGTGAAACAATGAGCACTGTGCACCTGACGTATTTGGCAGGTCCAATG
The DNA here is from genome assembly GCF_047496795.1 of Chiloscyllium punctatum. Taxonomy (NCBI): domain Eukaryota; kingdom Metazoa; phylum Chordata; class Chondrichthyes; order Orectolobiformes; family Hemiscylliidae; genus Chiloscyllium; species Chiloscyllium punctatum. The sequence continues at coordinate 131,346,050 of NC_092740.1, forward strand.
CAGATGTCACTGCTGATAGTGTGTGAGAACGACACAGCTGTCATTGTTGGCACAGATGCTACAGCTAGTATTCTGTATTTAGTACAGATGGATTACATGTCACAGTGTGCACTGGAGGCAACTGACCTCAGAACCAGTTCAGCAAAAAATGATTAGTCTTTAGAAATTAAAGAAATTAAAGATAAATAAGACTGGTTTTATTTTCAACACCTTTAAACTATTGTAGCTTGCAGCAATGGAGGCTTCACTGGGTTGTTCACAAGCTCTTGTGGAGATTTTCATATAATAAAGACTCATTATTAATGTAACCTCAACCATCATTGCATGCATCAGTCTTATGACCATATGTCTAAATTGGTATGTGGGTGAATCAAATTAACATATGTCTGACAATGATAACCCTGAATCAGCAATAAAATTTCAGTCTAATGACACATGGCTGATTAATTTCCATTATTACACAATTAATTCCCAAACATAACATTTACACAGAAAATCTAGATCCAAATAGATAAAATATTTGACAATTCTTCAATTTTCTTTATGCTCAATCCATGAAATATAAATATCACTGTGCTGGATTTCCAATAGACAGTGGTCTGTTTTTTAAAAAATACCCAATATTTTCTGTACGTTTCCCAGTTTTCACGTTAATCAAAGGATATCAAATTCAATGTACTATATCCTGACTATTCACAACTTGGGAAATTTGCCAGACATTAAGTTGAGCTGCTTCTTACCTGACAAGTGTCCACCCAGACATTATATTATGGATAAGTAACTTAGCATATTGTTTTATTTTTCAGATATTTAATCAAATGTACAAAATCATTCAAAAAATAATTCTGAGTCTTCTAGATGATTCCACTGTTCCTTCTGATATGGTTTGTGAAATCCCTCCATAAATTCTTCTCGTAGTGAAACTTCCATGTCCTTGCGTTGATCCTGAAAGACTTGATAGCAAAGTCTTTTGTTACAGATAAACAGAAAAAAAACAATTAGATTAGATTCCCGACAGTGTGGAAACAGGCGCTTCGGCCCAACAAGTCCACACTAACTCTCCAAAGGGTCATCCATTCCCCTCTGAATGATGCACCTAACACTACGGGCAATTTATCATGGCCAATTCACCTGACCCACACATCCTTCGACTGTGGGAGGAAACCGGATCAAACCCACATGGACATGGGGAGAATGTGCAAACTCCACACAGAGAGTCACCCGAGGCTGGAATCGAACCTGGGACCCTGGTGCTGTGAGGCAGCAGTGCTAACCGCTGAGCCACCATGCCGTCCTGATGAACATACGTAATAAAAAGGATGAATATTGTTAAGTATTAGAAGGAAAAGGAAAGATTTCTGATTTGTGTCAGATTCTTCTTTACGAGAAAGTGATCCAATCCCCACCCAAACCTTTATTCCATTTCCTCTGCTGATTGACCTGCTGTCCCTTGCCAGAATTTTCTGGTTGTATTGTTGATCTACAGGCATATGTTGCTGCGTTAATTTGAAGTAGTATGAGAGGAGACTGGCTATAGAGAGTGATGTTCAGTGTAGATTAATTGGGCAGAATGACCTACACTGTGATGATGTGATCTGATTGTTTTTTTTTCTGTAATTTTCACAAGCATTAAATGCATCTCATCTAATTCACTTAAAATCTGTTAGAATATTAGACCATAAGATGTAGAAGCAAAAGCAGGCCATCAAGTGTACTTTACCATTCAATGAGATCATGGCTGATCTAAATGTCTTCAACTCCACTTTCCTTCCTTTGGCTCATAATTCTTGATTCCCTTACTAATTGAAAATCTGCCTCTCTCAGCCATGAATGTACTTAAGGACCAAACCTCAACAGCACTTTGCACAAACAATTTCTACAGATTCACTACCCTCAAACAGAAGCAATTCCTCCTCATCTCTGTCTTAAAGAGGTGACTGCTTCTGAGGCTATGCTTAGATTCTTCAGCAAAGGGAAATAATCTTGCTACATAAGCCTCGGAAGCCTTTATGTTTCAATAAAATCCATTCTCATTGGAGTACAGGCCTAACCTACTTAAACTCTCCTTATAAGCAAATCCCTGAATGCCTAGGATCTACGGTGAACCTTCTTTGGACTGCCTCCAATGCCACTATACGAATGACTGTCCAGAACAGAAGGAACATAAAAATTAATGGGAGCATTAATTAACACAATATAAGGGAGATTTAGCAGAGAAAACCAGACAGCTGCATGTACATCACACACGTCCCTTGTTGATTAAATTCAAGTCAAAGTTTTGCCATCAGGTCCAAATGGTCCCAAAGGCATGGTCCAGTAGACAGCAGGACCCCAAGGATGATACTTCCTCTGTGTTGAGGTGCCCTTGATTGAGAGAGTGAGAGAGAGAGAGAGAGAGAGAGAGAGAGAGAGAGAAGGAATTTTTGTTATTGCACTAAGCTGAGGTTTGCAGGCTTCGAGGAGAGAAGGGAGGACCTCCAGCAGTAGGTGAGGGAGTGACATTTGCAGCTGGGGCTGGGCTCCCACTTTGTATCATAATGAGGCCAAAAAGGCAAAGGTTCGACCCACACTCTCCTTCAAAGAACTTGTTGGGAAACAGTCACTGTTTAAATTGGTGGCCTAACCATGCAGTGAGGGCCTGTGCCAATGCGGTTGAGGGCACAAGGTGGTCATTAATCGAGTGCAACTACAGTAATTGTCTGCCTGCATCTCCCTGATTGGTAAATTGTCTCTTGGAAATCTAATCACAGTTTAATGCACTTTGAATTTGGCTTTTTGGGATATAGAAACTAAATACATAAGAATGTTGTGCTGACTTTTTTGTGAAAGGCTTAAGTCAGGTTACTACATGCCCTTGCTGTGTATGGAGGGGTTGATCATGTAAAATAAGTCAAGTGGCCAGCCTGCCACCTTCCCACTTCCAAGCTCACCCCCATAAAATGGAGGGTGCTGAAATCAGCCCACTATCTTGTATAAATAGTAACTATAAGTTCATTGAGCTTGATAAAACCACAATTGACCCATATGTAGCCCTGCCCATTCCATAATATGGTTGGACCAGATATGGGGCAAGAGTGGGCAGCCAACGTTGTATGAACAGCAGAAAAGAAGGTTTGTATTATCTGTGGAGGGTGCCTTTTAGCACTGGGGCACTCCACCAGCAGATAAAACTCCCTTCCTTCCAATCTACACAAACCCTAAAACTCATCCCTTCAATCCCCTTGTCACCTTGCTAATTTGACAAGATTTTCTGCTGATATCCTCTGACTTACTTGCATTCAGGATCCATCTGGTCTCTATTTTTGGGCCAGCCTGCTATCCCAGCAGACCTCTCCACAGACCTCTGACATCACTGGGCTGTTCAGCATTCAGGGAACTCCATAGAATAGGACTCTCTTCCACTAGGGTTTGGAAGTCCCACTCTAAGCTAATTTAGCCGGCTGCAAATCATTATGGGTATGGAGAAGTCGGGCCTGTTGGCTCAGTGCTGAGTTTTTTTAAACTGCCAAAAACTTCAGTAAATTTAGAAGTGGGCAATTATGGAAAATGTTCCTGGTAACTAATAACAGAATGAAAGATTGATGGGTTGAACATTATCATGTTGGAGCACATGACAAGACTGTCCTCAGTATTCTGTATGCTTCTAATCAGGTAAACTAGGCTGTTATGTTTCCAAACTGTTTGCTTGACAATAGATTGTTTGGGACAAATGACAGGCAGGGTTGTGATTACTCTGGCATAGAAAGTTAAACCATAAACTGTTCAAGCACGATGCAGTTGACATCTGTATTTCATCTAGTGTCATTTTGTTAAAAAAATGTACATTTGTTTCCACTCGTCTTAGTTGGTAATATATAGCTGGGGTCATTGGCTGACAGATTGTTTACTGTTAAGATCATGAATTAGTGCGAGTAAACAACAGTTATTTCTGATGACCATCTGATGTGTAAGGGCTCTTATGGTGCAGGATAGTGTCCTTACCTCTGAGCCAAGAGTCCCACCTGCTCCAGAGGTGTATAAAAACATCCCTGATGGAATGATTGATTAGAAAGTATGTATACGCCTGTTGTAGATGCAAAGTTGTAGAATTTTTGAAGATTTAAGGAATGGAATTTTCTTATATCACTTTTAAAATATTACCGTGTTATAAAAATAAATTTATATACAAAATGTTCTCATCATTTTGTGTAATGTTTAAGACTTTTCCTTAATTTAACTTGCTTAATCTAACTCATAGTTTGAGAAGGTTTTGTTGGTATTAATTTAGAGCAGTTATGCTTATTGTATTAGGACAGTCTAGGTGAATTCACTATCTGGTTCTTCATCTTTGCTTCACCTGCTAGACACATGTAATCATCTAAATCTCTCCTTAGATCAGCAACTTTTTCATCTATCCAGATGAAATTTAATTGCACTTTCATAATTTCAAAGACCGCTGTCAAGCCAAGTCCTAATCTATCCAGCAACAAAACAGCAATTAAAAGTGTAAAAGAATGTAATCCATTTTCAGTGTTCTTCTGTCCGAGAGTTTTGTGTGAGTGATGAAGCAAGATGGCCATGTCAGGGGCATTATCATCAACATGCCAACATTTAACATATTTTCTAGGCACTGCTTAGAGACTTAAATACTATTACTTGGGACAGGATGAAGAATAAGTGCCTTTGCAGACTAAGATGTATTTATAGGAAGTATTTTAGAACTGTGTGCAAGTTATGTCAGTTGCCATACACTGGCTGCAGCCAAGGATGCAACTGCTGTCACCTTCATGCCTCCAGTCCCCCTGACACTATCAGAGAGGTACATCCAGTGACTTATCTGCAGGTCATATCGTTTAAGCAAAGAACTAATTCTGTGTTCTCCATTGGCTCAGGGATCTTTATTGCCACTCAGATATTCATTTTCACATTCATTAACAATGGAACTCACCTTGATTCAAGGAGCCAGCATGAGCTGGCTGAATAGTTTCCATCTGTGCAGTATGACTCCAGAAAATGACTGACTGAAGATAGAATAGATGAGACTGTAACTCAGAACAACATCAAGTCCTGTTACCCAGAAAACAGCAAATGCAGAAGGCATCGTGTAATGCTTCCAGTTCACATGACGCCACCAAGGCCATTGGAAACAATATCTAACCATTGGCAAATTTCAAACATTCGAACTTCATCAATGTCCCAGTGTTCAGTGAGCAGCAAAACAGGATTTTGTGGTTAGTGTCCACTTTGTAGGCAGCAGCACTGATCTTTTATTTTGCAGAAATCTTATTCTACTTGAAGGAGGAGAACCGAGATACATAGATTCTCAGAAGCCAAGGCTACCCTCTTCAGATATTGTTAACAACATCCATTTGAGCCCAAGAATTGTATTTAATGCCTTGGCAGCTTGAAAATTAATTCTTAACCTGGTTTTAATGCATATGATCCATGGCAAAAGGAAAAGATATATTCCTGATAGTAATGTCATCATAACGCGCAGGACAGAAGGGGGTAATTTGGTGATGTTGCCAGTGCCAGCTCTTTAGTAGAGCTAAGTAATTAATTCCACTTTCCCAACTCTTTTCCCATTACCCCATATCTTTTGCCATTGCTCCATAATTTTCTTCTCTCCATGTCTTTATCCCTTTGCACCTTCACAGATGTCTTCAGCATTTGATTTTTCATCATTATGTAATATGGGAAAACAATTCATTTTAGATCTGAATAGAAAGTGTCACAGCCCATAGCTAACAAGGAATTTCATAATAGCAAACATTATAAATTGCACTTAATATGTTGCAAATTTAGTTTGAAAATCAGACAAGTGAAGACTATAGTTACTAATGAATTCAGCATTGACTGCATCTCTAGTTACCTGAAAACCTCATCTTTGAGTGATTAAACACTGATCCATGCTTCCTCTTGGCTCAGTAGCTATTCAGCAAATCATGAGTAAAATCAGAATGATATAAGGTACTATTTGAATTGACATGTCTAATTCAATTTATTGAAATGTTCAGGACAATTTATTACAGTTCTCCCAACTTACAATCAGACTGCATTTATTTTGAAACTCTAGGATAGTTTCCTGGCACACTATTGAAGAGAATGACCCAAAAGAAGCACCCAAGCAGTATAGGAATATTTTAGTCCTAACATTTGTGTTACTTTGGTTTTGCTCCTCTCCCTCATTTTTCTATTCTGTATCTAATTTTCTCTCCACTTGAATTCCTCTCTCAAACCTTTCTTCCCACATATCAGTGTAGCTCCAGCCTCTAGATGTTCTATGTTATAAAATGGTGCTGATAGATCCCCAGATCCTCATAATTAAAAACGAAATGTTGGAGGATTTTTGTTTTTGATGAAACATAATTTTTTTTAAGCTGCATTCAGTTATTTGAATGTTGTGGCTCCAAAACAAATGGACATAAAATTAATCACATTTGTTAAGGGAGCAGGGAATGTGTAATCCTCACTAGCAAACCTTAAGAACAGATACACACCGAGAATAAGTATCAGTTTATGTTAAATATTTCTCCTTTTTAAAATATAATTACCTACAAAATAATTTTATACCTTATTATTATTAATTTCTCTATTATTCAGTTCTACATTTTGATGATAGACTGACCCATTCTGATTTCTCATTTTGTGTGATTATCTTTTATTTAAAACAGTACTTGCTGTCTCTGCTAGATAATTAAACTTATATTTTTTCTCTTGTGAAGACTGATTTTCGAATATGGATGCATTTGAAAGCTTGTGCACATATGGCAGTTTGTGCAGTTGTTCAAATATTAGTGTATTTGGATGTAAATTTGCAGAAGTGCACAAGTGTAAGGTATTAGTGTTTTAATTATAACATAATTAAATGTACTTAGTTATGCACATTATTTTTATTTAAACAGGAACAAGCACAATATCATCTCTACCTGGTGCCGATATTAGTTTAAGAGAGTTGCTGAGCCAGATAACTTCATTACTACGGGTGCAGGAATTCAACCATTATTCTTTTAAAGCAGTAGCAACAATAACTTGCATGTGTATAGCACCATGATCATAGTAAAAATTGCCCATGGCACTTCAAGGTGGTAATATCAAGCAAAATTTGATACTACATTACATGAAGACATATTAGGACAGATAAATTTCAGTTAGAGATCTAAGTTTTAAGAACCATATTAAAGGAGGAGAGAGAGAGAGAGAGAGAGAGAGAGAGAGAGAGAGAAAGAAAGAGAAGCTATGGCTTTGGGCCCAAGCACCAATACCAGACAGATGAAAATCAAGGATCCCCAAGAATCTAGAATTGTCAATGTCTCTTTTTTTTCCACAGTTTCAACCTAAAAATATATTCAGCTAAATATATGCAGCTAAATGAACTGAATAAAAAGGTATTCAGAAGTTTCCACCAGTTTTTTCTTCAAAAGATATTTGAATGGTGAATTTCCTCTTTAAAACAGCTATCAAACATTGCATCTAACTTACCACTGCCAGTAAGCCAGTGGTTGAAACCTCTTACTGTTCTACTGTGTATAATGTAATAATATTTAAGTCTTTATGGATTAATGCTGACCACTGTTGAAATTACAATTATTATGACAGGATAAATTGCTGAGAAAAGGTCAAAGCTTGAATCCATATGAAGAAGGTCTTAGTCAGCCTTGAATTATTTATTGAGAGAAAATACATTATATTGATTTTAGGTAAGAAAAGTATATGTGATATTGTTAAGGAACTGACAACATCATACATAAAGTTTAAAGCATACAATGTCAAGCAATCATATTATGCAGAGACAAGTAAAATTCAAGTGACGATTGAATAGTCTGTTATATTTGACGAGACTAATGATCTTCATCCAATATCATCAAAAATAACAAATTAACTCAAGGAATATGGGTGTCATTGGCAAAGTCAACATTTGCCCATTCCTATTTGGTGTTGAAAAGGTGCTGGTGAGCCACCTTCTTGAATAAACTGTGTGACTTCCCCTACAGTCCTTGCTGCACCCCTGGCTTGGGTATTCCAGTGTGGTTACAACACTAGCATCTACCTAACAATATGGAAAATTGTCCAGGTAAAGGACAAATCCAAACCAGCCAATCGGTATATTCCTGATTGTCAGCAGCCAAAGAAGGGGGTCATTAACAGTGCTATCAAGCAGCATTTGCTTTGCAATAACCTTCTTACTTATGCTCAATTTGATAGCATCAGGGCCACTCAGCTCCTGACCTTATTGCAGACTTAATTCAAACATGGACCACAGAGCTGAACTTTAAAAAGATGAAAGTAACTGCTTTTGACATTAAGGCCGCATTTGACCAAGTATGGCATCATGGAGCACTAGCAAAACTGGAATCACAAGGAAGAGGGGGAACATTAAGTGGATGGACAACATTTAAAAGTAGCACAGCATGTGATGAAACAGGAATCAGACAAGAAATTCAAACTTAGTAATTTTGCTAGTGCAGATAAAGTGTTAGTGTTACTATCAGGGGTAGGTGAACCTTTAAAGGCAAAACTTAGTGGGTCCTATCAAATCAGAAGGAAATTGATAAGAGTGCCAGATAGAAAGAAATCTCAGTATGTCACGTGAGTGTGCTCAAAAAGTATTTTGATAGGGGAAGAAAGCAAAAGAAGAAAGTGTTATTGGTTATAAGACAGAGTGAAGAACCAAGGTCAGATGATTCTGAATTGGACATTCCTCAAATTAAATTGAAAAATTAGCAAGTTCTCAAAAGTTGGAATAAATTATTGTGTTACCTTCCAGAGGAAAACTGAAATTACCTGAAGGAGTTATTACAATTACATGGGGAGGTATGTAGGAATAAGCTGGAAAGTACTAATCTGATTATGCAGGATGTAGATATACAAAATGCTGTTCCAATTAAGCAGTATCCTTGTAGACTTAACCCTCTAAAGTTGGCGCAGTTTCAAAAACAGATTGAACATATGCTCAAAGACAATATAATCAAAGTGAGTAACAGTGAATGGAGCTCACCCACAGTAATGATACCAACACAAAATTCTACCCAGTGATTATGTGTAGACTATTACAAAATCAATGCAGTTAGAAAATCTGATTCATCTCCTATTCCACATTTCGAAGACTATATTGAGAATGTGGGACAATTCATTTTTATTTCAAAGTTGGAAATACTCAGAGGATACCTTTATCTGAAAGAGTGAAGGAAATTTGGCTTTCATGATGCTAAATGGACTGTTCCAGTATAAAGCTATGCCATTTCACATGAAAAAGGTGACAGCCACATTTCAAAGACTAACCAATAAAGTCATTTTGGGATTCCCCAAATGTGTGGTGTACATTGATGATGTGGTGATTTTTGTTTTGTCACACATGGGAGAAACATCTGGAGCATCTATCTGAATTGTTTGATTGACTTTGTGAGATGGGCTTGGTGATAAACCTGGGTAAGAGTGAGTTTGTAAAAACCCAATTCACATTCCTGGGCCATGTCATTGACCCACAGTACATGAAAACAATGATTTTTGAGAAGTTATCCCATACCATTGATGGAGAAGGAAGAACTATGATTCCTAGGAATGATTGCTTTTTATCAGATACTTGTACCGAATATTAGCAGGGTGGTTGCTCCACTGGCTGACTTGTTAAAGAAGTGCAGAAAATTTCAGGGGACAGAGGAATGTCAGAATGCATTTGACAGCCTGAAAGCTTTGTTAACTGTTGTCCCAGTGTTAGCCACACCTAATCTTACAAAGCCATTCAAAGTGGCTTTCAATGCAAGTGACGTAGATATCGGTGCTGTACTCTTGAAAGAAAGCGATGAGAGAATAGGAAGACCTATTAGGTATTTTTCCAGAAAAATGAATAAGCAATATTCAATAATTGAGAAGGAGACCTTGAGTCTGGTGTTGTTGTTGCAACATTTCAACATGTATATTGCCAGTAATGTGTCTGGGACAATTGTATATACTGACAATAACATCTTAAAGTTTTTGGAAAAAGGTAAGGATAAAAATTCCAGCCTCTTTATTATTAAAGCAGCTATTCAATTTGAAATTTATACACATGGCAGAACAAGAGAACGTAAGTGCCAATATGTTGTTGCGACTTTGATGAAGGAAGACGTCAATGTAATGGATATGCATTGTAGTGTACTAATAGCATAAAGCTAAAAGGTTTTTAAAAATGAAGCCATCTTTGTATATTGATGATTTTGTTTTAAGGTGTGACAATACTATGGCTTTAATAGGTGTATTCTGTCCTTTTTATATGAAGTAAGGTTGAGACAAAGGTGACAAGCAGTCTGGTCAAAGTAAACAAAGTTTATTTTAAAAGCTTTTACAAAAGAGCCAGGATTTTTAGCTTAAGCTTGCAGCGGTTGCAGTTTCAGCTTGAAGCTCTTATTCCTCTCTCTGTTACACCTAAAAGCTGAGGTTTTCTTCCTGCTGCTAGAATTGCATATGAAACAATCTATTTTACTGAACTTGCCTTTGTCAAGGGTGTGTTTATGGGATGTTACTATATTGGAACAATCTATTAGTAGTAGTTTATATATATTTAATTTTGTTAAGCATTTCAATAGAGTTACACATAAACCAATTATTTTCTTTTGTTTGTATTTTAACTGTAATCTTAAAATAAAGTGTGTTTTTCTGAAAGTCAAATGGTTTAATCAATTGAATTGAATCTGGAATACATCACCTCACACTTACCTTTAAAATAAGAAAAGGTTCGTGTCTAGGATATCTTCTTCATATATTTTGAGGGGGTTTGGTCTGGTCCATAACAAATGGAATTGAAATTCATAAAGGCCAAGATAGACCTTGAACTCAAACAATCAAGCCAGGTCTCTGTATCACTGGTCAAGTAAAATAACTATTACCTTACAAAATCAAGATACTAAAAAATGTTGAAACTGTAGCTTCTGGTCACCAGCACCTGATGAACAAAGATAACTCACTGAGTTAGCTTAAAGTGCTTTTCAGAAATCACCATTGATTCCAGAAATTCCATTCCTTGTGTTATATTCAAATTGATAACTTCTGGTGGAGTAAATGTCAGTGGTGGGTGTAAATTGTGCATTAGATCATATTAGATTGAGCTCAAATATTTACATTGAACCTGATATGACGAGCCCCATGGTGAGGTTTGCCAAGTTATTTGAGTTCCAGCCTGGGACCCCAATTTTTTATGGATCCAGACAAGAACAGATGAACTAGCTCTCTTTCTTTATTCACCCATCCCATAGGTAGGTCACAACGTTAATTTATGAAGTATCCCATTTCTTGCACACACCTTGCTCCCAGATCAAATAAATTTGTTTTTCAAAAGTCAATTTAACCAGGATTTCTCACAACCTATTAGCTACTAAATACAGGAAGAAATAATAACACAACATATATATATATATATATATACACACAAAAGTGAATCCAAAAAAGGTAAATATGATATGGATCAATCTCTATGGGTTGCTCATGAAGAGTAGATAATACAACATGGAGAGTTGAACACGCCATTTCAGGAATCTTGACTTTACAGGTTAGTTGAAATCCCTTTGTCCTCTTTTCTTTCAATGGAGTCTGGCCAATAGTGCCCAGAGTGAGACAGACTTCCAAACCTGACCATATGCACTGCCAGCAAGTTCAATGGGGGCAAAATGTTAGTGTGAGATGGCAGGTTGGACCCTTGAAGTTGATAAATCTTTAGTTTTCCTATCTGAGTTATTAGGTGTTGTGTTTTATCTCTTGAAGATATGTAGAGATCATATGCTAACTTCTATGTGTCCAACAGGAGTTTATTTGGTGCTAACAATATATTTGACTCTTTTGACTGTGAGTGACACAGGTGCCTGTTTGCAATGTGTAAATATTCCTCATGTTGGGATATGAGCGGGGTAAGGGGTGCTTTCAATGGGTTAAATGTAACTCTCTTGTGGTCAAACCTCAGCTTCATGAGGCCTTCAGCAGATTTTCTTTCACAAAATGTCATTTCACGATGGGTTGTCTGAGGGCTTAGCATGATCAGTCAGCAATTGTCACAATTCTGATCAGTATATTAAACTCAAAGCTCTCTAGAAGAATGAAAACTTTGAGGTGATTATTCAGGGTTCATTGTCCTCTGTAATTCTTTAATTTCTCAGAGTTATTACAAGTCCACTTCAGGCTTTGACGCCACTTTTTAAAATTGAGTTTCTGCTATTGCATTGATGAGAATATTAAACTTGAGAGCAAGCTGCTCATTAATACAGTAAAATATTTATAGCAATTTTCACCTATATCAGCTGATAACACCAGATTAACTCAAATGTAGTGCTAAATGCAGAAGATTTTCTTGTGAAGACCAAAACTAATAACCAATAACTAATAAAAACACATCCTTTTATCATCCCTGTCTTATTTCAGGAATCAGACAAGTGATTCCAATTTGAATCAATTACAATTTTATAATTTGTGATGTTTATGATGGAAAGCATCTTTCCCTCTTCCTGTAATTGTTACCTTATGCACCCATTATTTTAGCTTCATATAATCTAAAATAAATACTTTCCACATTGCTAATTATTTTCCTACAAGTGACTAACATTGATTTTCATAAGTTATTTTCATATTGAATAAAATTACAAAAGAATCCACAACAGGAAAAGGTAATTCAGCTCATTTGGTCATTGTCAGCACTTGTGCCTTACATCAGTCTCCCTACCCTTATTCCTTTTATTCTGTCACTATTTCTTCCTCACTCATCTGCTTATCAAGATTTCTCTTAAATATAACCATATTATTCTGCACAAGCACATTCTCACCATTCTCTAAGAAGTTTCACCTGAATCCCTTATTGGATTTATTATTAACTATCTCGTAATGATGGCACCTAATTTTAGTTTTCCCACAACTTGATAAATCTCTCAATGTCTAAATGGTTGAGCGATCTGTTATTCTGGTGATGAATCTTGGAAAAGAGATTCCTGGAGTCTAAGGTCTTTTTAAAATGACTCTTTATTTAACATTCTGTGAACTGTTTTACTCTCTTAGACTTGGCATGACGTCTATGCAATAGCATTTGTCTTCAGAGGCCCACCATCATGTGATCTCTTACATTGCTACCAATGTAGTGTTTATACTTTGAATATCACCCCTATGCTCTACATATTACTCCCAAAGTCACTGTTTTTGTTCTATTTTCACATCTTCCTACAAATCCCTTCAGTTTGAACAGGAATCCTGAGGCAAGTGTTCATGTTTGCAGTAAACCTTAATGTCAAAAAATCAGAACAAACCCACTCTAAATTTCTAGCAATGTGCCCTAACTGAAATGGAGGTGCATCTACCTTCACCCACTGTCTCTGTTACTGTGGACGAACACGTACTTAATATTTCAGGAAGGTGTATAGTAGAAATCACAAACCCACCACAGGGGTGATGTTAGATGTACAACTTCTCTCTTTCACTTGGGCCCATATGGCATCCCAATTGAAAACGTTGTCTAATAGCCCATCGGATTTGAAAAACACCTGCTCAAAATAGGCTGGCTGATCTAAAAGTATTAAAAGTCACATTCTTTTGGGAATAAACCAATTAATCGACCATGACTGTTGGGTATGTATCTAACAAATCAGCAGTAAGTGCCAGCCTTGTGACACAGCAGAGAGCTGAGGAATCTGTTTGCTCCTGTAATTTCTGAGAATTGAGTCTTCACTCTCAGTCGGAGAAAGGCGCTGAACACAGAGCAGACGCCATCTCACCCTGTTACAAAGCTCAGAAATGTTTCAAATTACACAATCAAAATTTACTTTGCTATACCTTATCCAGAACTTGGGCAAGTCAGAAGTCATAAAATCTTACAACATATTAGGAGACCATTCAACTCATTGAGCCTATGCCAGCTCTCTATAGGAGCAATCCAATTAGTCTCACAACACCTACTTTTAAACTCAATGTGGGGACACATTCCCTCTCAATTCCCCTCCATAATTTGGGGTTCTGAATCTGAAACAGGGACATTAGCTGAAATGTTCTTTTTTTCTGCCAAAGTATGCTTTCAATAAGTTCCACAACTAGAAGACCTCTGTCTTTACAATTGTTTAAGGGTGACCTATTTGTCTGGAAAGCTGACAAGCTTTGTCTAAAATCTGGAATCTTCTAACTCCCAGATGCAGCATCAATAGTGGCCTGTAGATTCCTGATGAGTACTTTTATTATCAGAACATCACAACACATAAAAATGAGAGTCATTCATTCATTAGCAGCTTTAACTGATTTTTAAAAATTGATTCATTGATGTTTGCATTGTCGCACAGGGAATATAATTTTTACACTCTCTACACAGCTAACCATTCGAATCAGCATTATGGCATTAAAATACATCATTACATTAAAAAAATAAAGCTAGTCTGAAACACAAAGATCAAAAACAGATGGTCCATGGATGAAGACAGGCTCCTTTTAATACGGGAAAAGACAACTGAGATTGCATACCATAACAATTCATCAATCCTGGCACAGAGCCAGCATGTATTCAGTGAAGGTTAGATTACAGTGCTCAAATAATTTATTTTCCCTGATACTGAGGACATTTTTGGGAGGGAAGGGAAGATTACTAGTTCAAGAACAAGCATCATACAAGACATGTGCTTGAACTTCCTGATAAAATACTGGTCAAGAACTGGAGCAAATTCCACAGCAGAATCATAGAATCCCTGCAGTGTGGAAGCAGACCAATTGGCCCATCAAATCACATTGACCTTTTGAACAGCATCTGTCCTAGACCAACCCCATCTCTATAATCCTGCATTTCCCATGGTAATCCACCTAGCCTGCATATCCCTGGATACTATGGTCAATTTAGCAGGCCAACCCACCTAACCTGCAAATTTTTGGACTGTGAGAGGAAACCCATGCAGAGATGGGGAGAATGTGCAAACTCCACACCGACAGTTGCCCAAGGGTGGAGTTGAACTCAGATCTCTGGTGTTGTGAGGCAGCAGTGCTAACCACTGAGCAACCATGCTGCTCCATTGCAGAGTTCATGACTGTTACGCCTTGAGTGGATCTGACTATATAACCAGCAATGGTACAACTTGATTATGCCAAATGTTGTCAGAAATGGTGCAAAAACTGGAATTAATTTTCTCCAACTGTTCTGTTGGCCACCTTCCTTTTAAGGATTACATTGTCATTAAAAATTCCTCAGTTTCATAACTGGCACTGGTGAATGGTGATTTGTAAGGCTGAAGAACAGAATATGAGCTAAGGGATAGGAGAGGAAGGAATGGCTTGGAGAGGTAGTTGCTGGCTGATTGAATTGATGTGCTCAAGTTTTTTTTTAGTTGTGCATTTCCTGAATGTTAAACAGTCAGTTCTGCAGAATGATTGTTTAGAGCAATGCTGGTTGCAGCTTGATGGATAAAAATGTGACAGTCACATCTCACCTTTCCATCACACCAGGCTGTTTTGATATAGTTCAGCACCAGAACTTTGATATTTAATATTGTGCCACTAGAGTCAGAGAGATGTATAGCATGAAAACATGCCCTTTGGTCCAATTTATCCATGCCGACCAGTTATCTCAACCTAATCTAGTCCAATTTGCCAGCACTTGGCTCATATCCCTCTAAATCTTTCCTATTCATATACCTAACTAGGTGCCTTTTAAATGTTGCAATTGTACCAGCCTCCACCACTTCCTCTGGCACTCCATACACACAACACTCTCTGCATGAAACATTGACCCTTATGTCCCTTTTATATCTTTCCCCTCTCATCCTAAACCTAGGCCCTCTCGGTCTGGATTCCCCACCCCAGGGAAAAGATTTTGACTATTTATCCTATTCATGCCCCTCATAATTTTATATACATCTAGAAGGTCACCCTTCAGTCCCTGACACTTCAGGGAAAACAGCCACAGCCTATTTAATCTCTCCCTATAGCTCAAATCCTCCAATCTTGGCAACATTCTTGTAAATCTTTTCTGAACCTTTCAAGTTTCAAAGCATCCTTCCAATAGGAAGGAGACCAGAATTGCACGCAATATTCCAAATGTTGCCTCACCAATGTCCTGAACAGCTGCAACATGACCTCCCAATCCCTATACTCAATGTTCTGGCCAATAAAGGAAATAATACCAAATACCTTCTTCACTATCCTATCTACCTGCAACTACACTTTCAAGGAACTATGAATCTGCACTCCAAGATCTCTTTGTTCAGCAACACTCCCTAGCACTTTACCACTACGTATGTAAGGCCTGCTCTGATTTATTTTTCCAAAATGCAGTATCTGACATTTATCTGTTGGGGCAATTAAGAGTATACAATGTTATTTTGAGGTAACCTTCTTCACTATCCACTACACCTCCAATTTTGGTGTTATCTGCAAACTTTCTAAATATACCTCCTATGTTCATATCCAAATCATTTATATAAATGAGGGAAAGTAGAGGACCCAGCACCGATCCTTGTGGCACTCCACTGGTCATAGGCCTCCAGTGTGAAAAGCAACCCTCCACCACCACCCTCTGTCTTCTACCTTTGAGCCAGTTCTGTATCCAAATGGTTAGTTCTCCTTGTATTTCATGAGATCTAACCTTGCTAACCAGTCTCCCATGGGCAACCTTGTCAAATGCCTTACTAACTACTTTAATAATTTTTCCTATTACTTTGCTTATGTATATGCTAACATTTTATGATTCAAGTGGCAGGACACCTAGACTTTTTCAAGAATGATTTGTTAATGAGTTGTGGGCATCACTGACTAGGTTCTTATTGCTGGTCCCCAACTGCCCTTGAGAAAGAAGTGGTAAACCACTGTACTATAGACTTCTGTGACCTCTCTATGATATCTAAATAATAAGCTAAAATGGGCAATCTCACATTTTCCCACATTATATGTCAACAGCCAAATTCTTGTCCACTTATTTTACCTATATCCCTTTGCAGACTCTTTAAGACCTCTTCAAAAGTTACCATCTTCCCTTTCTTTGTGTCATCAGCAAATTTAGTAACTATACCTTCAGGCCCTTAATCCAAACCTTTGTTGAAGATTATGAATAGTTGAGACTCCTACACTGACCCTGTGACATTCTACATGTTACAGGCCAATCTGAAAATTATCCATTTATGCCTACTCTCTTTCTCCTGTTAGCTAACCGATCCTTTACCCACACTAATAAGTTACCCCCCCCCACCATTCCACAAGCTGTTACTTTGTGTAGTAACCTTTGATATTGCATCTTGCTGAATGCCTTCTGTAAACTCCAGTACACCTCACCCACAGGTTCCCCTTTATCCGCTTCATTGTTACTTCCTCAAAAAAGCTCTAATAAATAGTCAAACCTAATTTCCCTTTCACAAATACATGTTGGCTGTGTCTGATTGTATTGAGATTTTCAAGTGGTCTGCTATAATCTCCTTAATAACAGATTCTGGCATTTTTCTGATGACAGCTATTAGGGTAACTGGTCTCTAGTTTTCTGCTTTTTGTCTCCTTCTTTTCTTGAATATATGAGTTACAGCTGTTAATTTCTAATCCGATGGGACCATTCCTGAACTAAATTATTGGGAATATTCATTAAATATCGTCACATCAGTTTTGTATACACAAACAAACTAGTGATTAGTTTATTATTTCAAGATCTTGTCAGTGACCTTGTATTTTTCAAAATTGAGAATAATGCTTTCTGATACAACTCCTGTTACAATATGACTTATTACTCTGAAAATATGGGGCAAATGTTCAGTCCAATCTAATTACCAATGGGTTGAATACAACAGTCCAGATATTTTAGATATTTTACGTTTTTTTAGTGTTAGTTGGAAATTAATACAACAATAAATTACCATGCCCATGAATTAACAAGTCTAATTAATCAACAAGAGGTAGATTCAGCAAATAAGTAACTCTGCTTATTCTGACATTTCATAACCTTTACAACACCAAGTCTGAGAATCCCACTTGGATCACATTTTATGACCACTGGCAGGCTTTAAGTAAATATAGTTTGTGTTTTTCTTCTTTACTAGCAGTTTTCAACTTAAAACCGAGTGTTTCCATTGTAGCACTAGATTTTTTTGTTTCTAGAGGCGATTATGTTTTTTATCTCTATTAAACATTAGTTGCACCACACTTACAGGATTATGTGTAGGTCTGGTTGTGATATTGTAAAAAGGATGTAGAGGCACTGAAGAGGGTGCAGCAAAGATTTATAAAGATGATACTATAAATGTGTGGGTATACATATCAGGAAATGAACAATAAGCTGGGTTTCTTTCCAACTGACAAGGTAAGGCTGAGGGTTGATTTAATGGACAGCTTTAAAATTACAAAAAGTTGAGTGGGTACAGAGAGAATGTTTCTTTTGTGGTGAACAGTGCAAGACTAGAGGCTGTCAATGTAAGATAATCACCAAGAAATCTAATAGTAACTTTAAAAATGATTAACATATAGTTTCAATGTCTTTAAGGGAGAGTTAGGCAATGTGCAAGAGAAAGAAAGGGAATATAATCGATTTAGATGAGAAAAGATGGGAAGAGCCTCCAGTGAAATATAAGCACAAGCATGGACCAATTGGGCCAAATTGCCTGTTTCTCTGCTTATATCTCATATAATGTAATTCTGTGTAAAGTACTATTGTCATGCGTTAGTCAAATACATAAATGTCAGAACATCACTGAATATTTTAATATTTCCAGTGAACTCAATTTACATTAGACTGTGTTACTGGAATGTTTTGAATGGATATTTAGGAAGAGACTGCAATGTAATATAACTTGGAAAACCAATTTATAGGTCTTACTGACAAGATCAATGCACCTCCTGCATTATTGATTAAAACAGAAAAGGAGAATTAAGAACAATGTATGATAGGAAACGACTCTTTGAATTAAAGAGCTGACTAACAGTAGCAGAATAATGCCTGACTAAATATGCAAAACACTAAAACTATTTCTATGCAAAAAATGAAGCCTCTGGTATCTCGTGGCACCTGGTGTAGAAATGGAGGAATTTGGAATTTTGAGTCAAACATCCAAATTTTTTTTAACTTTCATGATCCCATTCCTGCCTCCACATGGAAGTTAAAATCAGGCCCTTCATTGGTTAGTATTTTTGCCTCAAAATCAAAATTTTTTGTGTTCAAGCTGTACTCCACAACATGAAATTAAAAGTCAAGGCTGACACAGCAATGTAGCAAAGAAAGAATGCTACATTGTCGGAAGGTCAGTACCGAGGAATTGTTGTAGTGTGGTGGTCGGTTTCTTTGATAAACTATTAAATTGTAGTATATAGGATTAATACCTATTATGCTAATATCTAGAGGGCATCATCAGTAATGACAGATCACATGTAACTGGAACCAAGGGCCTGAGACAAAAATCACAAACCTCCTGGCCCACATCACACAGCCCGAACCGAAGCACATTGGCTGTAGCCCTAACCCAAGGAAAGTGATTTTTTTATTTTGCCAGCATTTGGTTCATATCCCTCTAAACCCTTCCTATTTATTTAGCCACCCAGATGACTTTTAAATGTTGTAATTGTACAAGCCTCCAACACTTCTTCTGGCAGCTCATTCCATACACACACTACGCTCTGCATAAAATGTTGCCCTTTAGGTTCCTTTCAAATATTTCCTCTCTCACCTTAAACCTACATTCTCTAGTTTTGGACTCCCCCACCCTGGGGAAAAACCCTTGTCTATTTACCTTATCCATACCCCTCATGATTTTATAATACTCTATAAGGTCAACCATCAGCCTTCCATGCTCCAAGGAAAATACCCCCAGCCTATTCAGCCTCCCCTTTTAGCTCAAGCCCTCCAGTCCTGGCAACATCCTTGTAAATCTTTTCTGAACCCTTTCAAGTTTCGCAACATCCTTCCAATAGCAGGGAGAACAGAATTGCACAGAGTATTCCAATAGTAGCCGAGCCACCATCCTGCACAGCTACAACATCAGCTCTCTGCCCCTATACTCATTGCACTGACCAATAAAGGAAAGCATACCAAACACCATCTTCACTATCCTACCTACCTGCAGCTACACTTTCAAGGAACTATGAACCTGCACTCCAAGGTCTCTTTGTTCAGTAACACTCCCCAGGTTCTTACCATTATGTGTATAAGGCCTGTTAAGATTTGCCTTTCCAAAATGCAGCAGCTTTTATTTATCTAAATTAAACTCCATCTGCCACTCCTTGGCCCATTGGCCCATCTCATCAAGATCCCATTGTATTCTGAGGTAACCTTCTTCGTTGTTCACTACACCTCCAATTTTGGTGTCATCTGCAAACTCACTAACCATACCTCCTGCGTTCACATCCAAATCATTTACATAAATCATGAAAAGCAGTGGACCTAGCACTGATCCTTGTGGCACACTTCTGGTCACAAGCCTCCAGTCTGAAAAGCAATCCTCCAACACCACCCTCTGTCTCTTACCTTTGAGCCAGTTCTGTATCCAAATGGCTAGTACTCCCTGTATTCCTTGTGATCTAACCTTGCTAACCAGTCTTCCATGAGGAACCTTGTTGAATGCCTTATTGAAGTCCATATAGATCGTATCCACCATTCTGCATCTGAAATAAAAACAGCAAATGCTGGAGAAACTCAGCATGTCTGGCTGCATCTGTAGACAGAGTGAATGTTTCAAGTCCAATTACTTTCCCCTTTGGAACTAAAGTTTTTAACAGAATTCCATGACAGTCAACTAGGAGTGCACAGGGCTATGGAGAAAGTCACATCTCTGCCTGAGTACCAAGAACAGAAACCCTCAGCTACACACTAGACAAACTGACTCAATCCATACTGGACTGTCTGTGGATTTGCTCAGAAGCTAGGTCAAGATCAGATCAGTGCACTCCTGAACAACAATCAGCAACTACGCTATAGAGTCATAGAGTTGTTCAGCCCAGAAACAGCCCTTTGATCCAACTCGTCCATGCCAACCAGATATTCTAAATTAATGTAGTCCCATTTTTCAGCATTTGGCCTGTATCCCTTTAAACCCTTCCTACTTATGGACCAACCCAGAGGCCTTTTAAATGCTGGAATTATTTCAGCCTCCATCTCTACTTCTGGCAGCTCATTCTATACACGAACCATCCTTTGTATGAAAACAATTGCCCCTTATATATCTTTTCCCTCTCCCCTTAAACCTATGTCCTCTAGTTTTGGACTCCCCTATTCTGGGAAAAAGACCTTGGCTATTCACCCTATCCATGCCCCTCATGATTTTATAAACCTCTGTAAGGTTACCCCTCAGCGTCCGACCCTCCAGAGAAAATAGCCTATTCAGCCTGTTCCTATACCTCAGCTGACTGCCATAGAATTCTGTTAAAACCTTTAGTTCCAAAGGAATGCAATGACATTTTAGGAAGATGAGGGTTGACTGAGAAATTAATTAATATGAAGGGATCATGAAAGTCTTTGATTCCTACTTTGGTTTTCAAAGGTATGCTGCCTTAGACCAGGAAAAAAATCTGCAGGAGCACCAGGATCGAGACAAAATATTGATTCTTTTCATAGTTATCTGTATTTGATACCAGAAAGCTGTGAAGATGGGACAACACCCAGAAACAGAACAGAACTGGATGGCTCTGACATAGTTATGTCATTGCTTTGGAATAAGCCATGTTGCTGCCAAGCTTGTCGAACCATTTACACAGAGTTCCCCTCTTGCCCTAGGATGAAGCATTTAAAAATAATAAACTTTCAATTCCAGGTTGGAAGTTTAAAAACAGAATCTCTTTACTACATGTGCTTAAGAATTAAAAGATCCTCATGAGTATCAATTACCTTTATTTGTTTAAATGGTTATTAGCCAGAAGAACGTAAAAATTGGACACAGAAGAAGCAATGTCCATTCTCTCCATTACAATACCCTTGATAAAGTCTGTATTTCTCCAGCCATTGCCCATTCAACTGCATTTCTCTGGGAGTACTCCACTAAAGGCAGATGGCTGCCATTCTTAATTATGAGAGAAGCAAAACCACTGAGATCCTCTATAGCAGCCACATACAGGGGTCTTCCTTGCTGTGCTGAAGGGGCACAGAACTATACCTTATCCATAAGCAATCATTCAAGTTTCAGAATTGCAATAAATGCTGGCCCAGCTGGCAATGCCTACACTCACAGAATGAATTTTTAAAAATCCAAACCTATGTATAGGACTGAGAAAGCTGCAATTGACTTGCCATGTCACCTTAAAATCAACTGTTAAACTGGTGTGTCTATTTATTCCAAGAAAGATTCAGCACCCTCTAGCAGAAAAGGTCAGAGAGCATATTAAAGCAACACAATACCAGAGATATCACCGTTGATACAGCCCACATCTTGATGCACTGGCTTTGTGTCTGTACCTAAACCTAACAGTGCTTCATTAATATGTGTCAACCTCACACAACTGAATAAGGCAGTGAAACATGAAATTTACCTCACGCTGTGAGGGCTTGGCAAATCTCACGAGGTTCTCAATCTTCAGGAAATTGGAAATAAACAGTGTCTTCTGGCAGTTTCCATTAGATGAAGAGCCCAAATTCATTTCTCTGCATGTTTATCCCATCAGAAGATACAGTTTTAATCATCTACCATTTGGAATCACATCAGTACTTGAAATCTCCAATGCACCATGGCATTTTAGAGTATGCCTTGAGGGAGACATAAGCCATATGGATGATATTCTCTTTTATGACTTCACCACGAAGCCACAAAATCAATGTTGTAACATATGTTTCCTGCAAAGAAGCTGTTGTTGGCCTAATCTTTCCTGCCTCACCCTTAGGAGTGCCTTGGGATGGATATATTTGTCTTCAAATGTACAAATTTCTCATTGTTTTGGCTTCTAGTCCCATTAGATAAAGTTCAGGTGACTACATATCCCAACCTTGGTGATGGTTATTACCATGTGTAAAGTGATTTTCACCACACAAAGGCACCCCTAAAATGATCATTTCTGACAACAACCTGCAGTTTGTCGATGCTTGCTTCAAAGGCTTTTCAGAAATGTGGGGTTTTGTATGCATTACCAGCGCTCTGAAATATCCACAACCAAGATGTCAGTGCTGCTACATTTGCAGGCTGTGGGTCTCAAATTCAATCACAAGTTTGAATTTTCCATTTTAACTCAGACCTGCCCACCGTAGTTGCAGCTGGAGCATCTTCCATTGGTGTAAGAGTTGTTTTGTTCCAGCCTTAACGTGATGGCTCCCAAAAAATGGTCAACTACCATTCTGGAGCCCTGGTGACTCAAGAAGGACACCCTGCAGTCATCACACCTGTGAAGTCTTTGCTAATCATGTCCTAGGCCTCAAGTTCACAATCCCAATGGATCACATGCCACTAGTGACCCTCAACTCCAAGGAGCTGGTAAAGATATCACCATGAGTTAAAAGCTTTGGATTACACCTTCTATAGTATCACAGCATTACAAAATATTAACTGAAGCAAACTCCCAACCACAGCTGGTGCTTTGGCCTACATTCCTCTGGTGGAAGACCACACAGAATGATGTCTCCTTTGTTGAGGACATGGTGTTGAGGATGTGGGATAATGCAGACACCGTCTGTACTTTAGTTAAAACTTTAATCCTTTTGAACTTACCTCTTACTTCGAATTTGCATGCAGGTATTGTGTTACTATCTTTTCTTGCATTTGGTAATTAATAAACTGACTCTTTGTTCATTGAGGGAAGGCTGTTTATATTGGTTTCATTGTTTATTTCCAATTTCCTGAAGACTGAGTACCTTGTGAGATTTGCCGAGCCCTCACAGGGTGGGGTAAATTTCATGTTTCACTGCCTTATTGAGTTGACACATATTCATGTTGATCAAGTTTCTCCCAGTAACCACGCAGTAACACAACTCAGAAGGCCAACACTGAAAGTTTACAAATACAGGACATTGGATAGCCCGCACATATCCCCATTAATTATATTTTTTAAACCATTATTGAGAAACATGGTCAATGGAGAAGAATGTTCCAAAATCCTTCACAGTTGACAGTGTTAAAGACCTTTGAGAGGTCAAAGAGGCCATGTACAAGGGTTAGTGCTTCAGGAGAGAGAAGCAGTATGTTTTCCCACCTCCATCTAAATATCAGCCCAAGAACTTCAATTAAAAAGCAGAGAGGTTTGTGCTCAAACATCTGTGAAATCTATACCAAAGTTGGCTTACTTCTGATCTTCATATTATCAGTACTACATAGAGGCAACTGAGAAATTGCAAATAAAGTTTATGAAAGTGACATTAGAACTGACAACGTGTAACTAGTAGAGAAAGGTAAACAGCATGGGGCAAAATTCACTTAAGTTCAATCCTTAAGTTTGCGTAAGACTTCAGCGAGACGGAGAACTGTTACAGGTTAAGGGTACAACTTCAGTTCTGGTCTTGTTATGAGAAGCAATTGGGTCAGTTACCACTGACTATAGTAAAAGGCTCAGGCCCAAGCCTAATGGGGCATAATTGGTTGAGAAAAATTCATCTTGATTGGCTCAACACTTGTTCAATTAGAAAATGGCTGCCCAAGTGAAGTCCTAATTAAATACCTGAACGTTTTTCAGGAAGTTCTAGGGGCTATCAAAGAACTGAAGGTTGTCTTGTATGTTGATCAGGAAGCAATTCCATGGTTCTGCAAGGCCCACCCTGTTCCATTTCCCTTATGGCCAAAAGTAGTGGCAGAAATCAGGAGGCTGGAAAGTGAAGGAATCATCAGACCTCTATATTTTGCAGAATGTACAGCATTGATGGTATCGATTGTGAAATTGAACAGGTCAGACTGCTTTTGTAGGGATTTTAAATGAAAGGTAAACTGCTTCTCGCAGTAGGATAAATGCCTAATCACTCGTGCAGAGGTCATATACACAAAGCTGGCGAATAGGGGGGAGGAGACGTCGGGGGGGGGGGGGGGGGAATGTTGGGGAAGTTGTGGGGCTGATGTCCTTCACAAAGCTGGACATGGGCCATACATACTTGCAATTGTGGTTAGATGAGGATTCCCAGAAGTTTGCAACAATGAATACTCATTACGTTTGTACCAATATATGTGACTGCCATTTGGGATCTCATCATTTTTCAGTGGATGATGGAGAACATTTTACAAGGTCTAGCCCAGGTCACCATTTATCTGGATGATGTGCTAATAATAGGGAAAACTAATAAAGAGCACTCTGAGAACTTGGACATAATCCTCAGACATTTCTCCAAGGTGGGTATATGCCTTCAAAGGGAAAAAATGTGTGTTCCACTGATCCCAAGTGATCTACCTGGGCTACAGAGTCAATAAGATTGGATTACGCCTGTTGGAACATAAAGTGAGAGTGATCAAAGGTGCACTGTCTCCCATGTGTGTACTGGAACTTAGGTATTCCCTTGGATTGGTGAATTATTACAGGAAGTTCATACATAGCCTGGCCCCCTACATCTGCTAATGAAAAAGAGTCAGCCTTGGAAGCTGTCATCATCATCTAAGGTGCTGGCACCATACGATTCCTAGCAAGATCTGGTGCTGACACGCAATGCATTCCAGTATGGTATCAAGATGGTGTTGGCCTCATAGATGGCCGAATGGAGAGGAACGCGCAATAGTGTATGTTTCCCGGACTTTGGCTAATGGAGAGTGCAAATGTGCCCAGGTAAAGAAGGAAGGTTTGGTGGTCATCTTTGGTATAAGAAAGCTCCACCAATACCTTTATGTAACTGACCACAAACCCCTGCTAGAACTACTCAAAAAGGACAAGGTTGTGCTACCATAACTTCAGACTAAATTCAGTGGTGGGCTCTCATTCTAAGTGCGTACAGTTTTATAAGTTGGAACACTATGCAGGAAGCCAAGTAGCAAATGCAGATGCCTTCAGCCACCTCCCATTGGTAGATACACCATTGTAAGTGCCACTGTTCTGGTTTAAACTTTCTGGATAGCCTTCTGCTCATCACTGACAATATCAGACTGTGGATGCACCAAATATCCGGTCCTGGCAAAACTAAAACAGCTGTTGGTGATGGAGGAAATAAAAGGGCCATCACAACTACAATTGAAAGCTTTCTGAACCCCGTGAGACCAGATCACCATAGAGGATGACATTTTATTTTGGGGAGTAAAAGTGATTGTCCTGAGCAAAGGTTGCTGCCAGATATTGGCAGAACTCCACCAGAGGTGTCCAAAATGAAGGTGTTGGTGAGAAGTTCTGTCTGGTGGCCAGGATTGGATTCAGACATAGCTGCGTTGTGGTCTAGTGCCCAGAGTGCCAATGAGGACAAAAATTACCACCAGCAAATCCCCCAAATTTGTGGGAATGGCCAGGTAAATCCTGGACTCGGTTACACATCGATTATGCAGGTCCTTTCATTGGTTCAATGTCCTTAGTTATCATGGACGCAACTCAAAGTGGTTAGACATGCAGAGAGTTATTTCGTCAAACAGGGATAATGATAGAAGAACTGCGAGCATCTTTTGCAATACATGAGCTCCTGGAAATGTTGGTCATAGACAACAGGCCATCATTTGCCTGTTTGAGAATTTGAGTATTTCATAAACTCGAATGGTAGTCATCATATAAGGACAGCTCCATATTGAACATTGTCCCATGTTCTGGCTGTAAGAGCACCCAAACTTTGAAGGCAGACTGAAATGGACACAGCAGACATTGGGTCTTGATACCTGAAGAGGAGGATGATTTTTTTTCCCAAGATGCTCCAGGCACAAAAGTTCCTGTACATGCTGCCCATATCCAAGGCTGAGTAGGTGGAACTGGACCTGATGCAAAAACGCTTTAGGAGAGGGTACAAGATAATGAACAGGCCTAAGTCCCCAGACTTAGAGTGGAAGGGGTGTAATGATTATAATGAGGTCACCCAGCTGGACCACATAGAATATGAATTCCCTTATTGGGGCTATCAACCTGGTCTAATTAGAGAGTCCTGGCTGACAGATATAATTGTATCCTTCCTAAAGTGACCAGAACTGGACACACTATTCCAGCTATGACTTAACTCAGGTTTCACACAGTTCCAAGAAAATCACCCAGCTCTTGAATTCGGAGGCAAGTATCCCATATCCCTCTTACCTTTCCTATCTAACTGTCCATTTTCAGGGATCAGAGTGCATGTTACACTCCAACATTCCTCTTTCCTCCACATTTTTCCATATCCTACCATTTATAATGCATTCTTTTGCCATTTTTGGCTTGCCCCATGTGTATTACCTCAAATTTGTTTAGTGTACAACAAGTAGTGGGTCTGTTGAAAGAAAGGACTTTGGTTCCATTGAGTGAGAAAGGATTTGTTTTAATGGCATTAGTTTTACATATTAGGTGGCCCAGATTTTCAATCATGATCCTATTTTCAATCCTGTTTGGAAAGTTGCCTCCTGTAGCATGAATGAATTCAGAAGAACATACATCCCTACCCTGACCCCCTTTTGAGCAGTAAATCGTATATTCTGAATTTTAATTGTGTGTTATTTATTTGTAAAGCTCCCTGAGAACAGCAGGTTGGCAGCTAAATGGGCGAGTTCTTAGGGTTCGTCGGGGGAAAACGTTGGGTCTTTTGATGTGAGACAGGTGTTTGGTCCAGAGCAACCAAGGCCGGCTGTGGGAAGGTGGGGCCAGTATTAGATCCAGTGATGGTGGGTTGATGAGGATTGTTTTTGGAGCAGCTCAGTGTTTTCTTTAACAGTTATCCAGGGCATGCGACTAGGAAAGGTTTAGAGGGATAATGGACCAAGTGCAAGCAAATGGGATAGTTCAATTTAGGAAACCTAGTCAGCATGGACAATTTGTGCCAAAGGGCCTGTTTCCATGCAGTATATGCTTCTATGATTCTGTGAGTGTCAGAGATTCTGATCAGTCTGAGAGCTGGCTCTGAGTAAGCAGACCAGTATTGAGTGCAATGTACCTTTAAATAAAGGGTCACTTGGTGATGGGATAGCAGCCTCTGTGGAGTTATTTCAGAAAGCTTGGGTGCAGCATTGATGACAGTTATGTTTATTTTCCAAGGAAGAATCCAGTTTCACTATAATGCCAGATTATGTATGGACATGTCAAAGTTTAATTATATCATTTCATTTGAAAAAAAATGTACAGCCAAAGGTTGACTGTAGATGTAAATTCAGTGCTGGCTGGAAAGGTCCTATGTGGGATCCGTGAAATGTTGCACTGGTAGAGTAGCAGGGGAAATTCCAGCTGTAGGGGAAATACAACAGAAAGAGATGACAACAGGCTGACTATCTCACCCCTTTGAGCAGAAAGTCACCTCTTGCAAAATTATTCTGTTTTGGACTTCCAGGACTATAAAACTATAGGGGTTAAAAATGGGCAGTGTTACTCTGTGTGATTGACTTGATTTCCCAGTGTGTGGGCAAGTGTGATGCAAGAGTCACTGCACAGAGAATAACCATTTAAATACCCTTGCTCTCCAGGTGAAGAAAGAAAGAAGACTTTTTCTCACTCTGAATGTTGCCTGGTTTGCAAGGAATCAGGGCAAATGAATTGCAATCAACTTAAAAAGTTTGGAAATTGTTGTTAATACTATTGGTAACCTCCCCTGCAACATTCCAACTGTCCACTCTTCACAAACAATGCAGACACCATCTGTACTTTATTTAAAACTTTAATCCTTTTGAATTTACCTCTTACTTCGAATTTGCATGCAGGTATTGTGTTATTATCTTTTCTTGCATTTGGTAATTAATAAACTGACTCTTTGTTCATTGAGGGAAGGCTGTTTATACTGGTTTCTGTTAAAACATAAGCTTATTTGAATCTGGGAGGAAGGTTTCCATAAAAAAAGGGATCCTTTTTAAAATTTATCTTGTTGTGAACAACCAAGTGAATGTGAAAATAACCAAGGGACCAGTCTCATCCCTCCTTACTTAGTAGCTCAACAGTTTAAATTATTCCATTTGCAACTGTAACAAATTTGGGAACCCCACCCAGGGACTGGTTATAACATGCAGCAAAAAAAAACAAACTTGGAGCCTTTATTTCCTAACACAGAAATAGGAGGAGGCCATTTAATCGCTTGAGTCTGACCCACCATTCAATTAAATTAAGATTGATCTGTCTCTTCACTCTATCCTCCCAACTTAGTTCTGCAACCCTTAATACTCTTTCTTAACAAAAATCAATTGACCTTGGTTTTAAAATTGTCAAATGATGCCCAGTCTTGACAGTCTTTTGGGGGACTGAATTCTAGATTTCTACTTCAACTGAAATAGCCTGATCATAATTCCTCTTTGTTCTGGACTGCTCCTCAAAATAGAGGCAATAGTCTCTCTCTCTCTCTCTCTGTTATTAACCTGTTAACTCCATTAAGCAACATAATCAGCTCAATTAAATCACTCCATATTACTCCATAACAGTTACGACTTTCGTAAAACAAAGCCAGCTAACAACAGGATTACAACACATTGACAATGTCATTTCAGAACAATGGTTCTTCTGTTGCACAGTACTCAAAATGATGATGGAACAGTACCAAATTTCACTCAGATCATTGTCACACACATTATTATGTGTCTGCCGCCAATCTGAGTGAAATCTGCTACTGATATTGCAACATTGTATAGATATCATGTGCATGAGCATTATTAGGAAACAGGCATTAGCCTAGTCGTGGCTTCCTGACCAGATGATTGTGGGTTTGACATGCAGGGTCGGTCTGTCCCCTGGGAGCAGCTCTCAGCTCGCTGTACGTTTACCACAGTTTCTCTCAAGGCCAATTTATGAAGCCAAGACAAAGGTCATCGAAATTGTCTGCTTTTTCACAGAAACTAGCTGAAAGAAGAAACAAAAAGGTCATTATTTTTATGCTAGGGTTCTAAATCTAAATTCTGATGTAGCCTTTCATATTTACCAACATTACATCTCCATTGATATATTTGTACAATTATTTCACTGTTTAGTTACATATTCCTATTTTGTCTGTTCAATCTTCATGTTTATGAGACTCTATTCTGAGGTATGTGAGATATATTTCTGCACAAACGTCACTCCATTATTTAACACTTTCAGTAAATGTTCAGTGCCAGTTTGAGAGTTTAAACTCATTCCTGTATTATCCATTTTCCAGCTATAGTTTAATGATGAGTTGAAATATCACTACAATTGCTCAGCTCTCTGGGCATCAGCAATATAAAATGTATTTCTACCACCAGCAGAGCCATGCTTATATAACATGTTCAAGTAAGTGAATTGCCCCGAGGCACTTTACAAAAGGACTGTAAGACTTAGCAGCATAAGAAGGCCATTCAATGAGATCATGGCTGATCTGATAGCCCTCAACTCTGCTTTCCTGCTTTTTCCTGATAACCCTTGATCCCGTTACTGATTAAAAGTCTATCTCAGGCTTGAATATATGTAGTGACATAGCCTCAACAACCCTCTATGATAAAGATTTTTATAGATTCACTATTCTCAGAGAAAGAAATTATCCTCACCTCTACCTTAAAATGTTAAATGCATGACTCTCTTAATCTGAGATTATGCCCTCTGGATGTTTGTGCCAGGTGCTCAGAGTGCTGCCGTGATGCCTATATCTTTGAAAACTTTTATGTTCTCAATTCATTTCAGTGGCTGGATGCCTTGCTAGGATGGTTACTGGGATTAAAAAAAACTACCCTCTGTAAACAAGGCGAATGACTCCATGAGGCAACCTCATGACTGAGGGTGACCATAGATGCAATGCTGTCCATTTTTTCAAGCAGGACTGTCGTGATGTAGACAATAAGCCTGTTGAGGGTGAGGTTCAAAAGTTTGAATCAGACTGTAGCGACAGTGTACTGCTAATCTTAGCATGCTGCATTCTGCACAACCAGAGGTTGCAAGCAGGGAATATGATGGTGCTGAAAAGCTGGGACAGCAGTAGCAGTCTTCTAAAGAGAATGATGATGTTGAGCAGGAGAAACATCACTTTGTGCATTACAGAGTTCTGCAGCATCTGGTTCAACAAGCCAGACAGGATTTAATTGACACCTGGATCCATTAGCTGAGAGCTGCATGTAGTGATCATTCATTGACTATAAATGTGATGTTGATTGAAATGCAAGCATCCCCTGTCTGTTCCCAGAAGCAAATGTAGCTTTTCTTTCTTTGTTTTGTTTTCCCTTTTGCTTTTGTTGAATAAAAGTGAAAGTTTTCAGTAATTTGAAGACTTTCCAGTATGTGATGCTCCCATATTGAACATGTATTATTAAGGAAGAAGTAGCACTCCCCTCAGCAGTATTCTATGCTGGGATGATGCTAAATCTTAATAATCTGTGAATCTTGATTCTCATAGCTACAGTTACAATGACAGAAAATCAATGTCCTCAGGGTGGTGTTCTTTAGTTGCTTTATCAATGACATTCCCTCCATCACAAAATCAGGAGTGGGGATATTCGTTGATGATTGCATAATATTCAGCCATTTGTGACAGCTCAGACACTGATGTAGTCCACATCTGAATGCAGAAAGACCTGTACAATATCCAGACTTGGGCTGAAAAGTAACAAATAACATTTGCACCACACAAATGTCAGGTAATGACCATTTGCAATAAGGGATAACCTAACCACTGGCCCTTGACATTCAATTAACTTGCATTCACTGAATTCCTTACTGTTAATATCCTCATGGTTACCATTGTCCATTTCTCAGTGGTGGAGTGGAACTATACAGTTCCGCCAGCAGGTTCCTCAATTCATCAGGAAACTGGCCAACTGCATGGAGATGCCCTCATAATAGCAGACGAATAGGCTAATGCTCCATGCAGGCTTTAATATAGAACTTGTAACTACAGGGAATGGTTGAGCTGAATAGTATGAAGTACTGAAGAAGACGTTGGATAAAACCATGCATAACATCCAAGGTTATACTGATAGGGTGAGGTGAAGAGGAGAAGTGAAGTGAGAGGAGACTTGCATTGAAGAGAAACAAGATTATACAATTGATGGGCCAAATGGCCTGTGTTTCTGTGCTGGAATTCCATATCAGTCTATGTTACAGACAAAATACAATCCTCCCTCTAAAACTCAAGAATTAAAAATTGCTGTTGCTCATTGCCGAATTAAAGGTCTTGTTCACGTTCACATTATAATATTTTTAAAAATTAATTTAAAAGCACATGTAATGTTTTCATAAAACCTTCCCTTGTAACTTTATACCTTAAATTTTGGAATAATCTTTTCCAGACTATATTAAAGTTGCCTGTGGTTAGTCACATTATGAATACAAAATTACATTTTAACTTTGCATACGTGTGATGATAAATTTCAAATGAACATAAAGCAACAATTTCAATTTGGAATAAATTATATCTGTCAACACATGAAGCTTGGTGCAAAATGAACTTTTCACAAGTTTACAAAGATTCTTTAAGGAACTGCATTTTACCCAAAATTAGACAGTGCAGAGATGTGATGCATAATGAGGAGTATGGACATTGGATCAGACAATTACTAGGCATTTCCCCATAATGAAATAGCAGAACAAGACTGCATAATCCTATTCTACACACAATACTGCAATTAACAGGTAAAACTACAGCAGACAGGTTGTTCTACTGGTCACAGAAATGATACAAATTTCCATCTCCTTCTCCTCCACCAATTCCCTCCTCCTTCATCTGCTTCCCCTTTTATTCCACTCCCATCTCATCATTCTTCCACTCCTCTCCATTAATTTGTATCGCCTTCCTTTTCTTCTAACATCCCATTTTTGCCTTCACTCCTGAACATTCACTTTCTCCTCACTTTCCCTTACCTTGTCCTCTCAACATCTCTCTCTTCTCCTTACTCCTCCCTTCCCCAATTCCTTCCACAATCTCCACACCCCAATTCCTCTCCTTCTCTTCCACTTTCTTCTTTATTCTTCCCCCTACTTCACCAGCATCTCTTCCCCTTATTGAACCAATGGTTATAAAAGGCAGAAAAGCTGAGATTCTGCATCTTTTGTGAAATGTTATTCCTCGTGATGCATCTGATTGATTCACTATTTCAGAAATGAGGAAATCAGCTAACATCCCAAGATGTTGAACAGATAAATGCTTCATCAATATTTGAGAGAAGCAACAAAAATTGATTGCATCCCAGCAAATGAGAAATGGCCAAAATCTGGTATAATGGTAATACAGTCAAAAAGCTCAGGACAAAAATAATGTCTTAATGGAATACTGTGATTCAAATAAAGTATGCTATTTCCCTGCATCAAGGATTTTCCAATATCTTTGCATAGAATTAAACAGAAATGGTCACACAGAAACATGAGATTTGGCCCAACTGTCTATATCCCACATAAGCCTCCTAGCCTTACCAAACCTCACATAATATTCCAGCATTACCTTCTGAACCTTTCTGTGTCATAGAACAAAGGACAAATAACAATACAGCACAGGAACAGGCCCTTCTACCCTCCAAGCCTGCGCCAATGCATTTTGTCCTTCCATACTAAAACTGTCTTCACTTATAGGATCTATATCCATCTATTCCCTTCCTATTCATATATTCATCCAGGTGCTTCTTGAGAGCTGCTACTGTGTCTGCTTCTACCACTTCTTCTGGCAACACATTCTGGGCACTCACCACCATTTGTGTGAAAAATGTGCCTCGCACATCTCTTTTAAACTTTTACCTCTGCACCTTGAATGTGTGTCCCCAAGTAATTGACCCCTTCACCCTGGGAAAAAGCCTCAGACTTTCCACTCTATCCATGCCATTCACCATCTTGTAAACTTCCACCAGGTCGCCCCTCAACCTCCTGTATTCCAGTCAAAACAAACCCAATCTATCCAACCTTTCTTCATAGGTAAAATCCTCCATACCAGGCAGCATTCTGCACCCTCTCCAAAGATTCCACATCCTTCTGGTAATGGGGTGACCAGAATTGTATGCAATATTCCAAGTTTGGCCTAACCAAACTTCTATAAAGCTGCAGCATAACTTGTCTACCCTGATACTCAATGTCTCATTTGCTTATCCAATTTCTCCTCATAAAATTCATAAATTATGACACAACCATTCACGATGCAGTCAGTTATGACCTGTGGAACCAATCTGAAGCCCATTTATCCTACACTATTCCATTTTCATCTATACATTTATCCAATGACCATTTAAATGCCCTTAAATTTAGCACGTCTACTACAGTTCTAGACAGGGCTTTCCACACAACTACTACCTGTGACATCTGTCTTATATTCAAAGTTTGTCAGAAGATTTGTAGGTGCTCGTTATTGTGGTTCTGTTCGCCGAGCTGGGAATTTGTGTTGCAGACGTTTCGTCCCCTGTCTAGGTGACATCCTCAGTGCTTGGGAGCCTCCTGTGAAGCGCTTCTGTGATCTTTCCTCCGGCATTTATAGTGGTTTGAATCTGCCGCTTCCGGTTGTCAGTTCCAGCCGTCCGTTGCAGTGGTCGGTATATTGGATCCAGGTCGATGTGCTTATTGATTGAATCTGTGGATGAGTGCCATGCCTCTAGGAATTCCCTAGAGAACAGCCAGGGAATTCCTAGAGGCATGGCACTCATCCACAGATTCAATCAATAAGCACATCGACCTGGATCCAATATACCGACCAGTACAATGGACAGCTGGAACTGACAACCGGAAGCGGCAGAGACAAACCACTATAAATGCCGGAGGAAATATCACAGAAGCACTTCACAGGAGGCTCCCAAGCACTGAGGACGTCACCTAGACAGGGGACGAAACGTCTGCAACACAAATTCCCAGCTCAGCGAACAGAACCACAACATCTGTCTTATATCTGTTACCCCTCATTTGAAAGCAATGTCCCCTTGTGCTAGCCATCACCATCCGAGGAGAAAGGCTCTCACTGTCCACCCTCTTATATGTCTCAATTAAATCACCTCTCAACCTTTTTCTCCCTAACAAGTCCCTCAGCCTTTCCTCAAAAGGCCTTCCCTCCATACCAGGCAACATCCTAGTAAATCGCCTCTCACCCCTTTCCAAAGCTTCCATATCCTTCCTATAATGTGGTGACCAGAACTGTACGCAATACTTCAAGTGCAGCCGCAACAGAGTGTTTTACAGCTGCAACATGACCTCAATCTGACACTCAATCCTTCTACTAATAAAAGCAAACACACAGTATGCCTTCTTAACAACCCTATCAACCTGGGTGGCAACTTTCAGGGATCTATGAACATGGACACCGAGATCTCTCTGTTCAACTACACTGCCAAGAATCTTACCATTAGCCAAGTACTCTTTATTCTTGTTACTTGTTTCAAAGTGAATTATCTCACACTTTTCCACATTAAACTCCATTTGTCACCTCTCAACCCAGCTCTGCAGCTTATCTATGTCCTTCTGTAACCTACAACATCCTTCCGCAACCTACAACATCCTTCCGCACTGTCCACAACTCTACTGACCTTAGTGGCATCCGCAAATTTACTAACCTGTCCTTCTATGCCCTCATCCAGGTCACTTATAAAAATGACAAACAGCAGTGGCCCCAAAACAGATTCTTGTGGTGCACCACTCGTAATTCAACTTCAGGATGAACATTTCTCATCAACCACCACCCCCTGTCTTCTTTCAGCTAGCCAATTTCTGATCCAATAGCTAAATCACCCTCAATCCCATGCCTCCATATTTTCTGCAAGGGGAACCTTATCAAATGCCTTACTCAAATCCATATACACCACATCAACCGCTTTGCCCTCATCCACCTGTTTGGTCACCTTTTCAAATAACTCAATGAGGTTTGTGAGGCAAGACCCAAATCTTCACAAAACCATGTTGACTGTCCCTAATCAACTTATTCCTTTCTGGATGATTATAAATCCTATCTCTTATAACCTTTTCAAACACTTTACCCAAAACTGAAGTAAGGCTGACTGGTCTATAATTATCAGAGTTGTCTCTACCCCCTTTCTTGAACAAGGGGACATTTGCTGTGCTCCAGTCTGCTGGCACTATTCTTGTAGACAATGACAAGATAAAGATCAAAGCCAAAGGTTCTGCAATCTCCTCCGTGGCTTCCCAGAGAAACCTAGGATAAATCCCATCCAGCCCAGGGGATTTACCTATTTTCACACTTTCCAGATATGCTAACACCTCCTCTTTGTGAACCACAATCCTGTCTAGTCTAGTAACCTGTATCTCAGTATTCTCCTCGACAACATTGTCTTTTTCCAGTGTGAATGCAGATGAAAAATATTCATTTCTAGCTTCTCCTATTTCCTCAAACCCCACACACAACTTCCCACTACTGTCCTTGATTGGCCCTAATCTTACTCTAGTCATTCTTTAATTCCTGATATACCTATAGAAATCTTTATGGTTTTCCTTGATTCTATCTGCCAATGACTTCTCATGTCCCATTCTGGCTCTTCTTAGTTCTCTCTTTAGGTCTTTCCTGGCTAGCTTGTAATTCTCAAGCGCCCTGAGTCTTCACATCCCATCCTAACATAAGTATTCTTCTTCCTTTGGACAAAAGATTCAACTTCTTTAGTAAACCACAGATGCCTCACTCGACTACTTCCTCCCTGCCCGACAGGTACATACTTATCAAGGACATGCAGTAGTTGTTCCTTGAATAAGCTTCAAATTTCAAGTGTGCTCATCCCCTGCAGCTTCCTTCCCCATCCTACGCAACCTAAATCTTGCTCAATCGCATCATAATTGACTTTCCTCTAGCTATAATTCTTGCCCTGCAGTATATATCTATCCCTTTCCATCACAAAAGTAAACATACCCAAATTGTGGTCACTATCACAAAAGTGCTCACCTACCTCGAAATCTAACATCTGGCCAAGTTCATTACCTAGTACCAAATCCAATGTGGCCTTGCCCCTTGTTGGCCTATCTGCATACTGTGTCAGGAAACTCTCCTGCACACATTGGAAAAAAACTGACCCATCTAATTTACTCGAACTATAGTATTTTCAGTTAATATTTGGAAAGTTTAAGGCCCCCATAACAAGTACCCAGTAATTCTCGCTCCTATCCAGAATCATCTTTGCTATCCTTTACTTTATACCTCTGGAACTATTTGGAGGCATATAGAAAACTCTGAACAGGGTGACCTCATCTTTCCTGTTTTTAACCTCAGACCATACTGCCTCAGTAGGTGAGTCCTCAAATGTTCTTTCTGCCACCGTAATACTGTCCTTGACTAACAATGTCACACCACCCCCTCTTTTACCACCTTCCCTGTTCTTACTGAAACTTCTAAATCCCAGATCCTGCAACAACCATTCCTGTCCCTGTTCTATCCATGTCTCCGAAATGGCCACAACATTGGAATCCCAGGTACTCAAGATTTTCTTGAGTGAAAGAAAGAGAACTTATAGTAAATACTAACCCCGAGAAAAATAATTAAACACAACATCAAATGCACTGACAAAAATACAGGTACACATTTTGAAAAAGGGAGATTGTCAAGTACAAATAGGAGGATAAAAGAATATCCAAGCAAAAGTACACAGCCAGATTTGTTTCCACAGTTTAGCTAACTTTCTAAGTTTTAATATTTCTCTAGCCTGTTGTCCAGGTACCAGATTCAGGCACTGTTGCAAATTTTATATCTCTCACTGACCTGTGAGACCCAGACTTAGCCTACCTGGTTTTATGAGCTTGTGTTTTTATGATGATGGAGCATAACCCAAAGTTTCTTGGCGATATTTATTTCATTGCCAAACTGTGTTTTTATTTCAAAAAGAGGACTGCTACAGAAGAAAACAAAAACTTCCATACGTAAATTCTGTGTTTGTTGGGCACTGTCATGTGTGAATCCCAAGGAATGTCACACCTGTAAAATGTAAGGAAATTGCAACAAAAAGTGACTTAACACGAAGTGTTGACAAGCGAGCTAGCAATCCCCCTCTCAGCAGAAAAGCCACCTTTTGAAAACATACCTGTTTTATCCTCGAGGAAAACATAAAAAACTGATAATCACAATGATGTGCGTGCTATGGGCTGGATATCTTAGTAAGTGGACGAGAGCATTGTTCGAGTCACCATAGCTTTGACAACAATTTTAAATATTTTGCAGGTAAAGTGAATGAAAAACTGCTTTCTCACCCTGAATTCTCGAATTCAGCCTCCCCTCATGAAAGAAATCAGCACAGAATTGCCAACAATCTGCAAATTTAAGAATCTCAAAAATGACTGCTCATCTGCCAATTCAATAATGCCAGTACCACCCAATAATAGGACTCACCTATTTTTACCTTGTGTATGTGTATTGCATTACTATTTCTTCTCGCATTTATTATTTAATAAACTCACATTTTTAGCTAATTCTAAAAGCTTGATTAATTGGTTGCTTTTAACACATGTTCATTTAGGTCTGGGAATGACAAGAAATCCAAACATAAGCACAAGTATAAAGTTTAAGAAGGGCAGAGTGTCAAATGGAGAGAGGAGGATGAATGAATATTCTGTTTAAAAGTCTTGAGTCATTGAGACCACCGTTGTTTAATTGATGACTTGTACATTCAGCAGCAGCGAAATTTGTAGATGTCTTTTGAGTTCTCAGTAAATGTTTCTTCAATTTACTTTTCACCAGGCGTAGTCTTCTGAAAGGCTAGAATGAAAAGCAAGGAGTGAGGGATTGCCCTCGAATGTTGTTAAAAATCCATTTCTTTCTCTCTGTCTGGCCTAATCTGTGTTAGGTGCCTGAAATATGTTTTATTTGTGAATCCTCATGTCTAACTTCATTTTTTTGCCATTGATAACCTGCAGATAATACTCATCACAGTTCTATGAAACATAGATTAAGATCTAAATCAAACAGGAAGTACAAATGTAAGTAACAGATATCAGTCATTGTCATGACATGCCATTTTAGACTAGGTAGGAATCAATTAAGTCAGTTGGCTTGAAGGCTGCTTTGCAATTGAGTGACACCTACAATGCGGTTCAATTCCTAATCTGACTGAGGCTTCTATAAGGTCCTTCCTTCTCAACCTCACTTCTTGCTTGAGGTGTGGTGACCCCCTTGATATATTCATCACGGTTGCCTCTCTCTAATGAGGAAGCAGCCCTGTAGTTCTCTGGGACTAAGGTGACTAACATCAGTTCAAGCTGGTTCTTGTTTATTGATGATTACATGAAGCATGGCTCAACTTGATAAGGTGATCACTTTGACTATATTAAGTCAGTAGTTTTCCTTTTATAAAGCCATTTGAGTTCAAGAAGGACTATTGAAATCAAATATTAGACATCAAAAATTGATAATCCATAATTCACCATCATGTATATAACAAGATAAAACATTTCTCCTCAACTCGCTACTGGATTTATTAGTGAGTTTCTTAAATTTATGGTCTCTAGTTCTGGTATCCACATTGGTGGCAACATATACTCTTTATTTCTTCTATCAAATTTTTGTGATCTGAAAGACCTCTATCAGGTCACTCCTCAATCTTCTCTTTTCTGAAGAAAATAGCCCGAGCCTTTTTAAATGTCCCTGATAGTTATAACCTTGCAGTTCTGATGTAGTCCCTGTAAATCTTTTTTGCAGCTTCACTGATGCCGCTACATAATTTTTATAACATGGTCAGGAAACTATACACAATTTGTTGTCTTCATTTTACAAATATTTGTGCCCATGGAGGTCACGGAAATATTTAATTATACAGTGGGGCCATTAGAGCCCAGGGGTATAATTAACAAAATAGTTAACCAGCTTTTACCAATAACATTTCCCATCAACATAAGTAAGCAATAATGCATTATTCACTGCAATATTTTCTCATTGGTTCCTTAAAACACTGCAGCTCCTGCTGATGCACAGAAACAAATGCAGCCTTTCTAAAAGGTGCCTAGCTACTTAGCACTAAAACAATTCTTTCATCATTGTAACTATGCAAAGTATATTGCAAGTTGATGTGTCTGACACTAATCAATGTGTTTACAATTACAGCCACCTGCCAAATTAACAGAGGTTTGGACGGTAGAAGGTAATACAAAAAAAATACAAATGGTCTTAGGTAGCAAGAAGTGAAGAAAAACAGAAGCAAAGGCAGAAGCAGTGACAAATGAAACAAGTAGATGAGAAAAAAGGAAAGAGAAAGTAAGGGGGAGAAAGAAACAGAAGTGAATCATGGAATATGTGGGCCAGGAAATGCAAGAAATGCAGATTTGATTGGGAATTACACTGAACATTTAATCATAACTCTGTTTGACTCAAGTGATTTAATCACGTGTCAGAAAGACCTGGTTCACTGCCAAACTATTGGACATCTTTCTCCTGCAGCCTCAATGTGACATTTCCTGTTCCCGCAGCAGCCTTCTTCATAGCTACTCCCAGTGAATTTGCTCATTAATGACAAATTAGGCACTATGGATTCAGACCCACTAGGAATCAGATTGAGACTTCCCACACTGATTTCCCAGAGGACATCTACAAAAGATTGAGGAGATCTTTAGGATGCAGTCTGAAGTAGATTTAAAAGATGGGCCCAGCTTTTACAAATGCAACATGCTAATCCACCAGGTTTGGTTAGTGATTTATATATTTGAATAAACAGATGAGAGTTATTTTGAATTCATCTGATCACATTTGCTTTCACTGAACCTAAACCTGTTTCTCTCTTGTGACAATAGACCAACTTTAGATTAAGATTGTAATCCATTGAATGTAGAAAATTAAGGGACAATCTACTTGAAGAGTTTAGTTGATGAAAGATAATGATATAGTTGATAGAGAGAAGCTTTTTCCTCAAGTACAACAATGACTGCACTACAAAAATATTTCATTAGTTGTAATACACTGAGATTTGCATGCTGGTAAAGGTTCTGTACACATTATTACAATGGTGAGGTTCATAAGATTATGTCTTAGGACTATATCTTTTGGTTTAAAAGGACATTATAGCTTCAGAATTTGCTTTTAAAGTTAGGTGAGGTGAAATATCACATGATATGTGTCTTTCAGTAAGCTTCGGTGGCTTAATTATTACAGCGCAGAAGATGACACAGATTGTTTTACTAGGATGCAGGTGCAAGCTGGGGTCTTTGATGACAGTTCTCTAATCTAAAATTGTACATCCTTGAAATAACTGCACAGAGGCCAGTATCCCATCACCAAGTTACGCTTTATTTATATGCGCACAGAACATGGACTCTGACCAGCCAGCTCCAATCCAGTCCCTAGATTGAGGAGACCTTCTGAACCTCCTGTTTATATCTATTAGCCAGGTCTCCTTGATTGGCCCCAATTAAGGATCTCATAGTCAATGAGATCCACTTGACCCTGGTTCTAATCACCACAATCCTGCATCTCCTGAAGTCTCATGAAGAGCGTATCGATGTTAAGTTACACAGTTGCACTAATATCTAGTCCTTTACTCCTAAGGCGATATGGAGTTAGGCTCATAGATAACTAATTAACATTTCCACTTAGATATGAAGCCAATGTATTTCAGGTTACTGTGGGGAAGGGTATGCTAATATCATTTTGAGATCATGTTACAGGTTTCTCTATAAGGCCAGTCATACCATAGGCAGATGGGAGCTGCCACTTTGTATTTTGTAGTCTGCAAGCAACTGAGACGTTGAGAGCAGGAAAGGGTGTGCACCTTAATTAAATTTGATTATTGATT
Source organism: Chiloscyllium punctatum (assembly GCF_047496795.1). Classification (NCBI taxonomy): domain Eukaryota; kingdom Metazoa; phylum Chordata; class Chondrichthyes; order Orectolobiformes; family Hemiscylliidae; genus Chiloscyllium; species Chiloscyllium punctatum. Next base: position 131,387,548 of record NC_092740.1, read on the forward strand.
ATACAGAACATGGGCCGAAGCTCATGTTAATTTGAAGATCAAGTTCCTGAGGAGTTAAAAGAGGCTGGACAATTTCGCAAGGTTAGAGCTGGAGGAAGAATTCTACAGCGTAGTCCTTATAGTGAGAGATAGTTCTGAGTTTAGAAGTCACCTGATTGTGAAAGGAAAAAGGAAGCACTGGATGGTGGGAGCAAAGGTGAGCTGTTCAGTATGAGGTTTATAATTCTGGGGAAAGTGATAAGCAACAGTAAGATGTTTATTTCTCCAGTTTAAAGTATAATCTGTACACACAGAAAAACAGTCATTTAGTTAGTAGCGCTTACCGTCATTTGATATTGTAAAAGGTTTTTCTAAGGCATGACCTCTTGGCATACCATTCTTTCAGCTAATGTCTGGAAATTAGAATGCTTCTGCAAAAGTTTTAGTATCATTGGAGATCATCACAAAATGCAAGTCTCACTTTATCTTTTTCTGGTGGAGACAATCCAGAACATTAGGATAGTACCTTCAAATTATAATGAGGCTGTTCATTTGTGATGCCAGAAGTAATGATTCACAAAAGGATCCAGTATCCTTCAGTCTATAAAAGAGGATGGACACACAGTAACCAATCCATTTCAGATGGAGTGCATTCATAATGTGCACTTGTTCCAATGGCTGAAGATCTTTGAGAGACAGGTTCTGATACAAGTATTGTACATGAACCCTCCGAGGTCATTGTGGATTATGGTGTTTGACATTGAAAGCTGCTGCCTATCCACTGGTCATGGTGGTGGCATGTGTTAACTCCCAAGTGGTGTTCTTACTCTCCTCATGAAAGTTAGTAAAAATGTGAAATATAGTTTGCTCAAAAAGCCTTTGAAGCTTGAGGGTAATTGAACATTTCAAAATTGAGATTAATTAATTTTTGATAAACAAATATTATCAAACCATGGTGGGTAGTTGGAGTTGAGATACCGGTCTGATGTACACGGCAGAACAGGTTCCAGTGAAGACTGGTCTTCTTTCCTATGTTTCTTCTTAAGGTAGTTGGTAGAGATTGTCAGGTTAACAGTGACCAGAGAACAGTTTGCTTGTTCCTTTAGTTGCTACAAGTGTTTCCTTACTGATCTTTAGGGAAAAAACCTGCAGTCTACACCCAGTCTGGACCTATATGTGACTCCAGTCCCATGCTAACATAATTGTTTCTAAAATGCTCTGTGTCCTGTTGACTATCTTCTTTATATCAAATTAATTGAAGCTGGTGGTTCATCAATACCTGATGGTTAGGGCTAGACAATAAATGTCATCCTTGCCATCAGCACTCACATCCCCAGAACTAATGTGTTGGAAATAAGATTTAAGTAAATATGGTTATTTTACCTTTTCTGATAGTTTGAATTGTGCTGGTATATGCAAAATTACAAGTTGAGATAATTTTTTAGTGATTATGTAATGTACAAGTACTCCAATTTTCTTAATCCCATTTGTAAACCTAATGATACATTCTTACATAATTTATTGTGTATAGAATATTAAATAGAAAGACATCTGAGGTGGTTATAATGTTTTTCTGGTTGGTGTACAATATTTTACAAAAGGTTATTGCCCATTATTTCCCACCATTATCACCTCTGAAGAGAGCAGAAACTTCCAGAACCTTGGCCTAATGTTCTGAGGTCATGGGTTTGAAACCCACCATGCCAGATGGCGGAATTTGAATTCATTTTTAAAAATCTGGAGTAAAAAGACTGTTGTTCTGAACTTTTTCTTTCCTCAATTTTAAAAGTTATACCAAAAATTTACAATGTTGGACTTTTTACTTCGCTGGTTTGCTTAGAACTGTAACCGAAGAAACTGTACTGAGAGATCTTTGTACCTAAGATGGTGCCATAAGCAGCAACTTGTACGCTTTTCACTATACTCATTTGAGTACATGACAATAAAGCTAATGCTAAAGTTCTAATTCTAAATTCAATATAAATATTGTCAATTGTTGTAAAAACCATCTGGTTACTTGATGTTGTTTCGGCAAAGAATTCTTCTGTACTTACTGCTCTGGCTGATATGTGACTCCAGCCCCACAACTGTCTGGTTGACTCTTGATTGCCCTCTGGGAATTGGGAATGGGCGAGAAATGCTGGCCTAGCCAGCAATACCCATATCCCATAGACAAATTAAAAAAAAATCAGAGGTTGTCTGAATCGGATGATACAAATGAAAGCTTTCAACATCATAATGGAGAACATGCAGCCTGTAGAGTTTAACAATGTGTACATGTAACAGGCAATAAAATATGAATTGATAAATTGGTCTTTATGGAATAATTTATTTTTTTTTGTTCTTGACTCTTTTCTCTCTCAGAAGAGAGATGAAAAGGAATCATCAATATGAGAGGCAGCCTATGCAATTTGGGCATTCCATGAATTTTTTATCCTATTTTCCAATCTCAACTTACTAAATCCAATGGGTAAAAACATGCTGTGTGTCAGGCATAGAGTAATGCAACATAAAAGGTCAACAGTACGAAAGGACAACAGGGTGCCCAGAAGAGGGTGCCACACTATTGCTGCTGTTTTCTGAAGCAGATTAGAATCACACATTTCTCTCTCTCTATCTCTCGGTGGGATTTTTGAATCTAACTTAGTGTTAATTATGTTTTAGTGGATTTAACTGGAAAAATACCATATGGTTCAGTGGAGAAATAAAGGAAACTGTTCCACTGTGAAGAAAAGTAATGGTGGTTTTAGCAGGAGCAATATAAAAATTGCTTTTCGTTCCTATCAGTCCCACTGGATCCACATGCAAGATATTTTTGTATCCAGCTCTAGGTTTTGTTGCATTTTTGCATAATCAAATCAATATAGTGATGATTCAGCCTCTGGCAATGGTCTTTCTTTACAAGTTACCAGTGAGATTCTGGCAGCCAAGGAGCAAAAAAAGTTATAATCTGAAAGAAATTGATTTTTCTTTTGTTCCAGCATCTGCTGTGTGTTTTTTGTTTGAAAGAAGATTGAATTTCTTAAAATATATCTGACACAGCATCGCTGCAATGGGGGTTTTTTATGTAATTTGTGAGGATTTTAAAGAAAATATATAGAAACTAAGGTCTGAGTGCTGCTTTGACAAATGCAGATTTTGGTAATCACAAGCTCAATAGTTACTGATTTCTTCTCGACTCTCTTGATTTGAATACCTTAGGATTTGTAAATTTTATTTTACAGGGCACAATGGAAATTATTCTGGAGAATCTAGGATATGCAGGGGTATCAAAACAAATGTTTATTTCTATTTGTAAGAAAGCTGTTGGACATTTTGACACTAATTTGGAAAATATATTTTCAGACAACATTGGGAGTAGAATGCTTTCCAACTTTTACTGGCCACAGGTCAGAAGAATATAGCTCAACTGGTGACAATTTGTCCTCTATCAGAAAGTCACAGGTTCAGATCTTAGTCCAAAAACATGAACACAAAATCCAGGCTGCTGCTCCTGTGCAGTACTGAGGGAGTACTGTCAGTCAGAGTATTGTCTTTCCGGTGAGGCATTAGACCAATCTCTGTATCATTTCTCACATTGATGTTAAACATCATTTGCTTATATTGAAAGGAATGCCATGGAGAAGAGTGGATGAAAATCCTCTGTGGACTAAAATTAATTTCTCAAGCAGCATCCCCGATTGCCTGATTATTATCATAGAGCTGTTCATGGAAACTCCCTCTCCACAAATTGCCTGTGGAGTTTACTGCATCACATTTGAGGACTACTGTTATGAAGTACTTTATGATTGTAAAATGTTTTGCAACACTTGCAAAACAGGCAATAGGAATGTTTTTTTTTCCTTTTGACAATGGTATATTGTCATAATATCTCAGAAGCATTAGGAGAGATGACAGAAAGATGGATTTTAGAAAGATGGTTAAATTACTGAGGGATTAAATAAGAAATTCTAGATTCCTCTATATCCCAGCATTTTTTCACCATATTGACACAATATCTTTTTAGTTTTCCTGCAGAATGGCCATCTCACATTTTTTTCATATTGTACTCCATTGGCTAAATCTTTGCCCAATGACTTCAACAATCTATATATTGTGGAAGCCTACTTTTTCCTCTTCACAACTTACTTTCTGACTTATCATTGTGTCATCAGCAAATGTGGCAAGTGCACCTTCTGTCCCTTCATCCAAGTAATTTATACAAATCACCAACAGTTGAGGTCTGAGCACTTACTCCTGTGGCACACCACTCGTTATATCTGGCAAACCTAAAAATAGATCCATTTATGCTTATTCTCTGCTTCCAGTTAGCCAGCTGTGCCAATATGCTATCATTTGCACCATCAGGTTTTATTTTCTGCAATAATGTTTTGACGTGGACATTAGCAAACATCTTCTGGAAATTTAGATGCAGTACATGCACCTCTTCAAAGCACTCCAATAGTTTGGTCACAAAATTAGGCTGACTTTACTTGGTTATCTTAAGTGCCCTACTATGACTTTCATTATGATAGTTTCTAATATTTTCCCTATAAGAGATGTTAAGCTAACTGATATTTAGTTTCCTGCTTTCTATCTTCCTCTTCTATGAATAAATTAATTACATCTGCTATCTTCCAATCTAATGAGACCTTCCCAGAATCAAGGGGGTTTTGAAAAAAACAAAATCAATGTTCCAATTATTTCAGTAGTCACTTCTTTTAATATCCTAGGATGAAATCCATCAGGACTCAGGTTCTTGTCAGCCCACAACTCCAACAATTTACTGAGTACTACTTCTCTGGTGATTGTGATTTTCCTGAATTATTCACTCCCTACTGCTTCTGGGATGTTACTTGTATCGTCTACAGTGAAATCAAAGCAAAATGTCTGTTTGATTCATGTACCCAGTGCATTTGGATGAGGTTCATTTTTCATGTCCAGTGATAATACCATTAAACCAACACCTCCCTTTGTATCATAGTGTGTGACCTAAGGGTATAAAATTCTCATGCTTCATTTTACCTTAGATCACTTGAAGTTTGGCTTTTATTAAAAGCATGCACTCTTTTGTAAATTTTTGGTTAATATTAAACCAGGCACTTATCTACCTGAGGAATGTAATTTTTGCACATAATAGCTAGTTGCAATAAATGCATGTTGCATTCTTCAATCCCATAATATCCATGGCCAGTTTCCTTTGATATAGGAGATAACATAAGCACTGCCACATGAGATTAAACACCCTGTTGAAGGCCAATTCACTTCAACTATGAGGACAGTGAAGTATAAAGTTGCCAGAAACTGTACATAAGTGCTTCAATAACAGGAAAGCTACATTTTGGGCAGAATTGAACAATCCTTCAAAGTTGAAACTTTTTAGATTTCTGATGTTGTCATTCAAGGTACAGAACTACAAATGTTGCTATTTTTTGATATTGTTATGAGCAGGTCTCACAGACTTCCACTCTGTTGATGTGGACAAATGTCCTAAAATGTTTTACAAGCAATGTATTTTTTGAAGTGCAGTTATATTGTCTCATGCAGGAGGTGTGATAACCAATCTGTGCACGAATTCCACAAGCAGTAATTGGAAATATCCAGAAAATCTGCTTTGTGATATCAATTGAGGGAAAATTATTGACCCAGGACACGAGGGAGAAAAATACTGCTGTTCCTTGAAACAATGCTGTGGAATTTGTTTATAGCCTACCTGAGAGGGCAAATAGGGCTTGTTTTGCAAACTATTACATGAATGGACTAATTTCCGATCAATATTTTAAAAATCACACGACACCAGGCTATTTGCTTCCAAATAGACCTGTTGGACTATAATCTCGTGTGTGATTTTTAATTTTGTCCACCCCAGTCCAACACTGGCTCATCCACATCATGGTTACCGTAATTAAATTATTCAGCTTTGACTCTGATCCATCATCCTATTTTTTTCTTTTGTTTCTACTCAGCAGGCAATTTAGAGGCCCTGTCTGTCCCCTTGTCCCTCCATAGCCCAGTGGAATTTCTCCTGTCTGTCACAGAGTGGATATATCCCCGCTGTGCAGTGACTTGTCGATACGGTCCATTTGGTGGACTGAACATGAACCTAATAATCAGAACCTGCTTAAGCATGCGCTTTCTCTGTAATTGACTCCCGCTTATTGATTGAGCTGTTGAAGTGTCCCTGTATTACGGTTGGTAATGCAGTCTTCTTTCACCAGCCTTCTGACTAAAACTCCACTCTTGTCACTAACTTCATCCTAATGGATAAAGCTGTCATCTTAAAGTTAGAGTGTTTCCCAGGCACAAAAACAAAATTAGCAGGTCAATAATGCATGGGCTTGAAATCTTGCGCAGAATCGTTAATTGATTGCAGTAGTGTGTGAATGTACTTGTCTGCTTTTGCATAAGATTTCCTCAAACTGACTCACCTATTTCAGAGAGCAATTACAATTAATAGGCCTCCCACACATTTTGTTTAATTTAGTATTTTATTTTTATACACCACTTACAAGATAATCAGTGAACAGTCAGTGACATTGGTACTTGAAAGGGTAATGTCACAAAAATGGTGTCAAGTGAAATTATTCGTAAATATGTCTGATAATTGCTGTAAGCACTCCTTTGCACTAATGCATCTTCATGTGTTTTGTATGCTGGGTTACTAAGTCTTTCACTTCAACTGTTGGACATAATTAATGTTTCCTGGGTTGCAATTGGACAGAACCTGTCTCTCAACTGAACATTAATAACTATTGTGATGCAAAGTGCCATTGCATTAATCACAAAGTGTTAAGCAAGACATCAAGAAATCCTGTTTGTGATATCAGACCCCTTAATATGTGATTAGTTTCTGGATTTCAATTCCTGTTAATGATTAAATTGAAGCAGTAAAATTGATTTTCCCTTTGTTTTGTCCCCAGGATCCCTCTCTCTGCTGCAGGATTATTTTGACGTCAGTATTTGTGGATTTTCTTGTGTCTTTTTGGCAGAGCTCGAGTTCCTTATAAGGCAGCTCCAACTTTTACTCCACCCTGGCTGCACTGCTCTCTTCCATGCCAGATTGCTATTTGTGCTTGTAGACATTTTTATGCTGTAAATTTGGAAAAAGCAGAAAATGGCAATATAGCTGACAACCCCTCAGCTGTGCGTGTGTCTGGTTTTTTTTACAGAAATCTCCAGTGACTGCTTGTTTCAGGTTTACAGTTCCTTTGTAACACAGAGTAACAGAGTACATTTCAGTTTACCAAGAACAAATGTCAGTCCTGTAAATACAGATAAACCCATCTGGAATAATGAACATTAGTTTACATAAACGTGTCATTCGACAAAATGATATTTGACCTGAAATGTTCCAAATTTTAAAATAAAACTCTTTCAATCTATTTGGTGCCAAGCACATTTTCATTCAGACGGAAAGACAATTTTCCTTTTACTTTCAACTGTTCTTGCAATGTTAAAATATGTAAAATTTGTTTTTCATTTTATTCTGGTGGAGGATGTCTGTGTAACTATCCTATCCTTGATGTTTGGGCTATTCTGGAAATGTGTTGCCTGCATCACAGAAAAACTGATTTGCTTGGGGGACAGAATGACATGATGCATTTAGATCTTTTGAGCCTCACTCGGAGCTAATTGAAAGAATTGACTTTTTTGTGCATTTGCTTCTTCTCATGCTAGACCTGAATGGCTAATCTAAAGGACACTTACATGCATAACTAGCAGGAACTTCAAGATACCTGGACTTGATCATCAAAGAGAGTCAATTCAGTGACAGCAATGCATTAGAAATTCAAAAGTTTGGTGCCTTGATGGTTGAAGGTATAGCCAACAATAGTGGAAAAATTTATAGTTGGGTATGCACAAGAACATAATACAAAGTCTGTTTGGGTGAAGCTGATAATGAGCAAGGACAGCAAATATTGTTGGGAGAGTGGCATATAAGTCACCAAACAGCAGTAGTAATGTAAGGCATGGTATAAATCAGGAAAATAGAGGCATAAATAGTGAGGAGTATACAATGAATAACTTCAATCTACATGTAGACTTGTCAAATTTAATGAGTATCAATGCTACGGAAGAGGAATTCTTTGACCGTCTTTGAGATGACTTTCTGGAGCAAAATGTAATAAAAAATGCAATAAAAAATTATATTAAAAGGTTTGTTAGTGAATAGGAAATGGCTAGTATTTAAAGATATATCATGTGTATTCCTTTAAGGCAAAAATAACTACCAGGAAACAATAACAAGGGAAGTTAAAGAAAGCATTACATGAAAAAAGGGGTTTAGAAAGTTGTAAACTTTAAAATTAGTGGAACTTTAAAATTTAGCTAAGGTGGAAAAAGAAATTGATAAGAGAGAATAGAGTAGGAGCATAAAAGAAATAAGAAACATAATAAAGGACTGTAAGAGCTTCTATAGATATTGAAAGAAGAAAGGATTATCAAAGACAAATATGTCGATTACATAGGATTAGTGAAATGAGGCTTGTAATGACTTAAGAGTTTTGAACAACCTCAAGATAATGGAACGTGGAATGTGGGAAACCAGCCATGTGGATTAGTCAAGACCAGAGATAAAGAGTGCATGAATGAGGATTTCAATAGCAGATGTGCAGAGTGGTGAAGAAAAATGTCTGTTTTAAAGTTAATATTGTGGCAAAAACCTGTCTCATCAGCCATCATTCTGTTACTTTAGTTCAAGCTGTGATGAAACCCCCAGTTAAAGTGACAATACCTCTTTAATAAGCTTTTTCTATTGGTTTGCTCGCTATTAGAAATTCTTGCCCTCTATCCCAAAGTGAAACTCAGCTCTGATATAACCAATACTTTAAGTCCAAGCTAAAAATCCAAGATGAAATTATTTGCAGGACCTGATCTACCAAAGATGCTGGCTTGTTTATGCCAGGAAGTGTTAATTCACGATCACACATGGTGCACAACCACCTAAAGTGAATTTATATCCCATGAAAATCCTATAGCAATTAAAATCCTCAAATAAAACAAAACAAACTCAATTAACATCTTTCCATCAATTAAGCATTAATTTGAAAATACTCTGCTAGGCTATAATAAACTTACGTCATGTACCATCTACTTGCATCTTCCAAAGTGTCTTGATGTGCATCATGCATGACTTAACTGTTTGTGTGCAGTGACTATAGCTGGGACATTTTAAACATTAAAGGCACAATATCAATGCAAATTGTTGTCGTGGAAAAACACAGGTGTAGATTAGAATAAGCTAAGGCAAGGAGAGAAAGTAAAATAAAGTAGCATATAAGATCTTGAGACATCTTGACAGATTCAATATGGAAAGGATATTTTTCCTTACAGTGTCAACATGGCTTCATGAAAGGAAATTCACACCTGACTAACTTGGAGTTTTTCAAGAATGTCTCAACCAGAGAGTTGACAGAGGGGAATCAATAGATGTGTTGCATTTTGACTTTTGGAAGGTATTCGACAAGGTCCTTCATAAAAGATTAAGTCATAGGATAAAAGCCCACTGTGTTGGAGGTGGTATATTGGCATGGATGGTGAATTGGTTAATGAGCAAGAAACAGCATGTGGGGTTATGGGGTTCTCTCTCAGGATGGCAACCCGTGACCAACGAATTATAGCCAAACTTGCAGTCAACACAATAATAGTTGGAAAAGTAGGTTATGAGAGGAATATAGAAAGTATACAGAGAGATACTAATAAGTTATGTAAGTGAGCAAAAGGTTGGTAAATGGAGCATAATATGGGAAAATGTGAAATTCCTTATTCTGGAAGGTAGAACAAAAGAACAAATATTATTTAGACAGTGAATTGCAGAAAACTACAACAGAAGGGAACTTGTGCATAAAACACAGAAAGCTAACACATGTGCAGCAGGTTATCAGGAAGGCTAATGGAATGTTGTTCCGTATTTCAAGGGAGCTGGTGTAGAAGAGTAGGGAAATCTCACAACAACTATACATGGTGATGGGCAGACCATATCTGGAGTAGTGGGAGCTGTTTTGGTCCCCTTATTCAAGGAATGGTAATGTTTCATTGGAGGCACTTCGTATAAGGTTCACTAAGATGATCCCTCGTATAAAGGGATCATCTCAGGAGCAAAGGCTAAACAGCTTGGGACTCTACTGACTGGAGTTTCGAAGAATGAGATATGATCTCATTGAAACATATGGATTCTTAAGCGACTTGACAAGGTAAATGCTAAGAGGGTGTTTTCCCTCATGGGAGAGTCCAGGACCAGAGAGCAATATCCTTAGAATGAGAGTGTGCCAATTTAAGACTGAGACAAGGAGGAATTTCTTCTGAGAGGTTGAGAGCCTTTGGAACTCCATGCCACAGAGAGCTGTGGGAGTAAGGTCCTTGAGTATATTTATGGCTGAGACAGATTCTTAAACAGCAGGGAAAGCAAGGGATATGGGGATGAAATAACTCCAGAGAGGCTGGTATCCAGTTACCATGCCACTCTTTGAGAGTCCTTGACACTAATCCACGGACAAAGCAGGAAAGTGACTGATCCTATTGAATGGCAGAACAGACCCGCAGGGTCAATGGCCTACTCCAATTTTCTTTTCTTATGATTTTATAGTCTACCTGGAGAATCAAGAACTAGGGATCACTGTTCAAAAATCAGGCTTAGCCATTTAAAACAGAAATGGGATCAAATATTTTATCTCAGAACATTTTGAGTCCTTTCAGTGCTCTTCTTGAAAAGGTGGTGAAAGCATTTTCTGAATATTTTTAAGATGGGGGGGGTGAATAAATGCCTACTATAGATGGGTAGGGGTGGTGAAAGGTTAGAAGGGCAGGTAGAAATGCAGATTTGGGGTAACAATCTGACCAGCCAGTGCAGGGCAGGGTCAAGGGCAGACAATAAACAGATATGCATGTTCCTTGTCCATGCATTCATAAAAGGAATGGGTACAAGTGAGATAGATAAGAGAAACAAGAATATATAAAGAACAAGCAAGGCGTAGTTACTAAAGTGAATAAGTTATCACACTGACAGAGGCAATGTGCCCTTTGAATAAAACTATTCAACTAGAAACACAGATTGGGATATGGAAGATGAAATGTAATAGAATTCAAAGAGATGTGACTCAGCCTAAGGTGGGACTGAGAGCCAAACGTTCCCATTGGCAACACATTCACAAGGGAGAGATCATAACATATATTCAGCATATTGATCAAATCTTCTGTTCTTACAATAAAGATGTGATCATGTAAAGATTTTTTGTGAACTGTGGTTCAATTGGTATTGTGTTGTCGACTGCCTGATTGTGGGCAGTTAGCAAAGTAAGAGGTTTACAGACAAATTAAAGGAATTTGCACAAGCAGTAGAGCTGTAATGTGTACTGTTGAGAAATTTATCTCTGGTACAAGTATGGAAATGACACAAAAAGAGAGCATTGGTTTCCAGGTCTATGTTCTTTCAATGTCCAACAAAGAACAATGCGACACTAAGATTAAATTTAGGAATTTCATGGGGCAAGTAAGCAATGTAAGAGTTAGTGAACAAACCATAATCAGTTGGATATAAAATAGAAAAGGAGGATGATGATTCCTAGACTGATAACACAGAAACCAATCCTTTGGTCCAAGTAGTCCACCATGTTCCCAAACTATACTAGTCCCACTTGCTGCATTTGGCCCATATCCCTTCAAACCCTTCCTAATCACATCCTTATCCAAATGTCTTTTAAATGTTATAACTGTACCTGCATCCACCACTTCCTCTGGCAGTTCACTCCATACTCTGTGCACAAAAACATTGCTTCTCATCACCTGTTTAAACCTTTTCCTCTCATCTTATAAATACCCCACACCACACCCTCCCTTAGGGAAAACACCTTCGCTACTCACCTTATCTATGCCCTTCATGATTTTATAAACCTCTATAAAATCATCACACAACCTTCTATGCTCCAGTGAAAAAAAATGCCCAGCCTGTCCAACCTATTTTTATAACTCAAGCCCTCCATTCCAGAAACATCCTGGTAAATATGTTCTGAACCCTCTCCAATTCAATAATATTGTTCCTTTAGCAGGGCAAACAGAACTGCACACAGTACTCCAGGGGGGACCTCACCAATGTATTAGAGACACAGCAGCTTTCAGACAATGATTAAATCTAATGTGCAGGCATAAATTGACCACAGAGTACAGAAGCAAAATAAAACTAAACAATCTGTATTTGGCATCTGTTAGGCTGCAGTTTGAATATTACATCTAGTTAGGGGGACTGACTTTCACACTGACAGCATGGCCATGAGAAGAGATTAAAAACATGCCTGAGCTCAGACAACATGAAAAATAGGAGCTGGAGCAGTCTGTGATGTAGATAAAATGAAACCACTGGAAGTACTCTACTCAGATTTGCAGAAGGCATTTGATAAGGTGCCACATCAAAGGCTATTGCAGATAATAAAAGGTCATGGCATAAGTGGTACACAGTGGCATGCAGAGAGTAGCAAAATCGGTCTCTTTCAGGTCAGCAAAATATGACAAGTGGTGTGCCGTAGGGATCGGTACTGCAACCCCAACTGTTTACAAAATACATAGCTTATACAGATGAAGGGACAGATTTTACTGACAACACAAAAATATTTAGGAAAGTAAGTTGTGAAGGAAACATAGGGAGGCGACAAGGTTGAGTAAATGGGTAAAGATCAGGCAAATGGAATATAATGTCAGAAAATGTGAAGTTGTCCATTTTGACAGCTCTCTTCCTGAAAAGATGCTGAAAGCAGAGTCTGAACATTTTTAAGGCAGAGGTATATGATTTTTGATCAGCAAAGGAGTGAGATGTTATCAAGGGTGGACTGGAATGCACACTTGAGATTACAGTCAGACCAGCCATGTTCTTATTGAAAGGGGGAACAGACTTATGGGGCCAAATGGCCCATTCCTGCAAATTTATATGTTTGTTCATGTTTGGCGCTTCACATTTGCTGTACCATTAAACAAGATCATGGCTAATCTACTTTTGCAGTCTTTCCTCATTTCACTTGTATCCAAATTACTATCAATCCTAGTCTTGAATATTAGCTGAGCACCAAAATGGCAAAACTTTTAAACAGTTACTATGGTTTAGGATACCCCATTCAAGGGAAGACAGACTTTCAACAGTTCTCTAAGAGTTGTCTACATTTCAATGACAGCACCTCTCATTCTTCTAAGTTTCCTCAAACACAGATTCATACTATTTAATGTCTTCTCACAGGACAATCCTGTTATCCATCAGGAGTCAAACAAACAATTTTTGTTGCATTACCTCCAAAACCTACATATATCTTTCCTTCGGTCAAGAGACCAAAATTTTACACATTACTTCAGACATGTGCTGCCAAAGCCTATCCAGACTGAAATGACCCACAGACCATTTGCTCTGCAGTTCATGTGAAAAAGTAAAGAAAACTGAAGGAAAGACCAGAGAACTGGAAAATTTGGGTAACAAAAGGAACACCCGATTGAATCCTGATGATTTGTGCTGTTGAACTATTTCCTCATGTTTTTCCCTCCACTCCCAATACCAATTATTGTACTTGTATGTTGGGATGGGTTGGGTGATGTGCCATGGTTAGGAGGTGGTTAAAGTTTTCAACTATTAAAGTTGTATATTGACAATGAACAGTCATTTACCTTTAGCTATAATCTATTTCTTTGAAATAAATACTAATTCTTGTGAAGTATGGAAACCTGGTCCATAATCTTTTGTTAACCTGAGAGTACGAAACAGGTAAATTGGGAATTTTGCAGATTTTGATAGCTTTAACTTTTGTGAAATTTCTGGGAATAAAGATCCTGATTTAGAGTGTGTTGTTCCAGCAAAGCGTAACAAGTATCAAACTGGAATGAAAAGTTTTCAATTCCATGAAAATTAGTGGCACTTCAGGATATTTGACAATATAAAAACCACCAGAAAATTACTAAAAATGAGGAGTATTTAGAGGTCAAGTGTAAAGTAGACAGGAATATAAAATGGATAGTAAATGCAAGATAAATGAAGAATGAAATAAAATTAAGTAAAATAGGTATTAGTCTTCGAGGTAGTGAGTCAGGAGAGTTAACAATGGAAAATAAAGAAATGGCAGATATTTTGTGCCTGTTTTCAGTGTACAGGATATAATGGATATCCTAGAAATAATCATGTCAAGAGTTGAAGGGGAGAGAGGAAATTACAATCATAGGAAAGGGTGCTAATAAAATTATTGGAATTAAAGTTGACAAGTCTCCAGGTCATGATAACATGACTGCAGAGGAGATGATGTGCTGGTTTTATTTTCTTAAATATCCTAGATTCTGGAAAGGTCAGATAGATTAGAAAACAGTGGAAATTGGAAAATGTAATTCTTCTATTCAAGAAGGTAAGGAGACAGAAAGCTTGAAATACAGACTAGTCATCTTAACCTATTACAGAGAAGATGCTGCTCTATTATTAAGGTGGTTATAGCAAAGCCCTTAGAAAATCTCAATGCAATTAGGTGGAGTCAGCATGGTTTTTGAAAGGGAAATCACGTAATTAATTTATGAATTTTTTAAGGAAGTAACAAACAACATGGCTAAAAGGGAATCTGTGGAAGTAGTCTACTTAGATTTCTAGAAGGTATTTGACAAGGTGTCAGGTCAAAGATTATTATACAAAATAAGAGGATTGGGTTAGCCAAGAGGAAGCAGATATAAATGGATCATTTTATGGTTTGGAAGATATTGTGTTATGACAAGTATAGTACCGTGAAGATCATGGCTGGGGAATTAACTATTTAGAATCAATATCAATAACATGAAATGAAATGTATGGTTTCTAAATTTGCTGATAACGCTTACGGTTAATGAAGTAAGTTGCAAAGAAGTGAAAGGAGTCTGCAAAGGGATATAGAAAGATTAATGAATAGACATAAATTTAGCAACTGAAGAATGGCATGCAAAATATGAACATGCCTACTTAGGCAGGAAGAAAGGAAAGCAGCATGTAATTTAAATGAGAATATGTTGTAGACTTCCAAGGTACAAGAAGAATCTGGATATCCTACTACATGAATCACAAAAAGTTAGTATTCAGGGACAGTAATTGATTAAGGGTAAATGAAACGTAATCACTTATTGCAAGGGGAGTGGAGTATCAAAGTTGAAAAGTTTTGCTAGTTTTATACAATTGAATCATCATCCAATTTTTGTCTTCATATTTAAGAACTCACATAATTCCATTAGAAGCAGTTCAGAGATAATACACTTAACTGATTCCTGGGATGAAAGGATTATATTAATGAGAAAACATTGGACAGGTTGGGCCAGTATCCATTAATACATCCTGAGTGGATTTGATAAGATGGATGCAGAAATAGTGTTTCATCTAGACTATAGGCCACCAAATAATAATCAGATTTGGGCAGGCAATATGCAAAGAAATAACAAATGCCTATAAAAATGGTACGGCAATTATTATAGAGGATTTAAATCTACATGTCGATTGGTCGAACCAGGTTGGTCAGGGTAGCCTTGAGGAGGAGGTCATTGAATGTATCCGCAATAGCTTTCTTGAACAGTATGTAATGAAACTGACATTATTGGAAAGTTATCCTTGACCTGGTCCTGTGCAATATGACAGGAATAATTAATGATCTCAGGGATCCTCTTGGAAAGACCGATTACAGTATGGTTGAATTTAGAATACAGATGGAAAGTGTAGATGAAGTCCAATACCAGGGTCCTGTGCTTAAACAAAGGATACTATAAAAGGATGAGGGAGAAGTTGGCTAAAGTAGATTGGAAGCAAAGACTTAATGGTGCAGAAGTACAGACCAATGAAAAGGAAGGACTGTAAGAAAAGGGTAATCTGCCATGGATGTCTAAGGAAATAAGAGAGGATATCAAATTAAAAGAGAAGGCATACAAATTGGCAAAGACCAGTGAGAAACTAGAAGATTGGGAAAACTTTAAAGGTTAACAGAAAGCCACAAAAAAGCTACAAAATAAAGATAGATTATGAGACTAAACTAGTTCAGAATACAAAGACAGATAGCAAAAGTTTCTATAAATATATAAAATGAAAAAGAGTGGTGAAGGTAAACATTGGTCCTTTACAGGATGAGGAGCGGGATTAGTAATGGTTTATGAGATAATGGCCGAGACATTGAATTGTTAATTTGTGTCATCCCTACAGTGGAGGACACGAATAACATGCCAGAAATTAACAAATAGATGAAGGTTAGTGAGGACCTGGAAACAATCATTATCATGAAATGGGAAGTGTTGGGTAAGTTAGTGGAGCTAAAGGTCTCCCAGTCCTAATGGAATGCAGCCCAGCATACTAAAAGAGATGGCAGGAGAAATAACAAATGCATGTGGAAATTTTCCACAATTCGCTGGACTCTGGGGCAGTTCCTGCAGATTGGAAAACAGCAAATGTGACACCACTGTTTAAAAAGAAGGTAGACAAAAGATGGAGAATTATAGGCCAGTTAGTTTAATTTCTGTAGTGAGGAAAATGTTTGAGTCTCTTATCAAATAAGAAGTAGCAAGACAGCGAGAGAGAAATTGTCCCATTGGGCAGATACAGCATCAGTTCATGAAGGCATGTCATGCTTAACTAATCAACTGGAATTCTATGCAACCATTACAAGCATGGTGGACAATGGGAACCCATAGATGTGGTGTGTCAAATGGCTTTTGGAAATCTAGATAAAGTGCCACACAAAAGACTGCTGCAAAAGACTAAGATGCATGGCGTTATGGGTAATGTATTGGCATGGATATATGAGTAGTTAACTAACAGGAAGCAAAGAGTGGGAATAAATGAATGCCAACCAGAAAAACAATCAGTGACTAGTGGTGTGTCTCAGGGATCAGTGTTGGGCCTGCAATCATTCATAGTTTACACAGATGATTTCGATTGGGGACCATTGTGGAGTGTGCCAAAATTTCCAATGACACCAAGATAAGTCGTAGTGCAAAGCGTGCAGAGGACTGTGAAACTTTGCAGAGGAACATGTTTTTACAAATACATTAAAGACAAAAGGGTAACTAGGGAGAGAATAGCGCCCCTCAAAGATCAGCAAGGCGGCTTTTGTGTGGAGCCGCAGAAAATGGGGGAGATAATAAATGACTATTTTGCATCAGTATCTACTGTGTAAAAGGATATGGAAGATATAGACTGTAGGGAAATAGATGGTGACGTCTTGCAAAATGTCCAGATTACAGAGGCGGAAGTGCTGGATGTCTTGAAATGGGTAAAGGTGGATAATTCCCCAGGACCTGATCAGGTGTACCCTAGAACTCTGTGGGAAGCTAGAGAAGTGATTGCTGGGCCTCTTGCTGAGGTATTTGTATCATCAATAGTCACAGGTGAGGTGCCGGAAGACTGGAGGTTGGCTAATGTGGTGCCACTGTTTAAGAAGGGTGGTAAGGACAAGCCAGAGAACTATAGACCAGTGAGCCTGACCTCGGTGGTGGGCAAGTTGTTCAAGGGAATCCTGAGGGACAGGATGTACATGTATTTGGAAAGGCAAGGACTGATTAGAGACAATCAACATGGCTTTGTGCATGCGAAATCATGTCTCACAAACTTGATTGAGTTTTTTTGATGAAGTAACAAAGAGGATTGATGAGCACAGAGCGATAGATGTGATCTATATGGACTTCAGTAAGGTGTTTGACAAGGTTCCCCATTGGAGGCTGATTAGCAAGGTTAGATCACACGGAATAAAGGGAGAATTAGCCATTTGGATACAGAACTGGCTCAAAGGTAGAAGGTGGTGGAGGAGGTTGTTTTTCAGATTGGAGGCCTGTGACCAGTGGAGTTCCACAAGGATCGGTGCAGGGTGCTCTAATTTTTGTCATTTACATGAATGATTTGGGTGCGAGCCTAAGAGGTACAGTTAGTAAGTTTGCAGATGACACCCAAATTGGAGGTTTAGTGGACAGTGAAGAGGGTTACCTCAGATTACAACAGGATCTGGACTAGATGGGCCAATGAGCTGAGAAGTGGCAGACGGAGTTTAATTCAGATAAATGCGAGGTGCTGCATTTTGGGAAAGCAAGTCTTATCAGGACTTATACACTTAATGGTAAGATCCTAGGGAGTGTTGCTGAACAAAGATACCTTGGAGTGCAGGTTCATAGCTCCTTGAAAGTGGAGTCACAGGTAGATAGGATAGTGAAGAAGGCGTTTGGTATGCTTTCCTTTATTGGTCAGAGTATTGAGTACAGGAGTTGGGACGTCATGTTGCGGCTGTACAGACATTGGCTAGGCCACTGTTGGAATATTGCATGCAATTCTAGTCTCCTTCCTATTGGAAAGATGTTGTGAAACTTGGAAGGATTCAAAAATGATTTACAAGGATGTTGCCAGGGTTGGAGGATTTGAGCTATAAGGAGAGGCTGAACAGGCTGGGGCTGTTTCCCCTGGAGTGTTGGAGACTAAGGGGTGACCTTATAGAGGTTTACAAAATGATGAGGGGCATGCATAGGGTAAATCGGCAAAGTCTTTTCCCTGAGGTCGAGGAATCCAGAACTACTTGGCATAGGTTTAGGGTGACTGGAAAAAGATATAAAAGAGACCTACGGGGCAACATTTTCATGCAAAGGGTGGTACGTGTATGGAATGAGCTGCCAGAGGAAGTGGTGGAGACTGGTACAATTGCAACATTTAAGAGGCATTTGGATGGGTATGTGAATAGGAAGGATTTGGAGGTTATAGGCCAGGTGCTGGCAGGTGGGACTAGTTTGGTTTGGGATATCTGGTCGGCATGGATGGGTTGGACCGAAGAGTCTATTTCCAAGCTGTACATCTCTATGACTCTATGACACTATGACACTATAAGTGTCATATACTTTAAGTGAGTGGGCTAGATCTGGCAGATGGAGTACAATATTACTAAATGTGAAGTCATCCATTTTGGTAGGAAAAACAGTAAAAAGGACTATTACTTGAATGGAATGAAACGTTGCAGCATTATGCTGTGCAGAAGGACCTAGATGTCCTTGCACATGAATCACAGAAGTTTGGTCTGTAGCTGCAAAACATAATTTAAAAGGCAAATGGAATTTTGTCCTCATTGCTAAAGGGATTGAGTTTAAAAACAGGGAGGTTATGTTACAGCAGCATAGGGTGCTGGTGAGGCCACATCTGAAGTATTGCGTGCAGTTTTGAACTCCTTACTTGAGAAAGAATATACTGGCACTAGAAGGGATGCAGAGGAGGTTCACTAGAATGATTCAGGAGTTGAGGGGATTGGCTTATGAGAGAGACTGAGTAGATTGGGATTATATTCCTTGGAATTTAGAAGAATGAGGGTGGATCTTATAGAAACATAAAATTATGAAGGAAATAGACAATAGACAATAGGTGCAGGAGTAGGCCATTCTACCCTTCGAGCCAGAAACACTATTCATTATGATCATGGCTGATCATCCTCAATCAGTATCCTGTTCCTGCCTTATCCCCATAACCCTTGATTCCACTATCCTTAAGAGCTCTATCCAACTCTTTCTTGAGAGTATCCAGAGACTTGGCCTCCACAGCCTTCTGGGACAGAGCATTCCACATACCCACCACTCTCTCTGGGTGAAGAAGTTTCTCCTCAACTCTGTTCTAAATGGCCTACCCCTTATTTTAAAATTGTGTCCTCTGGTTCAGGACTCACCCATCAGCAGAAACACGCTTCCTGCCTCTAGAGTGTCCAATCCTTTAGTAATCTTATACATCTCAATCAGATCCCCTCTCAGCCTTCTAAACTCAAGTGTATACAAGCCCAGATGCTCCAATCTTTCAGCATAAAATAGTCCCGCCATTTCGGGAATTGACCTCGTGAACCTAGGCTGCACTCCCTCAATAGCCAGAATGTCTTTCCTCAAATTTGGAGACCAAACCTGCGCACAATATTCCAGGTGTGGTCTCACCAGGGCCCTGTACAGCTGCAGAAGGACCTCTTTGCTTCTATACTCAATTCCTCTTGTTATGAAGGCCAGCATGCTATTTGCTTTCTTCACTGCCTGCTGTACCTGCATGCTTGCTTTCATTGACTGATGTACAAGAACACCTAGATCTCATTGTACTGCCCCTTTACCTAACTTGACTCCATTTAGGTAGTAATCTGCCTTCCTGTTCTTGCCACCAAAGTGGATAACCACACATTTATCCACATTAAACTGCATCTGCCATGCATCCGTCCATTCACCTAGCCTGTTCAGGTCACCCTGTATTCTCCTAACATCCTCCTCACATTTCACATTGCCACCCAGCTTTGTGTCATCAGCAAATTTGCTAATATTTCTTTTAATACCTTCATCTATATCATTAATGTACATTGTAAAAAGCTGCGGTCCCAGCACTGATCCCTGCGGCACACCACTGGTCACCGCCTGCCATTCCGAAAGAGACCAATTTATCACTACTCTTTGTTTCCTGTCAGCCAACCAATTTTCAATCCATGTCAGTTTGCTCCTAATACCATGTGCCCTAATTTTGCTCACTAACCTCCTATGTGGGACTTTATCAAAGGCTTTCTGACAGTCCACTGGATCTCCCTTGTCCATCTTCAGAGTTACATTCTCAAAAAATTCCAAAAGATTAGTCAAGCATGATTTCTCCTTCATAAATCCATGCTGACTCTGACCTATCGTGTTACTGCTATCTAGAAGTGTTGTAATTTCGTCCTTTATAATTGCCTCCAGCATTTTTCCCACTACTGAGGTCAGACTAACTGGTCTATAATTCTCTGTTTTCTCTCTCCCTCCTTTCTTAAAAAGTGGGACAACATTAGCCACCCTCCAATCCACAGGAACTGATCCTGAAACTATAGAACATTGGAAAATGATCACCAATGCATCCACGGTTTCTAGAGCCACCTCCTTCAGTACCCTGGAATGCAGACCATCAGGTCCCGGGGACTTATCAGCCTTCAGCCGATAAGTCTCTCCAACACCATTTCCTGCCTAATATAAATTCCCTTCAGTTCAGGTCCTTCAGCCACTATTACATCTGGGAGATTGCTCGTGTCTTCCCCAGTGAAGACAGATCTAAAGTACCAATTCAACTCTTCTGCCGTTTCTTTGTTCTCCGTAATAAATTCACCAGTTTCTGTCTTCAAGGGCCCAATTTTAGTCTTAACCATTATTTTTCTTTTCACATACCTAAAAATGCCTTTACTATCCTCCTTTATATTTTTGGCCAGTTTACCTTCGTACCTTATTTTTTCTTTGTGTATTACTTTTTTAGTTATCCTCTGTTGTTCTTTAAAAGCTTCCCACTCCTCCGATTTCCGACTCATCTTTGCTATGTTATACTTTTTCCCATTTTTCTTTATATGGTCCTTAACTTCCCTTATCAGCCACGGTCACCCCTGCCTCCCTTTAGGATCTTTCTTCCTCTTTGGAATGAACTGATCCTGCATCTTCTTCACTGTACCCAGAAATACCTGCCATTGTTGTTCCACTGCTATCCCTGCAGTGAAAAGATACAAGTAGAGAGGATGTTTCCATGGCAGGTGAAACTAGGACAAGAGGGCATAAGCTCAAAATGAGGGGGAGCAGATTTAGGACTGAATTGAGGAGGAGCTTCTTCACTCAGAGGGTTGTGAATTGTAGAATTCCCTGCCCAATGAAGTAGTTGAAGCTTTGTCATTAAATGTTTTTAAAGCAAATGTAGATTTTTTGAACAGTAAGGGAATTAAGGGTTATGGTGAGAGGGCAGGTAAGTGGAGCTGAGGCCATGAAAAAGTCAGCCGTAATCATATTGAACGGTGGAGCAGGCTCAAAGTGCCAGGTGGCTTACTCCTAGTTCTTACGTTCCTGTGTTCTTATGAGAGGCCAGAATGATGGGACAGAGATCTCTTTTTTAAAAAAAAGCAGCTCCCATTTAAGATGGAATCCAAGAGATTTTTTTCTTTTGGTGGGAAATGAGTCTGTGGAAATCTCTTTCCTGGAGAGTATCTGAAGTAAGGTCTTTTAGTATTTTAAGGCACATGGTATTGGAATGAAAGTGACTTTGAGATCAAATGGAAAAGCTATGACTATGTTCAATGGCAGAACCATTTTGAGGGACCTAACTTGAAAGTTCATAAGGCGATTTGATAAGGTGTACAAAACTAAGCAGCATTTTGGATCCAAAATAGACAAAGTAGAACTTTTCTTTAATGGTGAGGAAAACAGAAGCTGTGGAGGAGGAAGGAGATTTAGGTGTCACTGTACACAAATCATTAAAAGTTCACTTGCAGATGCAGTCAAATGGAAAGCTATCCTTCATTTCAAGTGCTCTGGAATATAAATGAGAAGCAGTAATAGTACAGATTCATAAAGCACTAGTGAGACTCCAACTGTAGCACAGAATTCAATTATTGGCATTGCAGATCAGGAAAGATATAATACCTTTTCAGGTGTACAGCAAACTTTACTCACATGATACCAGGGTTAAAAGAGTTAAACTGAGGACAACTACATCAACTTGGCTGGTACTGCCTTGTGTACAGAATATTAAGGGAAATCTAATTAAGCATTATAATATAATTAATGACTTAATAGGAAATATGTAGAAAACCTATTCCTTCTGATAGTGGTGG
This sequence comes from Chiloscyllium punctatum, assembly GCF_047496795.1. NCBI lineage: Eukaryota > Metazoa > Chordata > Chondrichthyes > Orectolobiformes > Hemiscylliidae > Chiloscyllium > Chiloscyllium punctatum. Next base: position 131,410,059 of record NC_092740.1, read on the forward strand.
GGTGTGGGGAGGGGATAGTCTTCCAGAACAAAATCAAAAGTCGTAGAATTGGAATTCAGGAGCGAGATCAGCACATATTTTTCACAAGTTTTAAGAAAGCTCAGAAACCTGCGAGAAACAAATGTGTCTTACTTGAAATGTTCATGTGTTGGTCCCAAAGCACTCCACTGTGCAGTAATCCAGTAAGACTTCCTGGTAAACCACTTTGATTATATGTAGCTGCAATTAACTTACATTGAGTGACAAGAAAAAAAAAGACATTGCATTTTGATTTGATGTTCCAATCAGAGATGAGATTAGAAATGGCACAGTTTGCAAAGTACAAATACCAGACAGACGTCTAAACCTTGGTGCTATCAATATAAGATGGTAGCTAATAAACCCAATAGGGAATTCAGGATAAATTCCTTTACCCAGAGAGTGGAGAGAATGTGAAACATGTTGTTAAAGTGATTGGTTGAGACAAATAGCAGCAATGCATTTAAGGACTAGCTGGATAAACACATGAGGGAGAAAAGTATGGAAGGATATGTTGCTAAAATGAAGTTCAAAATCACACAACGCTAGGTTATAGTCCAACAGGTTTAGTTGGAAGCACTAGCTTTCGGAGCGCTGCTCCTTCATCAGGTGGTTGTGGAGGTTAAGATCATGCTCACAGAATTTATAGCCAAAGGAGTCCAGTGTCATGGAGATGTGAGACAGTAAACAATCTTAGATTAAAACTTTCGTCTTTTATAATGGGATATGTGAGGTGATGTGATTATGGAGAATCTAAAACTCGGGGTCACTGTTTAAAAATCGGGGATTGTCCTAGAGGAGGTAAAATGTATTTGTTGCAGAGGATCTTTGGGATTCCTTTTGTAAAAGCTATGGAAGCAGAGTCCTTTCGAAAAAGATTGAAGACAGTGCTTGATGAGCAAAGGGGGTGGGGGTGGGGGAGGTGGGGGAAGATTATCAGTGATAGGTGGGAATGTGGATTTGTGTTACAATCAAATCAGATATGATCTTATTAAATGACTGGGCATGTTTCAAGATTCTAATGGCCTACAACTCTTCCTAGTTTAAATGTTCATTTGAGTGGGCTGAATGGCCTGTTTTTGTGCTGAAAAATTCTAGATGAAATGAAATCTTTGACCAAGGCTACTTAAAACCACCCATGCTATTGTGAATGGTGAGAATCTCTTGTGTTTTTGAGACCTGCCTTCAGGTAGAACACAGCTGACCCCATTTATTATTAAACTTTGAAACATCTGAATGTTGTCTGGTTCAATATTCCTGCCAATTATAAGCAGGAACCATGAAAAGGGCATGACATTCTGAGTATCAGCTGAAACCTTGAGTGAACTAATCTGATTCCCAGGAAACTTCCTCATTAGATAGCAGTACTGAAAATGATACTGGGAAGTAGGAAGGAAGAATATTGATGAGGAAAAGCAAACAAATGAGTAGCTGTTTCACAAACAGACAAAATCCATGCTGAAGGTGTTTTGATGGCAGGTCAGCATTTGGCTAATATAATTACAAGTCACTCTCCAAATATTTATTGGGACAACTGTGAGCAATCCAAAATAGAGATTTATAAATAAATGGATCAAGAAGGCAAGTTAATTGGAGATTTTGTTTTATTGATGGATTTTCTGGTCACAAGCACACAATGGGAAAGGCGGGTGAGGTGCTGTATTCATATACACAGGTTACATGACCTATGTTCAGAAATCACAGGATAGATGTTTGATTCCATTTCTAGGTGGAATGTGAAGAGTTGCAATGTCTTAGCACAAAATCCACTCTGATGCTGCCATGGCAGTAATTAGAGATTCCTGTACTGTTCAGAGAGGTTTTGAGGGAGTGTTGTATATCAGAGAAGCAATACTGAAGCAATGCTACACTGTATGAGGTCAGTTCTGAGGGAGTGCTTCTGTCAGAGGGTCAGTACTTAGGAAGTATTGTACTGTCAGAGTATCAATACTGAGGGAGCATTGCATAATCTGAGAGTCAATACCAAAAGACCACTGTACAGTCAGAGAGTTATTGCTGAGTCAATGTGTGCAGTCGGAGGTTTGGTACTAAGGGAGTGCTGCTATCAAAAGGTCAACACTGAGAGTTGGCAATGCAGAAGGAGTGTTCCAAAGTTAGATGTGACATTAACCCAAGGCCCTTTGTACTTTCACACATGGACATTATTGGATTTCAAGCCACTATTCTGAAGAAGAGCAGAGGAAGTCTAGTTTTCTGGCCAATACTTATTCCCTATTAACAATAGTAAAACAAATCATCTAGTTATTTATTTCAAAGCTGTTTGTAGGATTTTGCTATGAGCAAATCCGTTGCTGTATTTCTTATACTATTTTAGCAACTACACTCCAAAATTACTTAATTAATTATAAATCCTGAGAAATTCTAATGTTGTGAAAGGCACTAAAGACATGCAATTGCTTTTTAAAAACTTGTGAATCATTGGTATTTACAGCCAAGGACTAATGTTTGTTGCACTGAAACTATTTTTATACAGAATGCGGGACTCATTGCTAAGAGCTAAAGTTGAAAATCTGCCCCTACCTTTCAGCCCAAAGCATTGTTAATTATTAACCACTGTTACTTTAAAACATGAAAATAATGATTTCTGGATGTAAAGTTAAGATGGACCCTAAAAACTTTATCTTCATCTGATACCCAAAGCTTCACTTACAGTTCAATGCTCTCTGCTAAACTCATGGCTAGTTTATCTTTATAGCTACATTGCCCTGAAACTAGCATATATTCTTAACTTTCCAGCCATATGACATAACTGTATTTATCCAAGACCTTCCACATCCTCAGGATTCCCCAAAGGCCTTCACAGCCAACGAAGTACAATTAACATTGAGTCGCAGAGTCATAGAGATGTACAGCATGGAAACAGACCATTTAGTCCAACGTCTCCTTGCCGACCAGATATCCCAACGACCAGATGTCCCAACCCATCTAGTCCCACCTGCCAGCACCCGGCCCATATTCCTCAAAACCCTTCCTATTCTTATACCCATCCAGGTGCCTTTTAAATATTGTAATTGTACTAGCCTCCACCACTTCCTCTGGCAGGTCATTCCATACACGTATCACCCACTGCGTGAAAAAGTTGCCCCTTAGATGTCTTTTATATTTTTCCCCTCTCACCCAAAACCTATGACCTCTAGTTCGAGACTTCCCCATCCCAGGGAAAAGACCTTGTCTATTTACCCTATCAATGCCCTTCATGATTTTATAAACCTCTATAAGGTCACCCCTTAGCCTCCGATGCTCCAAGGAAAACAGCTGCAGCCTGTTCGACCTCTCCCGATAGCCAACCTCTAGTCTTTCAGCACTTCACCTTTGACTATCAATGATACAAATATCTCAGTAAGAGGCCGAGCAATCACTTCACTAGCTTCCCACAGAGTTCTAGGATACACCTGATCAGATCCTGGGGATTTATTCACTTTTATGCATTTCAAGACATCCAGCACTTCCTCTTCTGTAATATGGACATTTTTCAAGATGTCACCATCTATTTTCCTACATTCTATATCTTCCATGACCTTTTCCACAGTAAACACTGACACAAAATACTTGTTAAATATCTCCCCATTTACTGCTGCTCCACACAAAGGCCGCCTTGCTGATCTTTGATGGGGCCCTATTCTCTCCCTAGTTATCCTTTTGTCCTGAATGTGTTTGTAAAAACCTTTTGGATTCTCCTTAATTCTATTTGCCAAAGCTATCTCATGTCCCCTTTTTGCCCTCCTGATTTCCCTCTTAAGTATACTCCTACTTTCTTTATATTCTTCTAAGGATTCACTCGATCTATCCTGTCTATACCTTACATATGCTTCCTTCTTTTTCTTAACCAAACCCTCAATTTCTTTAGTCATCCAGCAATCCCTGTACCTACCAGCCTTCCCTTTCACCCTGACAGGAATATACTTTCTCTGGACTCTGACCTCATTTCTGAAGGCTTCCCATTTTCCAGCCGTCCCTTTACCTGCGAACATCTGCCCCCAATCAGCTTTTGAAAGTTTTAGATTAGATTAGATTAGATTAGATTACTTACAGTGTGGAAACAGACCCTTCGGCCCAACAAGTCCACACCGCCCCGCCGAAGCGCAACCCACCCATACCCCTACATTTACCCCTTACCTAACACTATGGGCAATTTAGCATAGCCAATTCACCTGACCTGCACATCTTTGGACTGTGGGAGGAAACCGGAGCACCCGGAGGAAACCCACACAGACACGGGGAGAATGTGCAAACTCCACAACAGTCAGTCGCCGGGTCTCTGGCGCTGTGAGGCAGCAGTGCTAACCACTGTGCCACCGTGCCGCCCTTACCTAATACTAGTTCTTACCTAATACCATCAAAAGTGGCCTTTTTCCAGTTTAGAACTTCAACTTTTAGATCTGGTCTATCCTTTTCCATCACTATTTTAAAACTAATAGAATTATGGTCGCTGGCCCCAAAGTGCTCCCCCACTGACACCTCAGTCACCTGCCCTGCCTTAATTGCCATGAGTAGGTCAGGTTTTCCACCTTTTCTGGTAGGTACATCCACATACTGAATCAGAAACTTTTCTTGTACACACTTAACAAATTCCTCTTCACCTAAACCCTTAATACTATGGTAGTCCCAGTCTAAGCTTTAAAAGTTAAAATCCCCTACCATAATCACCCTGTTATTCTTACAGTGTAGTCATAGTTATAGTGCAGAAAACACCTTCCCTTCCTACACATTTATTTTTTACAGGAAAGATGAAAGAGAGAAGAAACACAAATGTTTTGTTAACCTGGATTATAATAATCCAGCTAATGAAAGCTGATGTAAGAATGAGTTTTGGTTTTTTTTAAAACTTCATTTTGAGGTAGAAATGCTTTTTTCATTTTCTCTGGTGTGGCTTTCTATGACTTGTTTCACAGCTTTTGTTCATGCTGTTCCTCTGGAGACACACAATAACTGTTGTTAAAAGTGCACTATTTTGATCTGAGTTTCAAAGAGCTTTTGTTTTCTTTCATCCAAATTGAGTCTAGATCTAAAAAAATATATTTCCAGCAAAAACACATTATAGATGTCCTGAACAGACTGTGGTAAACCAAAAGCATACTGGCAAGCTGGCCTGACACAGTAGCAAGCAAATATCATGCATCTAGTCTGAGGGATGAGCGGGCAGGAATGATGTGATAAAGACCGAGTTAGATGAAGACTTGGATAATGAAGCAGTAAGCACTCTGACTTTCACATTGGGAGTTAGGGCAATTTGGCTTTTCAGCAAAGGAGAGGAGAACTGAAAACTTCATAGAAATGAGGTGAGCTCAACTATGCTTCATAAATTCCATGAAAGGAAACCAAGGTGCAGTAATTTATTTTTTATTCACTGGTGAGATGCGGGAGCCAACATTTATTGCTTGTTCTTAGTTGCCCCTGAGATGATGGTGTGGAGTTGTCTTCTTGAACTGCTGCAGTCCATTTGGAGTAGGTACACTCAGAATACCATTAGGGAGAGACTTCCAAGATTTTGACCCAGCAACAACGAAGAAGCAATGATGTATTTCCAGATCTGGACATTGAGTGACTTGAAGTGGAAATTGCAAAAATAGTCTTCCCATGTATCTGCTCTCCTTGTCCTTCCAGATGTAGGTGATCATGGGTTTGGAAGTTGGCTAAAGAACATTGATGAATTTCTGCATTGCATCTTATAGATAGTACTCACTGCTGCTACTGCTAGAGGGAGTGGATGTTTGTAGTGATGCTGACAATTGAGTGGGATGATTTATCCTGGATGATGTCAAACTTCTTGAGTGTTGTTGGAGCTGCCCTCATCCAAACATGTGGGCAATATTCCAAATCACTCTTAACTTCTGCCTTGTCCATTCCTTGACTCCCCAGTGACAAGTTGCCCGCTGCTCCATTTGTGTTGAAGTGCAATGCAAACCACCAAGGCTGATAGCCTCCAAGTGAACCCAAAATGAGTGATCAATGAATCTAAAAGCCATAAGATACATTGTGTGTGTGGATGCATATGTGTATAATCTGATAGACATATGCATGCCAGATTTGTCCCTGAACTTCGAAGTGAAGTCCTGAAGGTTGAATTGGTGTCTGAGCTGATCTATGAGCACTGTGATGATGTGATTAGTTTTCCGATGCTGATTTGCATGGGCATAGTTTAGAGGGGAATTTATCTGTGGAATGAGTGTGGGCAGGAATGATGTGATAAAGACTGAGTTAGATGAAGACTTGAAGAATGAAGCAGCAAGCAGATGTCATCAGGTTACCACTCTGACTTCCACATTGAGAGTTGGGGCAGTCTAGCTTCTCAGCAAAGCAGAGGAGAATTGAAAACTTCATAGAAATGAGGAGAGCTCAACTATTGATGAGATGCAAATATATAGAAATAAGGTGGTTGTACTCATTAGCGAGATTCTAAACTCACTATTTGAACCTCAAGGAGAAAATGAAATGCTTTGTCTCAATGTCAAGATTCCTTTTTTTCCTATTTCTCCTGCCATATTCCCCTGCATTCCTTGCCATTGCTCAAGGGAGTACAGAACTTGTCTCACTATTTCCATGTAACCATGGACTCATTCCAACCATCTGATATCGGATTTTTGGATGTCATGCAGAAACTAAGTTGTAACAATAATGTATTATCATTTGAGCATCATAGCACTTCTCTAATAGTATCAGCAGAATATATTGGACCAGAAATAAAGGTGGGGAAAAAAGCACATAGTACAGTGGTCTTTTGAAGCAACAAAAAACAAAGCGAGGAAGAACACATTTGGACAAAGAATATGAACATGACTTCTCAGCACAGAGCTTTTGTCTGCTGGAAACCCATTGATTTTTCAACATGAATGGAACTTGGCAAAGGCTGTATCCATTAAATTACCTTGAATATCCTGTAAGCTCCACTGACAATTGTACCTTAACTCCCAAATGATTTTAATAGGTGAAATGTTACATAGGGGATGAAAATGCTTCAATGTATATGATAGTTTTATAAAATTGTGAGCATATCAATTGCAGTTTTTTTTAAGGCTTATTTGTGGCATGGAGAATTCTCAGCACAGTTGGTACATCAATCCTCTTTAAATGTCGGTGACTCTCTCTCTCTTTTCAATTTTCCTTTTTTACCCATCATTTTTGTCACCGCATCAGTGGAGATTGGTTCAGCAAAATCAAAGCTGGGATCGCACTAGTTATAACTCCGTTATACTAAACAGCATGTGACATCATCATAAATTACATTGAGAATGGTTAAATTTATTTCTAATCAGATCCCCATAGTTAGCATCTTGGACTGACCCTTACCCTACCAAATTGGGTCAAGACCAAGGCGAAAGTGAGGACTGCAAATGCTGGAGAACAAAGTCTAGATTAGAATGGTGCTGGAAAAGTACAGCAGGTCAGGCAACATCTGAGGAGCAGGAAAATCAATGTTTCCTGATGAAGGGCTTTTGCCCGAAACATTGATTTTTCTGCTCCTCGGATGCTACCTAACCTGCTTTTCCAGCACCACTCTAATCTCAACTCTGGGACAACACCAAGTCTAGGTGTATTTATACAAAGGCACAGTGGGTGTTGCTGTTTATCTATGAAAAAGAAAACCTCTTGAGGAACATCTACATTTACAGGAGATGAGTTCTTAGACCAATGTTCAGTTGGATAGCAGTCAAGGTTGGAATTGAAAATCAAAGGGAAATGAAATGTTAAAATATTTGAGGGAGCAAATTGCTGCAGATGTGGAATCTGTACTGAAAATAAAAATGCTAGAAGTCACAGCAGGTCAGGCAGTATCTATGGAAAGAGAACAAGCGAACATTTCGAGTCTAGATGACTCTTCATCAATTTGTTTTCAGTTAAAACATTTGAAGCTGTTTAATTTCAGAGATAAAATTTTAAATTTGGCCTCTTGAATATTATTGCTAGTTGAAGCTGGTGTAATCGGACACACAATGATAAAAAAATACCATTTACAGAGGATATTGTAAATTAAACTTTCACTGTTTATCACTATTGTATTTCATGGTTAAATGTTTTGTGTTTGATTATGTTAGTCTGTTCATTGATCTAGGTACACTTTTTTGATTGCTTAAGTTTGGGTGGAACCAGATAGCATGAAATGAGAAAAAAGAAAACCAGAGATAGGAACACGCATGAAGATATCTTTTGATTGGAGAGATATTTTAAAGCATGTAAATAAAACTGATGTGAATTTAGATCTAGTGTTATCTCTACATTCAGATAAAATATACAACAGACTTGTGATTATGCAAAAATTTTGACTGGGAGTAAAATAATAATAGGCAAAGTTTCAAGCACACAAAATAAAAACTGACCCAAGAGTTACTGAGACATTTGAACATTTTTGTGAATCTTTCCTAAAGCAATTTTAGATTAGTTGAATAAAGCATAAATTGTGTATTTTAATATAATTGCCAAAAATATAGAATGTGATTTTCATGCTTTATGGTTGAGTTGGGAACATGATTGGCCTGTTTCCTGAGTATCAATATTAAAACTGATGAAATGTAGAGTCCTGACGGCAACCCTTAACATAGAATTAACAGAGTTAAAACAGGCCATTCGGATCAACAGGTTTATTCTAGTATTCATACTCCAACAATTACTTAGTCATTCAAGCAAATATATAGATTTGACTACTGTGGTCTAGCTCATTGCCTAGTCTTGTTAAAGGACTCCACATCCTTCATAACAATATAGAAAAAAGAAGTGACATTTTGGAGATAGTCACTAATTGCCATGACCTCTGGATATCAACTGTTTTCAACATTGGAAAAGTTGAGCGGAAACAGAAAACTCAATTGACCAGGAAATGGGTCCAGTAAAAGTAAAGACCAGTGAATAGTGCACCTTTTTGGCTCATGTCTTACTCTGCAGCAGATATGGCAGAGACTGCCATACCAGAGTGGGGTTCCTCAGTGATAGAAGGAGATGCTTCTCATGATTTTGACCTCCAAACTGCAAACCATTGTCTCACAAAATGGAAAGTTACAAAATATCATTCCCATAGCTTTACTCGTAAAGTTGACAAAACTGGCACCAAACTAGATACTCAACTGATCAATGATATAAATTTTAAGAAGTTTAGTCAAATAAAAGGAAATGTTAAACTTTTCAAAGCTCATCAGTACATTAATTTTTATAATAGCTTAAGTTAATTTCCCAAGGGGTTGGAAACTGAAAGCCAAGAGCAAAACTTTGGGAGGAGATTTACACGGTATTGGATGATCAGATCATTTTGTAACTAAATTCATCACCTACAGGGCTGAAAGATTGTTTCTTCTTCAAATAATTACCATGGAAACTCTTCTATCCATCTGAGACAGCAGAAAGAAAGTTGATGGAATGCAGTCTACAAGACAATAGTTCCTATTGATGCTGGTAGAGTGGAATACCCAGTTGATGGAATTGGTCCCAAACCAATAAGTACAGGATAAACAGTATGTATTTTCCAATGGAAATGGCATAGGTTAATTGGCACAAGAACAGAACAGGCATATTGCCAGTTCTATGTATTGGTACGATGAACATCATTTTTATGCAAAGGTTTTAGACTGGCCTGAAGTGTGAAGCAAGAAAGAAACCAGGGGGTGACCTGTCATTGACTGAGACACTGGAAACAACAGCAGCAAACACAACCTCATCTACCCTATAAAGTCCTCCTTACCAACATGACAAATCTTGACAATCCAATCTTCACTAATTTAACTTTTATAGTTGAATCTATCCATGACAGCATTGGTAGGAGGGACCACCACACAGTCTTGGTTGAACCATAGCTCCATCTTCACATTGAGCATATCTTCCATCATGCCTTGTAGCACTATGACCATTCTAATGGGTCAGACAATGAACACATCTAGCAAGTCAAAACTGGGCCTGCATGTGCTGCTCTAGGTGATAAGCAGCAGCAAAATTGCATTCTACAATAATCTGTAACCATATGACATCATAATGTCCACTCTACCAGAATTACCATCAAGTCGGGAGTTTGACCTGGTTCAATGAAGAGTGCAGGAGAGCATACCAGGAGCAACATCAGACATACCTAAAGCTGAGGCCTCAACCTGGTAAAGCTACAGCACAGAACTGCTAGCATGCCAAACAACATAAGCAGGATGCAGTAGATGGGGAGAAGCAAGGCCGAAAACAATGACTCAGATCTAATCTCTGCATTCATACTCTATACAGTTGTATATGGTGGGGACTCCCTAAATATCCCCTTCATCAACAACTGGGAGACCTATGACTTCAGTGATTGTTGTTTTATACATTAACATCCATATGCTAAATTAGGCAGCAAAAGATTTTCAAAGGTTTTGTTCTAAATCTATAGTGCAGTACAAACATCAGTTTCCATCATTCCCATCATGACCCTTTCTCTGTCTAAAACCCAACACCAACTGGGAAAGAACACAATTTTAAAATTCTAATTAAACCCATTGCTAGGTTATCCAATCGCACAATAAATCACCCATTGCTCTCGGAAAGCTTTAGAGGTATTAGTGGTCAACAATGTGCTCTCTCTCCAAGGATACCCAGGTTCAAGCATTTCTGAGAAGCAGATTGACTGCCTGGATCTGTTAATGGCTGCCTTTTCCAAGCCCAGGAGCATACTCACAAGGAGTTGCCCTGAAACGCCCAGCTCCCCTCTGCACCAGGTGCCCAGAGATCAGGAGTGTAGGGTTGAAGTTGAACTGGAAGAACAACAAAAGATTATTTAAATATTAAATAGAGAGAGTAGTCTCCCACAATCAATGTAATATATGGTGTACAGACTCCACTGCACCATAGAATAAACAGTTGGGTTGGGGACCCACGTACCAGCTTAACGTACGATTGCATGGGATTTCTGCTTGCAGCACCTTCCACCCCCAAGTATTCCATGAATAAATAAAAGGAGACTGTGGGCCAAAGATCATTTCCTGAAGTTCCCCCTCCATTTCTCTCTTTTTCCCATATCTTTAAATGACTCCATACCTTTAATACCCAAGTACTTTCAGATTCACAGAAATGTTATGGCACAGGATGACATTTGGCCCATCGTGCCTGCACCAGCTCATTTAAATGAGCATCATTACCTAGTGCAATCACTTGGTTTTTCCCCCAACCTCTCCAACCCTTTTCATAAGCTTCTTACAACAGGTTCAAAGTTAGTTTACTATATAATAGTTAATCAAGGCTGGACTTTAATAACAAAAAAATGCATTTATCTGGTAACTCTGAGGACATAAAATTTACAAATATTATCAAATATGATACCCAACCACTTCAGGTAAGATTAGCACAGGCAGCCAAAAGCATGGTCTTGGAATTAAATAAAGCATCATTTTAAAGAAATGGCAAGAACAGGTGGAGGGGTTTATGGGAATAAATTGCAAACCTTAGAATCTAGACAGCTGATGGCATTGCCGCCAAAGGTGGTGTGAATAAAATTTGGGATGTACAAGATACCAGAAGGAAATCATAGGTTTGTGGAAATTGGAGTAGTTTATAGAGTTAGGGAAGGGCAATGCCATGGTGAGATTCAAAAACAGGAATGATGAAATTTAGGCTGTCTACAATGCTCAGTTTTAAATGAACTCCAGTTTGTTGAAGGGTGGAAGGTGGGATACCAGTCAAAAATATATCAGAGCTGTTAACTCTGGAAGTAAGAGAAGCCCAGATTAATTGAAGCAGGGACGGTTGGAGAAATTCCCAAGATCTGCTTATTAACAGTCCTTGAATGTTGTCCTTGTCTCCATCTGATCGTTGGATTTACAAAATCCAAGGAACAACAGGCCAAAATAATTGTTCTATTTAATGGAGAATTTTTCATATTTTAGTTGAAGATTTTTCTGAGAAAAATCCTTCCATTTTAGAAGTTATTGATAATTGGGGCATTCAATAATTTTCCCAAATCTTGCATTAGTGTCATGATTTTCATTGTCTTTTGAATTATTTATGCACAACAGAAGCTGCATACCTAATGGATGATGTTTAATGAATAGTAGATTCAGTTAATCTTTTAACTATTAATAGTTAATTATAATGAAACTAAAATTCTGATCAGGCCCTGGATGAATGTTTAGTGTAAGTCCCAGAAGTCCTTACTTATTGCCCAACTGTGCACATCAAGCAACCATGCTTAGGTTAGTTCCCCAGGCAATCCCAGGAAAGTTATGATAAATACAAAATCTGTGCCATCTTCCACTATGGGTTTTGCAAAGTGCCCAAAATGTCAAAGTGAGTGAGGCCAATCCATCCAACAGCTCATTAATCCATCCAATGAGCTGGTTTAATGTGTTTCTCTTCTGTTCTTTTCTCTCTGTGTCTTGCTAAAATAGATTCACAACAATGATCTGAAAAGATGCCGCAAATTTCCCTTTCCCAATTCTATTAGTTTTAGCTTTTATTTCTTATGGAGTTGAGACCACGATGAAGACCAGCTATGATCATGCCAAATGGTGGAGTTGGTTTGAAGACCAGAATTGCCTACAACACCTCCTAATGCCTACATTTGTTTTGTAGCCTTTATATGACTCAAAACTATTAGTCTTTTGTTGCAAAACTACACTTGCAATATTAGTTGTCAAAGTATCTTGATTAATTGAAGGGCCGTAGTCACACTTGCCTGGTTTTCACTGCAGGAGGGTCAACAGTTATAGGGAATGTAGGCAGAAAAGTGGAACTGAAGCCATGAAAAACAGTCATTGTCTTGACTGGACAACTACTGCTCTTATTTCTTACATATTCAGATTTTTCAAAGATGATGTCTTGATGGACATTGATTTCCCTGGCACTCCTTAATAGAACTGGTGACTTTAAGGCATCAGATTTCAGCGCATATTTTACGAATTCCAGATGATTATTGTCAAGGTGCATTGGTTTTTAAAGATGAATCCATCATTAAATTCCTCTGGGGTGGCAAGATGTGAAGAACTGGGCTGAAGTGGTTCTCATTTCCAAAATTTGGCAAATAGCTTGGCTTTCTTTCACAGGAAATATTATCATTGAAGATCTATTAGCTTGGAAGTCGCCTCCTCAATTTTTCCACCTATTGTGCCATTACATGGTGTTCATCATGACTGTTTGTTAATTGATCATTTGTCCTTTTATTTTCAGTCTGTCCCCAGCATACAAATCTCCAGCCTTAATGCTTCTAACTAGAAAAACACTGTAGGTGGTTCACATTTGCACTCAATGAATGGAAGAAGCTTTCAATATTTAATGTGATGCAATCCAGATTTCCTCCCACCAGTATCCCCGGAGCTTTTAAAACATGGCTGTCAAGGGATTAAAGAGATTTGTTGAGCTGATTTCAACTACTTTTGTTCAAGCCTAAAGTGAACATTTGACTCCTTTGGACACTTACACTTTTACGCATTTTATTTCTATAGAGAAAAATGCTCCACTAACTCAAGAACCAATATCTCACTGAGGATTACTAAGAAAAGGATTGAAAAGCAGCCAGTCTCACTACTAAATTTATTTAATGGATTGCGCTGTTTCCTGTTCAGAAAGTTTGATCAAAATATACAGATTAACAGTTTGCAATAAATTAGTAACTAGAAATATAATGTTTTCGAACAGATGAAAATAAAGCAAATTCTAAAACAATAGTATTGCCAAAGGAGGGTGGTAATCTCAATATGTAGATAGAATGCTATGTAAAAGAGCTGATCAATTCTTGGATTATAACAAATTTGTTTCACATGAAGGATATACAGCTCCTATCTGAGGTGTGGCTCAGAGCAACAGGGCATTCCATTGCACATTTGCATGTGTTTGAATCTTGCCGATTGTTGCATTTCTGCAGTGCTTTTCACAATCTCAGAACATTCAAAAGTAGGCGGAGAGCCAAAAGTACTCCTGAGTTGTAGGATTGAACTTTCCCAGAATTTGGCTAAGTATTGATTTTGGGGGAGCTTCATGAAGGGCTTCTCTTTGTGAGCTCATCTGAGCTGATCGGTGTAAATTTATGCTGCTCACTTCATTGCTTAGGCACCTACTCACATCACTACTCTCACGCTACCTTGCGTTCACCATTGATGGAAGTGCTGTGCTACCAGGAGCTTCTGAGATTCAGTCTTCGGTGCCATATATAAAGCCCAGTTGGTGCACTAGGTCAAATGCAGTCAGCCAGGAATATCCTGCACAGTTGCTTAGTATGAATAGCAAAGTGACAGGGGTACAACGCACCTTGACCTCACTCCAGGTACCCTTTTCTCACAAGGAGACAGGGCAGTGCCAGCAGAGGAAGTTCCACATAAAAGGCTCCCCAGTAATCTCCTCTCAGGATACTTGAGAGGTGCCAACCCCTCAACTCCTTCACCCTGTCTTGTGACTTTGTACCCTGTGAAAGTTCAAGCAAGGGTTTTGACAGAGGTCCAGGCCATCTTCATTCTGTGGCAACACAACACCTCACTCATTTGGAGGACATTCCACTGACTACAAATGACTGTGCACCTCCTGTTCATAAGAGTGTTTGCTGGAAGCTCCATATTAAGAGGCTGTTCCATGTTATAGGAGGTTACTGTTGGCCCTGGGCTTTCAGATGCACGTGGTTGCTCACAGAGTATGAGACACAGAGCACGTTCTGTGTCTGGCTCCATTGCTCCAATGTGCCGAGGTGGACAATTACAGAAGCAAAACAGCTCCTCAATAATGTGATCAGTCAGTAGTTAAAATACACAGAAATTATTTTTAACTATAATCCTCCAAACATTGGGACATGGGGTCTCCAAAGAGGTGGGAAATAGAATGTGGCCCTCTAGCAGAGCTAAGTTAACTGTTTGCTGCACAAGCTGGGTGGTACATGTACAGTAGGAGATTATAAGTGTGTTAGAGGAATGAGACCTTTGTTCCGCACCACACCTGCCTCCTATTTGACTAAGGAAAGGTAGCGTTGTGGTATAAACAGTTTATAGTCCCAAAGAAGCTCCGAGACATTCCAAACGATATGAAATCTTGTAAAGTGCTTTTGAGTTGTGGACTGTAGGGGCAACATTACAGTTGTCCTGCTTCATAGCCATCAATAGAATTAGTATGTAGTCATCAGTGATATGGCCAGGACTTTTAGTTATAGAGTCAGAGATATATACAGCACAGAAACAACCTCTTTGGTCCAATTAATCTATGCTAACCAGTTATCCTAAGTTAATCTTGTCCCATTGGCCAGCATTTGGCCCATATCCCTCTAAACCCTATTGATTCATATGCCCATCCAGATGCCTTTTAAACATTGTATTTGTACTAGCCTCCACCACATCCTCTGCCAGCTCATTCCATACACGCACCACCCTCTATGTGAAAAGGGTTGCCCCTCAGGTCCCTTTTAAATCTTTCCCCTCTCACCTTAAACTGATGACTTGTAGTTTTGGACTCCCTCTCCCTGGAGAAAAGACCTTGTCTATTTAACTATCCATGCCCGTCATGATTTTACAAACCTCTATGAGGTCACCCCTCAGCCTCCAACACTCCATGGAAAATAGCCCCAGCCTATTCAGCCTCTCCCTGTAGCTCAAACCCTCCAACCCTGGCAACATCCTTGTAAATCTTTTCTGAACCCTTTCAAGTTTCACATCCTTCTGATAGCACGGAGAACAGAATTTCACGCGATATTCCAATAGTGGCCAAACCAATATTCTAAGCAGTCACAACATGACCTCTCAACTCCTATACTCAATGCTCTGAACAATAAAGGAAAGCATACCAAACACCTTCTTCACTATCCTATCTACCTGTGACTCTACTTTCAAGGAATTATGAACCTGCACACCAAGGTCTCTTTGTTCAGCAACACCCCCCCAGGACCTTACCATTAAGTGTTTAAATCCTGCCCTGATTTGTCTTTCCAAAATGCAGCACCTCACATTTATCTAAATTAAACTCCATCTGCCACTCCTTGATCCAATGGCCCATCTGATCAAGATCCTGTTTTACTCTGAGGTGACCTCCTTCACTCTCCACTACATCTCCAATTTTGGTGTCATCTGCAAACTTACTAACCATGCCTCCAATGTTCACATCCAAATCATTCATATAAATAACAATAAGCAGTAGACCCAGCACCGATCACATTACAGATGTCTTTAATCTATGCTGTGCGAGTTCCTGTTCAATGTAATTGCCTCTCAAAGGACACAATAATCCGTCATGTTTCTTTTCATCTCGTTCTCTCTGTCAATTCCATCATAAGCCTCCCATATTTTCATCCAATCCTTTATTTAAGACTTTATCTCCTCACTTTATTCCCCATGCCCCAGCCTACAGCTTAGTTATACCAACATCATGATGCACTGAACTCCCATTGAAGCTAGGGTGACAGTGACCAGTGATGACATCTCCCTCTCACCCTGCAGTACCTTTCTCCCGCCGGGTGGTCTATCATCCTCCTCCTTATATTTTGAATTGCCCATCTTCACAATTATTGCCCCCCCAACTACATCCTAGTATACTTTATCCAATCCCCAGAAGTCCTTTCTCCAGCGTCCCTAACAAGGTAGTGTTCTCTGATAACTCCCTTGACCTTCATTGATCAGACATCCCAAGACTGATCATGGCCACTCCACCCCCTCAGCTCACTTGGAAAAACAGTCCAGACTGATGACTGGCTCGACCTGTAACTGGTATCTGTGTAGCTCCCTGACTGACTTACCATTCATCACCAGGTTGGTTGCATTGGATTTGCCAGAACTGACCAAGACTCACTATCTAGAATGTAATAATATGGAGTCCCTGAATACTCCAATGAACCAACTGACTGTGTCCAAATCTTTGTACTGATAGAAGATAATACCATTGACTCACTGTGGCAAGACCCTATGATTGACCATAGTACCTCTTAACCCAGTCAAAGAATACTCCCCTTAGACTTGGCGACTCTCCTTAGACTTTGTGACGTGACCATTTAGTTGAAATGTTGCGTTAACCGCTGGCAAATGGTGCAGCTGTAACGTCGTTGTAGAATAGTGATGCAGACCAGCAGGTCTATGTCCTTCCTTGGTCATTGCTGGCAAACATGACAGGTTGCCTCAATTTGTGTCTTCACTAAAAGGCAAGTCAAGACAGAAGGGCTGAGTTCACACTGAGAATGACAACACATGAAAAGGCAAGGCAGAACTGCTGCGAGCCTCCAAGGAGGCCCAAAATAGTGCTAATAAAACAAGATAGGAGCCCTAAGTTGCACCCTGTTGGAATTCATGAGATGGGTACCCATCCTTGTGCATAAAACTGCCTGGCAGCAACGGTGCAACGTAAGGGATCAGTGAGCTCCAAACGTACGACATAGAAGTGGTGAACTATTTTAAAAGGAGTCAGAAATGTACCATGATGCTAGTTCTTAGTTCATGCCAGATTCCATAGACAGAGGGTGCAGGCAGTCACTGCCCACGGAGTATGCCCTGAGATGTCAGGGAATGCTGGCAAAATGGATGCCAGGAGAAGATGCCAGTAATTTGTAACAAATAGAGACCTGCTCTGACTTTCTCGTTGGGAATTGTCACCATCTAGTTTCTCTCCACTGCCTCGGAAAATAGAAACCTGTACATAAATGAGGAGAGAGAAGACAATAATGAGATGTTAATATGTAGATAAGTCTCTCGCTGCTCATTAGTGAGATTCTCATCCAGCTGTTGGAACCTCATGCAGAAAATTGGATGCTTGACATCCATTCTTGCTGAATTTTCCCAACTATCTTGTCATTGTCCACACCATTCAGGTGCTAGGAAATTTCAGTCTGTAGTTACTGTTGTAAAGAAAGAAATGGGCAGTTCCCAAAACAGCAATGTGATAATGGTTGTCTGATAGTTCAGCACTTCCCTTCTGACTATGCAGCCCTCCCTCATTATTGCTCTCTGACAATGCAGTACTCCCTCACTACAAAGAGACCTTGGAGTGCAGGTTCATAGCTCCTTGGAAGTGGAGTTGCAGGTAGATAGGATAGTGAAGGTATTTGGTATGCTTTCCTTTATTGGTCAGAGTATTTAATACAGGAGTTGGGAGGTCATGTTGCAGCTGGACAGGACATTGGTTAGGCCACTGTTGGAATATTGCGTGCAATTCTGGTCTCCTTCCTATTGGACCAGACCCCTGACTGAAAAGATTTACAAGGATGTTGCCAGGGCTGGAGGATTTGAGCTATAGGGAGAGGCTGAACAGGCTGGGGCCGTTTTCCCTGGAGCGTTGGAAGCTGAGGGGTGACCTTATAGAGGTTTACAAAATTATGAGGGGCATGGATAGGATAGATAGACAAAATCTTTTCCCTGGGGTCGGGGAGTCCAGATCTAGCAGGCATAGGTTTAGGGTGAGAGGGAAAAGATATAAAAGACACCTAAGGGGCAACTTTTTCACGCAGAGGGTGGTACGTGTATGGAATAAGTTGCCAGAGGATGTGGTGGAGGCTGGTACAATTGCAACATTTAAGAGGCATTTGGATGGGTATATGAATAGGAAGGGTTTAGAGGCATATGGGCCAGGTGCTGGCAGGTGGGACTAGGTTGGGTTGGGATATCTGGTCGGCATGGACGGGTTGGACCGAAGGGTCTGTTTCCATGCTGTACATCTCCATGACTCTATGACTCTACTGCCTGCAGTCTGATAATACAGTATTCCCTTGTACTGCTTCTTTGACATTTCATTTAAAAAATAGCACATCAATCAGTGCAGCATTCACCCAGTAGTGACACTCTGGATTGCAACTTTCCCTCCATTCTGCTCAGTCACAGAGTGCAGTAAACATTCTCAGTAAACATCCTTTGAAACTTCAGCACTCCCTCAATATTGTTCTGCTGACAGTGCAGCATTTCCTGACTACTGACCTTTTGACAAACCAGAGCTTCCTCAGTTCTGATCCTCTGACAGTACAATTCTCCCACAATACTGATCTGTTTACAGAACCATTCTCCCTGAGTTATGACTGTCTGACAGTGCAGCACTCCCTCAGTACTTCCCTTCTGACAAGGCAGTGTACCCTCAGTGGTGGTCCACTAATGTAGCAGCTCTCCCTTAATATGTCTACTGCAATAATGCAAAATTCCTTCAGTACTGATCCTCCAACAGTGCAACACTCTCTTTGCATTAGTTCTCCGATAGCGCTGCACTTCAATGGAAGCATAGACATATACTTTTTCCAACTGTATACCCCATTTAAGGAAATAACTTGATTAGATTAAATTCATCTCATTCTGGATCAAATTTCCTTGTCAACTTTCCAGAAATTTAGCTTTTTCTCTTTTAATCAACCCTCAATATTTTATCTCTCTTCACACTTTTTCCCATTCCACTGAAGTCTCGTCTATCACTGATATTTATGGACAGTTGACATTAACCTTTGCTGAAAATGTGTTGCTGGAAAAGCGCAGCAGGCCAGGCAGCATCCAAGGAGCAGGAGAATCGACGTTTCGGGCATGAACCCTTCTTCAGGAACCTTTGCTGCTCACCTAATGACACTCCTATTCATACCAGTGTCTGCTATGTAATTCCTAGTTGATTTCGTGACTGTATAACTACATCCAGGTCTTTCAGGTAGTTTCTGTTATCGAATTCAGAGAATGTGGTTGTTCATTGCAATTCCGTTTACAAAAATGTGACAGTAGTTTTCCCAAATCTACAACAAAGTTAGTGAGTCAACATACTCAATGAATCCTTCTAATCACAGACCCTTCCCTTTGTCCCCTCCTCCCTCCTACTTGCTTGGAAGCTCAAAACTACCATCAGTTCTGATGAAGGTCATCGAACTGAAACTCTAACTCTATTTCTTTTTCTGCAGGTGTCGCCTGACCTGCTGAGTATTTCCAGATTTTTTACTTGTAATCATATGACCAGCAGACAGATCCAAACCCACACATCGGAGGTATTATTTTCAACCCTGGGTTCCCATGACCATTAGTTTATTATCAGTCCTTCCCAAAGAATTGTGTCAAAAACGTTTAAGGAGCTAAATAAACAAGGTCACAGGGAATTCTACAATCTACCTCAATGAGGAGGAACTTTCTCAGATAACATTAAATCCATAAAATGCATTTTATCTGTGACTTGTACTCCAGTTTATTTAATACATCACTAATGTTGGAATAATGGTCTAAGATTGTTTGGTTAAAATTTTTGTTTGTTTAATTACATATTTAAGTCATGTCTACTGTCCCTTGTTTGAATCCAAAGACTTATACAAATTAACCCATTGAAGAAAAGTTTAGCTAAACAATGATTGTAAAATTATAATAGATTTATAAACAAATAATTCAAATGAATTGAATATAATCTATGGTGGTCATGCCATGGAACTGATAGGGTATCTTATATTTCCACAATATTTTCAGTGTATAAATTTAATGCATCCCTTGTGAAGCATAAGATGTCAGCATTGTAATTGTGTCATGTGTCACTGAGTTTTTTGCTTAATTTTATAGCATATCCCCCTGTGCCTGGACTCACTGACCTTGTTACTGGGCTATCAGGTTCACCCGCTCACCCTTGCTCTGAAACAAATACTGAAATCAATAGAGCATCAGTCTGATGTGACTAGCTCAAGGCTACAAGACTAGCGACAAATGCTTTGTTTTCTTTTCAGTTAGTAACATATAACAGGAGCATTAGCTCTCTAGGGCTTGTGTTTCCATGCCTGAACAGGCTGGCAAGTATATCCAAACATAGGGAAATACTTTCAATATATATGCAAATTTTACAAAGTAGGGACTGACAGGCTGAGAACGACACCACACTTGTTACTTGACTCAACTCATGGTGTTTACTAATCATTTTTGCAAATTAAATATAATCCATGAAAACACTTACAATGTACTAATTTTATTAACAAAATTATTTTAAACCCAGAAAGGTTGTTCCAAGGTAGATTGGGAAAAATTGTTCTCAGTTTGCAGAAGGATCCATAAACAGAAGGACACAGCTTTAATGAAATTGGAAAAAGAAGATCGTGATGAAGAAATATGTTTCACCTTGCAAGTTGTTGTAATCTCAAATGCATTGCCTGAAAGGGTTGTGGAAACAGTTTTAAGGAGATGTGAGTAATGATAAGATATTGCAGTAAACTATTTCATGGCCGCCTTTCCCTATATGTCCACTAAATTAGGTTTGGAATCAAAAGATGGTATCAGTAATAATGACCATGATGACCAGATTGTCAGAACAAAGTCCTATCTGGATCACTGCCTTACCTTTAAAAAAGGAAACACGCTACCATTACCTGATCTGGCGTACACATGACTCTAGATCCATAGCAGTATGGTTAAGTTTGAACTGTTCTTGGAAATGGCCTAGTGAGCATTCAGTTGTATTCAAGAAAGTGATTTACTGTCACTTTCTCAAGAGTTGCTAGGGACATGAGAAGATTACCAGGTCTTTCCAGGTATGTGCGTATTCCATGACAATTTTGAAAATAATGATAATGACCACAGCCCAGTATTGAATCTCACCCCCCATATTATTTCATACAGATAACTAATCCTTCTTCACATCCCTGTCACACTATTGCTCTTATATGACTCCAACTTTACTAACACAGCTTCCCCTCATGTACCTGAAGTTTTAACTATGGCAGTATTCCGTTCCTCATCTGTTTGTTTTCATATCTATGCAGTTGACAAATGGTTTCACTTCCAACTTTGATTCTCTGATATAATTGTCTGTCTAATCATGCCCTGTCTTAGCTAAAGCTTTCTCGAGATCAAAATTGGACACTGATGCTACTCCGTTCAGCCTTCATTATAAAATTCATCCATTATCTTATAATTCCATTGATCTCTCTGGAGATTAAGCTGTAACTTCTAGTGGTCAGACTTTGTGTCCTGAGATACCTTGACTAAACTTCAAAGCCCATACTTGGATTGTGAACGAATTCTGTTCTGGAGTCTGTTCACAAGTTAATTTGTATGCAAGTCAGAATACAATGCAGGACAATATAAAAGAACCATTTGTAAGTAGGAAATGTTCATATGTCCGGTCTTAAGAAGTGCACCCCTGTATGGGATCACGTTCTAAACACAAATGCTCGTATGTGTGACATTTGTAAATTGGGGCACCTTGGATTTATAGTTCACATTTTCAAAAAGGCTGCTAACAATTGTTTCTGAAATTCTTTTTGTCTCCATATTTACTTTACCTTCACTGCTCCTAAACTCCTTGATTTTTTTCAATTCTACATTTATTGAATGCCTTTCCCGAGTCTGACATTTGGCTAACTCATGTAAATTCTGCTGTCTGTGTTCCAAGCCCATATATTTATCATGATCATCCTTGCCATCCTTGTTTGCTTACTGTCCACTATTGCATAATTTTGCTGGTCTATGAGTCTGTCCAGAATCTCGCTCAATCCTACTATTTGCAGACCCTTTCAGCTATGTTCTGAGCAATTTAGCTCAGCTCCTCCTTCAACTCTATCATTGACACCAGAGCTTCCAAGTTCTTGAAATATAAGAGAGCATTAACGGTGCTCTGTAAGAATAAGTTGGTTGTTGTTGGAAGTGAAGTCTGAGAATCCTGCTCTTCATTCTTCGTATTTGAAAATACAGGATTGGTTATTTGGGCAAGGCTGTCCGAGCTGCTCAGTGACATGTTGGGGTGTAGTTCATTTGCTTTTTCACAATGTCAGTCACAAACAGACAATACTTTTTTTTTCTGTCAATGAGGTTTGAAAACCATAAGGGGTCAAAAAACGTATTGAACAATAGCAGAGATTCTGGAACATGTGTCAGGCTGTGGTAAAGTGGATTGAGAGTTTAGGGATTACAGCAAATCATGGAACTAGTTTCAAAGAAACATGAACAAGGATCACAATGATAAAAACATACAAGGGAGGCTACCCAGCAATGTTTCCATAGAAACCTATAACTGTCAGCATCACAAAGTCTGAGGGTTCCTGTATGAGTCCATTTCCCTTTCATACAAGATCTGTCACTGTGTTAATCATTTTTGCTTGCAACTGTGTCCCAATTTTCCCTTTCACCAACTTCTGTTTTTTTTATTTCTATACATCTGGTCTTAGTTACATGCCTAAACTGTTATAACTTGTTTTGCCTACTTACAAATGCAGCCTTGACTTTTAGGAATTTCCAGCATTTTCTGCTTTTATTTCACTGTCAAGCACTTATCCTTTTCTTTGGGAAAAACAGATATTATCTTGTCCTCCATTCATAGTTTAATGTTCAAACAGGATCGTACATAAACCTTTACTGCTCCTTTAAGTGTCTTAAGTTCCATTACTCTATTATGTTCCTTTCTATCACACTTTATCAGGATGAAGAATTCAAGCTTAATCATAACCTAATCCTCTAAATTTACAATAAGGCCTCTTTAATCTTTTTCTAAGCAATTTTTAGTGACTAAACAAAGAACAAAGAAAATTACAGCACAGGAACAAACCCTTTGGCCCTCCAAGCCTGCACCAATCTGTATCCTCGATCTAAACCTGCTGCCTATTTTCAAAGGATCTGTATCCCTCTGTTCCCTGCCCATTCATGTATCTGACTAGATACATCTTAAATGATGCTATCATGCTTGCCTCTACCACCTCTACTGCCAAAGCATTCCAGGCACCTACTGCCCACTGTGTAAAGAACCTTCCAAGCATATCACCCTTAAAACTTTCCCCTCTCACCTTGAACTTGTGACCCCGAAGAATTGAGTCCCCCTCTCTGGGAAAAAGCTTCTTGCTATCCACCCTGTCAATACCTCTCATGATTTTGTAGGCCTCAATTAGTCCCCCCTCAACCTCACTCTTCCTCATGAAAATAATCCTAATCTACCCTCTCTCTTCATTGCTTGTACCCTCCCATACTAGGCAACATCCTGGTGAACCTCCTCTGCACCCTCTCCAAAGCATCCACATCCTGTTGGTAACATTGCGACCAGAATATACGCAATATTCCAAATATGGTTGAACCAAAGTCCTATACAACTGTAACATGACCTGCCAACTCTTGTACTCAATGCCCTGTCCAATGAAGGAAAGCATGCCATATGCCTTCTTGACCACTCTATCGATCTGCGTTGCCAACTTCAGGGTACAGTGGACACTTACCTTGTGCTCTAATTACAAAAATTCAACACAGTATCCACTCTGCTCCATTAGATTTCACTCACTCTCACTCTTATTCCTGAGACAGAAGATTAGGTTAAAGACCCAAGAGCTTGAATGTAAATTCAGATCGACACACCAGTGCAGTAGTGAAGGAGTGCTGTCCTGTGAACAAGTCTACTGAAGGAGTGCTGCACCATCAGTGGACCATAGAGTCATACAGTCACAGAGTTGCACAGCATGGAAACAGACTCTATGGTCCAACTTGTCCATGCTGACGAGATATCCTAAATTAAACTGGTCCCTTTTGCCAGTATTTGGCCTATATCCCTCTAAACCTTTCCATGTAATGTACCCACTCAGATGCTTTTTAAATTGTACCAGCCTCCACCACCTCCTCTGGCAGATCATTCCATATAAGCACCACCTTCTGTGTGAAAACATTGCCTCTTAGGTCCCTTTTAAATAATTACCCGCTCACCTTAAACCCGCCCTCTAGTTGTGGACTCCCTCACCCTGGGAAAAGACATCGACTCTTCACCCTATCTATGTCCCTCATGGTTTTATGAACCCCGATAAAGTCACCACTCAGACTCTGACTCTGCAGGGAAAATAGCCTATTCAGCCTTCTCTATAGTCAAACCCTACAGACCCTGCAACATGCTTGTAAATCTTTCCTGTATCCTCTCAAGTTTAACACAACTGTCCTGTTCCTTGGATGCTGCCTGACCTGCTACGCTTTTTCAGCAACACACTTTCAGCTCTCATCTCCAGCATCTGCAGTCCTCACTTTCTCCTGTAGCAGGGAGGCCATAAATGAACACATTATTCCAAAAGTGGCATAATCAATGTCCTGCACAGACACAGCATGGCATCCCAACTCCTATACTCAATGCATTGACCGATAAAGGCAGCTGTACCTAATGCCTTCTTCACTATCCTGTCTACCTGCAACACCACTTTCAAGGAACTATCAACCTGTACCTTAAGTTCTCTTTGTTTGGCAACATATCCCAAGACCCTATCATTAAGCGTATAAATCCTGCTCCGATTTGACTTTCCAAAATGCAATACCTCACATTTATCGAAATTACATTCCAACTGCCACACCACGGCCCATTGGCCCATCTGATCAAGGTCCCAGTGTACTCTGAGATATCCTTCTTCACTATACACTGTACCACCAATTTTGGGGTCATCTGCAAAATTACTAATCATTCCTCCTATATTCACTTCCAATTCATTTACATAAATGACAAAAAGGAGGGGACCTAGCACTGATTCTGGTGGTACACTACTGGTCACAGGCCTCCAGTCAGAAAAACAGTCCTGTACCACCAACCTCTCTCTCCTTTCAAGCCAATTTTGTACCCAAAAGCTAGCTCTCCCTGGATTCCATGAGAACTACCTTTCTAACAAGTCTACCATATGGAACTTTGTCAAATGCCATACTGAAGTCCAGATAGACAATGGTCACTTATTTGCCTTCATCAATCTTCTTTGTCATTTCTTCAAAAAACTCAATCAATTTAGGCAGACCTGGCTTCCCTCATATGAAACCATGACTGTCCTTAATCCGTCCTTGCTTTCCAAATACATGCATATCCTGTCCCTCAGAATCCCTTTCAGCAACTAACATCAAGCTGATCAAACTAAGTTCCCTGGATTTTTCTGACCATTTTTCTTAAATAATGCCACCACATTAGCCAATAGCAACCAATCTTCTGGTACCTCAGCTATGGCTTTCGATGATCTAAGTACCTCAGCAAGAGGCCCAGCAATCACTTCCCTAGATTTCCACGAAGTTCTTGGATTCACCTGATCAGGTCGGGGGGTTTATCCACCTTTAAGCATCTTAAGACATTTAGCACCTCCTCCTCTGTAATATGGGCCAATGTAATAGCTGCATGCAAAAGAAAAAAGAAACATTGTGTCTGACTGAGAGGAGGCTAATAAAAATGGGGACCAATGATCCCTCCTCACCTGGTCCAAACAAGTCCTACTCAAAGTCATATGGCCATAGAAGGCACAAAATTATAATGTGATCCAGCAGGTTGAATATTAGCCTGTAACTTCTTCCAAAGACAGATGATAAAGGTGGGTGTGGCACCCTCAAGCTATCACCTCTGGTACCAGGCTGCAAACCTGTTTCAGGAGAACCAGCTGTCAGAACAGGCATAATGCTTGTCTGCCTCATCCAATATGAGGTATTGGAGAGACGCAAAGAAAAAGAAAGAAATATAACAAAGTTATACATATAGTGATGCAGGTCACCATGATTTATATCATTAGACCTTTGTCTTGAAGTGAGCAAGGAGTTGTTCAAAAACATTTTCTACCAAGAGAAGTCATCTTTTTAGTATCTATTTATTTTTGACAGAGTGAGTTACCTATCTCATTCCAATAGATATCCCATCAGTCAAGAGGAAAGAGGACCGATCTGAATCAGGGATGCTCTCAAGACTAGTCCAGATATCGCTCTACAACTAAAGACAAACAGGAGACTCACAAGTGAATATTTAAATGGAATCTGAGCCATGAAATTTTTAATCATTTGCACAGCACCATTTATCAAAGACAGTGTGGCTGTATAAAATGTGAAGAATCTCTTCTGCTGACCTGATCACTGCATTCACAGAGACTAAGGTACTGAAATGCAAAGAGAAACTGCCAACAGAGCACCCGGCTGTCATACCCCTGACTGTTTAATCACACCAATTCCTTTCTGCTTAAAAAAATGTTGATTAACAGGAGCCTCCCAAACCAACAACTGAGAAAAGCTTAAGATTTTAAATTAGTTATAAAAGCACCAAGGGTTCACACCTTGCTTACCTACTGTATATTGTTCACATGTTTTCTGGATGTACATACATAAATACTATCAATGGAGTTCTCTCTAACAATTGACAGAAAATCATTTTACAAAATTTAATCAAAAGCACAAAAAAATGCAATCATATTTCTTTGTTATTTTCCAATTTTTTTCAATGGGATCCTGATGCAGTAGGTTGACACCTCTCACATGCAAAGCCAATATGTTGTGTATGAATCTGATATTGACTGCATTCTGGCTTGACCACAGTTTGAATAGTGCCAGACAAGCACTGTTGGTAGCACTTTTGCCATTCGAGCAGGAGGTAATGTTTTCTGACGGTTAAGCTTATGCCTGAGTCTGAAACTGCAGCACTATTTTAGAGCAGTCCTTGATTGTGGTAATAACCAAAGGTTTGTACAAGGTGAGGTGACAATTAGTGGCAGAT
Organism: Chiloscyllium punctatum; assembly: GCF_047496795.1. Classification (NCBI taxonomy): domain Eukaryota; kingdom Metazoa; phylum Chordata; class Chondrichthyes; order Orectolobiformes; family Hemiscylliidae; genus Chiloscyllium; species Chiloscyllium punctatum. The sequence continues at coordinate 131,437,371 of NC_092740.1, forward strand.
TCATACTTCTTGAGAGGCAGGGGTTCTAGAATAGCTGGAGCTTTGATACAATTCCCAATGGAGGCAAGACAGTTGTGAGATGGAGAGTGCCAGTCCAAACCGCGCTCCAGCCAAATCAATGATTGCTCAGGAGGGACTGACTATTGAAACTTGCACCAGTTAAACCATTGGATTCTAATTTCATTCCCTGTTTAGAGATATTTCATTAGCTCCCAAAGCTGGTAGAAATCTTTAATTCCCCAACTAATTGCAAAAAGGAAAAAGAAACGGTTGACTCCAGCGATAATTGCCTTTGGCAAGGTAAAGACATCTCGTTTGGATGGGGCTGCAATTTTTCAAACATGTAGAAATGGTGAGTCAAAGGGCTGGGAACAGGGGAGCTTGAACCTGTCAATTTGGGGGCTGATCAGTAGGATGGCTGGAACCCAATGGGAGGTCAAGCAACTAGGAATGAGGCAAAAAAATCCTGATGTGATGCCAGGCATAGGAAAGTGCTGATTGGTTGTGTACCAGATAAGTAGGGAGTTTTGTTTCTATGCATTTAGTTAATTTCAACTTAGTAAGGAGTTTTTTTTTATTTAAACGAAAGCGTGGTAAAGCAGCTCAGTTCCATCAAATACACATTCTATACCATGTTGGAACGCCAATAGGCTTCTCATGTCCTCAAGAACAACAGATGAATAATTGTTATCTGGATACCAGAGCTTGAGCAGCAGCTTTGTCACAATGGTGCATCTTTGAAGGTGGGATCTGTGTGGTTCGTATGTTTCAAACGGTGATCATCCCCACAATTTAAGACCTGTTTCATTGAGCAAGTGCTTCCGGAAGAAACTTGACATCTGTACAATAGTCTGATAAATATAATCACATATAGTCTGACTGATATGTAACTCCTGTCTAACAGCAACATGATTATTCCCCACTCAATTAGGAAGAGACGACAGATAACAAGGTTTTAGCAAAGTCAGAATGAAAGAAGAGCTGGTTAAGTTAGTTAAGCGGCTAAAATTAATATATAGAGGTACTGAAAAGGCTGCCTGTATTGAAAATTAACTAATCAGATGGACGAGATGGGATGCATATTAGGTTGATAGATTAGGTAAAGGTGGGAATCGTGGAGTGATGGCCATAATCTTCCAATCCTCTTTGGATATGGGCAGTGTGGGACTGGAGAATTGCACGTGTTGCACCCTTGTTAAAAATAGGATGCAAGAATAAACCTGGCAACTACAAGCATTCATTTTAAACTCAGTGCTGGGAAAGATTTTGGAAATGATAATCTGGGTCAAAATTAGAAATTGCTTGGTCAAAAAGTGAAATTAAATTGTGAAATGCCAGTTTGCTGTTGTACAGAAGCAGCACAGACATGCCAAGCTGAATGGCCTCTTCTATGTTGCTACCATTCTAAAATTCCCAAATTTTTAAATGGTGCAATGGAAATAATCATTTAAGGAGAGACATTCAGTATACCGTCTCTTTATTTCCAACAGTTGAATAATTGACTCTAATTTGGAGGCTTGTGCAGATATTGTTCAGAGGGTATCCTCACATGCTTTCTTTGACCCCATATAAAGACAAGTGGGTAGTTTAACTGTGCTTACATTTTCACTGCTGGTCCAAGCAGCACATTAGAGCTGAAAATGTGTTGCTGGAAAAGTGCAGCAGGTCAGGCAGCATCCAAGGAACAGGAGAATCGACGTTTCGGGCATCAGCCCTTCTTCAGGAATGAGGAAAGTGTGTCCACCAGGCTAAGATAAAAGGTAGGGAGGAGGGACTTGGGGGAGAGGCGTTGGGAATGTGATAGGTGGAGGGAGGTCAAGGTGAGGCTGATCAGCCGGAGAGGTCAGGAAGAAGGTGCTGAGTTCGAGGGATTTGACTGAGACAAGGTGGGGGGAGGGGAAGTGAGGAAACTGGAGAAATCTGAATTCATCCCTTGTGGTTGGAGGGTTCCCAGGCGGAAGATGAGGCGCTCTTCCTCCAACTGTCGTGTTGCCATGGTCTGGCGATGGAGGAGTCCAAGGACCTGCATGTCCTTGGTGGAGTGGGAGAGGGAGTTGAAGTGTTGGGCTACGGGGTGGTTGGGTTGGTTGGACATGCAGGCCCTTGGACTCCTCCATCGCCAGACCATGGCAACACGACGGTTGGAGGAAGAGCGCCTCATCTTCCACCTGGGAACCATCCAACCACAAGGGATTAACTCAGATTTCTCCAGTTTCCTCATTTCCCCTCCCCCCACCTTGTCTCAGTCAAATCCCTCGAACTCAGCACTGCCTTCCTAACCTGCAATCTTCTTCCTGACCTCTCCGCCCCCACCCCACTCCGACCTATCACCCTCACCTTGACCTCCCTCCACCTAACACATTCCCAACACCCTTCCCCCCTACCTTTTATCTTAGCCTGCTGGACACACTTTCCTCATTCCTGAAGAAGGGCTTATGCCCGAAACGTCGATTCTCCTGTTCCTTGGATGCTGCCTGACCTGCTGCGCTTTTCCAGCAACACATTTTCAGCTCCGATCTCCAGCTTCTGCAGTCCTCAGTTTCTCCTCCAAGCAGCGCATTAATCAACCAGCTATAATAAAGCATTAATTTAAAGCAAACATTAATTCAGTACAAAGGAAATTCCATTGTTATTAAAGAATGGGGATGGAATTCCCATTAATATACTTGTAATCTATTGATATTGAAAATGATTGCAATGAGGAGAGAATACTAAACAAACCTAAAGTCTATCTTTACATTTTTAACATACTATAAATCTCAATATTGATATTAAAGTTTTAAATCTCTCTATCTGGATTCAGTTTCATTATATCTTTGCAACACATTTTTGCTCCAAAATGCTGGGAGGGATATTCTGATCCATCTTCATAGTTTGTGACTATTATACTTTGTAGTTGGGCTGGAGTCTTCCTTCGTGTAGTTGTCTGAAGAACTGGCTGGTAAATCCACCTGTAATTATTGTCCAAACTCAAAAAGTACATTTTGTACCTTTTAATTTGCTTCTTAAATTACCACTGGCACTAGGTTAAACCGTTCTGTAGAACAGTGCACATAATTACACTAATTAAACCGTTTAGCAACAGGACACGAACCACTTGACATTTGGTCAACAGGCAGAAGCTCATGGTAAAAAAGCAGCAAATAACCATTGAAGTATATATTATATTTTAGGCAGCTCAACCTGATCCATTTATTAAAACAAAAAGGGAAATCATAAACTTGAGTTAAATGTGGCTACTGCTCAGAATATTTCTTTTCGTAACACGCAAAGCATTGTGCACAGAAACTCACTATTTTTTGCACTCTTGATGCACCTGTTAGTGATTTCAATCAAGCTCTATTGCTACTTCTTAGTGATTCTTTACATGATTTTTTTTTAGAAAAGTATCCTCAACTTCCAGTGACAGAAGCACCAATTAATAATGTAGTGTTGCTACAGGAAGTGGTTTGACAATGTAAAAGCCGCATCAAAACGCCACATCTACTTTATGGGAGATGCCAGTCATAAAGGTTTGTAAACACAGAATTAAGTGAGGTCACACCACATGTTGTGAACACATTCAGTTCTTCCACAATTAGTATCTAATGATCAAAAAAAACACAAGTCCTCTACCATCACTGATTAGCGTAGTTCAAACTGTGTAGGATGAACATCTCGCATGAGGCCGCATTCAGAGATTACATGGCAAGGGCTGGTGAATAGTTGGTGAGTGCTCTGCAGCATACTTTAGTTTTTCACCCACTGGATCAAAGTAAATATTGAGCTTAAGCAAAGATATGAAAATAATAGAGGCTACAAGGGCAAACTCAACACCTCAGGAATCAGGGAGAAGGTTCAATGAAAGTTTTTGTAATATAACAAATGGGTCAGATGAAGTCCAAGGGAGGAACAGAGTCTAAGTATTTCATTCTGACTTGTAACTATATTGCCTTTCCTTTACTGTATGCATGGTAAAAGTTTGGACTTTAGTTCTTGACAGCGTAGTCAGGTTACATCTACACAGGTCAACTACAGCAAGTTGAAAAAAGCAGTTCATGACCACCTTCTTAATGATAGGCAAACGACAGCTTAGCCAATGGTGCTCATACTTCAAGAGTGATTAAAGTAAACATTTCCCCCAATAGGATTCTGATGAAAAGTACGAACCTGAAACAATTAATTCAATTTCTTGAATTAAAGCAAAATACTGCAGATGCTGGAAATCTGAAATAAATACAGAGAATGCTGGAGAAACTCAACAGGTCTGGCAGCATCTCTGGACAGAGAAACAGAATTAATGTTTGAAGTCCAGTATGAGTTCTTCAGAGTTCTAAAGAAGAATCAAACTGAACTTGAAACGTTAACTCTGTTTCTCTTTTCACAGACCTGCTGAGCTTCTTGAGCATGCTCTATGTTTTAACTCTGATTCTGTCTCATCAATGCTAGGAAAAAATAGATTCTCTTGCCATTATCAAGTTGATGTTTGTGGTGGTTTCAATGCACAAATTGTCTACCACATTTTTCTACATTTCAAGAGTGGCCACATTTCGAAATACTTCATTGCCTGTACTTAGACATCCAAAGGTTATGAAAGATGCTTTAAAAAAATAACATCTTTCCATAGTAGCAGCCTGTTGAGTATTTCCAGCATTTCTGTTTTCATTAGCTTCCCTTCCATCCATGAAAATATGGAACCTGGGTTCCTAAATTTGGAACTCAACCATGATCCAACATTCCAGTGCCAGATCCACCACACCGTGATCATGATCTTTTTTGGACAAGGCAAGTTGGAAGGCATTACACTGCATTCCATTTATTCTTTTCTGACTGCAAAATAATTTGGGAACCAATACTGTAGGAGAAGAATTTAAAAGTGTCTAAATTTACAGAGAACATGAAACTCAAGAATGTAGTAAACAGAGCTGTGGTGATAGACATCAGCGAAACAGACTGGTGGAATGAGCTGACTCAAGGTAGATGCAATGTAGTGTAAGGAATGATTCATTTAGGACTAAGAATGAGGAGAGTCAATATGGACAGAATGATGTAAGTTTAAAGGGGCACAGGACCAGGAAGAACCATAAATTTTTGAAAGTGCAATGACAAGTTGACAATTCTATTTAAAAATCTATAGATTTCTTGGATTTATGAGCCAAAACATAGAGTAAAATACCAAGTTGTGCTAAACTTTTCAAAGTCACTGTTTGGTGTCCAGCTGAAGTATTGTGTCAAACGTTGGGCACTGCATGTGAAGAAAGATAAAGTCTTGGACAGGAGATTTACTCGAATCGGGGGTAAACTGGAAAGGCTGGGATTATTCTTAAAGCAGAGAGGGTTAGGAGAGATTTGAGAGAGATACTGAAAATCATAGAAGATTTTGTTATCTTAAGTATGGAGAAGTTGTTTTCAGTGATAGATAGAGAAATAATTTAAAGGAATAGATTTAAGGTAATTGGTGAAAATAGGATAGAATGGTTAGATTACCTGAAAGAGTTATTTCAGAACCTTAAGCCCTATGCCAGTTCTCTCTAAAAGAGCAAATCAGCTAGTCCCACTCCCATACCTGCTGTGGTTCTCCAGCAAACATTTCTCTTCCTGTGGTTTTTAATTCCCTTTTGAAAACCATACTGAATCAACTTCTTTCACACTCTCAGGCAATGCATTCCAGATCCTAACCCCTCATTGCAGAAATAAATTTTGCCTCATTCCACCTTTGATTTTTTACAGCAATCACTTTCAATCAGTTTGCTGTAATTTGTGACTCTGTTGCCAGCAAAAGCAGTTTCTCCCTGTCCATTGTATCTCAGTGCTGGGAGAGATGAGAATATTTTTATTCACAAAGTTTTCACATGGAAAGCTCTGCTAAAATAGATAAAGAAAGCAGATTCAATAGGAACTGTCAAATTAAATTGGAAAAATACTTGAAAATGAGAAATTTGTAGGATGAAGTGGACGGATGGGGAACTAATTAGTTAGCTCTTTCAAGGAACCAGCACAGTCTAGACTCCCCACAGTGTGGAAACAAGCCCTTCAGCCCAACAAGTCCACACTGAACTCTCGAGAGTAACCCACCCAAACCCATTTCCCTCGGACTAATGCACCTAACACTATGGGCAATTTAGCATGGCCAATTCACCTGATCTGTCCATCTTTTGGATTGCGGGAGGAAATCAGAGCACCAGGAGGAAACCCACACGGACATGGGGAGAATGTGCAAACTCCACATAGATAGTCACCAGAGGCTGAAATCGAACTTGGGTCCCTAGCGCTGTGAGGCAGCAGTACTAACCACTGAACCATCATGCCACCACGGGTTCGATGGGCCAAATTACCTCTTCATTCCACGATTCTCTGAAAGGAGAATATTGAATAACCAAAACTATGGATTTGACCTTTCCTACTGGTACACTGTTGGACTCAGAGTGAAGCAGGAAGCAGGCTGACAAAGTGGTATCTATTTACTGAGCAGATTAATTCACTAAAAACTTTTCCCTGATTTTCTGATTCTGCAAAGAAGATTTTCTCATGAAAGTTGCTGCAAGGCCAAAGTGAAAGGTCAATAAGGAAATGGTGGGTTTGGGTGTACTGGATTTAAATCACCAATATAAACTTTGACAGACAGTGGCATGATGTTATTGTGTCAAAGAAAGCGGACTCATTGGTTGGATGGAAACACATGCAAGTTGCGATTCACCCTGAATCATAACAACTAAGCAGTTCAGAGTCTGCAATGAGCTGACAATTCACTTAATTAACAGAAATATTTTAGCAGCTCCAGAGTGTCTGGACTATTTGCTTTGAGCAAGACTATGGCCTGTTTCAAAGCATAGCCAAAGTTCTCTGGGAAAGAATCCATGACAATGTGAGCTTTGTGTCAATATTCAGTCAGCCAACAAAATAAAACTGAACATAAAAACCATCTCACAACCATTGAGTGTGAAAAAACATTAACACAACTATACAAAACAATTTTCAACTTACCTTGAAAACCAAAATTACCATTGCTTGTGAAACATAACATTAAACCCAACAAATTAATAAAAAAATTGAAAAGGTTTACTAACATTCATTTTCTACCTGAATATTATTTCAGTCTTTTAGTCTTGCTAGTTTATCTGTTCATTCTTTGCAAAGTGCAGGTGTGACCTGGTTTTGATCACATCAAGGTTTATGGAGAGACGTGTAGCATATGGAACACACTTTGCACAGATGCATCCCACTCTGAAGGTATTCAACAACATTTAAAACAAAGCAGAAGTTCTGACACAAAGCCAGGAGTAGAAATTCCAATGTTAAAAGTGTAAAGAAATACTCGGGTGCCAATGCAACAAATCAAACCCAAGCATATACTTTATTGATTTATTTCATTTACCAAATGTTTAAGGATGTGCTATTAAAAATATTTTAAGTAGTGTTTTCGGTCTAGACATCATCCTATGTCACAACGTTTTACTCGACATGGAAAAAAGCATTGAACCAAATCCTGAGTCTTCGGTGACATCAGTCTTTACCTCTCCAAACAAACAAATAATTTGGCATTTAGTTATATATACTAACAACCTATTTTTAATTACAGACATAAGCTCATGGCACAAGCCAAAATTGCAAATTCACTGGAGGTAATTTTTGTATTTTGCAATTATCTAAAATCAGGCCATAGCAGATAAGTAGATTATTAAACACTGTGGATTAAAATATCCCAGCCTCTGAATGAAATCGGTAATGGTGAGAGATTTGGGAAAATATGCTGAAATCTGAAACATGAAGGTTAAATTCTTCCTAGTTCCTGAATGACATGAGCATCGGCAAGAAATTTGAAAATTATGGAGAGATTGGCAGAAATGAGACTCTTAATTTTGACTATAAGAGATCTGACTATCCGTATATATATTGAATGGCGAGATGAGAATCTCATTAGTGAGCTCTGAGAGGCCATTTGCATCCATTTCATGCCTTAACATCGCATTATCTGTTAATCTCACTTCAAGTATATGCAGTTTTCATTTCTCCCACTCACCAGATATAAACTTAGCAACTTGAAAGTGACAATTCTTGACATGAAAGTCAAAATGTGCATACCCTAACTCCACTTACAATATAAAAACAGAGAATGCTGGAGAATCTCAGCAGGTCTGGTAGCATCTGAAAAGAGAGAAATGGAGTGAATATTTTAAGTCAATATGACTCTTGTATAAAACCACGCACAGCCGAAAGAAGCTGATCAGGGGTAACTGTGGCAGAAAGGAAGCTGGGGAACTCTATCCTGGGAATTGGAGGCAAAATGTTGTGATACAGAAGAGGCAATAATTATGATGTGGTAAACTCAACATGTTAGATGGGGAGATGATTGTGCATTGGCTGACATGGGCTACTGTGGAAGGGGAAATTATTGGAGGTCACTCTGGCTTCAATGGGAGCAGCATAGTTTTTGGCATGATGGAACTCCAATGCCAGGACTCAGGGTGTATCACTGAGAGAAAAAGTCACAATACATAAGGTGTGTGCAAGTGTTTGAAAGGCCAGTATTGGTGAACATAACAGGGAATGTGAAGAAGAAAAGAGCACGGATGTTGAGGAAGGCCCCTTGATTACCAGACTAAGGCTGTGACCACTGCATTCAGCTTGACCTGCGTTGCCTTCCTTACTCACGCAACTTGCAAGCATGCACTGGAAATGGAAAAAGGCTATAATCAAACCCAGAGTGGATGGAGCAAATGTTTTGCTTCTGTCTGAATATGTGGGCTCTATTTGTGAGTGATGAGATACCTTTCAAAGGGCAATTGCATTAATCAGGCACTTCCATGGCAAAAATAGAAGTAATTTGCAATCATGGCATGCTGCACATGAAATCCATTTAGTTTCCAAATCCTGATCACAAGCAATCTTTGCCCAGTCTCAGGTAATTGCAAGATGAAAATAGTCATCCCGTGAGCCAAAGTAAATCACAGAAGCCTTAAAAATGGCATCTTTGGGCAAGATTCCATCCAAGCTGTACCAGCCACTTCAAGGTTCCACACATGTCAATCACGGTATTGACATCTAGTTCTGGAATTCACTGCCATGCACAGACCTTGGAGGTCCGCATGGTTGGAAAAAAAAATTAGAGGGTACATTGCCTGTGGGGCACAATTCACCAGGATAATTTGACATCTGAACATGGATGTGGAAATGAACTTGCTCTTACCTTGCCCTATAAGAATTCACTGAGATGCTTTTGTATGCAATATTGCCTGGCTTGAGTGATGTGAAGGTGGAAGGACAACGTATCAGCAGTCATGCAGCACTTATAATTACCTCCTGTATTTGTGCAAAATGATTTGTGCTGCATTCATCAGAATAGGTGTCCCTTTGTCTAAGGGACACGTACAGTCATTCTCTGGCTCTCCTTGTCAGAGTCCCCCATATTCCACTCTATGGAGAGGTATGCTGAACAGTCAAGGGTTGGATACCTTACAAGCCGAGTAACTTAGAGACAAGGGCTACATTCTGCAACCATGGCTGATTACACAACACTACACAACCCTCTGATTGAGGCTGAGTAGATACAGTGCTGCCCATTTGTCAGCTGGGCCCATTGTGGAGCAGATGATAAGTCTATTGAAGGTGAGATCCTGATGCTTAGATCAGGCTGGGGAGGAGCAAACAAACCATGCCACTTAATGCTAGAATTCTGTTCTCTGCTCATCTGGAGCAGGCAGACTGGGGTGTGATGGAAGCTGAAGAGCTGGGGGAGCAGCATCAGTCTTCTTAAGAGGAAGAGGAGGGCATTGAACAAGACAATCTGAATTCTGCATGACAGAATTCTGCACTGCAGTATCAGGCACAGCAAGCCACGCATGACTTAATTGACAGTAGGTTTCCATAGATGTGAACTGGTTGCAGTGATCACTTATTGATTGTAAATTTGCTGTTGGTCAAAAGGAAGGCAGTCACTGCCTGTTCCCAGGGGCAAATACAGCTGATGTTTATTTGCTTAATTTAGTTTTAGCTGAATAAAAGCAAATGTTTTCAACCATTTTAAGGCACTCTTTTATGTTTCAAAGATGGGGAAAGATTAACCAAAGGCAAGCTGTGTAGCTTTAATTTTAAATAGCAGTAAAGTCACCATAGTCCCAGAGGGCCATAAGGATGCTCTATCATTAGAGATTTGTTTTGGAGCCAGTGCTGTTTTCCATTTTTATAAATGATCTGGAAGGGGGTGTAGAAGGACCCGTTAGTAAATTTGCGGATGAGTTGTGGATAGTGCGGAAGAATTATGCAGGTTACAGAGGGACATCGATAAGCTGCAGAGCTGGGCTGAGAGATGGAAAATGGAGTTTAATGTGGAAAAGTGTGAGGTGATTCATTTTGGAAGGAGTAACAGGAATAAAGAGTACTAGGTTATTGGCAAGACTCTTGGTAGTGTGGATGAGCAAAAAGATCTCGTGTCCATTTGCATTAATCCCTGAAAGTTGCCATTCAGGTTGACAGGGTTGTTAAGAAGGCACATGGTGTTTTAGCTTTTATGGGTAGAAGGATTGAGTTTCAGAGCCATGAAGGCATGTTGCAGTTGTCCAAAACTCTGGTTCGGCCACACTTGGAGTATTGTGTGCAGTTCTGGTTACAGAATTCTAGGAAGGATGTGGAAGCATTGGAAAGGGTGCAGAGTAGGCTTACCAGGATGTTGCTTGGTATGGAGGGAAGATCTTATGAAGAAAGGCTGTTTTTGTTAGAGAAAAGAAGGTTGAGAGGTGACTTAATAGAGACATAAGATTATCAGAGGATTAGATAGGGTGGACAGTAAGATCTTTTTTCCTTGGATGGTAATGGCAAGCACGAGGGAACACAGCTTTAAATTGAGGGGTGATAGATAATAGACATGTGTGGAGTTTGCACATTCTCCCTGTGTCTGTGTGGGTTTCCTCCAGATGCTCCAGTTTCCCCACACAGTCCAAAAATGTGCAGGTTAGGTGAATTGGCCATGCTAAATTGCCCATAGTGGTAGATGTAGGGGAATGAGTCTGGGTGGGTTGCTCTTCGGAGGATCGGTGTGGACTTGTTGGGCCGAAGGGCCTGTTTCCACACTGTAAGTAATCTAATCTAATCTAATCTAATATCAGAGGTAGGTTCTTTATTAAGAGAGTAGTAAGGGGGTGGAATGCCCTGCCAGCAACAGTAGTAGACTCGCCAACTTTAAGGGCATTTAAATGGTCATTGATTAAACATATGGATGATAATAGAATAGTGTAGGTTAGATGGCTTCAGAATGTTGCACCAACCTGGGAAACCGTCGAGGGCCGAAGGGCCTGTATGCACTGTAATGTTCTATGTTATGGTGAGTTTAACCTGAGGGTCACCAAGATGGGACCTTCATGGTAACCTTAACCAGTACAGCAGTAATAGATTTATGGAAGTGCACTTATATTTGCCATGATGTGCCCACCATGCCATGGAAAACATTTATTTTTGGTATACCTCCCAAAGGCTAGATAAGTATCCCGCTCATAACCACAAATGGTCATATTTGCATCCATCAATATCTTATTATCCAATTTTGCCTCATTTATATACAGGCTGTTATTTTCCAGGTAGCAGAAAGAAACCTGATAAAGACTATTCTCCACTTGAGAGTCAGAATAATTACCTGACACCTACAATTCAGTGGTAACTTCTCCAGGCATCTACCCATTCCAGTATTCCCCAACATCTTGAGGTGCACTCCATGGGCAGTGACCACCTGCACCCTCCAACATGGAAATCAATTTCAGCAAAGCACCAGCCTCATCACCTCATCATGGAAAATCTTAGACTAAGTTATAATACAGTTCAACACTAGAGCTCAAGAACCCTTTACATTGCAATGCTGCTGGCAGGTTGCTTTCAGCACAAGGACTCGCATCCATCCCATTCATCGGTGATAGGGTCAGGGTTAAACCTAATGCATCTCTGGGCTTCTAGCATACGTTCCTAGTGCTCATTCACTTTTTATCTATTTGGATGCTCACAGCATTTCTGCCTTTCCTTTTAATAACCAGGCAGCTTGTTATGTTTGGCAGCACTGAGCAGTCAAGAAAGATTATAGTCAGTCAAGGGGCTGGTCCATTGTTAGTCAGGAAAGGTAGTGAAATGTCCCACCTGAGTAAATAAGCAGCACAGAGGGCAGAAAGACGTATTCATTTAGGGGTATGGGCTATGTGAGAATCAGTGAGGGAATACGCTGCATGCATTGGCAACAGTAATAGATCAAGTGCTTTGGAGGAAGGTTGGTGTAATGACAGACCTCAGTGTGAGGTAGCAGAAGGAAGATGGCAACATTTATCTTTGCAGGGTATAGAAGTTCAATATCCTCTTGCAGAATAGCTGTGCATTTCTCCAGAGTGTGGTCACTATACTGACCCAGTTGGCTACTTAGGACCAGGTTAGCAATGTTTAACGTGATGTGAAGCTGGGATTTAAATGCAGTGCCTACGGCATGAATGCCATCACATCCTAGTACTGGCGAGCATTTTGACTGCTGCTGACAGCATTATTGTGAGACAGCTGTGTTGTGGGAGGTGTGGTGCACGTTTAATGACGAGGCATGAAAAAATATTGTTATGGCTCACGGAAGGAAACCATCCAAGAAACTCCACAGAATTGGCACTTAATCAAATTTTGGGAAAATTCAGCCCATCATCTCATTCTCCTTTCCATTATTGCATAGTGAGTGACCAGTTTCAGATGGTGATCATCAAAAAGGTGAAGGAATTCAGTAAACTCAACAACACGATCAATTCAAAGCTAGCGAGAAGCGTTTGTTATATTGTATTGCAATCTATTCTAGTTTATTATACATTATCATAATGTATTATATTTTTATATTTATTCACAGAACATGGACACTGTTGATGAGACCAGTGCTTATTGTCCGCCCCTAATAGTCCTTGCAAAGAGATGGTGACCACCTCTGTAAATTGTTGCTTCCCAAGTGGTCTAGGTAATTGCACATTTCTGTGAGGAAGGGAATTCTAAGATTTTGATACAATGTGAAAGAATGGTGATACATTTCCAAATCAGGCTGGTGTGTGACTTAGAGTAGAACTTGTAGGTGATGGTGTTCCCAAGCATCAGAAGTTGGGAATTCTGCAGTGATAAACTGATCTCCTAATTCTCCGATGTTTGTCCACCACTGACAAGACACGAGTCAGAACAGCGATAGAATACTGTCCTCTTTCCTGGATAAGTGCAGCTCAAACAGCCTCCATCAGGAAAGGCAGCCTACAGGATTGTCATTCCTTCCACCACCTTAAGTGTTCACGTCTCCACCACTGATACAAAATGACAGCAGTGTGTGCCACCATTGAGACACAATGCAGTAATTCCTTCCTCAGCACCTTCTATATCAATGACCTTTATCATTTAGAACAGCAAAGGCATCAGATGTTTGGCAACACCAACAAGTTCTCCTCTACACTGCAGACAATCCTGACTTGGAAAGGTATCAAAGTTCCTTCACTGTCACTTGATCAAAATCCTGGAATATACTTCTAAACAGCACTGTAAGTGAATCAACACTGCAACAACTGCAGCAGTTTAAGAAGTCAGTTCACTACCACTATTTCAAGAGAAATTAAGCACAAAGAACAAAAACTGACCTCCCTAATGATTCTGAAATCCCATGAACAAATGTAAAAAATTGATGAGAAGATGAATTTCTGATTCACACTATTATCAAGCCTGTCTCATTCCACCTCTGCAACATCCCTTGCCTCATATCTGCCTGAGCTTATCTACTACTGAATGCACATTATGCCTTTGAGACCTATAAAGTTGCCTATTGCAACACACTCCTGGCTGGTCTCCCAAATTTTACCTTCTGTAAGCATCAGCCAAAACCCTGCTGTCTGAAAGCTAATATGCACCAAGCACCATTTATCCATCAGCACTGTGCCTGTTGATCTATGGTCATTTCTGACCCTGGCAGTACCTTAATTTTAAAATGCTCATGCCTCTTTTAAAATCCCTCCATGCCTCTCCCCTTCCTATCTTTGTAATTACCTCCAGCTGTACCATGCTCCAAGATGGCTGTGCTCCTCCAATCCAGCCTCTTGAACATTTCCTTTTTCAATCAACTCCATTTACAGATGTGTACTGAGACCCTAAACATTGAAACTCCCTCTCTTAACCTTGTCATGTCTCTTTCATCCTTTAAAACACTTATTAGAACCTACAGCTTTGATTAAACTTGTAGCTACCTATGTTAATATTGCCTTGTACAGCATGGTGTCAAATCTCATTTGATAATGCACCTCTGAAATTCTAGGAATGTTTTAATATATTAAAGGCATTATATAAATACAAGCTGGTCTTACTGTATAGAGTATTTTATCGTTATCTCTTCTGGAGTGCTGTAGTCTATGATAATTGCGAGTAAGGGCACAATTGAATTCATTGATAACTCTGCATGGAATAACTTCACTAATTCAATTTGATATAACTTTTTAAAAGGATACCATGGATGGATTCAGAGGAGTTTCTGAATTACTAGCAAATCATCATCAGCAGTGGGAGAAGGTTTGGTTGTACTGTCTGGTTTTGTTACTTAGTGATAAAGCACTCATTGCATTTCCTTTGTGTAGATCCAATATAGAGTGTGACCAATCAAATTGCAAAATGTCTGATTCCTTACTCCTTAAGAATTGGCTCCTCCAGCATTCAGTCTAAGAATTTGTGGAGACTTCCATATGGTACTTAGACAGAAAGTAGTCAGAGAGCAAGAGGTTCATCTGAAATTGTGTCCAGATGGGGAGAATGAATCAGATTAAAGAGTCTGTTTGAACATTGATTCCTGGGAGCATTTCCAGATGATCTAAAAGGTATTGTGTCTGATCAGCCCTAAAACCAAAAATCAGCTATTGGCTGATTTCTTATGTTAACTAGCTAAAGGTGCAGGTTGATTTCCAACTGAAGTATTGATTTGACACAGACACTGAAGATCAATCCCAGGTTTCCTCAGTTACTGATGTGGAGAATGATTTTATGAAGCTGAAAGACTGTATAGATCCTGTGTGAGATAGTCCAGATTATTATCATCAAACTGTCATAGCCCACTCTGACATGCTGGAGTCTTAGAAAGCCCAGGTAACGAGGAGAAGGAGTAATTCTCATTATTTATCTAAATCGTCTGCTCCTGGTACATGGAACTAACACAGAAAATGCTAGAGAATCTCAGCAGGCCTGACAGCATCTATGGAGAAAAAAAACAATGTTAACATTTCTGTGCTTAAGAGTCAGACTAGACTAAAAAATGTTAACTCTGCTTCTCTCTCCATACACACTGCCAGACCTGCAGAATTTCTCCAGCAGTTTCTGTGTTAGTGTTCCATGTACCAGTATCTATGTGTATTTAGATTTCCAGAACGTGCAGTATTTTGCATTTATTTGGTATTTAGAATTGACTGCTTCAGTAACTTAATGGAATGCTCTATACTTTTTAGACATTCAGCTTTGAATAAAAGTGTAGTTCTGTGGATATGGAGTCTCACCCTTTATCAACATTGAAAATTGTTGTGACTTTTAAAATGGATGGAGTGGCATGTTGTTACATGAGGAACAGATATCAAGAGCTTCAATGCCAGTGACATTTTCATGTACTAAATGCAAAATAAAGTGAGCTGACACAACAGAAATTAAACTTTACGCTAACCTCTGGCGTGACTCCTGAACTTTGCTTTCTTTAGCCATGGGTAATTTCTGTAAATTTGTAGTTTTCACAAATGATTGATGCATTACTTTCCCCAGGTTACCTACTGTGGAATGCAGTGACTCTGCAAACTGTTTCAATGGCAGAATTCACCAAAATTCATGATGTCATTGATGCTATTCCTGTAGCTTGACAGGTCTTTACACACAAGCTTGTGACTTTGGAAAATTGGAAGGGATTTCACTCCATTAATTTTGTTCACATCAAATTAAGACCGTGCAAACAAATAGCTACTACCGAGGGAGACATGTGATACTTTCATCTTAAGGCAATCCATTTTACTTAAATTAGCTGATACAGAAAAATGATTGCAAAATTAGTTTCCAGGAGACCTCTGGTAACTTGTACATCCCCACAGCTCCACCACCGTCACCACCACCATGCTGGTCCTAATACTTCATATCAAAATGAAGATTGTTGATCAGTGTTTCCCAAAGTTTTCTCACTGTGACCCCGTATCAGGACTTAAAAATTATTGTGACACCTCAATGAGAACTGAGCACAGGGGCCTGTTATAGTGGAAGCATATTGCTGGTATAATTTGATTGGAGCTTCATGGTGGCTAATGCTAGCTCAGAACACACTTGAGGTCCCATCTACCACTCATACATGGTCTCAACAACACTATGGAGGTGACTGGCAACAGAAAGACTGAATCTTTCTAATCCATTCAGGTTGGTCAAAACAAAAACAGGAAAGGATTTTTTTGAAAATAAGGACATATTTCTATGTCATTTATCCTATGTTAAAGTTCAATTTTAAATCACAATCCTCAGTTGTCAATCTTAATTCTGTACTAGTTCTGATAATATCACTCCAGTTTTTGTAGAAGACTTCTGTAAAATTGAAAAACATCCCCAACAGAGAGAGAAAGGTTACAGAATACCGTCCTCCTCCATAACTGATTCACTGCAAGTATTAGGTCCATGCAAAGGTCCTGGCAATTTTTGGGTAATTATGAAGCAGTTAGGCAGGCATTACATTAACTAGTAAAAGTTTTCCTGACAATAACGAAGGTGAGATTTGAGGTATCTTGTCCAGTGAGCTGTACAATAGGAGGAATTGATAGCACCTCACAGACTGAGAACATGATTTTGACACAGAGTCATGGAAATGCACAGCACAGAAATAGACCCTTTGGTCCATTTGTCCATGCCAACCAGATATCCTATATTAAATTAAACTAGTCCCATATGCTAGCACTTGGCCCATATCCCTCTGAACCCTTCCTATTCAGATACCCATCTATATGCCATTAAAATATTGTAATTGCACCACTCTCCACCACTTCCTCTGATAGCTCATTCCCTACATGCACGACTGTTTGTGTGAAAAAGTTGCCCCTTAGGTCCCTTTTAAATCTTTTTCCTCACCTTAACCCTAAGCCCTCTAGTTCTGGACTCCCCTAACCCAGGGAAAAGACCTCGCCTATTTACTGTATCCATGCCCCTCATGATTTTACAAACTTTTATAAGGACACCCCTCAGCATCCGATGTACCAAGGAAAACAGCCCTAGCCTATTCAGCCTCTCCCAATCAGTCAAACCCTCCAACCCTGGCAACATCCTTGTAAATCTTGCCTGAAGTCTTTCAAGTTTCACAACATCCTTCCGACATGAAGGAGACTAGAATTGCATGCAATATTCCAACAGCAGCCTAACCAATGTCCTGTACAGCCACAACATGACTTCCTAACTCCTATAAATCGATGCTCTGACCAATAAAGGAAAGCATAATAAACATCTTCTTCACTATCTTATCTGCCTGCAACTCTATTTTCAAGGAACTATGAACCTGCACTCCAAGGTTTCTTTGTTAAAGAACAGTGTCCAGGATCATAACATTAAGTGTATAAGTCCTACCCTGATTTGCCTTTCCAAAATGCAGCACCTCAAAATTATCTAAACTAAACTCCATCTGCCACTCCTCAGCCCACTGTGATCTTGATCAGATGGGCCGTTGTATTTTAAGGTAATCTCCTTCACTGTCCACTACACCTCCAATTTTGGTATAATCTGTAAACTTACTAACTAGACTTCCTATGTTCACATTAAAATCATTTATATATATGACAAAAAGCAGTGGACCCAGCACCGATCCTTGTGGCACACTTCTGGTCACAGGCCTCCAGTCTGCAAAAACAACCCTCCACCAGCACCTTCTGTTTTCCATCTAGGGTACACCTGATCAGGTTCTTGGGATTTATCCATTTTTATGCATTTCAAGACATCCAGCACCTTCTCCTTGTAATATGGACATTTTTCAAGATTATACAATCTATTTCCCTACATTCTATATCTTTCATGTCCTTCTCCACAGTAAACACTGATGCAAAATACTCATTTAGTATCTCCCCCATCTCCTGCGGCTCCACACATAGGCTGCTTTGCTAATCTTTGAGGGGTCCTGTTCCCTCCGTAGTTACCCTTTTTCTTTAATGTATTTATGAAATCCCTTTGGATTCTCCTTAACCCTGTCTGCCAAAGCTATTGCGTGTCTCCTTTTTGCCCTCCTGATTTCCCTCTTAAGTGTGCTCCTTTAACCTTTATACTCTAAGGATTCACTCAATCTTTGCTGTCTATACCTAACATATGCTTCCTTCTTTTTCTTAACCAAAACATCAATTTCTCTCATCATCGAGCATTCCCTACACCTACGAGCCTTGCTTTCAACCTAACAGAACATATTATCTCTGGACCCTTGTTATCTCATTTTTGAAGGCTTTCCATTTTACAGCTTACACACTATACCTGTGAACATTGACCCACAATCAACTTTGAAAGTTATTGCCTAATATCATCAAAATTGGCCTTCCTCCAATTTAGAACTTTAACTTTTACATCCAGTCTATCCGTTTCCATGACAATTTTAAAACTACTAGAACTATGGTCACTGGCCCCAAAGTGCTCCCCAACTAACACCTCAGTCACATGCCCTGTCTATTTCCCAAGATTAGGTCAGGTTTTGCACCCTCTCTAGTACGTACATGCACATATTAAATCAGAAAATTTTCTTGTACACACTTAATAAAATCTTGTTCATCTTAATAAATCTTAATAAATCCTTAACACCATGGCAGTTCCAGTCTACATCTGGAAAGTTATAATCCCCTACCATAACCACCCAATTATTCTTACAAATAATGGAGATCTCCTTTCAAATTTGTTCCTCAATTTTCTGTTGAGTATTGGGGTGTCTATAGTACAATCCCAATAAGGTGGTCATCCATTTCTTCTTTCTCAGTTCCACCCAAATAACCTCTCTGTATATATTCCCAGGAATATCCCCCAAGTATAGCTGCAATGTTATCCCTTTTCAAAAATGCCCTCCCCCTCCTCTCTTGCCTCTCTTTCTATCCTTCCTATAGCATTTGTATCCTGGAACATTAACTTGCCAGTTCTGTCCATCCCTGAGCTATGCCTCTGTAATTGCTATGATATCCCAATCCCATGTTTCTAACCATATCCTGATTTCATCCTAAGCACCTCTAGCAAATCTCCCTACCAGTATATTAGTCCCCCTCCAATTCAGGGTGCTATCCATCCTTCTTATACAGGTCACTTCTGTCCCAGAAGAGATGCCAATGATCCAAAAATGTGAACCCCATCTCCCCTGTACCAGATCTTGAGCCACGCTTTAATTTGCTGTATCCTCCTATTCATACCCTCACTAGCTCATAGCACTGGGAGCAATCTAGGATATTACTACCCTCGAGGACCTCCTTTTAAAATTCCTGCCTAACTTCCTATATTGTCCCTTCAGAAACACATCCTTTTTCCTTCCTATGTCATTAGTTCCCATGTATGCTATAACCTCGTGCTAGTTCCACTCCCTTTAAGAATATTCTGCACTCTGTCCAAGATATCCCTGATCCTGACACCAGGTGGTCAACACACCATTCTGATTTCTCATTGTCGGTCACAGAATGATCTGTCTGTGTCTCTGACGACAGAGTCCCCTACCGCAATCGATCGCTTGGAACCTGACATACCTATCATTACATTAGAGACAGTCTCAGGACCAGAAACTTGGCTGTCCATGCTACAGTCCCCTGACAGTCCATCAACCCCTACATTTTCCAACATAACATACTTGTTTGAGATGGGGATAGCCATAGGACACTCCTGTATTATTTGCCTCACTTTCTTACCTTTCCTGGTAGTAACCCATCTACATGTCTGTATCTGTGGTTTTTCTCCCTTCCTATAACTGCTATTCAACACATCCCCTAACTCCTGTAAATTCCTCATTGCCTCTAACTGCCACTCCAACTGATCCATGTGATCGGATAGGATTCGTAATCAAACACACTTACTGCAAACATAATCATCAGTATAATGGAAATTGTCCCTAATCTCCCACATCAAACAAGAGCACATCACTCTCCTAAAGGCCATCTTTGCAATTTAACAATCTACAGATCCAGAAAATAAAGCACTCTTACTCGTCTAAAAGAAACACTGCTCCAGGTTAACTTAGCACCTATGTTTTATATTTTACAATTTTCATCAAGAGACAGATATAAATAAAACGTAACCAAGAAGAACCCACTCTATTCACTATTTTAAAAAAAGCAACAAGGTTACACTTAAAAACCATATACTTATCTGCTCCCATGCTCTGAGCTCTCCCATACAGGTTCCTCCAAGGTCAGCTGTCACTGTTTGTTAGTTTTTCTTGGATGCACTCTGATGTCCAGAAATACTTGAACTCAAACAGCAAAGACAGTAGCTGTGCAGATTCACTGCTGTGCCAGACAGCAGTGTAGGTTTCTTTCTCTCTCTCACTGACCATGTGGTCTCTGCTTTTGTCTCTCTTCCTTCATTTTAAAGTGCCGTTGCTTTGATCTTTGTTTTCCCTCAAAGTTCTAAAACAATGTAACAGCTTATAAAGCAGTATTACTGCTCCAGGAATTTGAGGAAATCAGCTCCAACAGCTAAAATACCTCAAAAAAGATGCAGCTCTTACAGCAACAATTTTTTCCATCCTCCATCTTGAAATACCCAGAATCCTTTGGCATCTCCAAAAAGCAATCCCATTCTCTCAGAAATACAAGATAACTATTTTAGTCATGTTAACTCATAAGAACTTTGTCCAAAATGATTCAAAATTACTGTGTCCTACAAACATGTAGAGATATAATCTATTCAATTGATTTATTACCTAAAGCTGTATATTTGTCATCTTTTCAAGGAATACCAATTAAACTCACTAGTATATGTCAATCTGATACAGTGCTTCAAATTTTAAATTTCCAATCACTACATAACTACAGTTAAGTTTCTGACACATAACTGCCTATGCAATAATTTTTGTTTATTTTGTCAAGCAAATCTATTTACTAATTATTTATATATTTAATGTTAAGTGTTGTATTATTATCCAATAAATAATTATCAATCTTAGCTCATACTTCTGATGCTAACTCCTTCTTTGGTCATTTTTAAGAAAGTGTTTACTGTTTGGTAGAAGATTTGTAGCTTGGGTGCTCGTTGTTGTGGTTCTGTTCGCCGAGCTGGGAATTTGTCTTGCAAACGTTTCATCCCCTGTCTAGGTGACATCGTCAGTGCTTGGGAGCCTCCTGTGAAGCCTTCACAGGAGGCTCCCAAGCACTGATGATGTCACCTAGACAGGGGACGAAACGTTTGCAAGACAAATTCCCAGCTCGGCGAACAGAACCACAACAAAGTGTTTACTATTTACTTAGTACTTTGAGATATTCTTAATGGGGGAGGCAAATACTAATCAACTCCTATCTGGTTATTTTAAGGGGGTTTAGCCAAATTATTCATTCCGGGGCACACAGTGGATCAAAATTAAGCTGGAAGTTAAGAATATGTCTGCTGTGATTGATCAATATTCCTGTCAATGTATAGATGCCAGCATTCATACAAGAGTACAATTTTACAAAATATGCTATTAGCTTTAATTATTTAATACATTAAGCATGATGCATTTAGCATGACACTGTATTTAACCATTTTCCAATTTGTTTGTTAGCCTATGACCACATAGTATTGGTCTAATTGGGAGTGGTGGCAGCATTAATGTGACAAAGAGTCATATAGTGGGTCAGCTGCCTGGTCTCCTCAGAGACTCAACTTTCCTGAGTCCCAGCATTGACTTGTCAATGATGGGCTTGGTAGAAAGGGAAATCAATTACTTTTTAGTCTTGCTAGTCAGCTCTAAATCATCTCTTTGCAGAAAATCTAATGATAGAAACATCAAAGTGCTCTTATTTGCATTTAAGCAGTACAAACACAGCAATTCGTGAAATGGTCATGCTAATAAGAGAAATACTTTAGCCCATGCCAAGTGACTGAGGGGAGGATCTCATCCATCATTGTACTGAGAACTTAACATCAAAATTGCATTTGTAATTTTGCTCACTTGAGATACATCATTTCCTCCTAAGAGCTGGAACTTGGGGCAACACCTAGAACTCTCCCTAGAATGGT
Organism: Chiloscyllium punctatum; assembly: GCF_047496795.1. NCBI lineage: Eukaryota > Metazoa > Chordata > Chondrichthyes > Orectolobiformes > Hemiscylliidae > Chiloscyllium > Chiloscyllium punctatum. The sequence goes on from NC_092740.1 coordinate 131,459,532, forward strand.
GTCATTCATAGTCACGAGACTATCCCAGAGGGGAAAGAAAACAGGAATCCTTAGAAACAAATTTACTGGACACACTTATTCTGTACTTAAAATACTAGGCTCCATTCAACACTAAAGAACATACAAACTGTTGTTTGCTGCAACCCAAAAGGGAGGCTTTATTCCAAAGCTGCACTTTGTAAGAATCCAAAACAAAGTTAAACAAGCCCATAACCTAGCTAATGAGTCACCAATGTGACTTACCAGTGCCCTTGTGACTCACCTCTTAAAGGAACACTCTCCCATCATAACCCAAATTATAATACATAACAATGCTGGAGCTCCATTTGAAGTATATAAGGTGCCAAACCTGGTATTTGTCATGCAAAGTTTTACTGCTTTTTGCTTCTGGTCACAATCAAAATATTTTACACAAGAAATGTATTTTGGAGTATCTTGATTGTTTTACGGGCACACTTGGCAGCCATTCTAGAACTGGCAATACCCCACTAACTTCGATGAGCTGACTGGGCAATCGATATATTGAGAGATAGAATGCGTCTATTGAAGGAAGAATGAAACTAGGATCACTGACTGTCGGTTAAGTGTTTTACTGATGGGCCACACCTCCGATATCACAGCATTAGTTCAGCACTCTACCAGAGTATTAATTCAGATTTTGCCACAAAATTCTTATTCAAATTAACAAACCAGTCAGATGGATTGAGAATGTAGCTTTTTCTGTAACCTCCTCCAGCCCCAGAACCCTTTAAGATCTCCAAGCTCCACCAATTCTGGGCTCATGCACATTGCTGCTTTTCATCTCTCCATCACTGGTGGCTGTACCTTCAACATCTCAGTTCCTAAAGCTTTGGAGTATCCTCCCTAAACTTTTTGCTCCTCTATTTCTTTTAAGATGCACCGTATTTCCACCCCTTTGACCAAACTTTTTCCTACTTGTCCTATTATTGCTTATGCTGTTATTTTAAATATTCTATAAAATGCTCATGTGAAATGCTTAAAAATGGTTTAAAGGACTTCAAAGCATCTTCTTCCCTTAAAAAAAATCTGTTGATACTTGCGTGAATTGAAGATGTCAAAATCACCCTTAATAGATTTTTGTTAGGCAAGCATATTAAAGATTACTGTTCCATCAGACCATAAGATATAGGAATAGAATTAGACCATTTAGCTCATTAAGTCTGCTCCAACATTTCTTAACCTCATTCTCCTGCCTTCTCCCCATAACCCTTGATCCCATTACTAGCCAAGAACTCATTTACCTCAGTCTTAAATACACTCAATGACTTCACAGTGTTCTGCAGCAACGAATTGGACAGATTCACCACCTGTGGCTGAAGAAATTCCTCCTTCTCTTAGTTCAAAAGGGTTGCCCCTTCAATTTGAGGCTGTGCCCCTGGGTCCTAGTCTCTCCTATTAGTAGAAACACCTTCTCCTGACCACTCTATCCAGGCCTCTCAGTATTCTGTAAGTTTCAATCAGATGCCCCTCATCATTCTAAACTTCAAAGAGGACAGACCTACTTACCTCAACTATCCTTATATGAGAAGGCCTTCAACCCATGGATTATTCTTGTTAACCCCCTCTGGACCCCTCCAACAACAACACATCCTTCCTTAAATATGGGGCCCAAAACTGCTCACAAATTTCAAATGCAGTCTGACCAGAAATTTGAATGGCCTAAGTAGTACATTTCTGCTTTTTGACTGATTTGATTTATTATTGTCACACGTGTTGAGATACAGTGGAAAGTATTGTTCTGTGTGCTAACCAGACTAATCAAACCTTACATAAGTACATCAGGGTAATAGAACACAGGATATAATGTTACAAGCTACAGAGAAGGTGCAGAGAAAGATCAACTCTAATATATGAGAGGTCTGTTCATAACTCTGATAATAGTGGGGAAGAAGCAGTTCATAAATTTCTTGGTACATGTTGTCAAACTTTTGTATCTTCTGTCTGATGGAAGAGAGTATAGCCGGGATGGGAGGTGTGTTTTATTATGTTGGCTGCTTTCACATGGCAGTGGGAAGTGTAGTCAGAGTCAATGGAAGGAAGGTGGTTTGTGTAATGGACTGGGCTGCGTTCACAACTCTCTGTAACTTCTTGCAGTCTTGGCCACAGCAGTTGCCAAACCAAGCTGTGATGCATCTGGATAGAATGCTTTCTATGGTGTAGCTAGAAAAATTGGTAAGAGTCATTGTAAACATGCCAAATTTCCTAAGCCTTATGAGGAAGTAGAGGCATTGATGTGCTTTCTTGACTGTAGCATCAATGTACATGGACCAGAGTAGATTATATTCTATCCCTCTTGAAATGAATGCTAACATTGCATTTGCCTTTCCAAACTGCCAACTGAACCTACATGTTAACCTTAAATGAATCCTGAACCAGGACTCCTTTTGCACTTCACATTTTTGATGCATTTCCCCATTTAGAAAATAGCTTGTTCTTCTATTCCTCTTACATTTTCTGACATTGTATTCCATCTGCCACTTCTTTGTTCACTCTCCTAGTCTGTCTAAGTCCTTCTGCAGGATCCCTGCTTTCTCAACACTACCCTGTTTCTCTACCTATCTTTGTATCATCTGCAAACTTAGTAACAATGCCCTCAGCTCCTTCGTCTAGACTGTTAATGTATAACATGAATATTTGTGGTCCCAACATTGACCCCTGTGGAATTCCATTAGTCACCACCTGCATCTTGAAAAAGACGCCTTTATCCCACTCTCTGCCTTTGCCAGTCAGCCAATCCTCTATCCTTGCTTGTAACACCATGGACTGTTATTCTATTTTGCAGCTTCCCATGTGGTACCTTGTCAAAGGCTAGAAATCCAAATAGATCACATCCACTGGCTCTCCTTTATTTAACTTGTTTGTTACCTCCTCAAAGAATTCTAACTGATCTTTTGGGTATTTGTCAAAGGGTATATTGAAGTTAAGATACAAATCATCCATGATCTGGCTGAATGGTGAAACAGACTCAAAATGGTGAATGGTTGACTCCTATTCCTACGTATTGACTCATTCACCACCCAGTGTTGAATAACAAGTCCCAGTTATTATCCAGTTTCAATACAAATTGTTTAGCGTTCAGTCTCTGTCATGTGCTAATAAGAGAATTTGTCATTTTCAAGATATCTATAATGGGTAATGCCTCATGTTCTTTCAGTTGAGACCAACCTAATGTTCAGTTTAATGGATGATCACTACAGCAACAGTTTGTCCAACATGCAAAGATCCTGGATCTAAAAACCTAGATTGCAGAAGCCTTCCTTTTGGAATATCTGGCCACAATGAAGATAATGAGAAAATGATATCACTTCATTAATGCTTCATGACAATGTCCTCAATGAAATTACTTCTTATGACTTTTCATGGTACTTAAGGGAGTAGGTAAACTTGTTCTCTCTGGATTAAAATCTGTATTGACCTGTATTGAACTGTTTATTTTAATGCACTGTTTCTACTCATCCATGTTGAATCTCATTCTCTTTGGTTGAGAAACTGTGCTATAACACTGTGGTACATCTGCTAAATATCAGATATTTTGAAAGATTTATTTGACTGCATTCAATTTTTTGGTGACTGGAACTGAGCAACAAATGCCAGTCCAGTCAATGAAACCTGCACCTCATGGTGGTTTCAAAAATGTAACATGCACTGTTAGACATGCAATTTTCACAAATTATCTGTTTTTTCCTGCTTGTGGAATATTACTGTGTACAAATTAGCTGCTGTGCTTCCTACACTGCAGCAGTAATTACACTCAAAAACATCTTGATTGACCGTAACGTTTTTGGGTTGTCTTGAGGTTGTGAAAGATGCTGCATAAATCCAATTGTTTCGCTTTAGCCCCCTTTAATTCCCATATACATTCTGCTCTTCAGCAACATCATCTAAATGCAAAGTGTTATTTTTTGCATGTATGCTGACACCACTACCTCATCATCATGTACAACTCTTCCACCATTGCTGCATTACCAGACTACTTATCATCCATCCTGAACTGAATCAGCAGAAATTTGCTCCAATTAAAAGTTTCTAAAGACTGAAGTCATAGCTTTTGGACTTCATTCCAAACTCAGTTCCCTAATTTTCAACTGCAAACCTCTGCCTGGCAATATTCTAAGATTAAGGCAATCTGTTCACAAACTTAGTGTTGTATTTCAACCTGAGATGGACTTCTGACTTCATATTTGCTCATCTATGCTCACCAAATTTCCCCCAAGCTAAATTAGTCCCATTTGCCTGCAATTTTCCCATATCTTTCCAAACCTGTCCTATTCCTGTACCTATCAAAATGTCCCTTACATGTTGTAACTATAATTGTATTTATCATTTCCTATGGCAGTTCATTCCACTTACGAACCACTCTGTGTGTGAAAAAGTTACCCCTCAGGTCCCTTTTAAATCTTTCTTCTCTCAACTTAAAATGATGCCCCCTAGTTTTGAACTCCCAACCATAGGGAAAAGACTTTTGCTACTCACCTTATCTATGCCCTTGTGATTGTATTAACCTGCATAAAGTCACCACTCAACTTTCTACGCTCCAGTGAAAAAAGTACACGTTTATTCAGCCTCTCCTTATTACTCAAACCCTCCAGGCCTGGTAACATGCTTGTAAATCTTTTCTGTACCCTTTCAAATTTAATAATTTTCTTCCTTTAGCAGAGTGACCCAGAACTGTACACAGTACTCCAAAGTAGCCTCACCAATGTCCTGTACAACTACAACTTGACACCCCAACTGTTAAACTCAATGGTCTGAGCAATAAAGGCAAGCATTCAAAATGCCTTCCTTCCCACTCAGTCTACCTATGATGCAACTTTCAATAAACTATGTTCCCGAACCCCTAGGTCTCTCTGTTCTACAACACGAGGGCCCGATCATAGACAGTGTAGGTCCTGCCCTTGTTCATCTTACTAAAATGCAACGTCTCACGTTTATGTAAATTAACCTCCATCTGCTACTCCTCAGCCCATTGGCCCATTTTTAAAACCACTTATTTCTGCATCTGCAGCATTGGTCAGTTTCTCCCCATCTCAGATCATTTGTTGCTGAAACCTTCAACCATGGTATAATTATCCCTGTATGCAACTATTCCAGCATACATCTGGCTGGTTTCCACTATTATCCATGCAATCGCTGACCACCATCAGTTCCTGGTCAAGCAATGTCTTGATTAAAAATTCCCATTCTTGTCTTCACATCCTTCATGGCATTGGTCCTTTCTAGCTCTATCATCCTCAAGACTCGGAGGTATTTGCACTTCTCTAATTCTGCTATTTCACACAATGGTGTGATACCCATGGAGTCTGATAACTTTTTAAAAAGAACTCCAAGCTTACAGTTTATAGTTGCAATAATCACTTAGCAAGATTTCGTGTTTTGAGATGTTTACTGCAATAAAGGAGAAAAAGCACTATTGTGTAAATGCTATTTTGTAGACAATTTATCCTAAAACACAGAACAGAATGCAACCAGTTTTTATTTTTAGTATGACCTAGAAAACATATGTCACACACTGTCCTTTAAGGAGGCATACATTTCTCTCAAAAATCAGTTGTGGCTTGTGTTATACTTCATGTTATAACTCTATTATGAACTGCCTGGAGACACTTCACTTCATCATGGGTGTGGTTTAAATATAAGTTTAATGAGATTGATTTTTTTTGTGAGCTTCTTTGGAGTACTGTGAACAGTTCTGCGTCACTCTGCTAAAGGAAGAAATTAGGAATATAAGCACCAACAGGTGAATGGACTCAGAAGACAGAACATCCATGATATCATTGAATATAACAGACTCCAGTAGCTGAAAGACATCTCCTTTTCTTATGTTCCAGAAGTATAGGCAAGACTGGAGCACTGACATTATTCAGATGTAACGTTATTGAGGAGAAAAATAATTATCAATCAAACAACCATTATTCATTGAACATAGACAATTCATAGCAAGAAAGATATAGTTAGTAACTACACAATGCAACAGTCATTCACCAACTGAAATTTAAAGCAAAGATAACAAGGACAATCTTGGTTTAAATGTTTTCCTCTCTGACAAGCATGCTCACTGCTGTGCTTGCAGCTTTTCAGCCTCTCTATCATTGTCCATTGATGGGTTTCTGTGGTTCAGAAAGAGCTGCAAACCTCTACACTTCTGGGGGAAGTCTGATAGTTAGTCAATAGCATTAGCCAGCAATATGGCTTGCACTGGTGTAGAACAAGATCAATACTGGAAAGTAAAAAGTCTAATAAGTTGACATGACCATCCTCAGCTGGTCTCACATTACCAGAAATGAGTTTTTGTAAGGAATCAGCGTCAATGCCGGTTATTCACCCCACACGGTGATTTCTTGACTAAGATTTATTGCCCTCTGTTTTGTGGGCAATTCAGAATAAACTAGTGAACAGGAGAAAAGAAAATGATTTAGATTAAGTGAACACAAAACTAGACTAAAGCTATAATTGTGGTTTTGATTCAGAATAAAGCATTGAAGTATTTTATCTCCTTTTCATTAAAGAAACCATTGTTTCAAGGATCTCTATGTACATTAAGTAGACTACACAGAAGAGAAATTTGAATTTTTATAAACTTATATTGTGGATTTACTGTAGTAGGTTTTAATGCCAAAATGTCTTTATTTAAACATTGCTTTAAATTTGATCTTTTCTAATTCAACACGCTAATGTAAAATGTGCACCTCTGTGCATTACACATAACAAAATCATCAAACTGTTCTTTCCAAATTAGCTCAGGATTCTGTTGCATAAAACACACAGAGGGAATCTTCCTCCATAACAATTACTAAGCCAACAGGCTCCAAACAGTATTTTGCATAGCAACACATAAATCAAACATTTCAGAAGAAAGCAAATTAAAACTGCATGACAGCTCTGTCAGGCTTGTGAGTGTTGCCATTTTTAAAAAGGTCAGATTAAAAAGTCATTGGTTTACTTTGAGATAGCACTGTGATGTTTCTGAGCATCTGCAGAAAGTGACCAACTAAACTGAAGCTGATACTAAACTGGAAGCACAGCATGCTGAAGGATGTAAAGCATTACATAATTAAACATGACCCTGATATTCAAGAAGTCAATATAAACTTCACCCAATATATTTTCCTAAAAGGGACTTATGAGATTTCAAAATAAAGGGGAAGAGAGTGTTACAATTCTTCACTGTGTTTTTGAACACCTTCTTTATCACGGAGGATGAGGGCCCATATATTTGTTTCACAATGGGACAGAGTTTATGGAAATATTACTAGGTTTTCACCAATATGTCAAAAGTTCTTGGCTTAGGGATTGTCAGAAGTGCATCCAGACCATTCAAAGGTCGACTCATATCTGCAATGTTTTTCCACTAAATCAATTTTCAGGTAAAGAACACAGTAAGTCTTATGCAGATCTGCATTATACATGGTCTCAGCTCACCCTCCCAATGGAGCCTTATCAGTATTAGTTAGGAATATAGGCAAATCTTGTCAGTTGCTTGTGAGTGATCAATAGACAGATTCAGGGCATTTATTCTCAATTACAGTGAATATGATTGGTTACAAAATCAAGTCAACATTTCTTTCCCTGCAACATTCAACTAGAATTTGTAAAAATTACAGTAACTTTTACATAATGTTCTCATCTTAATGGTGTGTGTATAAAGGTGCAATACCAATATCATGCCTTTTCTAGCAAGAGCTGTACTATGGGAAAGATCTTGTTCTGTTATTTGGGTCTTTTTTTTCAGTAATGCTCCTGTAATATTCCTTGAAAGAATATACTAAAGTAGTTACATACATATAAATTATCATTATGGTTACCTGTTAACATCTATGAATCAAATTTCATGCAATTGGGAAAAAATAAAAGGTTAAATGTCTACTGAATGTTCTCTCATAAACGTAATTCATTGTCAAAGTCTAGGGGCTGTCTGGTCCACTGTCTTGATTGGTTACTTGTTTGACTTGTTTTACACTTGCCTTTTCTTCAGGTTGAAAGTGGTTTGAAATGCATGGCTGGAGCCTGGACTGAGTGTCAGCCTTAGTCTGCACTTAATTGGAAGTGGAGGCATCCTGGAAGGTTAACCCTTTTGCTTACTGTGTTGAGTAAGGTCTGGTTTCTTTTATCTCAGCATCTGACACAAACAGGTAGAGAAGACAATCAGGGTAGTGAATCTGGCTCAATTATGAAAGCGTACATTAGGATAGATGTAAAGAAGATGGTTCAACTTGTGGGGAAACCAAAGCAATGATCATGACTCTAAATAACCTAGAATAAATCCAAGGAGGAATTCAGGTGCAATTTTATGGAGAACATGATAAGAATGTTGGACTACTCATCACAGGAGTCATTGAAGTGAGAAGTATAGATGTGTTTTAGGTAACTCTATGCAAACACATGTGGGAGAAAGGGATGTAAGGGTAGGTTAAGATGAAATAAGGACATGAAGAGGCTCATGTGGAGAACCAAGTCCAACATGGATAATTGGGCCATTTGGCCTAATTATACAGGTTACTGCACATAACATTGCTGAATCTGCTATCATGACCTGGAGTCTACAGAGTACCCACTGTTCTCACTATTTCACTTCAGGAGTAGTATCCTCTCACTCAGTCAAAATACTTAGCTAAGCCATTACTCGGCCATTGGCTATCTGTGGTTACCAAACACCTACCCTGCAAAAAGGAAAAGAAAACTGACACCATTTATAATTGCAATCTGAATATCCTGTACAGGGAGAGTGTTCCAAAAATGTCTGGATTTATTATACTATGTGCAATTACAAAGTGAAAATTAAACAATAAACTTTGGATTCCCCAAATCTACCAAGCAATAATAACCAATCCCTCCCCTGCACACTAATTAACAGTTGGCGTAAGGGAGCTGTATTTAAGCTAAGAATCTTGGAAGAGACTTGAGCTAATTGTTGCTTTGTTTGAATTACATTTCCAAATGGAATTTATTATTACTAGACTTGAGTGTTCGCGGTTTTAGATATGTAAGAACAGTTAGAGTCAAGTGGGATAAGGCAAGTGAATTGATAAAAGACTAATTATACAATACGTCATTATAATTTCTAGGACATTGATGATGAAAAATTGACATGGGTTTTCTACATTTTGAAATTGTCATAGTTTATGTAAGATAAAGCCTATCATACATAGCTTTTGGGGTTAATTGATTATTGCGGCATAGTTAGAATGAAGAAAGGGTGACTTTACAAATGGGACTCCAACTCAACTATGAACACTTACTCTCCTGGGAACTTTTTTGGAGCATCACAAAATACTATCGGGGTCATTGTTTTGGTCTCATCCACTCAACATCATCACCACTCATAGCTATGTAACAGGGCAAGTTGCTGACAGGAGGGTATCCTTTCTTGACAGCTATTAACCAACCTCTCTACCCATCAGAGGGTTGCCTTGCGCACGACTTGTGTGCCCTGGAATTAGAGTCATGCAGGTGAGGAAAGCATTTAAGAGACAAACACTTGTATTCTGCAGGGCAGGCAGCATCCATGGAGAGGGAGCAAGCTGATGCTCTGATGAAGAGTCATCTAGACTTGAAACATTGATTTGCTCTCTCTCCATGGATGCTGCCTAACACACTATAATCTCCAGCATTTGTTGTTTGCTGCACAAATTCAGCATCTGCAGTAATTTGTTCCTACCTGTATTCAGCACTCTGTTCTGCTCTCTGATGCACTTTGTATGGTAGGATTGGCCTGTATAGCATATAAAACAACACTTTTCACTGTATCTTGGTACATGTAACAACAATCAGTCAATCAATCACCTATTTGAAAATCACCTACTGTATTTCAATCTTTTGTTTTGTCCAAGCTCCTAGGAATAAATCAGATCACTTAAAAAAAATCACCAAACGTATCACAGTTTCCTTTAGCATTTCAAATGGATTGTCTTTAAATCCAGATCAAATCTTTTTGAGTTTTTTTCAAGAGCACATTATTTAATTGAAATTTTGAAACTTGATAATTACAAACAATGGATTCTTGTAGTTTGAAATTAAATCCAGTTAATATCTATAATGGATATCTATAATCTAGATATCTATAATATCTATATCCTGCTAATATCTATAATGCAGTCTCGAGTGAGGTGTAAGCACGGTGACTTGCAATTTTTGTGGGTTTAATTTCAATGCTAGAACTGTCAGAGGGAAGTTTTCTGTATCCCGTTGCAAACTAGAAACACAGTATGATCTGAAACCAACAAATCAAAATAGACGAAGAGAGGAACAAAGGTATGAAACATTGCGATGTGAATTGGACAGAAACTCTAGAGTTCATCAGGTGAATCTAAACCAATCGATAAGGTGTGAATGAAACATTCCTCCAAAGAGAACCGGTGGTAGAGAGTGGAATATGACATTATACTCGAAGGAAGACGGCGTATAGTCAGGAGTACCAGGTGATCAGAAAGGATTAAAACGGTTTCCCTGAAAACTCCCCTTGAATTCCTCATTAAGATTATTCTAGGTTACTTTATAGTCATGATCATTGTTTTTTGGTTGCACAAGTGGAACCATCTTCTCCACGTTTACCCTTTTGAATTTTCTGCATAACACAGTCAGGCTCACTACACTCACTGTCTTCTCTGCTAGCTCATGCTAAATACCGAGACAAGGGAAACCAGACTTTAAAATCGCCACCGAAAAGCAACAGGATGAACCCGGGGAAAGCCCCATGAAATGACAAATTGAAGGCGAGGGGGAGAAAAAAGCCAGATTATCAACGTGCCCTCAAACGCTTGAGGCGTTTTGGGATAGCTTTAAGGGAGAAAGGTGGTGCCATCTACAACAATTTTGGGTAGACGATACATCGATATCTTGGTGTCACCATTGCATTCAGTGGGCAATCTCTGCAAAGAGTGGGCATCAACAGATGCTGGGGAGAGGGGGGAGGGTGTAGGTGGCACAATAATCAGTGGCTCTGTTATATGATTCCCAGTTGTTACAGTGTGCTTAATATCAAATCCGTTTACCAATAATGTGTTCCATATCACAAGTTCAAAATCTAGTGTTCCATGACCAACGGCAACTCTATTCAATACAAAAAGCAGCAAATTAATCTGATACAAGTACGATATAAACTTCTTCACATTCAAATGGAAGCATTCCTGGCAACAACTTGTTCGGGGAGAGGTGGGGCTGGTGGTAGTCTTAATGGCTTGGGGCGGTGTTCCCCCCAAATCAAAGCAATCCAACCCGTTCCTAAAAAAACACCCAGCGTCTGTTGGAAATTGAAAAGATATTTGTGGAATATATATTTGTTTTTTTATGACACGACAACGCTTCCGAAATTGGAGCAAGCTTGGTCCAGTGCCAGGTCTATGCACCCAATCCCTGGCAAGAGCCGAGAAATATTATTCCATGTTGTTAAAACTATTGCTGTCACAAAAGCTTGTTTTCCAGTTGTGCGGTGGCTCATTACTCTCGCGTAATGTCAGAATTGGCAGCAATCCTCGTCAGTAATAAAACAACCTGATTAAAGTTTTACTTTAATTTAGTTTCTGATCGAGAGCGTTTTAAAGTGGCCGGAGGTTCATTTTTACGTAATTATCATCTGCGATTCATTAGTATCAGCTGATTTACAACGCCCTGGTCAAAGATTGATTTTAATAATATTGGAATTTCAGGATTTTTGCCAATCACGTTCATGCGGATCATGACTTCATGAGGATCACATTCCGTGTTTCTGTCCATTTATGGTGAACTGAATAAGTCCAACTTTTTGTAATATTACACAGTATTTAGGAATTTGTTTCTGACATATCCCGTAATCCCACCCTTTTTGGTTGAAAATTCATTACAATTTATGACAAAGTGGATAGGATTGTGGATTTATGACGCAAGCTTTCTAATTTTCAAACATTGGAAGGTATGGAAGACAGTCTATCTCGCTGATGATTGCACAATGTTCAGCACCGTTCGTGACTCCTCAGATACTGAAGCAATCCATGTTCAAATGCAACAAGATCTGGACAATATCCAGGCAGATGATTTTCTTAAAAAAAAGGAAACTCTATTCGCATTCAGTGAATTGTAGGGCATCCACGTGATAAACAACATTTAAACCAAAGTTACAAACCGAATTATAAGTTTGTCAAAAATGCCAGCAAATCCTATAGACTTTTAGAACGGTGTATTTCGGATCAGGGTTGGAAATTGACTATTTGGTTTTAAAGATAAATGGCTTTAATGATTGAAGTTCCACTGTTGCCGTTTAAGCAAGTATTTCAGAGCACTCACAAATCCAACAATGAAGTGTTTCCTTTTCGTCAAAATATGCTGAGCATCTTGCCATATATTCTCATTGACAATGCAGGCCTGACAGAAATCGGCCTCTCAGTGGGATTCACTAAGTCATGGGGCAGTGGATCCAAATGAAGGAGCTCCAGCAGGAGGCGAGCAGCAAGTTTTCAGTGTACCTGTAACGAGTGACTGCGAATGTAAGTGCTCATTAGTCTCCATCACGTCCCGTCTTAGCACTGGAATCAGTCTATGACATGTGATCTACAACATGTTCGCCCAAGAATCTGAAACATATGCAAACATCATTGAAGCATCTGTTTTGAGGCAAGTCAAGGTAAGAAGTGGATTCAGGGTTTCTGGTCAAATGTGAGACAGCTAGCTGCAGGAAGTTTTCTTTTTTTTAACAAAAAAGGCAGGGACACATCGGCCAGTGACTGATAAATCTTTAATATAAAAATTGTACAAGAATTCTGATACAAATTACAAGAGGTATTTGGACAAAATATGAATAAAATTCCATTTACATCCCAAACCCTTATGCATTTTATGCAAAAAACAGAGACAGTATATAGTACAGAAAGTACAAGGAGGACAATTTCAAATAAAAAGAGGACTTTTCTCCAAACTACTAAATGGGAAAAAAAAACTTGTCTTGTTTTTCAGTACATACAGTATTTATGAAACTACCAATGTCATGATTATTAGATCAAAGTGAAGCAGGCTTTTCAATTCCCCAGGTACAGCCATACTTTGTAGAGCATACTGTGACTACTCAAGCATTAGAAGCAGTGCATCAACTTTCACATACAACAGAGCAAACAAACTGAAAACATCATTAAACAAGAGAATTACAATGAAAAGTTCGTTGAAATGAAGCAATGAGGATTTAGGATTTTTAAAAAATCTGTTACAGTCCTTAAACTGCAGCCAATAATAGAATGGACTTTCTTCGCCATTAACTTGTATGTCGCGAAAATACATTAATATGTAATTACAAACAAAAAGACTTGAAGGTGTGTATTAGCCCAGGTCCTGCCCTGTCCATCACATCTGTGAGCACGTCAGTCTGGGAAATCATTATCCCGAAAATACAGAAACAACTACTTGCCTAAAAATAATTGCTTTAGATTCATAGCTGTATAATATGTGAGAAACACTTAATACTACAACGTGTAGAATACAGTTCTATAAGTTATTAGGAGTCTTTTTTTTAAAGTTAATTTTTCGTAATATCAGCAAAAAAAAATTGAAGAAGTCTAGTACTTGTTGGTTGGAAGTCGCCAGAGAACTGAACTATACCCCTGTGAATAATTTTTAAAATACTGGAACAAAGCGTAGGTGTTGAGTGAAGTCTTTATATTGCGGCTCAGGAGTGTCTTTGTTTAGCTTTCAATGGCAGCTCTTTTTCTCTGCTCAAGATGTGATGATTTAGTTGTAATACCGTCGGGTCTAAGTGACTCTGCATAAACATTTCTGGGATTCGGTGAGGGTGACTGGGCTGGTATTAATAACTACTTTTTGAGATATGCGTTCTTGCCTCTGAACACTTTTGCATGGAATGACAGTGATAATGCTGTGGGTTATCTCAGACAGAATGGGCTCTCTTTTATAAATCCAGACACGGAATTAATTAAAGCCAGTGCTGGACTTGCAGCCAGAGGTCTCAGAATCTCTGATGTCGGAGTGTGACATTATCAGACTTGGGTCTGCATTGGACAATGGGCGCATTCTGAAGTGTCAGCAACACTGGCGACAGGCGAGACTATTATTACACCTGCAAATCTCCCTGTCCTAAATAAGTTACCATGATAGATTCGGGCTCTATTGATGCCTTTTTAAACTCATTTGCACTGTTGCCCGTGAAGTTTGTGATGGCATGAGGCTACAGTGTTGTTCCAGAGGGGCAAAGATCTCACCCACCCTGGGTGGCACCTGCGTGGCCGTGAGCAGCACAAGCATCTCAACATTGCTTCACAATGAAGTCCTATCGACTGTGTTCCGCAGTGGACACGCCAGCTCCGAGTACCCCATCATTCTGCACTCTAATCCACTGCAGCTTTAAAGACAGACAAGAGCTGTCAGCCGCAGCATTTCTCCGTGGAGCTTTTGCCTAACAAGTCATCTTGTTACTGTCTGTCTACTATCAGCCAAGAGCAGCTCTGGCAGCCCCTGGGTTGCAGCGAGACAGCCTCCCAAACTTCGAGCTGGGACCTCCGATCGCTCACCGCATTGCAGATGCATGCATCAGTAAGCTTCAGGGACAGGCTGAGTTCCTGTACTCAATTTTCCCTTCACATACGATAAACAGGCAATTACACATCCTCTTGTACTTGATGGCCGCATGCTGAACTTAAGTGTACACTATTAGTCTATGTCCCAGTAGGGGCGGCTGAGTAAGTGTGTGGAGGAGCTGAAGAGGGTGGGGGTGTCGATGCTAGAATGTGTCAGAATCTTGCCATCAACATTTACATCCTTCAAGGCCATAGCGTGACACATGAATAATTAGAACTGAGGTTAAATGACAAGGAATACTAAATACTTTCAATGTTCCAGCATTATATTCCCTGGTTTGTTCAGCATTTGCTCTGGTCCAATACATACTAAATACCCACTTTTCTGCAGTACAGCCTTTGTCTTTTTCTAACATCAGATTGTTGAGAAGCAGTTGTGACACTCTCGAATAAAAATCCCAACCACAACACTGAAGAAAGCAGCTTATGGGAAGCTGAAGATTACAAATCCAACAATCCACTTTGGCAAATTGATCCAAGCGAAAGATTTTTGTGCAAATACAAAATTAAGCAAGTTTATAAAATGCACGAGCAAGTTCACATATATACATATATATATACATAAAACACACTGTTCAAGCACCGAAATGATACATGAGGAAAGTAGCCCTAATTTATTTTTTTCGTGGGGGGAGGGATTGGGGCGGGGCGGTGTGCAGAGTGGGCTGCTTCAGAACGGAACCAACCGCTTAAGAAATGCGTCAGTATTAATAATTTTCACCTTTCACCAATGCACATGACAATGATTCTCAGACATCCCAGTAGTTTGGCCGCACGCAGAAGTCCGAATAAGTCAGTCTCCGTACAATACTATGTGGTAACAATTGCAATCAGAGGGGTCCAAAAACTTTCAAAATACGTAACAAGGTAATATAATACAAAATGGCTAATTTGCGGGGAGGAAGGTGAGTGGGAAGAAGATGTCCTCTCCCGTGACGTTATCCAAAGCACCAAACATGAAAACAAATTAGACAGACGCAAAATGTTCTTTATGTCTGGTCCTCTTCAGGCAACAGGATTTCTCAGTCATTAACTATTTTAAGTGCGTCCACCGTTGCTTTTTTTAAAGTTTCCATTTCATTCAGGCTGAAACCGTGTCTTCCCAGCCAAATCTTACATGATTAAAAAAATACACCAGCAGATTCACCCTGTCCTGTGTGAGACCAGACGCCCGACTAGAATAAACTTGCTGAATTTTAAGACTAAGAGTGCATGCTATTCACTAAGACTATAATTGTTAACAGTCTGAGAATTTTAGTAGTCAGTTTGATACCAAATCCCTGGAACTTGGCAGTAGCTTACAGTTCAAAGTCCCTCCACTGTTGAAGGGACCTGGACAACTTTGGACCAGCCTGCTCTCAATGGTAGGAAACTTGCAATATCACAGTTCTATCATCACCCACAAATTTCTTTGTTTTGATGTTGTGACTTGTTCCTACTAACCACATTAATGTATACAATACCTATTAGAATCGATTTTAAAGTCAAAATATTATGAATTAAGAACAGTGCCACGGTTCCTTTGTTTAAGGGTCATTCTCCAGTTCTAAGTCAGTGTTTGGGTGCTGACAAGAAATTTCCCACTTTTTAATACTTCAGTTAACGCATGCTTTACATGTTCATATAATATAGATTGCAATCTACAACACTCTTTAATTGTAACACTATGCCCTATACCACATATCCCACTGAAAAAGAAACATTTATGTTTGGGTTCGTCGTTAGGAAGAAATTATGTTTAAAAATACCCCTCCTCTGTTGAGTGCTACTCATTGAAAGATTAAGCTCCCGGAAACAACAGAACAGTTCTTTGGGCAATCCAACTGCGATCAAAATTTGTCACAGCGCGAGAACCTTTACTGGAGAATGACCCCAAATGTCTCTTACATTATTCGAAATGCGCGCACACTGGTCGATTACAGAGCGTGTAACAAGACTCAACGCCTACAAAGTTCTTCAGTGATTGATAGGTTCGGAACCTGCAGGCCTCCCGAATTTTGATTTTGTTTTCGGACAAAATTTTGCTCTCGGTATTTAAGCAATTGCATCCCAACAATGAAAGGTCGTGTTTTTTTTACGGCTTGCGATCATCTATCTTCCTTTCGGAGCCTGTACAAAGCCAGCAGTACTTAAAATAAGTCTGTAAAATAATACTCAAGCTTATTTGTCGTATGGCTTTTCAGCAAGTCATGTGCTGGTCACAATGGGGATTATCTTTTGGAACTGAATGGACCTCCTAAACATTGGGGGCAGGGACGGGGCATGACACCAAAGAGGGCGAGGTTGGTAGCTAAGAACGAGAATTGTATAAATGACATGACATATATTATCATAAAATGCTGAAAGCGCGTGACTGAATTCAAGTACTAATACTACAGACACTATTTATGCTCTCTGACAGGATACTGCAGCATGCCAGCAGTTCCATGCCGAGTTTCCAATAAGTAATTAAACAAGCTGTGTTTCATCATATTTTGTTTTACAGCGAAAATAACAAAGAAAAGCGAGAAGGGTCAAACTGCTCAAGAACAGTCTGCTTTCCACACCCATCCGTACCTTCAGTAACAGGAATCCTTTCCCCAAGATTTTACACTCTGACAGGACAAAAAAAGAATCAAACAACCAACCATCAATAAGAGTGTAATACTGATGAGCCAAAGGCCTTATTTCAATTTATTTAAGAAAGCATTCTTCTTCAGCTAGCTGTTAGTGCAGAGGTCCCTGTAATAATAGGTTCCTCAACCATCAATTACTTTCGATGTGCTTGACCTTTGGGTCTGTATTCCTTGGAATGGAATAAAACGGTTTTGGCCAAATGAACACCGTCAATTCTACATTTAACAACCAAACTTCCTTTGGAAGATATATTCTGCAAAGATAGAATTATCTGCAATAATTAAATATGAGGGGCACAAGTTAAAATGAGTCATCACTGTGAATCAAGTTGAAGACTTACATTTCTAGGTGCATTGAAAACAAAGTCACCAGAGAAGACGACTGAAGTAAGAGATACAAGGGGTCTCTTGAGAAACCAAGGGATTTGGTAAGATATGAAAGATTGGATATGAAAGATTGAGGGCAAAAGGCCAGGAGGTAGGACAAGTCAGGGAAGTAGATTCAGAGGTCAAGGAAGTAGGGTCAGCAGCCAAAGAGATGGGGTAAGAGGTCAGGGAGGAAGGGCAAGAGACCACAGAGGTAATGTTGGAAGGTATTAATAAGGAGGAAATTATTTTGATGTTTCTTGATCTTAAAATTGAATCCCCTGTTCTAATGAGTTAACTGAGAATCCTTTTGGAATGGGAATCTGGACTCTGGTAACTACTCCAATTTGACACTCAGATATTCATGTATAACTAGATCCAAATAATATCAACTGTAATGTTTCTTTTGCGATTTACTTTTTAACATGAAGGCATTGTTTTGAATTTCCCAACTGTCAAGTGTTTGTAGTAAAGCCATAACATTTCTATATTTCTGTCTAGGGTCCACTGTTGGGAGATTTTCTGAAAAGTTTAATGATTTGTTTTTTCTAATATATATATTTTGAAAAGAAACATTTCCAAAAAGGTGTCATGCAGCAGGGGTATAGCAACCACTGTTCCAGATTCCTTGATATTGACAGTTTACTATTGTTAGATGCACATCCCTGTAAATTAATGGGCACAGAGCTTTATCTGATCACAACGAGCTAGTGACTCTAACTTTACTGTTCACATCTTACAAATTGCATGAACGGTTGGTGACGTACTAGAAGAGTGTAACAGATCTAATTTGTGAGTTCCATAAATCTTCCTCAGCAACTTGGTGCTCTTTTATTGAGCAATGCGTTCTAAAAGGACCAAGTGTCATTGAGACTGCTGATCTCACTGTCTTTGTATCCTTTGTATCCTCTGCCTTTGTGCAGAGAAAACAAAAGCCCAACACACCTGAAAAAATATTGTGATCAAAAAGAGGCAGGAAGGATCAGGAGATATGCAAAGACCTATTCATTTTCAAATAGCCAAATTGATATAGATTAGTACTACCATCAGAATCTCTGATTTATAGAATACCTGAGAATGATGGCATATGCTAACATCTCATATCCTACAAACGTTTCCTAATGGGCAGATTTGAAATGCAGCAACAACCTGTGTTTATTAAGCACCTTCAGCATGGCGAACAATCCTAAAGCACTTCACAGGGGTTTTATCAGACAGAAATTCAATACATAGCCACACAAGGAGTTATTAGTGGGGTTGATCAAAAGCTCGATGAATGAAATTGATTTTAAGGAGCATCTTAAAGAGAGGGAGCAAGAGAATCAGAGAGGGAATTCCAGAGCTAAGGGCATAGATAATTGAAGGCAGGGACACCAATATGAAATTTGACTTACATAGATGTGATTATTATTAGCAAGATTAGAGGGCTGAGGTGGTTCCAGGGTGTAACAGGTTAGAGATAGGTACTAATGTATTCTCAACTCGGAGGATTTTTAATAAAATGTTCCTGTCTTTAAGGAGAGACCCATGAAGAAGTTCACAAAAGACAGTGCAGTATTTTTAAACATAATAAAGGCCAGACCAGCTGTTCTACGTTATAAATAGGGACACAATGAGAGCTGAAAAATCGACTGATTTTAACTCACATGGAACAAAGCAACAAAAGGAGGCCATTCAGTCCCTTGTGTCTATTCAAACAGTGTGCTATACTACTGTTTATCTGTACCTCAACTCCATCTACTGCCTTGATTCTGTAATGCTCAGACCCCTGCCTAATGATAAACTACCAATCTTTATTCCAATATTTCCAATTGAACATCCCCAGTCATTCCACCGTTACTAAACTGCAACAGCTTCTTCGGAGAAAGAGTTCCAGGTTTCTACTGCTCTCTGTGTGAAGTGTTTCCTGACATCACCCCCCAAACAGTCTGGCTCTAATTTTACGGTTATATAACTTTATGGATGTAAAGAGTAAAGTTACAAAATGGCATCATATGCCCAAACTCTGCTCAGGAGACATACCCTGACGCTGTGTGACAAATTAAAACAAGTGGGAATTTTTACTTTACAAGTTCTATGTTGCCGATTTTGGAAATTTCACAAAGCACAAAGATTATAAAAAAAGAGGGCCTTGGCTTATCAGGATGACAGTATAATAGATTTACATCATTGGCCTTTTAAGGGCACAATATTTACAAAATAAGCCGCCATGCTCAATCAAAGTTTCTTTCAAAAGCTGACAAGTAGTTAGTACACAATGACAATAAGAAGGTACTTTTATTTTGCAGGCAACAGTCACAGTTAGTTCAAATTGTCTCTTTGGAGATGAATTAAGCGTGAGCATTTCAATAAGAGCTGGGGTTTCAATCTACAGAGCTGAAACAATTGCTCCTTGGGTCCGAACCCCAGGTTAGAGAGCAAAACTGCAGAGTAAGCACCTGATGTCAAAAAGGCTTGGCAGTTTCCACAGATCAGGGCCACCTGGAGTAGAGACCTGCATTAATCTATGGAGGTGAAAGGAACATTTTTGTGTAGGTTAGGGTTCTGGCTATGTCGATTCCGGCTCCGCAGAGAGGAGAACATCATGTTGCAACCAGGGACCTTGCACTTATGCATTTCACGGAGATGGACTGTCTTATAGTGAACCCTCAAAGTTCCCTTGTTGCTGTACATTTTGTGGCAGATAATACACATGATTCCACCATTGCTAGTTGATGCCGCCTGCAGTAAGGAGGCTTCTAGGATTTCATGACTTGAACCAGCAGCTTGGGACTGGGCCTCTGCTCTATGAGTGGATTCACCACTGTCGCTGGCCCCATCTATTTCATCCAGCAGAATCCCCTCATCACTTTCTGCCTCTGATTCCCGTGAGGAGTGAATGCTGCTGCTGGATTGAACACTAGAAGTGGTGCTGAGATCTAACACCATGTAATCATCTGCTGTGACCCTTGCATAGCCATTGGTGTGAGAATCTTCCGTTCCCGGTGAACTGGCTTCTTCCCGCATATCTAGCCCAATTCCATGGTGCCCTCCATAGATCTTGGCCAAGAATTCTTCACGGAGATCCTTGGCAAGTGGTGGAGCTGGATCCAAGCCCATTTCATCCAGTTCTTTGGTCAGAAGCTTACGGTGAAGGTT
This sequence comes from Chiloscyllium punctatum, assembly GCF_047496795.1. NCBI lineage: Eukaryota > Metazoa > Chordata > Chondrichthyes > Orectolobiformes > Hemiscylliidae > Chiloscyllium > Chiloscyllium punctatum. The sequence goes on from NC_092740.1 coordinate 131,480,221, forward strand.
TATGTTGGCGCTGTGTCTGGAAAGAGCAAGAAGCGTGTCTGTCAGTACAGTGAATGGCTATTGCAGTCGTAGAGCACTAACCTGCAACAGAATTTAATAAGTAACAAGACTAGTAAATAACATGAATAATGAAAAAATCTATAAGGAACCCAGGGGTTGTTCACTATCTCCCATCCGTTCGCTTTTAGAATTTGAGAATAATGGTTAAGCAAAACTAGAAAGCACAGAAAATAGTCATTGCTACTCGATCTAAACTCTCCCATGCAGTAAATTTCCAATCTCAGGAATGCTAGTGGGAACAGTTGCAGTATTTTACTATTCGAAGGAAGGGAGATTCAAATGGATTAGGTGACTTGCAGTTTTATGACTTGTATAGTCACTTGTTCTGTGCAACCACGCAAAGTCCAAGATAACATATAGTTTGAATAAGTGGCCTGATCGCTGATGGTTTTATTGACCATTTTCCATGGAAAGGAGTTGTATTCTCTTTTATTCGTTCATGGGTGTGGGCATAGCTCATCTCTAATTGCCCAGAAGGCACTTAAATGCCAATTACATTGCAGTAGGTTTGGACTCTCATGTAGGCCAGATCAGATAAGGATAGCAAATTTTCATCCCTAATGGGCATTAATAAACCAGATGTGTTTTTAATACAATTGTCAGAAGTGACTTGGTTATCATTCGATTAGCTTTTTATTCCAGATTTTTATTGAAGTGAAATTATAAATGATTTGAATGTGAACATAAGAGGTAAAGTTAGTAGGTTTGCTGATGACATCAAAATTGGAAGTGTAGTCGACAACGAAGAAGGTTACCTCAGATTACAACAGGACCTTGATCAGATGGGCCAATGGGCTGAGAAGTGACAGATGGAGTTTAATGGTGCTGCATTTTGGGAAAGCAAATCTTAGCGGGGTGTATACACTTAATGGTAAGGTCCTAGGGAGTGTTGCTGAACAAAGAGACCTTGGAGTGCAGGTTCAAAGCTCCTCGAAAGTGCAGTCGCAGGTAGATAGGATAGTGAAGATGGCATTTGGTATGCTTTCCTTTGTTAGTCAGAGTATTGAGTACAGGAGTTGGGAGGTCATGTTGCAGCTGTATAGGACATTGGTTAAGCCACTGTTGGAATATAGCTTGCAGTTCTGGTCTCCTTCCTATTGGAAAGATGTTGTGAAACTTGAAAGGGTTCAGAAAAGATTTACAAGGATGTTGCCAGGGTTGGAGGATTTGAGCTATTGGGAGAGGTTGAATAGGCTAAGGCTGTTTTCCCTGGAGGCTGAGGGGTAACCTTATAGAGGTTTATAAAATCATTAAGGGCATGGATATGATAAATAGACAAAGTCTTTTCCCTGGGGTGGGGAAGTCCAGAACTAGAGGGGGTAGATATAGGATAAGAGGGGAAAGATTGGTCTCTTTTATAAGGGGCAACTTTTTCACACAGAGGGTGGTACATGTATGGAATGAGCTGCCAAAGGAAGTGGTGGAGGCTAGTACAATTGCAACATTTAAACGGCATTGGATGAGTATATGAATAGGAAGGGTTTGGAGGCATCTGGGCTGGATGCTGGTAGGTGGGACTAGATTGGGTTGGGATATCTGGTCAGCATGGACGAGTTGGACTGAAGGGTCTGTTTCTATGCTGTACATCTCTATGACTCTAAATATCAACTTCTGCCATGGTGAGATCTGAATCCATGCCCTCAGAACATTAGACTGGAATTGTGAATTACTGGTCCAGTGACATCACCACTACACCACTGCCTTGTGCTTTGTAAAGTAAAAATGCACTCACACAATTGACCAAAACATAGAACTGAAAGGTGTTTTTTGCTATTTATGTTTTCAACGACTGAAAATAAACAATTTATGGGGTATCTTGAAAATTGATAAGCACCCAGAATTTTGGAAAGTCCCTGATGCAAGCTTTCCAGTAGGATATATGACATTTGTTTATGCTCTGTTTAACGTGGGATGGAACTATACACTCAGACTGTCAGATATTTAAGCAGAACACTGGTACAATTGACTTTCCCCCAAATTCAAATCACAAGAACCCCCATGAATGAAACCTTTTTTTTCGGTTCAGGACAAGACACTGTGTAGGAGTCTATTTCAACTTCACTATTCTGTAATCACCAATGACATAATGCAGTCAAATAAGTCTGATCATAACTACTGTTATATGTTCAGCCAAACTCTCACAAAAAAATGTAATTCTTCGTTCTAATCCTGAAAGGATTACAATATTTAATGTCCCCAGAGTAAAGAATCCTCATAGAAAGAATGATCATAACAGAATCAAACTTTTCATTCATTTTGAGAGTGAGGAACGGGGGTCTGAAAGAATATTAAACTTAAATAAAGGCAATGACAAAGATATGAAGGTAGAGTGGTGAGAATGGAATGGGGAAAATAGGTCCGAGGGAATAGATTATAGAGAAGATGTCTCAGGAGGTATTTCATAACTCTTAAGGAAGATATATATATTGAAAATGAAAGGCTCTGTGAGATAGATCCTTCATACATGGCTAACTAAGAAAGTTAAAGATGGTACAAAGATTGTGAAAAATCGTGGTAGGCTGACAGAGTTTTAGAAACCAGCAACTGTTTACTGAGATATAATGAAGGGAGAAATTAGCCGATAAGAATAAACTAGCAAGAAACATCCAAACACCGTGAAAGCTTCTACAATACATAACATGGAAACAGTAGCATTAAAGTAAGCATTTATGGATGAGACTGAGTACTAATAATGGGAAACAAAGCATAGGAGATAATTTGAATAAGTATGTTGCATCTGTGTTCAAAGCAGAAGACAATAAAACCATCACAAGAATTGGAGCAAAATCAAGATGCAAAAAGGTAGGAAAAAGTTTAAAATAAACACTACCACTCGAGAAAAAGTCCAAGAAAAACAAATGGGTCTAAAGGTTGGCAAGTCCCCTGGATTTGGAGGTACAAATTCTATCATCTTTAAAAAAAGTGGCTACAGAAATAGTGGATGCATTGTTTGAAACCAATGATCCAGAAGATTGGAAATTCACAAATGTGACAATTGTATTCCAGAAAGGTGTGAGTCAGAGAGCTGAAAACCAAAGGCCAGTTAACCTCATACCAGTCATTGGAAAACTGCTGGATTCCATTATTATAGAAGCATTTGCAAGACATTTAGCCAATCACACAAAACACATTCAGAAAGGTATCACACAGAATGTTATTACACAAGTTAACAGCCTATTGTATTAACATAATATATGGTATTAACATTAATAAATGATTGGGCAATTAACAGGAAACATAAAGAAAGGATAAATGGGTCACGTTTAGGTTGGCAAATATAAATAATGGATTGTCACACATATCAGTGCTGGCCCCAACTATGTTTTTAATTAAGTCATAGATGTGGGCATCACAGGTTGGGCCAACATTTATTGCCCACTCTTCAATTCCCTTGAAGGTGTTAGTGAGCTGCCTTCTTGAAACACTGTAGTCCATTTGGTGTAGTTAGAAACACAATGACATTAGGGAGGAAATTCGGTGGTTTTGACCCAGCAACACTGTGGAACAGTGATCTATTTTGAAGTCAGGATGGTAAGTGGTTTAGAGGCAAAATTGACAATGGTGATATTAACATGTATTTGTTAGCTTTGTCTTTTTAGATGGCAGTGGTTGTGGTGCTATCTAAGGATTTCTGGTGAATTTCTGCAGTGCATTTTGTAGCCAGTACCCACTGCTGCTACTGATTGTCAGAGGTGGAAGGATTGAACATGTGGACGTGGCAACAATCTGGCTGCTTTGTCCTGGATGGTGTCAAGCTTCTTGAGTGTTGTTGGAGCTACACTCATCCAAGAAAGTGGGAAGTATTCCATCACACTCCTGACTTGTGCCTTGTAAATGGTGGATAGATTTGGGGAGTCAGGGATGAGTTACTTGCTGAAGTATTCTTAGCTTCTGATCTGCGCTTGTAGCCACTGTAGTTGTAAGGCTAGTTCAGTTCAGTTCAGTGTCTAGTCATTGGTAAACCCTAGAACGTAGATAGTGTTAGTTAAGACCATTGAAAGTCAAGGGTGGTGTGGTTAGATTGTCTGTTGTTGGAAATAGTCATTGCCTGGAACTTGTATGGAGTGAATGTTGTTGCTTATCAGCTCAAGCCTGGATATTGTTCAAACATTGCTGCATTTGAACGTGGATTGCTTCAGTACCTGAGGAATCGTGACTGGTACTGAACATTGTGCAATCATCAACAAACATCCCCAATGCTGTGCTTATAATGGAGGGAAGGTCATTGATGAAGCAATTGAAAATGATTGGGCTTAAGACAATAGGGACTCCTAAAGAGGTATCTCGGAGCTGGTGATGGACCCCCAACAACCATACTAATCTCCAGTGTGTCAGGTATGGCTCCAATCAGTAGAGAGCTTTCCCCCTGATTCACATTGATTCCAGTTTTGTTAGGGGTCCTTGATATCACACTTGAATAAATGTGACCTTGATGTCACATGCTGTCACTCTCACCTCATCTCTGGAATTCAAACTTTTGTTAACAATTGAACCAAGACTGTAATAAGGTCAGGAGTTGAGTGGCTCTGGTGGAACCCAAACTGGACATCAGGAAGCAGGTGCTGCATGAAAACTCTATTGCTGACACCTTCCATCACTTCAAAGATGATCGAGAGTAGACTGACAGGGCAGTAGCTGGTCAGGGTGAACTTGTCTTATTTTCTGTGTACAAAACATATTCCACACTATTAAGTAGATGTCAGTGTTGTAGCTGTACTAGAATAGTTTCACTGGGGTCCAGTGAGTTCTACAGCACATCGTCAGTATTATTGCCGGAATACTGTCAGGCTCATCGTCCTTAGTATAAAGTGCCTCCAACTATTTATTGATATCCCATTGAATGAATCAAATTGGCTGAAGACTAGTTTCTGTGATACTGGGCACCCTAGGAGGAGGTCGAGATGAATCATCAACTTAGCAATTATGGTGGAAAATTGTTCTGAATGCTTCAGTCTTTGTTAATGATTCTGATGAAGGAAAAAAGTGTGTCATAGGCAAATTAACTGCTAATGCAAAGATAGGTAGTAGGTGTCAATGAGATAAAGGTAGATGCAGTGAGTGGGCATAAATTTGACTGATGGAATATAATTTGGAAAAATGGGAAACTTTTGCAGAAAAGTATTTAAATAGAGGGTGACTGCAGAATGATGCTGCACAAAGAAATCTGTGCATTTTTGCATAGTTGTGCAGGTATAACAAATTGTCAGGGAAGCAAACAGAATACGGATCTTTTTTATAAGGAGGATGAAGTATGAAAGTATTGAAGTCATACTACATACGTAGTGTATCGATGAACTTCAAGAATACTACATATTCTTTAGTCCCCTTACATAAAAGGCATATATATTCATTGGAAGCAGTTCAGGGAAGGCTCACTAAGCTGAATTCAAGGGTAAATGTTTTTTTTTAAACCTACAAAGTCTCTGCATAGAAAAACAAATGTTCTGGGAAGTCTTTTGTTCCCATCATTTGAAATGTATCTACTTCTATTATATTACTGCAGATGAAGTTGCAGTCTTTTCTGTGGTGTGGGGTGAATTGGGATAGGGAGAGCAAGGGAAGGCTGTTGGACAATTAAGTGATATGATTTGTCTATTTAATTGTCTGGTTTGCTTTGCATCTTTAACTGGTCAAACAAGAGTTGTCAAATTGTTTCATTATTCTCAGATATGAATGATTCAATGACTTAGATTTTGATAGGTGCATGGTCTTATATCATCCAGTACAGAGTTTAGACATGTGAACTGATGACATTGAGAACAGAGCAAAGCACTTAACAGTTCACTGAGGATACAGAATCCTATTTAAAATAATGGCTTTCCATCGGTCAGTTAATCAATAGCTTGGCACTGAGTTCCATGTCTGCTTCACAACTTGCCCCATCCACACTGAGCAAATTCATAATGCAATGAAGTCAACAAGATTTACAAATTGCCAGCTGCTTTGCAATCCAAGTCAAACAGATATCAAAAGTTAAACTGTGTAAATGTTATGGACAAATACAGAGAGATCAACAATACTCTGGGCTCGCAGTGACATGTGTAAAGGACACCAGTGTGCCTCATCTGCTTACCATGCCACCTGATTGAATTCCATTCATGCAACCCACTTCTAGCTGCTGCATCTTACTCTGTGAAATTATATCACCATGTCTGTTTAAAATGCCTGTTTAATATTGGCCAATGTTTACCCATGTCAGGGTAAATGTGGCACACATCTGTCCTGGGAAAAAGATTCTAAGCGCAACAAAAATGTGTCAAATCCAACAAAAGGGAGATGAATTATTAGCACGTTGACTCCTTTCCTGGCTTTGAAAAGATATTGCAATGGAGTCCAGGTGTGATAAAGCATGAAGTAGAATTCAGATATTCTCAGACCTCTACAAATAGCCCAGAAAACACTTGAATTGATGGCAGATGATACAGACAAGGAATTGCAAATTTGTTGGGAGTAGTGTGATTCCTACAAGATAATTACTGTAGCATCGATACAAAAACTATCTTGTGACAACACTAGATGGAACTCCTAAAGATAAAAGCAAGCTTGAAAATATACTTTATAGAGTTCTCTGCAGATCAGATTCTGAATAATATTTGAATTAGATTACACCTTGCTCCAATCTTCAAACTCTACTTGGATTATTACTGCGTGGGACTCTGCTCCTTATAAGTCCCCTGTCCTTTGTCAGCAGAGTAGCTAGTTTCATCTAATCCATTTATATTGACATTTACTCAATTTGATGCTTCTGAATACTGTAACAAATTGCTCTATTGATGCAGGTGTAATGTAATAACTAAAATAAACTCTGAAGAAAGCATTAGTGCTGAATTCAGGAGCCAATTCTGGATGTAGAAAGTTCAAGCTCATAGGTTTCTTTTAATTTACTAATGGAGTGTGTATCCTCCCAAAAAATCTATTTGCAGAAGTCACGTAATCATAAGAGATATTATTTCTGGGAATACATGATCAAAAAGATAGGAACTGCACTCCAACCCCACTTCCAGGTCTATTAACAAAGGTGTGTCTGTAACAATTCCAAAAGAAGATAAGAGGAAACTGAAAGATGATTTTGACTCCACACTCTATGGTATTGTAAATGAAGATGACCAGCTTGTAGCATAAACAATATGCAATAAAACCATTTATCTTTTCTCAGGACAGCGCAGACATTTTAGTGAAATGTCTGATAGCATTTTAGCCAAGAACACCTGCTCATCAGTGGATAAAGTACAGACTTCTCATTGTCAATCCACTGAAAGCAGGGAAAGAAAAGAAGCTTTGTTCACTTGTGTTGTCTGAGCACTCAGACACCTGCTTTATTTTGGACAATGGGATATATTATATTGTGCGAGTTGTCAAATGCACAATCATACCAGCAAAAATGGGAATTTCACCTGAAAAACAGAGTGGCAGAGAAACACATTTTCCTCTTGTAACTCATGCTTGATGAATATGAGCCCACAAACCTGTTAAACCCTTTCTGCAAATGAGGATGAGAGAATAAACATCTGCTTTACTGATAATCTCTGTCTGTCCTTAACTCTCTGAACCTCCCAACAATTTGCTGGTTGATTCCCTCACCACCAAACCTTGTCTAGCAGCTCTGTCCTTTTGGTCAGCTCAGTCAGTCATGGTGCGGCCAAGGCATTCTTGGTGATGGATATGGAAGACACCCACCTAGTTTACCTTCTGTGCCCTTGGTATTCTCCATGTGGTGATCAATATGGAGAAACACTGATTCATCAGCCAAAGACAGGCAGTATGTGTCACTGTCTGCATATGTTATGGGGTCAAGTGTTATTCATTATCAGGGACCTGAAGTATTCCTATCAAGATCAGTCATGGTTGCCCATTCTTAATTACCCTCAGTAGGGCTGTGGTGAACCAACTTTTGCAGTTCATTTGGTGTGGGTACACTTACCACTCTGTTAGAAAGAAAGGGGAGAAGTTTTAAGATTTTGACCTACTGAGTGTGAAGAAATGGAATAACTGTTTTAAGGTGATGGGTAGGGTGACAATCAAACAGGCTACTTTATCTTGGATGGTATTGAACTTGAGTGTTTTCAGAACTGTACTCATCCAGACAAGTGGAGTGTATTTCATCTAATTTCTCATTTGTGCTTTGTGGTGGAAAGTTTTTAAGGAATCAGAAGGTGAATTACTCAATACAGAGTTCCTAACCTCACAGCGATCCAGTAGCTACACTATTTATTTTGGTTGGTTTAAGTACATTTCTGGTCAATGATACCAGGATGTTGGCAGAGAGATTCAGCAATGGTAAGGTTGTTGAATGTCTTGTTTGGCACTTGTGGTATGAATGTTACTTCACACTTATCTGCTCAAGTTTGACTACTGTCCAGTTCTTGCAACCTATGGACATGGACTACTTCATTATTGTTGAATATTCAGTGGTAATCAGCAGGCATTCTCATCTATGACTGAAGGAGACAGGAAAAGTTATTGTTGAAGCAGCTGATGGTGATTGAACTTGAAGTCTTCAAGAATCACAACTATATTTCTTTGTGATCAGTATGATCCCATTCAGTGGAAGTTTTCTTTTCAATTTCTATTAACTTCAGTTTTACTAGGTTCCATAATGTTCCCCTTGATCAAATGCCATCTTGATATCAAAGCCAATTACTCTCAGCTCACTCGCAGAATTCAACATTTTTTTACATGTTTGAAACAAGGATAAACTGAATGGAGTTCAGCAGTCCTGGTAGAACCGAAGGAGAGGATTAGTGAGTAGATTCATTGGCAAATAAATAGCACAGTTGCTGACATATTCCATCATATAACTGAATGCATGTGATTGTGATCATGTATGGGGTTTTCCATGCATGAAGTTCTGTGTGTATAAAATTCTGTGTATATGCGTGCACAATTCTGAGAGCACGTTTGTATGCACAACTTTGTTTGTGAATGTGAGAGAGGCTCTCAATATATTTGTCTATTCATGTGACATTTTGAGTGTATGTGTATGAGATGCTTTGTGTATGTTGTGTGTGTGTGAGTGATTATTTCTGTGACTATATGAGTGTGCTTTAGACTGTGTGTGTAATAATGTGTGAGAGAATTCATCAGGTAAAGAATTGTAGAAGTGGATGTTAAAATTACATTGTACAGCACTTTCATGATATAATGATATTGATTATTATCTCAGCAAGATTACTGAAACAACATTCTCTTGAAAAGAGGCTGCATTAGTACTGAGACAGTGCTGGTATGGCATGATGTTCAGATCAAGAATGCTGTTTCTTCAGAATTTTTTTGTCAGTCTTCAAACAATCATCATAAAACTAAAAACAGTCAAACATCTTCTGAAGATCTCAGTTGTGATTTATTCAGTAACATTCCTTCCTTTGAATCAAAAAAGTTCTGGAATCACAACCTAATTCAGAGGTTTGTGTATGCAATCCAGGCTCTCTCTCCTAGTGCGATACTGAGGAAGTGTTGCACGGCTGAAGTAACCATTTTTCAGAAGAGATGGTAAAAACAAGCTTTGCCAGTTTTCTCAGATGGACATGTTAGATCCCACAACACTATTTCCAAGAAAAATAGAGGAGTTCTATTTTTCTTAATCAATACTTATTCCTCAGCTTTATCATTAAAACAGGTTATATATTGTGGTGTTTGGGAGATTGCCTTGTACAAATTGGCTTCTATGTTTCTCACATTACAACAGTGACTACACCTCAGCAAATTTCTTCATTGGTTTAAAGCACGTTAGGCATTGTGAGAAATAGTTGAAAAATACAGGTCCTTCTTGCAACAAGAATCTAAAGAGAAATAATAAGAGAAGGAAGATGTGAAATTAAGAGGAACTGAGAGTTTAGAATAATAAGTAAGCAATGAAAGATGACAATGAAAGGATGATGGCTGCTGGTACATTCAACTCACTGCCACGCCAATGACACATTTCAAGCAATTCAAATCACCCTTTAGTGGTGCTCTTGGCTTTGGGTGTGTTGTCAACATTAAAATTGCTCCAATTAAACAGTCCTTTACTTTTGATTCCTTTGTAAGCATCTTACATAAGGATAGCATTTATTCCATGGTAGCTATACTGCCTCTTTGTAAAATCTGTCCAATTTACACCCATGTCCCAGCTTTTCCCCATAACACTGCAAATACGATTCCTTTTTTAATAAAGGAAAGTAGGGAACATTTCTTACAGCAACTGATCTTTGGGAATCCAATCCAATCCAATGTGAAAGCTTGCTAGTTGGTTGATTCAGCAACTGCAGAATTGATTTGAAACTGACACACAGATAATGGAGGGGAGTTGGGGGGGGGGGGGGGGGCGGGGGGATGTGGGCGGCTTTCTGGGCATTAAAGAGAGATAAGTTTGATTTTAGGTTGTACATCAGCTCAGGCAGTTTCACTAACAGGAGATGATTATATCAGTTTATAAATCAGAACTGGGATGGGAGGGACTCTGGCAATACGGGAAGCTTCAATACACTGTTGTTAATAATAGACTTCCCTTTAAATCAGCAGAATAGCAACACTCCCTTAGCATAGTTTCCAAACAGTACCATAATTTCTTACATCTATTGATACAAGACTGCATTTTACTCAATGAATTAGCTTTCTTAATCCTAATTATGATCTTCACATCAGACAGTTGTCAGAATATGCAGTACCTCAGAAGCAGTTGTATCTTATTTACAGGTTGTCTGGCATTCAAAGTTAAAAATTATGTTTATGCACAATTTTAACATACTCGTACCAAATCTACATATGGTGTACTTGCAAGTATTTCATTCAATAGTTTACAATTTCACAATAAGCTACAACTACGTGTAAGATTAGTAAATGGTTTATACCTGTGCGGTATTCTGTGTATGAGATGCCTGAGAAATGGGTTAAATAAAAAAAAAAGAAAGAAAAATTAGTTATAAATCAGGAAACTAGTGCTTTCATAATCAGTAATGTTACACCTGATAAATATACACTGTTAACAAATCAATACATATTCAGAAATAAAATGGGACTCCTTTCCCACACTTTCAATAATATCAAAGGCTACACCACCATTGAAAAGTCAGGTCTCTCCCCTTGTGAGCTGGCTTGAGAAATATGGAGAAAAGCTGTAAAATAATTATTGAGTTAATTTGTTTCCTTTAGTTTGGAAAACTTGACTAAGAGTTTCAATACAGACAACCTTTCTACATGGGGACAGGATCTTGTAGAGCTCCGTTCACATAATCTCTTATGACATGTTATGATAATCCCGCATCTTCATATAGAAACACAGGGGAACATTCAAAATCATTAGCCCTTTTTTCATCATCCAAAATACAGAATCTGAACATATGTTCTCCCTAAAAAGAGGAGAAACGATTGACCTGCATTTGTAAAATCACCAAACGCTATGGTTCACCATCAAATTGGACTCCTAACTGCATAATGAATGGGGAAGGCAATTGATGTAATTTAAACTAGTCACCGGAGATGGATCAAGTCAAGAAAAAAAAAAGGGTGAACAGGATCTGCAATTAAAAAAAGAACACGTGATTTTCTGTCATTTATTTTAAAACACTGAAGTAGTACATCAGCGTAAATTGACCTTTGTTCCCTTCTCTCCAGCCTAGTGAATTGTTGGAGATCTCTAATTATTATTTATATAATTGCTCAAGAGCTAATGCCTTTACTTATTTATCTGACCAGTGACAGCTATCAGTGAAAACAGGCAGACATCTCTTTCAAAACAAATTACCATGAAATGATTGAATATGCAACTGATTTAACAAATCTACTGTTTTGGCCTGGTTGGTGCAAAGGCTTTGCAGATTCACCATCACAGTCTTGGTTTCATCTGAGTTCAGGTTGAAAGGTCAAAGATTTGATTCAATAAGTAACATCAAAACATTTTTCTTCTATAAAGTATAGTACTTAGTAAGTGCAAACATCTTCCTTCCCCACTTCCCACAAACAAACATTGTACGTTAACAAAGTCTAGTTTAGTTTCAACTCATTTAGATAACTCCCTATAATCAAATACAAATTATACAAAGTTGTCAATTTTATTCTAAGGGGCCACAAATACGACTGGTGTATGTGACAGAAATGGGGAGCATTTCTCCAAGGTCAAGAGACAGAGCAAATGGAGCTTCACTCTGCATCTGACATTTGCATAACCTGGGAATGATTAACGCTAGTCATGGTCGCAAAAGGTAAAGGTTTAAAAACGCTATATACATTTGCCACTTCAATAACCATTTTTTTTCTTAAAAGTTAGGAAGTTAATTCAATCAAGTCAGTTTGTTTATTAAAACCTTTTTGGAGATGGATTACAAGATTGAGTTATTGATTAGGTTTTTAAAAAAACTCCTTCGTAAGATGTGATCCTCATTGGCATGACCAAAATTTGTTGCCAAAGCTTAATTGCCCTCAAGAAGGTTGTGCTAAGCTGCCTTTTTGAATCACTGCAGTCCGTGGAGTGTAGCTAGGAAGTGAGTATTGGGATTTTGACCAATCAACAATGAAAGAACGATAATAGATTAGTGTGGGGCTTAGAGGGGAATTTGATGGTGGAAGTATTCCTTTATCTCTGCTGCCCTCTCCTTCTAGACTGTCAAGCTTTGGGATATGCTATTGCAGGAATCTTGGAAAGTTTTTGCAATGTGTCTTGTATATGATACACACTGTTGCCACTCTGTGTCAGGAGTGGAGGGAATGAATCTTTAAGGTGGTGGATGGGGTATCGATAAGCAGGCTGTTTTCTGCTGGATGGTGTGTGGTGTCTCGAGTTGGAGAGAATGACAAATGGAGAGTATTACATAACAATCCTGACTTGTGCCTTATAGATATTTGAACATGCTTTGGGGAATCAGGAAGTGAATTACTCATGATGGAATTCCCAACTTCTGACCTATTCTTGTAGCCACAGTATTTATACGGCAGGGCTAAATTGTATTTCAAGAATTACTGACTGGGAATCTCAGCTTCCTTACCTTTGCTAGCACCACTGAGAATAGACATGAAGTTGAGTGTGGTGTTCATGAATTAGGGCTATTGCCTATTAGAATTAAATTTTAGATGCTGTAGGCTGAAGGTGAAATAATTCTGGACTTAAAGTTCATTCATGTAAAAAGAACCTCAAAACAAGATCCACTATGGAGAATTTTAGAATAAGTCAAAAGCAAGATTGAATATGGCTATAAAATTCTGCTTCAGTATTATATGTTTCCAAACTCAGTGGAGCTATGAACTATGCATTTCCAAAAGTGAAAACAGGCCTCTGCTGACACACAGTGTGCAACAGAAGAAAACTTGCATCAAATAAAGGAGATTCATGATTAGAGACTTACTAGATCCAGACCTCCGTAACATGACTATGGGCATTCTACTTTTTAACAACCCAAGTAAGTTAAATGGAACAGGTTGCTTTTCTACTGTTTCTCATGTGAGAGTATCAAATGATCTTTTCTAATTTTCAAGTAACTATTTATTTAATATAACAGCTACAATACCGTATTGTGGCTGTTATATTGAATAGATCATATACTTACTTTTTATTTACTTGAAAATCAGAAATCATTCCACGTACCATGAGCCTGCCTAATGCTAATTACCAATAAGCAGAATCAGCAAACACATCGAGTCACAGAAGATTCTTGAAGCTAAAACTTGCACTGAATAAACCAAAAGATCTTATTCAAATTTTAGAACTTAAGAACTAGAAGCAGGAGTAAGCAATTCAGCTCCTCAAGCCTACTTCATCATTCAATACAATCTCATCTTGAAGTGATGGTTCATAATATTTTAATATCAAAGCCTGGAATTTTATTACATTCAGTCACTGTGTCATCACATCCATGTATCCCCAACCCAACTGGTGAGGTGTATTTGTGTTTTTCCAGTTGCTTAATCTAAGGATTTAGAGGTTGGAATTCTATGTTTTTCTATTCTGCATTTCATAAAGAGTTCCACTGTCAGGACAATAAAAATTAATGTATGAGCAATGTTTCCTGAGTTTTACTAAAGTTTCTAATTGATTACATTAAGAGCACAATCTCACTGGAATAAAATAGAATAGAACATAGAACATTACAGTGCAGTACAGGCCCTTTGGCCCTTGATGTTGCGCCAATCTGTGGAACCAATCTGAAGTCTATCTAACCTACACTATTCCATTCTCATCCATATGCCTATCCAATTACTATTTAAATGCCCTTAACATCGGCGAGTCTACTACCGTTGCAGGTAGTGAATTCCATACTCCTACTGTACTCTGAGTAAAGAAACTACCTCTGACATCTGTCCTATATCTGTCACCCCTCAATTTAAAGTTATGTCCCCTCGTGCTAGCCATTGCCATCTGAGGAAAAAGGTTCTCACTGTCCAACCTATCTAATCTATAAATGAATACATCAGCAGGATTTTAAGGTCAGGTATACCCATTTATTAGTGCTGTCCCCAAAAGGACTATTCATTCCCTGAAATAACTGCCAATAGTAATTGTTCATCCAAATGAAGGTTACATTTGAGTCATATTTGTGTTGGAAAATAATAATAACTGTTTAAATTTTCTAAGTTTGAGCTGCTTCAATAAAAAGTACTGTATCACAAAGAACAAATTTACCAGCATGCTGGTTCATCTAAAAATTACAGAAATTGCTGACAATACATTAAGTGCATTTGTTTCCCTCCCTTATCCAAGATGACATTGACCACTTCTATCTACTTTTTCCAGAACACATTGAAAATTACATTATCCTGTTCAAATTCTCTTCATGGTCTCATCCATTTCTGTGTAATGTTTTGCAGCTCTACATTTTCCATTTTATGAGTGTTCCTTCAATTCTGGCCTCTTGAACAACCCGAATATTCTCTATTCCATATTTGATCGAGTCTTCATCTACCTTGGCCCGAACCTGTGGAATTCCCTCCCAGAAACTTCCCATCTTTAAGATAATCATTAAAAACTATTGTTTGACCAAATATTTGATATCCTGTACCAATATCTCCTGATGTCTCAATGTCAGATTTTGGCTAATGACCAATGGCATTATATAAATACATATTGTTAAAATAAATAAAAGGCTCTTTAATACAATCTACTTGGAGTCTATGTACGGCTATGTTGGCATGGACTTCCCTCCCACGTCTTTTGTGAATTCTTTAATTTTAATATGAATTTTTTATATTCTCCCAAAACTTTACAAAGTGATATACTGTGGTAAATCGAAACTGCGTGTGAAGCAGAAGGTAGCATAATTTTCTGCAACTATGGGAACAGTGGCATGGTGATAATGTTACTGAACTAGTAATCCAAAGTCAGGATTAATGCTCTAGAGGCAATGACAACAAGAGATATTTAAAATTAATTCAATAAATCTGAAATTTAGAGATAGTCTTAGTATTGGGGACTATGAAACTACCAACTTGTCAAAAAAAACCACATCTGTTTCACTACTGCCCTTCAGAGAAAGGAATTTGTCTTTATCTGGACTTCCTCCATGTGACTCCAGATACACAGAAATGTGGTTAATTCTTAACTGCCCCTTGAAATTATTGATCAAGCCACTCAGCTGTATTAAACTGCTACAAAAAACATTAGATAAGAGTAAAACTGGATGGATCACCCAGGATCGATCTAGGCGCAATAAAGTCACAATCTTGCAAAGTCCTTTTCATCAACATTTGGAGTCCATGTGCCAAAACTGGCACAGTTGTTGCAAAGATTTTTCAAGCAACGAACTGATACATTCACAATTGACAAATTATACCTTACAAACATGATCCGAAACACTTCCCATCACCAGCATTGGATGATGTCCTCTTCCACTAGCAAGGCAGACCAATCAGAGGTAGCAACACATTACTATATTGTCAGGACAGAATAGCCTTGGTAGTCCTCAAAAGTAACCTCATGTCATGAGGCACAAGTCAAAAATAGGGAAGGAACCTTCAGCTGATTACCTTCTATTGATCTCTGATCAATTAGTACTTATTTATTAGTACTCCTTAATCCCGAACACTGCCTAGAAGCAGTAGCAAGGGTAGCAAGTGCACATTATACACTCCAAATGGATGCTTTCATCATTTGTCACCAACGGTGGCTGGAGGACACCACTGACTGAACTAGTTGAATCCTGAAGGATGTAGATCTTTGAAAGTGGAAGGACAAATTGAAAGAGGTTAGCAAAGCAGATGGGATGTTGGGGTTCATAAATTGATGTATTGATGACAAAAGCAGGGAGTTAAACTCCATAAAGGTCTGACTAGGCCACAATTAAATTATTTCATACAGTTCTGATTCGTAGTCTTGGAGAAGAACGTGAAGGCTGCGAAAGGCTACAGAGAAGATTTACAAGAATGGCTCCTGGGATGAGAAAATTGAGCTGCAAGGTTAGATTGGAAAAGCCCAGATTGCTGTCCTTGAAATAAAGATGACAGGGGGGTAGATCTGGTACAGCTTCACAAAGTAATGACAGGTTTGGTTCAGGTCGGCAAAGAAAAGTTGCTTGCATTAGTTGATTGTATATGGATGAAGGGAAGCAGTGAGATTTTGGACAAGAAATGTGGAGCAATATTTATACACGGAGTATGGTAATGGTCAGGAACCTATAGCCTATCAGGATCAAGAAAATGAAGATGATAAATGATATCAAATTGAAATTGGATATGCTTTTGAGTGAAATAAACTTCTAAAGAGACTGAGCAGAGGAATAGTTCTGACTGGATTGCTTGACAGACCCAACATGGACTAAATGGCCTAAGTCAGGAATGTGATGGAATACTGCCCACTTGCCCAGATGAATGCAACTTCAACAACACTCAACAACTTTACACCATGCTGGACAAAGCAGCATGCCTGTTCAGCATCGCCCCAATACCTTAAGTACTCACTCCCTCCATCACCATTACACAGTAGTGACAGTATATACCATCTACAAGGTAAACTGCAACCACTTATCAAGGTTTCTTTGGCAGCAACTTCCAAATGCAAAATGTTTACTGCTTAAAAGGATGACAACAGCAGATCCAAGGGAACACCATCGCAAGTTCCCTACCAAGTTGGATACTAATATAACTTGGAAATATTTTAATGTTCCATCACTGTCACTGGAACCCTCTCCTAAATGGCATTGTGCATGTAACTGCACCACAAGTACTAAAACATTTCAGGATAGGCATCAAATCATCAAGGTGAATTAAGAATGGGCAAAAAATACTGACCCAAACAGCTAGTGCCCAAACCCCATGCTTGAATAGATAAATGAAATGTCTGGGTCAGTGAAGGATGGAAATAGATATGTACCAATTTGATGATTGGAGGATGTTATGAAAAATAGATTTACACCTCTCTAAAATGAGGAAAGGGAGTATGAAGGCAGAATATATTCTTGACTTTACACCAGATGCTCAATCAATATGATAATTGACGAATTATTCAAAGGAAATAATCACTATATGTCCAATGGAACTTGCAGTTGTTATACATTACAAAGTAATATATATTTATCACTAATGACACACTCATTAAACATTATATTAAAAAGACAAATGAACAGCCAGATACTACCTTTACCATGCATTACGCCTAGCAAAATGGTTCCAGTACTGTAACAACACTAGCATTTACCCAATAATGATCAAAATTGCCCAGTTATGTCCTGTACACAAAAGCAGGACAAATCAACCAGTCAATTGCCACCCCATCAGTAAAGTGATGGAAAGTGTCATCAGCCGTGCTATCAAGCAGCACCCTACTAAGCTAAACCTGCTCAGTGACACCCAGTTTGGGTTTTGCCACTCAACTCCTGACCTCATTGCAGCCTTTGTTCAAACATGCACAAAAGAGCTAAATTCCAGAGGTGAAACCGACAGCTCTTAACATCAAGACCATATTTAACTGAGTGTGCCTTCAAGAAGAAGCTTGAGCAAAACTGGAATCAGTGGGAAGCAGGGGGAAAACTGTCCACCGGTAGGAATCATACCTGGCACATGGAAGCTGATTGTGATCATTTAATGTCAGTTGTTTCAGTTCTAGGGAATTTCTACAAGAGTTCCTCAGGTTAGTGTCCTAGGACCAACCATTTTCAGTTGCTTCATTAATGACCTACCCTCCATTAAAAAGGTCAGAAGTGGAGATTTTCACTGATGATTACTCTATATTCAGTACCATTTGTGACTCCTCAGGTACTGAAGCAGTCCATGTTCAAATACAACAAGACCTGAAAATATAAAGTCTTGGGGTGGCAAGTGGCAAGTAATATTCATACCACACAAGTGACAAATAATGACCATCTCCAATAAGATACAATATAACCACTGCTACTCATCATCCAATGGTGTTGCTAGCACTGAATTCCCCACTATCAATCCTTGGGATTACAGTTGACCAGAAATTCAACTGGACTCACCATATAAAAACAATTGCTACAAGATCAGATCAAAGGCTAGGAATTCCTGACTCCTCAAAGCTTCTACACTATCTACAAGGCACAATTCAGGAGTGTCATGGAATGCGTTCCTGTTACCTGGATTAGTGCAGCTCCAACAACACTCAAGATGCTTGACACCATACCGGACAAAGCAATCCCATTGATTAGCACCACATTCACAAACATTCAATCCCTCAAGCACGGAAGCTCCATAACAGCAATGTGCACTATCAAGATGTGTTGCAGAAATTTGCCAAAGATTCTTCGACAACAGCTTCCAAATGCACATTCACTTCCATCTAAAAGGACAAAGGCAGCAGATACATGGGAACTCCATGACCTGCAGGTTCCCCTCCAAGCCACTCACCACCCTAACTTGAAAATATATCACTGTTCATTCACTGTCGCTGGGTCAAAATCCTGGAATAATCTCTCTCTCAGCTTTGTGACTCAACCTGTTGCAAATGGACTGCAGTGGTTCAAGAAGGCAGTTCACCACCACCTTCTCAAGGGCAACTAGAATAGGCAACAAATGCTGGCCTGTCAGTGATCCCAGTGTTCCAGGAGAGAATTTTTAAAAAAAAGATGGCACAATTATTGTATAGTATCGAATTTGTAGTCATTGTGTTCCATTGCACAACATTACATAATATTTGGATATATTTCTATTATTATAGTTCATACTGAAAATTCACATATTGTCATGGTTTGTGCAATAAGAAATAGGGACATTGAATGCTGCACTATTTTATTTTTATCTCCTGTTCAAAGGGCATTTACTTAATTTTCAATACATGTTGTTAACACAGAAATTGGAAACCACCACTCTTTATTCCAGCCGAGGGACAATAAGTGTTTGTATAATTTAAGGAGGAAGGTAACAGTCAATTAAAGCTGCTTTAATGTGAAACGAATCACTCACACTGGTCACGCACACTACTCCCTCACCAGTCAAATTATTCACTTCCAGATAAGCTACTAAACCCTTATGGGGTTTAACTAATTTACTGCACAGATACTGCATGTCTGTTATAATAACAGGTAGGATGTATTGGGGTCGACCATTTATCAGAATTAGACTACTTTTCTCAATTCACAGAGAATTGCTCTGCCTACACCATTCCCTGCATCATAACCAGGCAGCCCCATATGGCCTGCAATGTGGCAGCAAGCAAAACTGACACTCTCTTTTTATTTGTCAGATAAAATGGGGAGGGGGCAGTGGGGGAAAAGAGTGAGTGTGTCTCTGGAGGAGCTCAGAAAAGTTTTGCAAAGGATGTGAGATACTAATAGACCTACTGCTGGAATTTTAATCATCTTCACACTTCTCTACATATGACAAGCAGGCACACTTGTTTACAAAGTTAATTATGTGTTAATGACTATGTGACAAATTGCAAATAAGGATATAACAAAAATCAGAAAGATAAATGACAAATTTTGAGACAGGGTAAGGAATACTAAAAACTGTTTATTTGCCTCACCAGTTATTATTTGTACTGAAGGAGGAATCTGCATGTTTCTGTAATAATTACCTTATTAGTAAGGATTGAAATGTGCTGTTTCTTAAATGAACATAGCATATCAAATTACGTTTATAGCAATAAGCAGCAGAAACAATCTGCCACAACTTTACAGATATATTTTGGGTTCAATGTCAAATTCTAAAATTTTGCTTTATAAAAAAGTGCAGTTTCCAAAAATAGACATATGTATACTTGGCTCCAAAATTTACAATGAAAAGAGAAGAGAGAGCAGCAAGGATAACAATAAATGTTTTAACATGACAACACTGCATGAGAAATTGCATGAACTACCCTAAATCAATCCTACTTAATCTATGGTGAATATCTCTCATCAGAGAATATCTCTCTCTCTCTCTTTGTACAGCATCCTTGTTGATGAACACAGTTGCTCTGCTACAATGCGTGTTTCGTTATCGTGAATTCATTGTAACATGATTGCCAAATTGGGGACACTGTTTTTAAAGCGTGAACTTTTAAAATGTGTTTTGGCTGTAACATGATTATGTCACCAACACTTTAAGTGGTGTTTCTAAAGCACAATTTTTCTATAAGACAGGATTGCACAAGAACGCAACCATTGCATTATAGAAGAACTACCTGTAATGCTATGGTACAACAGAGCAAGTGGATAGTACATTACTCAGGATAAATCAAATTTATTTGCAATATGTCTAGAGTCATACTGCACAAAAACAGACCATTTGATCGAAGTTGTCCATGCCAACTGAGTTTCCCAAACTAAATTAGTCAAACTTGCTTGCATTTGACCTATATCCCTCTAAACTTTTCCTATTCATGTACCTGTCCAAATATATTTTAAATATTGTAAACCGTTCTTGCAATTACCATTCATCTGGCAGTTCATTACACATACCCTCTTTTTTAAAAAGGTTGCCCCTCAGGTCCTTTTTAAGTCTTTCTCCTCTCACCTTCAATATAAGCCCATTGTTTTGAACTCTCCCACTCTAGGGAAAAGACATTTGCTATTCACCCTATTCATGCCCCTCATGATTTTATAAGGTCACCCCTCAAACTCCTGCACTTTGGGGCAAAACATTAGCTCAGTGGTTAGCATTGCTGCCTCAAAGCACCAGGGCCCTGGGTCTGATTCCAGCATTTGGGACTGAGCTGAGTTTGCATATTCTCCCAGTGTCTGTGTGGATTTCCTCCCAGAGTCCAAAGATGTACAGGTCAGGTGGATTGGCTATTCTAAATTACCCATACTGTCCAGGGATATACAGGCTAGGTGGATTATTCATGGGAAATTCAGGGATAGGTAGGGGAATGGACCTGTGTGGGATGCTCTTCAGAGGGTGGGTTTGGACTCGATGGGCTGAATGGCTTGCTTCCACACTTACTTACGATTCCAGTATTCTCTATTTATAAACACAGGTTCTCATTCTTCCTGCCAAAGTGAATTTTTGCACCTTATATTCCATCTGCCAGATTTTTGCTCACTCACTCAATCTTTTTAAATCCTTCTGTAATTCCCTGTGGCTTCTTTGCCATATACTTTCCTCCCAATTGTGATGAAACTGTTCCTTTAACCCGATTATGTTGTCCTTGGTTTTTTTTTCAGAGAGGTTGGAAATGACACAGGTTCTGAAAAGTCTGAGTTTGGAAGGGTTTTAAGGCCAATTTGTTTACAGCTAACATATACTGCCTCAGGCAAAAGGCTTTCAAGTTAAAATAAAACACTTGAATAATGAAAGGGGAGTGGCTGGTTCTCCCAGCTCAGCTTTTTTCTGGTTTGGTTGTAGTAATGAAGAAAGGTTGCCGGAAGCAGGTCCCAGCTGGTTCTCTCTCTGACTTCAAACCTGTACGAACTTCTTTGATTTTACCTTTTGTGTTTATGGGGATTGTTGGAAGTATTTTGGAACAGTATCATGAAGTCCTGTTGGGCTTTCGGATAGGATAAGTTATTTGGTATTCTGCGTTCTGTTCTTTGTGTTTCATTCAGTAATCTTGTAAATAAATTCATTTTTCTTTTAAATAATGTGGTTCGACCAGCTGATTCTCCTCTGAAATATCGACAGTATACTTGCCTAAAAGAAAACTCGCAAAGGTAGGGTCTGGGCTACCTCCTTGAAATGTTGTGTGGGGGTTTGGCCTGGTCCATTACACTACCTTGGTGCAGTCTGCAAGTTTATCTTCCCTGCATTTAGTCCCCTCATTGAAGTCATGATGTAAATTGTAAAACGTTGAGTCCACAACACAAATCACGGTGGGGTACTGCCACATCCTGCCAATCACTCAAAGACCCATTTATGCAAACTCTCTGTTTTCTGCCAGTCAGCCAATCTTCTATCCATGTCAGTATGAAGTCCCATGTCAGCATAAAAATAGGGAAACATATGGTTGAAGCAAACTAGTTGAAAATCCTACATGGACAGCATTCCTTCTACTATTCTGAATGGGATTTGACATCTAACATCAAAGTAGTCCTTTCCCACAGGCAGACAAACAGATTATGAATCAATTTCACCATTGAAGTAGATCTTAGACTTCCGGTCTTCTGTGGGTTGATTGCTTTTGACCTTGACTCACACATTAATTAGCTTTGCTGTCCTCAAACAGATAACTTGGCACTGATGTGACTGGAAGCATTGCATATATTAGCTCTCAAAAAGGTAAGGGAATTGAAGGTGCAATTAACTGTTAAGAACAGGCAACTGTGAGCAGCCATGTGGGTTTTCTTCCAAAGCCCATGGTTATCTTTAGCTCGGATTTATGTATTGTTTCACACTCCCTTACTAACACAAATAATCCTCTTCCAATGACATCTGTCAGAAACTCATTTTACAATTTAATATTTTAAGCAAATAATCTAAAAAAGGTTGAGGAGGCTCTGTCTCTATCACAGTGCAGTACTGGAACATGCCCTATCAATGCCTATGTTTGCTGCAGGTAATGTGATTTGTAATTTGTGTGCTCCAATTCTCCATCATAAGAAATTCAGCAGACAGTGAAATTGCCAGCTCCTCAGCTACCCAGAGTCAGCATAATCGCTTGCTGCCACAGAATTACTCAAACTTTTACAGTTTGTAAGTACATTCAGGTTTTAATGTGTAAATTAGGTACATGGGGGGTGGGGAGGGTGAGGAGCTGAATGGGAAGGATTTTACTCCAGTAGTGCATTTGGATAGTGTATGGTCAGGTGCAAAACAAACATGTGTGTCAGGACTCGGGGAGGGTGCAGTGTCAACGTCCTGGGAAAATGTAGTTGAGGGTGGTTGAGGCAAGTATAGTGTAGCCTGAGCAATTATTTTACTTAATTTCATTAGAATTTCTTTAACTTTCTAATTTAAAGGTAAACTTTCAGAGGGTTCCAAGTTGAGGCAAATTGCCCAGGAGAATCTTTAAACTCCTGAGCAATTTCTTCAGTGTTCTACAACTGGGGTTCCACGGGGTCCCCATTTGCAACTTCTATCTACAATGGAGTAATGACCTGTTGGCCAGTCAAAAATCTGACCCATAAAACTGCAGTGCCGATGAAATTACTGTATTGTTGCAAAATGGTATTCAGTTCACCAATGCACATTCAGGAAGGAAATCTGCCACCCTTACCTAGTCTGACTTAAAATGCTAACACACAGGAGGAGAGGCAGACCATTCATGCATCAAGTCTTCTTTGCTCCTCAATGAGATCATGGTTGAACTGATCATCCGCAACCTCACTCTCCTGCCTTTTCCCCAGCAGCCTTGATTATCTTATGATTAAAAATCTGTCTATCTAAGCCTTGAATAGACTTACACGAACCAGCCTCAAGAATTCCACAGATTCACAATCTTGAGAGAAGAAATTCCTGCTCATCTTCATCTTAAATGTGCAGCTCCTGACTCTGAGATTATGTCCTCTGGCCTTAGATTCTCCCAGAAGGGGAAGCAACATTTCCTATCTGTTCTGTCAAGCTTCTTGCGCATCTCATATGTTTCAATAAGATTGCCTCTCATTTCTTTATATTCTAATGAACACAGGCACAATCTACTCAACTTCTCATCATAAGACAGCCCTTCCACACCTCATATCAGCCTAGTGAATCTTCTTTGGACGACTTCAATTAAGTATATGAGGCAGGCGGGGTTTTGCATGTGATTGATTTTGACAGGGTGGGGTGGATGGGCAAGGTTTGGCTCCGGTCGCAGCTTTGATGGGGGGATAATCTTAAATGAGATTCCTCTAGATCGAGTGCCATTTATGAGAAGCACTTAGTGGAACAACTACACAGAGTGAACACAAAGTGAAGTGCATCACCACTAATTGCTAACTGTGGCTATCACTGAATTGGCCGAGTCCTGAGGGATATACCTGCCAAATTGGCCCTGCAAGAGAGAAAATCTCACCCTCATCAATCCACCTGTCACAAGTGCATCTGTCCTGACAGTATTCCCACTGTCTTTGTCAAGATAATGTGCCACTTTCAGACTAAGAATACCCTCCTGAGTGACATTATCAGTACAGTAAATGGGATAACTTCAGAAAGGATCTAGCAACTCATACTTGGACATCCATGAGGCACCATGGGTCATCAGTTGCAAGAAAATTGTTTTTCAATGCAACCTGTAACCTCCTGGCCCAGTAATCCTCTTATTCTACCATTATCAACTAGCCAGAGAGCAAACACAAATTTGATGAACAATGTAGGAGCTATATCATGACCAGCACCAGAATATACTTAAAAATAAAGTGCCAACCTAATAGAGCTACAAAACAGGACTACTTGCATGCCAAACAATAGAAGAAGCATGCAATAGACAGAGCTTGATGATCCCCCAGCTGACACATTAGATCAAAGCTCAATTGTTTTGCCATATATGGACACGGTGGACATTTAAACAACTAACTGGATGAAGAAGTTCCAAAAACATTCCCATCCTCAATGAGGGGACAGTCCAGCTCATTAGTGCAAAAGACAAGATTTAAGTATTTGCATTCATCTTTAGCCAGAAATGCTGAGTGATCGATCCATCTCAGCCTCCTTCTGAGCTCCTCAGCATCACAGGGCCATTCTTCAGCCAATTTGATTCATTCAACATGACAACAAGAAACGGGTGATGGCACTGGTTGTGACAAAGACTATGGGAACTGACAACATCCTGGTGCAGCAATGAATACTTGTGTTCGAGACTAGCTGCCCGGAGAAAGGGAGGACTGCAGATGTTGGAGATCAGAGTTAAAGTGTGCGGTGCTGGAAAAGCACAGCTGGTCAGGCAGCATCAGAGGAGAAGGGGAATCAACGTTTTGGGCATAAGCCCTTCATTGGGAATTCGCTGCCCACCGAGCTAATCTGTTCCAGTACAGTTACAACAGTGACAATTACCAGATAATGTGGAAAATTGCCCAGGTGAGTTCTGACCACACAAAAAGGAAAGCAAATCCAATCCACTCTATCAGTCTACCATCAATCATCAGCAAGGTGACAGAATGGGTCATGAACAGCATTGTCAAGAAACACTTGTCAATCACCAAACGCTCAGCTTGAGACCCACCAGTACCATTCAGCTCCGAACCTCATTTTCAAGTGGAGAAAGAGTGATTGAGCTTGACATTAAGGCAACATTTGACTGAATGTTGCCACAAGAAGCCCTAGCAAAACAGAAGTCAATGGGAATCAAGGGGGGATAAGTGAGGTTGGAGAGAGGGAGGTTGAAGCTAGTTTGAGTGTAGATTTGTTTGAGTAATAGTTGTTCGAAGGCAATTACCTCCGCCTCAGGATCTTGATGTCGAAGTTCCTCAGAGCAATGTCCAAGGCCTAACCATCTTTAGCTGCTTCATCAAATGCCTTGTACCCAACATAATGTCAGAAGTAGAGATATTTATTGATGATTATATTCAGTTGCATTTTTAACTTCTCAGAATCTAAAGCAATCTATGTTTACCTGCAGCAAGATCTGGACCATATTCAGGCTTGGCAATGACCATTTATCACAGTAAAATAGTATCTACCTCTCCTTGACGTTCAACTGCATTAACAGCTTGGGTATTACCATTTAACCAGAAACCCGATGACCAACCATATCCTGTGAATGAATTTTTAAAAATGAACATTTCTTCTCCACATCTACCTGATTAAAATATTTCATGGTAATAAATGTCTCTATCAGGTAACCAAACAGGTTCTGTTTTCTTCTGAAGGCCTCCAGCCTGTTCAATCTTTTCCGATGGAATAAATTCTCAGACCTCGTATCATTCTAATCAATCTTATTTGAAATTTTTTCAGTGCCTCTGTATCTTTGTAGTAATATACTAACTAGAATTGTTCACATTCTGCAATTGTGGTTGAACAAAGATTCTGATCAATTGTAATAAGTCTTTACTTTACAGTTGTAGCCTTTTTTTTCCAAGTGGCTTTATTACTTTTAGTGATGTCCCTGGAAATTATTTGACTGATAAAAAGTGGAAATGATTTCCCTCTCTGAGGACGAGTTCAGATAATGGCAAATTTCACTCTCAGCATGGGCATGAATAACAGTTGAAGAAGAAAACATGAGTAGACCTTACAGCCTGGCAAACTTGCTTGAAAGGTTCAATGTGATAATGGATGATCTTGGGTTCTGCATTACTACCCACTCCTGATGTCCTTTGAGACCCGGACATGCCAAAAATATGTCTATCCTCACCTTAAATGTGACAAGGAGGTGGTCACTCCCCAGACACAGGATTAAAAACAGCTGGGTTACAGCCAGGGGGATGAAAGGGAACTGACGGTCAGAGCAGGGATCCCCTGCGGCAATTCCCCTCAGCAATAAGTATACAGTCTTGGAGACTGCTAGTGGGGACAGCCAACCAGGGGAAAGCTATAGTTGTCAGGTCTCTGGCACGGAGGCTGGCACTGTGGCTCAGAAGGGAAGGGGGGAGATTAGAAAAGTGCTAGTGGTAGGGAACTCAATAGTTAGACGGATTGACAGGAGATTTTGTGGTCAGGAACAGGACTCCCGGAAGGTATGTTGCCTCCCTGGTGCCAGGGTCCGGGATGTCGCTGGTCGGGTTTACAGAATTCTCAAGGGGGAGAGTGAGCAGCCACAAATCGTGGTACACATTGGCACCAATGATAGAGCCAGGAAAGGGACTGAGGATCTGAAAAGTGACTACAGAGAGTTAGATTGGAAGCTGAAGAGCAGGATGAGTAGAGTAGTGACCTCAGGTTTGCTACCGATGCCACGAGATAGTGAGGTGAGGAACAGTCAGTGAATGCAGCTTAACATGTGGCTGCAAGGTGGTGCAGGAGGGAGGGCTTCAGATACCTCGACCATTGGGATACCTTCTGGGGAAGGTGGGACCTGTACATGAAGGATGGGTTACACCTGAACTGAAGGGGCACAAATGTCCTGGGTGGGAGATTTGCTCATGTGATTCGGGAGGGTTTAAATTAGTTTGACGGGGGGGGGTGGGACTCAGAGCCACATATCTGAGAGGGACAGTTGCAGATGGGGCAGTGACAGGATGTAGTGAAGCTATTGGGAAGGTTTCTCATGTAATGAAACAAAGGGATCGGTTGAAGTGTGTCTGCTTTAACGCAAGGAGGGTCAGAAACAAGAGTGACGAACTTAGAGCATAGATCAGTACTTGGGGCTATGATGTTGTGGCCATAACGGAGATGTGGGTTTCACAGGGGCAGGAATAGTTGCTTGATGTTCCAGGGTTAGAATGTTTAAAAAGAACAGGGAGGGTGGAAAAAGAGGAGGGGGTGTAGCACTGCTAATCAGAGAGTGCATCACAGCTAAACAAACAAAAGGTTGTTGAGGAAGGTTTGTCAACTGAGTCAGTATGGGTGGAAGTTAGGAACAGCAAGGGAACAGCCACCGCATTAGGGGTTTTCTACAGACCACCTAATAGCAGTAGAGAGATTGAAGAACTCATAGGTGAGAAGATTCTGGAAAAATGCAGATATAGCAGGGTTATTGTTATGATTTCAACTTTCCCAATATTGACTGGAACCTCCTAAGTGCAGATGGTTTGGATGCAGCCGTTTTTGTCAGGTGTGTTCAGGAGGGTTTCCCTACTCAGAATGTAGACAGACCGACGAGGAGAGAGGCCATTCCAGGACAGGTGTCAGATCTCGCGATGGGAGAATACTTCGGTGACAGTGATCACAATTGCCTCACATTTACCATAGCCTTGGAGAGGGAAAGGAGCAGTTACCAAGGGAAGGTATTTAATTGGGGAAAAGGAAATTATGACGCTATCAGACAGGAGGTGGGAAGTACAGACTGGGAGCAATTGTTCCACAGAAAGGGCACAGCAAACATGTGGAGACTATTTAAGGTGCAGTTATTGCCAGTGATGCACGAATTTGTTCCTCTGAGACAGATAAGAAGGGGTAAGATTAAGGAACCTTGGAGTTCCTTAACGGAGAACAGAGGAGCTGCTCATCAAAAGGAAGAAAGCAGCTTACATAAGGTGGAGGAAGCAAGGATCTAGCACAGCTTTGGAGGATTACAGGCTTACTAGAAAGGAGCTCAGAAATGGACTGAGGAGAGCCAGGAGGGTGCACAAGAAAGGCTTGGCAAGAAGGATTAGGGAGAACCCAAAGGCATTTTACTCATACGTGAGAAACAAGAGAATGAACAGGGAGATGGTAAGGTCGATCAGGGATAGCATAGGGAACTTGTCCGTGGAGTCTGAGCAGATAAGGGAAGCCCTAAATGAGTTTTTTGCTTTGGTTTTCACTAAGGAAAGGGACCTTCTTGTGAATGAAAATTTTGAGGAGCTGGGATACAGGCTTGACCAGGTCAAGATTGATGAAGTTAATGTGCTGGAAATTTTGGAAAACATTAAGATTGATAAGTCCCCAGGGCCTGTCCAGATTTATCCAAGGCTGCTCCGGGAAGCAAGAAAGGAGATTGCTAAGCTGATGGCGAGGATCTTTGCCTCCTCACTCTCCATGGGAGTCGTACCGGAGGATTGGAAGGAGGCAAATGTTGTTCCTCTTTTCAAAAAGGGCAAAGGGGAAATCCCTGGCAATTACAGACAAGTCAGTCTTACGTCTGTGGTCAGCAAAGATTTGGAAAGAATTCTGATGAATAGAATTTGTGATTATTTGGCAAAGCATAATGTGATTAAAGGCAGTCAGCATGGCTTTGTGAGGGGCCTCACACACCTTTTTGAGTTCTTTGAGGAGGTGACAAGGCAGGTCAACGAAGGTCGAGCAGTGGATGTGTTGTATATGGACTTCAGCAAGGCATTTGATAAGGTTCCCCATGGTAGGCTTATTCATAAAGTCAGGAAGTATGGGATACAGGGAGATTTGGCTGTCTGGATTCAGAATTGGTTGGCTGACAGAAGGCAGAGAATGGTTGTAAATGGAAAGTATTCTGCCTGGAGGTTCAGTGTTGAGTGGGGTCCCGCAGGGCTCTGTTCTTGGGCCTCTGCTCTTTGTAGTTTTTATAAATGACTTGGATGAGGAGTGAGTTAGTAAATTTTCAGATGACACAAAGGTTGGAGGTGTCGCCAACAGTATCGAGGGCTATTGCAGACTGCAGCGCGGCATAGACGGGATGCAGAGCTGGGCTGAGAAACGGCAGATGGAGTTCAACCTGGATAAATGCGAGGTGATGCATTTCGAAAGGTCGAACTCGAAGAATGAATATAGGATTAAAGACAGGATCCTTGGCAGTGTGAAGGAACAGAGGGATCTGGGTGTGCAAGTACATAGATCCCTCAAAGTTGCCACCCAATTGAATAAGGATGTTAAGAAAGCACATGGTGTTTTGACTTTCATTAACAGGGGGATCAAATTTAAGAGCCATGAGGTTTTGCTACAGCTCTACAAGTCCCTGGGACTTGAGACTTGGAATATTGTGTCCAGTTCTGGTCGCCCTATTATAGGAACGATAAACAGGCTTTGGAGAGGGTGCAAAGCAAGTTTACTAGGATGCTGCCTGGACTGGAGGGCTTGCCTTATGAAGAAAGGTTGAATAAGCTCAGACTTTTCTCTCTGGAGAAAAGGAGGAAGAGAGGAGACCTGATCGAGGTATACAAGATAATGAGAGGAATAAATAGAGTCAATAGCCAGAGACTTTTCCGCAGGGCAGGATTGACTGGAATGAGGGCTCATAGTTTTAAGATATTAGTAGAAAAGTAGAGGAGACGTCAGAGGTAGGTTTTTTACGCAGAGTTGTGAAGGCATGGAATTTTTTGCCAGCGGTGATGGTGGAAGCAGAGTCATTGGGGACATTTAAGCAACTGCTGGACATGCACATGAGTTGAGAGGTGCATAGGTTAAGTTATTATATGTTACATTAGGATTAAACCTCAGCACAACATTGTGGGCCAAAGAGCCTGTTTTGTGCTGTACCTTTCTATGTTCTAATATCGTTAATGATAAAGTATCAACAACCCTCTGTGGAGGAGAATCCCAAAGCGTCACAACTCTGAGTGAAGAAATTTGTCATCTAAGCAGCATAGTTTTTTTAAATTCATTCATGGGATGTGGACATCTCTGGCTAGGCCAGCATTTATTGCCCATCCCTAATTGCCCAGAGGGCAGTTAAGAATCACGACATTGCTGTGGGCCCGGGGCAGTCACATCTAGGCCAGACCAGGTAAGGACAGCAGTTTGCTTTCCTAAAGGACATTAGTCAACCAGGTTTTTTTCCCCGACAATTGATTCACAGCCATTATTGGATTCTTAAACTCCAGATTTTATTTTTACATTGATTTCAAATTCCACCATCTGCCATGGTGAGATTTGAACCTGGGATCCCAGAACATTACCTGTGTCTCTGGATTAACAATCCAGCAAAAATACAACTCGGCTGTTGTCTCTCTTTGACAAGATTCATGTTGTTTCAAGTGTTTTAAGAAATATTTTGCTTTACTATTGTGCTTCAGGAGTGGCCCTCTGACAGTACAGCACTCCCTCAGCTCTACCCACTGAAGCATGTCTCACATTTAATATTTCTAGGGGATATTTGAAAAGCTGGCCTGTAAAAATTATGAATGGACCTTTAAAGGAATTCAACACATCAAAGGCCTGTCAGATAAAAAATTTCTGAAATGGCTCTTCCTTTGCTCATAAGATAACATGGTTTTAGTGAACAGAATTGAGTGGAAGATCTCTGAACTACATCAGGAACTTAAGAATTTTTGTTTTCAGTTTCCTTTCCATTATGTAGCTAGTGACAATGTTATTAGATTGCTTGAGATATGGGGTATGGAGAAGGACTTGTGAAGACCCTTGGGTTTTTTCCCCACATTACAGGTGCTTTTCATTGCATTGTTTGGTTATCTGATGAAGAAAACATTTAAGGAAAAATAAGCATGTTCATATTCAATGAAGGCGTTACAAACACAGCCGCATATATCTTAGTACTCAACCTGAAATTAGATTAGATTAGATTACTTACAGTGTGGAAACAGGCCCTTCGGCCCAACAAGTCCACACCGCCCCGCCGAAGCGTAACCTACCCATACCCCTACATCTACATCTACCCCTTACCTAACACTACAGGCAATTTAGCATGGCCAATTCACCTGACCTGCACATCTTTGGACTGTGGGAGGAAACCGGAGCATTCGGAGGAAACCCACGCAGACACGGGGAGAACATGCAAACTCCACACAGTCAGTCGCCTGAGACGGGAATTGAACCCGGGTCTCCGGCGCTGTGAGGCAGCAGTGCTAACCACTGTGCCACCGTGCCGCCCACTGAATCTTTGTGTCTTAATCTAATAAAACCCAATGAAAGGAAACTGGGTTTCTTACTTAGAATGGTACAGCAAAGCAGGAGGCCATTCAGCCAGGTAACTGTGCTGGCTCTTTGAGAGAGCTCCCCCTATTCATTTCACTCCCCTCTTGCTCCTTACCCATAGTTCTGTAAATGTTTCCTTTAATTCTTTTTCCAATTCCATTTTTGCAGGTTACTTTTGAATGAGTTTCAATCACTTTTCAGTCAGTACAATCCAGTTTATAACTCTCTGAATGAGAACAATTTCATAGTCTTTCCTCTGATTCAATTAGGAAACAAAGTAAGGAAAAAACTGAAGATTGCCTTGGCTGTCAAACTCCAAATATTCCGTTTAATTATCCATCATTAGTACTCTCCTGGATCATGTGAAACTATCAAGATGGATTTATTTTATTTCCTCCTGCCTTCTCCATCTGTCTTCCTCCAATGCTCTGATATTGATCCCAGTGGTGTGTGTTTGGATATTTTCTAATCAACCTGTTTAAAGATGCTCCTGCGTACCTCTGGAACAGGTTGGCCTTGAAAGCAGGCCTTGCAAGCCCAGAAATAAGGGCACCTCTACTGCACCACAAGAACCCCTAGTGTTCTGTGCATATTCTGCTGTTCTGTGTTCTTCACCTGTCAGCACAGTGATCATCGTCAGATAATCTCACCATAGGAGTCTCTGGTATTGTGCTTGGTCCTTGTGCTTGAGCTACCTGGCTGACATTATTAGAGCATAGGTAAAAACAATGACTGCAGATGCTGAAAATCACCGCAGGAACTGTAAAACCTGTGCCCACACCTCCTCCCTCACCTCTATCCAAGGCCCTAAAGGAGCCTTCCACATCCATCAAAGTTTCACCTGCACATCCACCAATATCATTTATTGTATCCGTTGCTCCCGATGTGGTCTCCTCTACATTGGGGAGACTGGGCGCCTCCTAGCAGAGCGCTTTAGGGAACATCTCCGAGACACCCGCACCAATCAACCAAACCGCCCCGTGGCCCAACATTTCAACTCCCCCTCCCACTCTGCCGAGGACATGGAGGTCCTGGGCCTCCTTCACCGCCGCTCCCTCACCACCCGACGCCTGGAGGAAGAACGCTTCATCTTCCGCCTCGGAACACTTCAACCCCAGGGCATCAATGTGGACTTCAACAGCTTCCTCATTTCCCCTTCCCCCACCTCATCCTAGTTTCAAACTTGCAGCTCAGTTACTGTCTCTTTGACTTGTCCGACCTGCCAATCTTCTTTTCCACCTATTCACTCCACCCTCTCCTCCTTGACCTATCACCTTCATCTCCTCCCCCACTCACCCATTGTACTCTATGCTACTCTCTCCCCACCCCCACCCTCCTCTAGCTTATCTCTCCATGCTTCAGGCTCACTGCCTTTATTCCTGATGAAGGGCTTTTGCCCGAAACGTTGATTTCGCTGCTCGTTGGATGCTGCCTGAACTGCTGTGCTCTTCCAGCACCACTAATCCAGTATTATTAGAGTATAGAAATTTGAATACAGATATAGGTAATCAGGCTCAACTAGATCATACTGATGTTATTCTTCGTAACAGCCTCCTCCCCCACCCCTCCCTAATTTAACCTATTAGCAGTTTCTCTATTCCTTTCTCCCTTTTGTGGTTATCTAGCTTCCCTTAAATGTATCAATAGTATTAGCCTGAAACACTCCCTGTGGTAGCAAGTTCTATATTGTCACTGCTCTCTTCATACTGAAGTTTCTCCTGGATTTATCAGTGATGATAAATTCTTCTACTGATGATCTCTAGTTTCTGCATTGGATTAAAGTGTGATTTGGCCCCATCTTCAGCTCAGTGATCCGATCCTTGGTGAATCGCAGGCTCCTCAAACACTGCTCCTGGCTGAGGTTGAGGTAGGAGCATTGCTTTCTGAAAATCCATGGTGGATGGTATCTTAGCTGTAGATCACTCATCATTTCTCCTCTGGTTTGGGCATTCTCTGTCTGAAGCCTGTGCTCTACACCCCTGCCCTATTGCGGACCCAGTGATACTACAACAACAGCCCGCAACTATGAAAACCTCTGTGTTCACAAAGCCCCCTCTGCTCCCCCCACCATTGTCAAGATGCCATTCCAAAATCCAGAAATGCACCATTACATCTTCAAAGTACTTCCACAAACTTTGCAAGAGCAGTAGTAAATCAAAAGCACCCCACCCACAAATTTAATGATTGGTCCTTTAAATAATGCTAATGAAGGGGTCACTCATGCAGATGAATGCCCTTCCAGACCGGTAAACATATAGTTTTCACTGGACTTGAACAGTGTAAGTCTACAGATCATGCTTCATTTCAGCGGTGGAGGTTGGTTGAGGCACCAATCTGACACTGTAAAAGCTTCTATGGATGGGTGAATATACACCTCTTTTTTTAGCAACATTCATTGCATAGGACTTCTGTACTGAGCTGAATTTTATGATCAAATTCTGTGCTTCTATTTTATTCAACATTTGCACCACTTATCAAATGACTTAAATGAAAGCAAAATATTGAGAGTACTGGGCATCTGAAATAAGAACAGGAAGTGTTGGAGAAACTCATCAGTTCTAACAGCATGTGTAGAGAGAGGAGTTAAAGTGCTGAATCCTATATCTCAAGAAGATGACAGCTTAGTTGAATTGATCATACCAAGGATCTTGCAATTACTGAGTCTAGTCAGGTTGGACTATAGTTTTTTTTGGAAGAAATGAGGAAAGGGAGGGAGATATTAATTTGTAATTCCCTCTCTGACCACCTTAATTAGTTTCACAGGTCTAAGGAGCAAGGTTCTGTTGTTCACCTTGATCTCCATTAATGCATTGGAGTCTGTCTTCTTTTCCCTGGTTTTCCCTCATTGCCTGTTCATTACCATTTCTGACTGGTACATGTTCAGCAGATATTTCATCCACATATTTGTTGTGTGGAGGCCAGTGCTTTACCTGAAGAGGAGGCTTGTTTTCTACAATTAACAGAAGTACTTATGTTGGCATCAAAACCAATGGGAAGAGAGAAATTTACTTTTGAGCAGACAAGTCTAGATGATGAGGTAGGGCTGAAGGGTCTTGTTTTACTCTCCATGGAATTTTTTCTCAAAACAATTCCAAGGAATCAGCAGACAGATTGAAAATTTACGATAACAGTGTTCTTGGTGTGCGACGCTTTACCTCGGCATGAAACCTACACAGATTAAAAAGGCACTAGCTTATTTAATTGCTCATTATCATCACACTGAAAAGTTAACTTTGTAAATGAAATACTAAACAACCTTAAATTGTTAATTTGATCTGTAAAGCCCAGAGAAAGAGTTAAGGCGAGAATCCACAATCTCTCTGTGAGTTATCAGCATTAATGCAAGTCTCACTCTGCCTTTTCATATCTCTCTGATCCCAACCAACAGAGAAAAAATTTCAATAAAATACTTTTACCATTTTAACAGTAAAGAACTCTTGGGATTGGCAAAGTGCTCAGTCTATTCCAAGGAGAGGAGAAATCAGCAGCTCAAATATAATTAACCTTACATTGTCAATGCAAACTGCCGTTCACAGGAGCTCGACAGTCTATTAGCCATGTTTCTAACAACCACCACACCAGACAGCAGTGGTCAAAATTGGCTGCTGCCCTATTTTTGGGGAATTATGATTAATGACACTAATAATCTCGATGATTACTGATATGTGTGTCTCCAGTAGTTTATCATATTGCAGCAACTGCCAACATCCACAATAAACATGCTATCATTTACATCACATACATAGTGAATGCTTCTGCTAAGGTCATCCAAGACTGTATGCAAAGCACTTAGCAATAATCCTCATTAAATCCTTTGTTGCAACCAACAATAGAGGTGGAGAATTTTAAAAAGAAATTCTCTAGCTTTAACCCTTTGATGGATGTGGTGTTCATTTTAACCCTGCACAAAAAAAACCTTTTATTAAATAAGTGTCAGTGCCTCAGTGAGTAGCTTTCAGACAGGCATAATTAATGATAAAGACCTGGCTCTGAAGATGCTGCTGTAAACGCCATGATACAAACTGGAAAAATACAGCAGTGTAAATGCTGAATATGTTGCTCATTGCTTTTTCCACATCTGTGTAACCTTCCAGCCTTTCAATCATCTGAGATCTAGGCACATCTCCAATTCTGGTCGGCCAATCATCCCTGACTTCAATCACTCCAGGTTTGCAGTCTTGTCTTTGGTTGCTTGGTCTGGAATTCCCTCCTTGAACATCTCTGTCTCTCTCCTCATTTAATACACTTCTTAAACCCTACTGTTTGCTCAAGGTTTTGGTCACCTGCCCTAAAATCTCCTTACATGGGTCAGAGCTAAAAAGTTTGTTTGAGAACGTTCCTGTGAAACGCATTGGGATATTTTACGTAGTTAATGCTCTATAGAAATAAAAGTCATAATCACTTGTAACACTAATTTACACTTTTAACTTTAATGGTTACTGCCTGTATAATAATAACTGCATCAGTCACAAGACAGCAGTTATCTGATCATTTAGCTTATTTTCATCGGAAAGTCACCTGGGTGAAAAATGTTGCTTCTAGCAGTGACACTGTACAGTCACATGTACCATGATCAGAAGAATTGGAAAATCTGGTGACAACATACACTGATCTAAGGTTAGTTCATTAAAAAGCAAACTGTGCAGAAGATTGGCAGGAAAGTTGTGAGGATGGCAAGAAATCAGAGATGGCAGTAGCAAAGTAGCAGCGTTCGTGCCCGGGTACTGAGCCCAGGGCTCGTCCACATCCACCTGCCTTTTTCCTTTTCCTCCTCATTTTCTTTCTTCCCACCCCCTCCCTTTCTCTGCAGCATCAGTCCCTATTCTGGAGTGTCAGCAGTAGTGGGAGCCAGGGCTTTCATGAAATGATTGGCCTAGGAGGCAACAGCAACTGAGGCCCCGGCTGCTTTGTAATGGTGTGCCCAGTGTCGGACGTGTGCCCAGTTCAGGACTCAGCAGCTTCAGTGGTGGCTACATTGCAGAGATTGGTCCAGCGCAGACCCATGGCGACAGTGATGTTAGTGGATACAAGATGGCACCAAAGAATGGCAACATGGTTCCAGCAATGGTGGTGCGATGCCAGGCCACGGCTGGGCCCGGGTACCTAATGGCAAAGGCATTCCAGCTGAAGCAGTGTGCGGGGACTTGGGGCACCTGAGAGCATACAGACTGAGGGATGGACTTTGTGGCTTTGATTTTCTTTGGCAGAGGCGGGGACTGATCTGTGCATTCCCTTTACTTGCATCTGTTTCTTTTACTTCTGCTTCTGTTTTTAATCCTGTCTTTTGTGTACAAAGATGGTGCTGCAGAACGGTGACTTTGTACACTTTTCACTATGCTCATGTACTAAAGTACACGTGACAATAACACCGAAATCTAAATCTGTGTAAATTGAGAGGCGCACACAATGAGGAGGGGGGGGGGGGTGGATTCATCCATGATTCAGATCCAATGAACCAGTTATCAGTGGGTTAAATTCTGGCAATCAAATCAGGCTGTGGAGTGTGGAAAGTGTTGGAATCTCTTGGAATTTATAGATAAGCTCTTCTCAGCCAGTAGCAGTACATTTAATATCTTATCAAGCACTGTTAGGATTAACGCGCACGTTGGCTATGGGGACCAATGAACATTTCTATGAAATTTGAACATGTCAAACAGACTGTATTCAAATAATTATTACTGTTCAATTATAGTAAATTATCGTTCATTGTGCCTAAGTTACAAGCAGGGGAAACAAATCTCAATGAGCTGCTGTTATCTATTTGTTACATTTTGGCCAATAATTGTACTATGTTCAGTGTTTCATTGTTTCCTTTGGCAACAAATAATAATAAACCCTGCAGGGAAGTCAGGAGAAACTTTTTTACTCACGGAGTGGTGAGAATGTAGAATGTAATATCACAAGGAGTGGTTGAAGTCAATATTGAAGAGGGAAGGTAGGTAACTACGTGTGGGAGAAAGGAATAGAAGAATACGTGCAGGAGAGGATGAGATGGAATAGGGTGAAAGAGATGTCTGCGAGGTTTAAAGGCCAACATGGACCAGTTTGGCCAAATGGCCTGTTTTTGTGCTGAACATCCAACATAATTCTTTGGAAAATGAGGTTGCTTCTTTTGACAAAGATCGCCTGCCTGAGAAAAACTACAAAGCAGTTATTCACTACCACAGGCAACTGTCTGTATATTATCAGTGACTCTTGGAAGTTAGTATCAGAATATTGAGTTAATGCGGGGAAGCTTGAATTAAAAAAGCATAAAGCACATGAAAACAGCTCATTCTTAATGCAACTTCCACAATGTATGCTGCTCCATATGATCAGTTTAGGACAGTGTCAAGTGGGTGGCACTCATCCCTGCTTCGGTAGACTCAAGACTCACTCCAAAGAATAGTGGTCAATTTTCAATGTCTGCTTTGTAGCTAAACAGTCTGTGAGCTGGCCAAGATGGGACCTTGAACTGAAACACTAATTTAGTCCAAAGTTAGTGTGAGAAACCATTATGGTCATGCATTAAAGCTCACACTCTTTACAGCTGCTCAGAGGATTATCAAGGGTCTGGTAAAGAATAAAACTGCCTCTTATTGCTCATTAATGAGCCCGGATATCATTGTGGCAGAAAGCACTTGGTCTGATGCCATCTCTTAAGAATGACCACTGGGTGACTGGGTGTAAATTGATTGCTGAGGACTGAGTGTGGTTTCAAGCACACTCACCTTTTACTGCTCACTTCCGGCTGGAGGTTTGAAGTGGAATTTTGAAATTCATCAGCAGAGTTTCCAGGGGATTTTGTCGGGACTTTCCAAATGCACTTTCAAAACGTCTTTGCTGGAATTTCTCGGAGGGTTTTACTAAAGTGAGTGACTACTCTACCTTAAAGAAGTGACCAAGAGAAAGGAAGTGCATGGTGATTGGCACATTGCTCAGAATCCCCTTGGTCTAGATAAGGAATGGGGAGAGGACATGAGGCTAGGTAGATCAATGTCACATAGCTACTTGTGGGATCTTGTTGTGCATAAATTGACTGCTCTATTTCCTACATCACATGAGTGAATGCATTTAAAAGTGCCTCAATGGCTGCAAAATACTGTGAGACATTCATCCTGAGGTCATGAAAGGCATTACAGAAAATACAATTCTTTCTTTGTTAGAGTCTAATTTGCAGGTGTGTTTAAGTTGTGGATTTTGCATTTGAGATGACTTCGGAAGGAAAGTAATTCAGCAAAAGTATTTGTTAACATTTTGTGTTTTGCACAAAGCCAACAAGACAGGTCCCTTTTGTTAAAACATTATTGATGCGAGTAAAACAGATTTTTGTTGTCACAATGAGAAATTTGTCCTTTTAATGAGAATGATTGAAACTACCATCAAAAATCTCACTGCAAACAAATCAGTGTCAAGAAAAATGGAATACATTGGGACATACAGAGTGAGAGAATTACGTTGTTTCTGATTTGGGCACAATCAACTAATACTCCTCAAATTACATTCACTTCGAGAAACTGTTTCTAGCTCTCTGCAGAGTTTTCATTCCAAATCATTGGCATATATACAACTAAAAATATGTCACTAATCAGCATGATCAAGCAGCATTTTAAATTAGTTATCTTTTTCAAAAACATATTTTACCTCCAAACCATTCCTTTGTATAATTAAGAGTGACAATTTGGTGAAGTTTAATTACCAAGCTGAAATGAAGATTTTCAAACACACAAAAAAAAATTTTTAAACACAGTGACATAACATTTGTGTGAGTAACCCAAATTTAACAATTTTAGAATGGCTCCTTACAAAAAAATGAAAATATATTTCTTTAGTTAGATTGAGAGACAGTTGTCAGTTCCTTGGAAAATTAAAAAAAAAACTTCCAAATGCACCCAATAGTATCTTTGCATCCAAAGGTTCTGACTTAATTTTGAGGGCTCTGAAACCAACACAAATAGAACAATTGATTAAAAACTCACCATGGGTTAATTTATTTTGGGGAGGTGCTCAGCTGCAAGAGCAGGCAACTTCTACAGCAAATTGTTAAAATTAGGACAAATATTCGCAGAATCTCAAGTTGTACTGCATGTAAGTTTGCACTTAAATGCCTGTGAAATTTTACACTGGTTAAATGATTTCTGGAGAATCACACTGAAAACAGCACAGCCAAGAGGAAACTCAAAGCTTTATGCTAAGTGTCAACTCAAAAATAAGGTACACTGGATTCAAAATGCTGACTCGGCTTTCCTCCCACGGATGCTGCCAGACTTGCTGAGTTTCTCCAGCTATTTCTGTTCTGATTCCAAAATATGAAATGCTGGCACATATAACCATAGATACTTTGGGATTCAAACATGGGTCTGAATTCTTTCATGCTGACAACAAGCACCTTTTTCTAAACATGGGCTTTGAAGGCTATATTGTCTGGGACAAAATAATTTTCATAATGGCTCCCCGATTTGAGTTCACCAACCAACTGACTCAGATGCATGACACCAATGGTCAACAAAGAAGAGGCCAATTCAGTTAACTGTGCAAAGCAGGGCTCAGTCATCTCATAACATGCTTAAATTAGCCCAAGGACATGAGACAAGTTTTGACTGCAGATTTGGTATGACAAGGTAAATGTAACAGCATTTCAAGGTTTAGTTGTAATTAGGTTAAGGTTTGGCCGTGTCTTTAACCATTCCTGTTACATTGTAGTAAAATTTATCATTTTCAATTACGTATGAACTCAATTTCCATTAAAAGCATTCAAACTTAAGAAAATAAATGCTAAATTACATCTAGTTCACATGTAGAATTCATCTTCGATATTGCGCATTGATTGAAGAATTAGAGAGGAAAGAACCCATTTTTTAAAAGTGTGGAATTTTCCCAGGTCCTCAATGATGTGTGCTATGATAAGAAATTAATGAGAATTGGAAGAGATGTCAAGCAAGGCCTTCCTCAATGATGAGACCAACACATCCCAATTTCCAGCCAAGTCCCAGATGTTGAGGTAAGATTCTTGTTAGTGAGCTGTGAGTGTTTTTTTCAATGGGATTATTGCTCATTATTACTGCTATTATCATCTAATCTCACTTCAGTAATTTCCAGTTTTCCATTCTCCTTCTCATCAGTCCGAAATTAAACGCCAATATTCCCTGACATAGTAGTCACAATGGGTACTTGGTGACTCCAGCTCACCACTTGCTCCTTTGGATTCCATCTTGGATGCCCAGCACAAGCATCTTAGGGCCCGCTTCACAGCGGTGACCACATGCACATCACCTCCACGGATATCGGTATCTGACACATGTTAGCCTCACTGCATCATTGTGGTAGATTTCTGATCAACTTACAGTGCCCTTCTACACTTTAATGTGCACTGGCACTTCTCATTGCAATGCTGCTGTAAGGACACTGTACACATCTGGACATGCACCCAGTTCATGGGTTGGACCAGGCTGCATCTCAGGGCTGCTTGCTTGGTCTCTTAGAGCATCCTTACCTTGCCCTGACAAAGTCCAAGGGGAGGAGTTATTCTCAGGTTAAGGAAGACTATGTCAATTAGGAGGGGGTCTCTCATTCAGTGTATCAAAGGTAGCAAGGGCTTAAGCACTATCAGCCAGCTAATTGGCCATGGGCTCTGTCTCACTTCAATCAGAGAGTCAGCCACAGTTACGGCAGTCAACCAATTCATTGGGGTTGGGGTTGGATTTGGGATTTGATGGGCACAGCCAGCTCTGAAGTTTGTGTGCAATGAACACAAGAGTAGGGATCAGAGAACACTATTGTATTAGGGAAGTGAGAGGAATTTAATGCTGTGAATTGGAGGCAGCAACTTGGGATGTTGAGAGGCAAGGACATGAAGGTGGGAAGTTCATTATGGTGGGAGGTAGTGGGGGGATGGGGAGGGTAAGAAAGAGAGGGAAATTGTATAGGGGTATAAATGTGTGTGACCAGTGTCTTCCTGCCCATCATTATGCACATTTCCCACAGAGGCTGTGGTCCATCATCCTCAATGCTATTTCCAAGTGAGTGAGCTGCAGTGTTAGTACTGACTGAGGATATCTCAGGACTAGCGTCCCTTGAATTCACTTCCTGGCTTTGTGGACCTCCAAGGCCTGCACGTGACAGTAACTTCCAAAACTGGAAAACAATGCTGCAATTGGTATAGCATTGCCAATCACTGTGTTTTGAACATTGGGGTGGGTGCGAGTGTGCGTGACCATACAGCTTTGAGGAAACATTGCCCAGGACACAGTTTCTGAATTATGCCAGGTGCTAGAGCCAGACATGTGACCTGAAGAGGTAGGCTGGCCCATCCTATCGTGATGGTTGTCAAGTTGACAATTACACTGACCTTCCATGTGACTGGTTCCTTCCAGTGTGGGTATCTCTCAGTCATCCATCAATGCCATTTATGACAGATCACACCACTTCATCTTACTTCTTCATGGGGATATTACTGCTGCAACCAGGCAATAGGATTCAGAAATATAGCTGGCTTTCCCAGGTGCAGGTTGTGAAACACTGCATACACAGCATGCAGAGACTATCTTATCACAAGGAAGCTGAATTCATCAATGTAATGGATTCCATTCCATTAATGTGCAAGTGTTTGGTGATCATTGGTACAATTTCCTAGGAGTTTGTGCATGGTACCCTGGGAGCTCCATGATGTCCATTTCCTGGATAACTCATGCCCACTATCTTTGATAGGCCAGATTGCATACAAGGATTAAGATAAGGGCTTCCCTCTGTTACAATTCCTGATGTCTTCGTTACACAACTCCCTGGCTAAGGGCTAAGTGCTGAAACAATGCGGCACATCCTTCTACCAGGGTAATGGTTGAACAGTTGATAGGTCTCCCAAAGATGAGGTTCTACCACTTGGATCAGTCTGGAGATCCTTGTAGTACACTCTGGACAGAGTATAATGCATAATCCTCACATGCTGCAATGATGGGTACTGATGAGTGCTGAAAATGTGTTGCTGGAAAAGCACAGCAGGTCAGGCAGCATCCAAGCAGCAGGAGAATCGACATTTCGGGCATGAGCCCTTCTTCAGGAATGTGATGAGTGACCGAGCAGGAAGTGTATAAAATTATGAAGGGTCTAGATTGAGCGGATATAAAGGATGTATTTCGATTAGCAAAGGTATCAATAATCCTGGTCATAGATTTATAACGATCAGTAGAAGGA
Organism: Chiloscyllium punctatum; assembly: GCF_047496795.1. Taxonomy (NCBI): domain Eukaryota; kingdom Metazoa; phylum Chordata; class Chondrichthyes; order Orectolobiformes; family Hemiscylliidae; genus Chiloscyllium; species Chiloscyllium punctatum. The sequence goes on from NC_092740.1 coordinate 131,523,067, forward strand.
TTACAGGAGAGATAAGGACTAATTTTTTTCACCCACCAGGTGGTGGGAAATCTAGAACTCACAAACCATCACCACAAATACATGGATATGCATGTGAAGCGATGTCATGTACTGAACTGGGAGTGGGAATAAACTAGATACCTAGTTATTGGCTAGCACAGTTACTAAAGGCTGAATGGCCTCATTCCAAACATATCTCAGGTCCCCCTTCACACTCTTAAAATGTTCAATCCCTGATCACTCCAGCTGAAATGAGAAAATTGAGAGGAACTTTGCCTGGATTAGCATGAGTGGCAACTTGAAAGACTGCTGTATCCTATTTCCTTGCTGCATAACATGGAATTACTAACATAAAACAAAGCACGCCAGATGCTGAAAATCTGAAACCAAAACAGAATTTGCTGGAGAAATTCAGCAGGTCTGGCAGTATCTGTGGAGAGAAGGCAGAGTTAACATTGACAGTCCAATTACCCTCTTTCAGAACAGGTTTCTGAAGAATCATCACTGAAACCGAAAATTTAATTCTGCTTTTTTTCCACAGATACTGCCAGACCTGCTGTGCTTCTCCAGCAAATTCTGTTTTTGCATGGAATTATTAATGGCTTCTGATGATATTATTATAATAAAATTCATTTGGTTCATGTTAGCTGTGCTCTCTCTTTTAAGGAGTGATTCCATTGAACCCATTCCACCGTTTTCCCCATAGCCCTGCAAAATTGTTCCTTCCATTGCATTTATCCAATTTCCATTTTAATGTTATTATTGAATCAGTTTCCAAACCCTTTCCAGTACTGAAACCTAATTTGTACTTTATTCCTTTTTCTCCCTGGACCACGTACCATTCCAGTGTGGAAAGCACACCCAATAATACTCACATCTTTGATAATATTGCTTGGGAAATTTTTACCAGACAGTAGACTATTGCTGGGCATCTCCTTAATTTTCTTTGCAAAATTACATACTTTTTCTTCCCCCTGGAAGTACAGAAAAAAAGAGGAACTCACGGGGAATGAGAAATATTGAAGGAGAAACATTTGCAGGGCTGTGAGGATAAAGAGAGGATGTTGGGGAGGTTAAACCAGTTGATTAATTAGCTAACTCTTTCAAAGAGCTAGTATAGGAACAATGGAATAAATGACTTGCTTCCACACAGTACGATATGATGATTGAATAAATCCTACCATTGGATGTTATTTTGCAATTGTCACAGTCTTGCATCACTGCTGCAGTTATATTCTTGCATGGTCATAAATTAAAGTACTTGTTAATTTATTATTTGAGTGACTGCGTGATCCACACAAACTAAAATGAAAGATGTTACAGTGCTAATGTCAAGCCCAAGTAATAAAGGAGACTGTTAAATGCAATCATCTCAGAAAAATTCAACAAAGTGCTCACTGGTAATCATTGAAATTGGACTGACAGCGCAAATTATCTTTTAAGACCGTAACACACAATTACTGGTGAGGTCTCTGACCCAGACAAGCTCCACTTCTAGCCATGGAGAGAAAAGAGACCATAGAATTAGATAGTTCTCTTTTGTATCTCTACGACCTCATAGGTATTTTAATTCTGTATCAGCAACCTCATTGCTCACCCCACCCCACCCCCACTAAAGGCACTACCTGCTACCCTTACTCATGAATTCTTAATATCCCAGCAATATAGCCCTCATTCATAATAAATTATGACCACACACCTCTATCCCAGCATATGCTGGCTCTTTTCTGGATGGTTCTTTTATGAGCCCTGAGTCACTATGAGACCTCGCCTTCATTTCTATAGGGACAACACAATACGCGGCCAACATCAGAACCCACAGTTACTGGATGTTAATTTTTAATCGTGTTTATTTTGGTCTGATAAAGAGGCCACCTGAGTCCCAGAACTTGAACAAAGGCCACTTTTCATGAAGAGTAGCACAGCTTGTGATGTGTAAGGTTTCTATAGTGATTGTAACAAGGTCACCTCATTGAATAAAAGTTCTCTGAATGGAGCTGTTAATCTGGTCCAGTCAGGGAGCCTTGGCTAACGGATATAAATGGAGTGTCAGAGGTTCTGTTCACTCTGAGAGCTGGCTCTGAGGAAGCTTGATAGTGTCAAGGACTCTCCACGTGTAAACAAAGGGTGACTTGGTGATGCAATACCAGACTCTCTGGAGTTATTTCAGTTTTCATCACTTCTCATCAAGGCAATGTTTCAGACTTCAAGTTTGCACGTTGCTTCCAACCCCTGCAGTGACTGCAGATGCTGCGGGAGCAGCTAGTCACAGTTTCTCGGGGAAGTAATAACAGATGACGTGCACAAAAATGTGGGAACAAAATCCCTGTAGCAGATTTATTCACAACTCTCCAGGTGCTGCAGTGCTGCAACCTGTACATGAGTCTCAATTCCTACCAGTTTCTTAAGCTGTATAAAGGCTAGAATTGTTTAATCACTGAGGCAGAGACAATACTGGCTGCTCCTTACTATCCTAGACTGTTTCTCTTTGATTTAAATGATCAGTGCTTCCAACAAACATATATTTAGTTCTCAATACAAGGAGAGAAAAACATTAAATAAATTCATAAAGAAAATTCAATAACTTTTGAATTGTTTAAACATTTTATATGTACTGAATACAGCGGTGAAAATTCTTAACAAATCATCTGATGTTAAACTATTATCATTGAATCGCCATGGTTAGATAATTACTTCAATAAGAAATGGGATATTTAAATAAAAATTGTTTCAATGAGGATTGTAAGCAAAAATAGCAACAGACTCATTCAATCATTGAACTTAAAAACTGTAGCAGTGCAGAATTTTGAAATATACTTTGGTACTCTTGCTTGGTATTTAACTCTGTAAAGTCACAAATAATTTTTGGAAGCTCAGCATGACTACAAATCAATGGGTGAGATCATGTACTGTCTTTGTGTCAAGTTGAACTCAAAAGTGAAGGGATAATTGAACCAAAGCTTAGGATGATAATATCAAGGAGCAGAAAGGGAAAGGAGGCCAAAGAGAAAAAAGATGAGGGGAAATGAAGGAAGTGACAAAAGACAAAGAACCGAGGAAGGAAAGGGTACCAAGGCAAAATAGATGAGGTTGTGGTGGTGAAGGAGGAGTATAAGTTGCTGCAGACAAAGTATCTCTGGGAGAACAACTGCTTTTCATGACTGGATGATCAGATAAAAAAAAGGAACATAAAAAAGTGCAGAAAATCTTTAATTTTTCAACAAGTGAGAAGTATATAGGTTTTTCTAACACTGAAGAAGTTCCAACATTTCACAAATTGCAGATGTTCCAATTTTAGTACTTCTAACAGGCCCAAGGCTGATTAGTTCAGTTGGGTATATCACCAGCACAGGCTCCAAATCACTTCATATTCATTCCTGTTGCAACATCTTTCTTATCCCAGTCTGCTGCACTAACTATTTACTTCTTCTTCTCTCCTACTTTACTGCAATGTTCAGAATAACACAAAACACCTCCAGAACTGGTTGAATTCCCATTCCAGCAGAGGTAGACTTGGAACCTGCCTCCTATTTTGCCTCATGTTTCATATGGAGTAGTGCACCTCAAGCTTGTTAATCAATTGTTGACAGTCCCAGCGAGTGTGACTAATTACCTATGTAATATGTCCCAGATGCCATTTTTAAAAATTGGCTCTCGTTTTATTATTTTAGAAAAGAAGGAACAAAAAAATGCACACCTACATTAGAAAGATGTCTATTTCCGTGCAGACACTGATTTCTGCAGATTTGATCTATAGACAAGGTGTAATGATGTACAGTGGAATGGAGTTCCTCATGGTGTTACTCACATTAGAAGAGTTAACATTAACTATCCCAAGCACAGCACTGCCTACAAACTTAACTGTACTCCAGATCAATGAGGATACTTTGATAATGGAACCAAGTTGCTACAGAAACATTAAATGCATTTTGCAATAGAATGCTGTAACAGACCTAGTATTTCTACTCTGTACAGAATTTTACGAATACTTTTCATAATTTTAAGACATCAGTTAAGTCAGTATACTTGATAGGAGCCAATGAGGGTTTAATATATTTGAATTTGATGTATGGGATGTATTTGGCATTTGATACATTAGAAATATTTGCAACTGGAGTGACAGCAAGCGTTAAGTTTATACGATTTGTTGGGAATAGAGAATTAGCCCAAACAAGGGGTGCTGGCTGTCATTTGGAGTAATGGGCTATGGTTTGGAGTGCAGTGAAATTGGAGAGATGGGCAAGTAGTTAATTAATGCAGATGACTAGAGATCATGGGCCAGATTTTCCAAGACATGGTAATCTCACACAGATAGACACTCGATCGTTTATTTTTTAAACCAAAGAAGAGATCACCACATTTCTGACAGGAGATTCTGATCAGGGCTGCTTCAGAAATTCAGGGAAATACTTCCTGTGACAGTTCTCTCACGGTTGATAAAGTGTGGAGCTGGAAAAAGCACAGCAGGTCAAGCAGCATCAGAAGAGCTGAGGAGCCAATGTTTCAGATCAGAACGTTGCATCAGGACTGGGGAGGTGGAAGGGGACTGAGAAAGAAATAGAGGGAGGGGGTATGGCTAGGAGAAAGGTAGGAGGGATGGTGATAGGTGGATGCAGGTAGGAGATGATGCTGATTGGTCAGTGGGAAGGGTGGAGTGGATAAGTGGGAAGGAAGATGGATAGGTTAGGTCAGGTCAAAGGCAGGGGGGAGAGGGAGGGCTGGGCCTGAGATGAAATTGGGGAGTGGGGAGATTTGAAATCTGGTGAATCTTATATTAAAGCCATATGGTTGTAAGCTCCCGAGGCAGAAGATGAGGTGCCCGTCCTCCAGTTTGAGTGTGGGCTAAGTTTGACGGAGGCGGCGGCCCAGGATGGACATGTCATTGGGGGAAGTCAACGGGAGGCGGAGTTGAAATGGCTAGAAACCAAATGGCTAGATGATTGGAGCTTATGGATCAGAGATGTTACCTAAACGGTCCCCATGTTTGCACTTGGTTTCTGCAATAAAGAGAAGACCACATCAGGAGCAATGGATGCAATAAATAAGGTTTGAGGAAATGCAGGAGAATCTCTGCCAGACTTGGAATGATTCTTTGGGGCCTTGGACGGAGGTAAGATGTTAGGTGTGAAGGCAGGTTTTGCACCTCCTGCGCTGGATCTTCCTCTTCTGCAGACCCAACTAGTCTCCCACCACCAACACTCTCATCCACTTGGTGGAACTGGTCCTCACCCTTAACCACTTTTCCATTCAATCCTCCCACTTCCTGCAAACCATAGGGCTGGCTATGTGCACCCGTTTGGGTCTGAGCTATGCCTACCTTTTCGCAGGATACGTGGAACAGTCCCTCTTCCTCCGCTTCATTGATGACTGTGTCGGCGCTGCCTCGTGCGCCCACAAGGAGCTGGAACAGTACATCTACTTCACCCACACCTTTCTCCCTGACCTTCAAATTCACCTGGACCATTTCCGACACCTCCCTCCCCTTCCTGGACCTCTCTGTCTCCATCTCCGGCTCAGCACTGACATCTATTTCAAACCTCCCACAGCTACCTTGACTACATCTCCTCTCACCCTCCCTCCTGCAAGAATGCAGTGCCATGCTCCCAAATCCTCTGCCTCCTCTGCATTTGCTCCCAGGATAAGCGATTCTACTCCAGGATAGCCCAGACATCTTCCTACTTCAAGGATCATAATTTTCCCTCCCCCACGACCAACAATGCCCTCAACTGCATCTTCTCCATTTCCCACACCTCTGCCCTCAAATCACTGCCTGCAGCCTGACCCCTACAGTCCATCTTCCCTTCCCACCTTCTACCTCCATCCACCTATCACCATCCCAACTAACTTTCCCTAGCCCAACCCCCACCCCCTCTATTTATTTCTCAAACCCTTTCTTCCTTCCCAGTCCTGATGAAAGGCCCTGACCTGAAATATTAACTCCCATGCTCCTCTGAGGCTGCTTGTCCTGCTATGCTTTTTCCAGCTCCCCACTTTATCGACTCTGACTTGCCAGCATCGACAGTCCTCACTATCTCCGAGTCCTCTCATGGTGCATGACTATTGGTGGAAAGCAATTCATGCCCCCTTTTCACAGCAGTCAGCTGCCATATTCTGAAATGTAAAATCCCAAAATCGTAGATAGCCACTCTGATAGCTGCAGAAAAATGGTTAGTTCATAAGATAACAATGAGGTAACAATGAAGGTGGGTAGGATGCCAGGATGCAGTGTTTAGAGGTGAACAGCGTGGGTCTCATGTGGGTGGAGGAGGGTGGGTGAAAGGGTGGGGGTGGTGGTCTGGTCTGGTCTAATGGAGAAGGAGGGGTTGGGTGAAGGGTAGAAGGCTCCAGAGCATGCAAAGGGGGTGGCTCAGGTCCAAATTGGGGCAAGGGGCTGTCAGGTCCAGAGTAGGGCAGGAACATCGAAACCTCGGTGAGAGAAAGGCGTTGGCTCAGGATTTGGGGAGTGTAAGATGTCAAATGAGAGGTGGGGTTGAGGAGGGGGGAAGGGGGATTGTCGTTGGAGGTGTGTGAAGTCAATTTGACATCAGCTGAATAATAGTTCAGGAGTTAGGCTATGTATTTGATAGTTGTTCAAGAAAATTGAATCTATTTCAGTTAATTTCATCAGACCCCCTGAATTCTCAGATTTAAACAGACTTTGGGGGTTTCTAAGCATTGTGAATTGGCCAATGGAATCTTCAATTTCCCAGGCAATTCTTCCATTGTTTGCTACAATAAAAAATCTTCGGGGTCCCAATGCACAACTCCTATCTACACTGAAATGATGACTGTCTAGCCATTAGAAAATCTGGCCAATGTGCTAGGGTACAGGAATTAACAGAAAGCAGTTTTGTTCATCATATTCCGTGCCAGAATGAAGAATGCATTTGTGCACTTTGAGACGCATCTTAGAAAGGAAAATGCTTCTCTTTATGTTAGTCTGCTCAGAATCAGAGAGATAGGACACATTTGATCTCAGACTGACATGTCTTATGCGTATCCTTTCTGTTTACAGGGGATGCTTCAGCTTGTCATTAAGTTGGCTGATAGAAGTGGGTCGACCACTGTCTTAAATATCTGCAGGTGTATTGTGCAGAAACTTGTCTGTAGCACATCAAAGTATTTAGAAGTGCCACAGACATTTAATCAGCTATTCGCAGTGAAATGATGCCAGGAAAAGTCAATGAGCAAAGCCGGATATGTAACTGCTTTGAGATACATCAGTGTGCAATCTGTGCCAAAAGATATTGCAAATTAAATTCTGCATCTACCTACGTAGGTGCATCTAATATACATGGGAGGTAACATGATATGCTTAGTGAAGGATTTCTTTCTAAAATCTCCACTCATTCATACATCACAATACTCAACATTACCAAGTGGGCAGAGACTAGAAAAAACAATAACCATCAGGAAATTCTGTGACATATTCAAGTCCTTTACTCCAATATCATAAAAAAGTGCTTTGCACTGTCTTCCAACAAACATGCAAAGATCCAATATTTCAAAACCAACCTGATTGCTAGAACCCCCACATCCCTGCTTCAAAAAGCCCCACAAAAGAAGAGAGATATTTTCTGTCATCAACATGTATCTGTTCCTAAGCAACAAGGCAAGAAACAGGCTGCAGATTTTTTTTGTTGACAAAATGAATTTCATCCAAAGCCCCAGCAAATTTTGTCTCAAATTGTGCACAACCATCAAGACACTGATCTCTGCTAATGAAGAACAAAATTGCACGAAAGTAGTGTCTTACACATCCCAAAGCAGTTCACTGACAATGTGGAGTAACTAACTGTACCTACACTGTAATGTAGAAAACATGGCAATCAGTTTGAGCATAGCTAACTCTGTCAAACAACAAAGGTGGTAAATGACCAGGTACTCTATTTAGTGTGCTGATTAATGTTTAGATATTGTGTAGGACATCAGAAATAATGCATAAACTCATCTTCAATTTTAAAATATTGCCCACCTGAGAGGGCAGGTTAGGAGCTTAGGCAAAAATGAAGCACTCCCTCAAGTATGCACTGGAATGGTAGTCTAGATTTTTGTGTTCAATTTCTAGAATGAAGCTTGCACCTATGATCATCTGACATAGAAAGAAGAGTGTTACCCACTGAGCCACAGCTGTCAAACAATGTAGAATGGAGACATTTTACAGAAGAACATAAACATAATGGGTTTGTATATTGCGTGAAATGGTGTAAATGTCTTCAGAATTTTTCAGTTACTTAGTAAAGAGAATTGTAAGATTTTCATCCCCAATTCATCATCCTTCCTTCCTTGTTTCATTTTTCCAGCATTGCCTTTATGTGTTTTGCAAAACTCATTCTAAATGTAATTTGTAACAGTTTATATGTGTGCTGTGGAGTAAAATGATTTAGTTATGTCTGAAATTGTAAATTAAAGAAATGTAAACTATCAAGTGGTGTCAGCTATGTAAGTCACACTGTACCATGTGCAATGGTTTTTGGTTAGTTTTAGTAAAAGAGAGCTGGATTAATTGAAAAAGGGAACTGAAGGTTCGAAAAACATTCTATGGAGACACCAGTCCAGCTAACCTAATCAGTAGAGCTCAAGATTCTAACTACCACGATCCTAGATTTGAAAACCAAGTTTGAGTGCCATAAGTTTATTTTGAGCAGACAGGAAAGTAGACCTGTGAACACAATGAGACCAGCCATTATCTTATCAAATGGTGCAGAAAGGCTAAAGGGGGCTGGATGACCTATGCCTACTCCTAATCCTACCTTACGATCACTCGGTTGCTTTTCCAGAAGAGACAGGGATATGAAGCCAATGGTCCTTAACGTAGGAAAAAAAACAAGAAACAAACTCCAGCGTAGAATATTTGAATATTGGATGATATAACATTTGAACCCCAAAGGAATTAATATACTTTGCCAGATGCAACCTAGATATGAGTTGCAGGGACAGAGGGAGACATGCAGGGAACAGAGACCTGACAGAGGGGTTGCTGATGCAGAGCCAACACAGGCATGCCTGTAGAATCGGCAGAATTATTTGCTCCATAGCATGAACATCATAAAGGCGTGCCAAACAGGTTGTGTTGTGGGATGCATCTCTCTATTTTGATTGTTCTGCTGCTTTGCACTGGTTAGTACACAACCAAGGAGCTGTGCCTTTGAGTACAGCAAATAGACTCCACCAGTGTATAACAAGCAGCAGGAGGTACCTTTTACTTTTCATAAGTTTTTGAAGGATTTTTCTTTGTGTCAGTTACTCTTATAGAAACAAACATATGAAATTAGAAATCAGAATCACGATAGGCAATTCTTCCCTTTGAACCTATTCCGTCACTCGATAAGATGATGGTCGATCTGATTAACTCCACTTTCTTGTGTGCTGCCATAATTCTTGGCTGTTTTGTTCATCAAAGATGCATCTAAATAGATCGTGAATAAATTCAATGACCACATCTCAACTGCTTTCTTGGCAGAAAATGCCATAAACTAACAGTGCTGAGAGCCACAAATCTTCCCCTCACCTTCATTGTGAAAGGAAGACTTCGTTTATTTTTAAACTATGCCTCTGTGTCCTAGTTTCTCCCACTATCTAGCCTATCAAGATCCCTGAGAATATTCTATGTCTGAATAAGAATATCTCTCATCCTTCTATACTGCAAAGGATACATACCCAACTATTCAGCCTTTTGGACAATAAGCGTCTCACCTCAGGAATTAGTTGAGTGCATGTTCTCTTGAAAAATTTTAAATGCAATTACTTCATTGCTCAAATGATGCGATCAAAAGTGTACACAGTATTCCAACCTACATTTATGTTTAGCTTTGTGTCATTGGCAAATTCAGCTATCATACATTCATCCAAGCTATTGACATGGACTATAAATAGTTCAGACACAGCACTGATCCCGGAGGCACTCCATTAGCTACAGCTTGCCAGACTAGAAACGACCCCTTTATTCCCACACATAGCTTCCTATTAGCTAACCAATCCTCTTTTCCTGCTAATAAGGGGATTATTAATAATATATCCTTTGTATCATGAGCTTTTACTTTACGTAGCAAACTTGTTATGCAGCACCTCATCAAATATTCTTTGAAAACTCAAGTGCACCATATCTACAGGTTTCCTTTATCCACATAGCTTGGTACATCTTCAAAGAACTTTAATAAGTTAGCTGAATATAAAGAAACTGCAACAAGAGGCAGAAATTAAGTGTTTGTTTGGACTCAGTTTTCACTTGATTTTGATTTTCTTTTTATCAGTTCAGAGTGTCTCTGAAATAAACGCTCCTAGTAAGAAGGATAATTGCTTTGGGAAATTCCTCTTGCTCTTCAGTGACTAAAGTGAACAGGGAATTCCAGAAAATTGTACAGAGAGATTTGCCAGTGTGTCATGCAGGTTGAAACATCCAAGTTGACCAACAAACTCCACCAGGGAGTGGTAGAGGCATAGGAGAATTGAGGAACCAGGCTGTCACCCAGGGCTTTGTTTTAACCTTTTCAGAGCTGCCCAAGTGTTCTTGTTGGAAACTTTTCTCAAGAATTTGAGGTATTGGGGAGCCCCACCTTCTAAACCTATTGCTTCTTCAACCTAGAAGCCAAAAGCACTCAAGATTTGGAAGTTCCTCTCCAAACCACTCCTGACATGGAACTGTATTGTCATTTTATCACAGTCTCTGGGTTAAGATCCTGCAATACCTTGCTGAGCAGCATTGTGTGTGTACTGACCCCCCGCCAATGGACTCCAATGGTTCAAGATATTGGTTCACCACCATTTTCTCAAAGGCAATTGAAATTGGCAATAAACGTAAGCCTTGATAAGAACAAATTAAAATGAATTATTCTCAGTAACAGACATGCCTATGATGTGCATGTTAAATTCAATGTCAGTATATGCTTTTGCATCAGGAAACTTGCTTGAACTGAAATAAGCTAAATGTTTTGGTCTTGAAAGAGATGTGTCATACGTTAGCAATTCTACTTTGAGCTATGTTCCACGCAGACTTGGTGAGCTGAGTAGATGGTGTGGAAGAGGTAACTACTTTTAGGAGATTCATGTACCTTAGCATGCTGTTTCTTTATCTAGAGCCTTTATTATGCTGTGGTAGTCTTCATCTGCTGCCCTATCTGATAGTAATGGACACAGCAATGAGCCTACTTATAATGTGCAGTCAATGGTAATGCCCTGATGTCCTCTGGCAAAGAGCTGTGATCTGGCGCTGATATGTCAAATGGAGCAAGTCTCTTCACACCTACCTCTTGCATGTCCATCCTGGGGAAACAGGGGTTAGGTTTGGGTGTTGTATCCTTGATCTACTTGCCCTAACCCTCAGTGCTGCTCATCAAAGAGAGCTTCCTTTCACTCCTCACTTTTCATCCAACCTTGGGCAAATAATTACATCTGCAAATACCTTAATAAAAGTCAGACAGGCAATTATTTTTATGGAAGAACTTGCATTTACGTGGTGTCGTTTTACAATGAATTACCCACATTTGAAATTTACTAATTCTTTGTAAAGCAGCAGCCAATTGGTGCACCTTTCTCAAAGATTATTTATTTATCAATGGATTAATTCTTTCCCAAGAATTATTAATTATCTTCTTAAATGTCTGTTACTGCATCTCTCCAGTTCCACATGTTGAACTAGTTTCCCAGTTGCCTTTGTCAACTCTGCTCGCATACCCTTATAATTTTATTTATTTAGATTTAAAATATTAAATTTAGACATACATAAGTCCCCTTCAAACTGAAGTGAAACTCCATCATGCTAATAAACCCACTGCCCAAAGGCTCTTTGACTATGAGCTTATGATTAGTCTTGTTTCATTGCACATTACTAAGTCTATAATGCGCCTGTTGTCTCTTAATCATACTGCTTTTTAAGAAATTATCCTGAATAATCTGAGAACTAATTTACCTTTGCCAATCTGATGTCCCAATCTACACGTAGATTAAATTTGTTTAAGATCATTACATGTCACATTTATTACTTCTTGTAAACTTTGTCCTCCTGTATAACTACAGTTCGGGAGCTCTAAATTACTCCTGAAAGTGACCTTTTACATTTTCTATCTCTACCAAAAGGATTCTACATCTGTTCTAAGGGCTTTCTTAATTAACGGAGGTACATCACTACTTGCCCTTTCCTGCTTCTTCATTTGAAAATCAAATACAATTCAATATTCAGGTCCGAGCTTTGGTCACCTTGCAACCCTATTTTTGCAATGACTCTCAGGCTATGCATTTTTATGTCCATCCATGCTAACAATTCATCCATATGAATGCTGCAATCATTCATGTGCAACTGTTTAACTGCCTTTAACTGTTTCTTTTTCTAACCATATTCCTAATCCTAACCATAACCCTACCCCGTCGCAATCTCTGGCCTTATCTGCTGGTGCACTGTTAAATTTATACTCTCTTTCCTTTCTTGCCATATTCTGGTTATAATTACTAAAATCACTACTTAGATAATCTGTTTTGGTGACATTCTTTGAGAGATAAATATTGGATATGACACTTTCAGACAACTCTTTTACTCTTATTCCAAATAGTGTCACAGAGTTTGTAGGGCAAACAGAAATTTGGTGCATCATCTCTTCTTAAAGATGGGGTCTTCCAGCAGTGCAGCACTACCTCTGTAATGCATCTCCAACAATGCAACACTTCCTGAGTACTGCCCCAGCCCTTCTAAAATGCAGCACTCAATGCTGCACTCTTTCAATACCGATCTATTAACAGTGTAATACTCCCTCAGTACTGACCTTTGAATTAATCTCTCAATACTGACACTTGGTAGTTCAATGTTGTCCTTCTAATATTGCAGTACTCCCTCAGCACTGACCCCTCGACAATGCAGCACTCATTCAGTATTACACCTCTAGCTGTGCAGTATTTACTTAGTACCATATCTGACTATACAGCATTTCCTTATTACTATACCCCTGACTGGGTACCACCCCTTCAGTACTGACCTTCCAATAATGTAATACCCACTCTGTACTGACTCTATGACACACAGTGCAGTGCTATCTCAATAGAACCCTCCATTAGTGTGTATCCTTCAGTGGCTGCTTATCTTTGTGCACATGCATTCATGCATCTGTTTCTTTCTGAAGCTGCAGACCTCCAGGTTGTAGTTATGCTGGAATCACAGCCACTGTGGCTGTCCAGTTCTCCATCTTTTCTCTGGTTAAAGATTTTTCTCCTGGGTTTGATGCTAGTGTCTACCTGATAGCCGCTAATTGAACATTTTATCCTAGTATGCCTCAGACTAGAAAACGCACTGCTAGTACCATCATAGCTGTTCAGGGAGGCGGTCAGACTATCTCAGCCATTCCCGGTCTCCCAAAAAATTTAGAATCATGGAATGGTGACAACCAATGTTTGTTAAGGATTGGCCAGCCAAGCATTCATTTGTATTTAACATGCACCAATCAATCAGTCTCAACCCATTGAAGTTGGTCATAAAATACCTTTTCTCGAGATTGCTCCTTCTACACTTTCAATCTTATCATATGATGATCACTGTACCCCTTAATGTTCCTATATTGATACTCTTCATTTGCCAGAACCAGATACAGCAACACTGTATTCTTTGTTAGGCTAGGAACATTATGATCAAGAAAATTCTCCTGAACACATATCAGAAACTTTCTCCCTTCTCTGCCCCTTACACTATTGCAATCCCAGTTCATATTCAAATAATTCAAGCCTGTGATATAGAACATTGTAAATACACCGGTGGCCCATAGATCACACACAGTAATAGACAATAGGTGCAGGAGTAGGCCATTCTGCCCTTCGAGCCTGCACCACCATTCATTATGATCATGGCTGATCATCCTTAATCAGTATCCTGTTCCTGTCTTATCTCCATTACCCTTGATTCCACTATCCTTGAGAGCTCTATCCAACTCTTTCTTAAATGAATCCAGAGACTGGGCCTCCACTGCCCTCTGGGGCAGAGCATTCCACACAGTCACCACTCTCTGGGTGAAGAAGTTTCTCCTCATCTCTGTCCTAAATAGTCTACCCCGTATTTTTAAGCTATGTCCTCTGGTTCGGCACTCACCCATCAGCGGAAACATGTTTCCTGCCTCCAGAGTGTCCAATCCTTTAATAATGTGGTGATACATTTATTGTAACAACTCTAATCAAACAGATTCCATCCTCACCATTCTAGGATATTCACTTGCTTCAACTGCGTAATGCCTCCTTAAATAATACTGCTACCCCTTCTTCTTTCTTTCCTTCACTAACTTTCCCATTTGTCTAGTAACATGGAACAGTTCACATCATTTCCCTGTCATTTTTTTTGAGTCAGAACTCCAATATTGCCACAACAGCATATTCCCATGTGACTAATTCCACCTGTTGATCACCAACCTTATTACCTCCAATCGCACATTGGTATCAGATACAGTAACACTGCTTTATACCTAACCACATTCCCTCTAACTCTGAAATCACTAAAAACCTTAAAATAAAATAAATAACTGCAGACACTGGACATCTTAAACAAAAACAAATTGCTGAAGTAACTCAGTAAGTCTGGCAGCATATGTGGACAGGAAGCAAAATTAACATTTTGTGACTCTACTGGAGTTTCTCCAGCAATTTCTGTTTTAGTTCAACTTAAAATTTTATTATTTCCAATTTAGATACAATTGAAATTATTTGTGCAATTTTTTTTTTCCTTTTCAATGTTACTGCTTGACTCCCACCACTCTGTTGAGTGAGTTTAAAATCTCCCCAGTAGCATAAACAAATAACTTCACAAAGACCCAGGTTCTGGCTCTCTACAGGGAAAATCCACCTCATCTCTTCAGGTGTGATCTCCTGCAGAAAGAGTCACTGTGTCGGATATCTAAGATCCTTCTTCCTGTATGATCTCCAGCCATATAGTCATCCTGTCTATCCTACCATTTCTATATCCACCAGCATGAGACACTAGATGTAATTTGAAGATTACAAAGCTTTTAAACTCTTTTCTACGTCCCTAAACTCTGTATGTAAGACTGCACCTTTTCTTTCAGTCAAATCATTGCCTCTTCCTCTAACTATGCAGATACAGCCCACTTCCCAACACTCTGACCAAAAAAAAAGACCCACCACCACTAGCTGCATAGCTGAACCAATGCAGTGGCTCTGTTTGCACTGACCACAGTGTCACTCGTTTTCACTAGTGTCCTGAATGAAGACTGATTGGAGAGTGTGATGTGCCCCGGATTTTCCTGCATTACTTGTCTAGTCATCTTTGTCTATCAGGTGTTCGGTCATTTTCTCATTGTCTCCATTCTCTCAAACTATATAATGACCTCTTCCAGAAATGTGCTATGCATAAAAACCCTTAGCCTCACAGATGCACTGCAGTGATGCCAGCAGCTGCTCAAGCTGACAACACTTCCTGCATGTGGTTGTCCAGGTCTTGAAAAGCACCCTGGAGTTCCCATTTGGAACATAATGCATATTCAATGGGACTGAGGTGCCCTGCCATGCTTCTATTTATTAGACGATTTTCTAAACTAAATTATTTGATTTGCGAATTAGCTAGTATTTTCTTCATAGCGACTCCTGACCCAATACTTCCAATGAAATTATGTTGTGGAATGAGATACATGACGTGAAAATTCTCCAACTGCGAAATGTAACTCTCTCATCAGTCCAGTAATGCGAATGTGTTGCAATGATCAGAATCGGTGTTTAAATTAGAAAGATGGAGTTGAGGATGGGAAACAGAAGAAATGTGATCTCCAGTGAGGGCTGAAGAACTGCTCAGAGACTGGAGAGTTGTACAGAGTTTCATAATTGGTGGATTGCTGTCTAAGTTTCATCTCCATGAAGCTCAGATTTAGCAAAAGGCTGAAAGGCACTTTGTTAACTGAGGCATTGGCTTGATTTTAATTACTATTTTTGCTAACCTGCTGTATGTGGCGAAGGGGTCACGAACTGATACAAAAATGTCAGTTTGAGGGTATGATACTCTTGCTGAATCACTTACTTGGTTGCTTAGTGTTTCTCACTGTAATCAACACCGTCATTGATCAAATGCCATTATCAAAGGTCTCCAAGAAATAGTCAGAATGAGTGGACTGGGGACTTAAAAACCCCTGACAATGGGATTAGACAAAGTGGTGTCTTTTTTTTTAAACTGGTGCTTGCCTGGCAATTCCCTCTCTAACTGCACAAGGTCAGATTAACTGTCGGGATTGAAGAATGTGGCTCATAGCAGCTTCTAAGGGCTAATTAGGAAGTAATAGCCTTACCAGCAACATCGCACGGATGAAATTTTCTTTAAAAATTCTCCATTTTTGTGACTGCTAGATTTGGATTTTATTGTTTCAAAATTGCTTAAAGTTACATCCAAGCAGTAAGTTTTCTGTTTTGACATAATACTGCAAACAAATTATGATTTTGAGCGCTGGTGAATTTTGTACCTACAACTCAGATTTATATTGTTAATTGTAGACTGTCGGTAAATCTGCTGCCAGCAGTGAGACTCGGGAACTCAGTGGGAGATATATTAAGTTGAACCATTAGAAATTAGCACCCATCCTTGTTAACACTGCCCCTGGATTCTTCATTGCAATTTCATTCTCTTTTCCCCTTCAGTATTATCATCAATGAATTTTATCTTCTCCCTTATTCTAATGCAAAAGCACAAGTGAAAAATAATAAAGCAGACACAGTGGCTAGCACTGCTGCCTCACAGTGCCAGGGACCCTGGTTCAATTCTACCCTTGGGTGACTTTTGCACATTCTCCCAGTGGCTGCTGGATTTCCTCTGACTGATCCACTTTCCTCCCACAGTCCAAAGATGAGCAGGTTAGGTGGATAGGCCTTGCTAAATTGCCCGTAAGTGTGTAGGGATGTTCAGGCTAGGTTGGTTAGCCATGGGAAAGCGCAGCAGGTCAGGCAGCATCCACAGATGCTGCCTGACCTGCTGCGCTTTTCCAGCAACACATTTTCAGCTCTGATCTCCAGCATCTGCAGTCCTCACTTTCTCCTAGCCATGGGAAAGGCAGGGTTACTGGAATGGGGTAGATCTGGGTAGGATGTTCTTCAAAGGCATTGTGGGCTGCATGGCCTGCTTCCACAGTGTTGGGGTTCTATGATCTGTGATTATAGTTTCCAGCCCCTCACATATTCTCCCTCTCTTTTTCTGAAACTGCTGGTTTTGTGAGGGTGAGTTTGCCTGCACCGTTCAGCAGATTAACCCTAGTGGCTACTCATGGATTAGTGGATTAGCCACCTATAATGACCATTAGCAGGTGACATCATCAACTACCCTTCTGTAGTTCCATCCAAACTCCATGGACAGTGTTGTGGAACAAGAATTCAAAGCTGATTTTGCCTTATTTGACCTTGTGGGACTTAAGAGAATTTTGCCAAATCACTCCTCCAGCATGCATAGTTTAGCAAATGCACCTGATAAATTTGCAAAGGTGTAAGGGGAATTCCACAAGATAATATTGTCAATCTATTATATATATAATATATTTTATATATATATATTAATATATATATATAAAGGATGTACACAGACATTCCTTCATCATCCATCTTATCCCAACTCTTTCTGAGAACGAGCAAATACAGCATCACTTTTCAGTTCCAATCACTTCCTGGGCTCAGTAACCTACATTGTGTCCCAATGCGTTAAACCTTTCACTTTTAACATTTTCATCCTAATGTTGAAATCTCTCAATGGCTGTCACCACCCCACACCCCCCAACCCAACTCTGTGATCCCCTCCAGGGCCAGAACCTAAATTTAATCCTGAGCAAATGAATGAGACCTAAAAGTGGACTGTAAAAGTTTCTTTCAACATTTAAAAATGAAATGATGAGCATAAAGCAAGTGGATTCACTACAAGCACAGCGAGGAGAACATGTAATGGGTTTTAAGGAAATGACAGAAAAGATAAACAAATACTTCATGTCTGTCTTCAAAGAGGAAGGTCAAAAATCACATGACACCAGCTTACACTCCAATGGGTTTGTTTAAAAACATTAGCTTTCGGAGCACTGCTTCTTCATCAGGTGCTAACAGTCTGAAAGCTAGTGCTTTCAAATAAACCTGTTGGATTATAACCTGGTGTCATGTCATTTTTGACTTTGTCCAAACCAGTCCAATACCAGTACCTCCACATCATGGCTTCATAGAGGAAATTACTAATTCTCCCCACCCACCACCTCCCTAGGAATCAGGTAGAATCTAGGGTCCAGTGTAAATCAGTAACTGAAAGATATTAATATTTTAAAATGTTCTTGAACAATGCAAAGTATTAATATTTTGAACAGTACTAGAGAAATGAATAGGACTTAACAGTCTGGATATTACAATCACATCCCAAAGTGTTGAAAGAGGTGGCAGCCGAGATTGGAGATGCATTGGTAGTCATCTTTTAAAGTTTTGTGGATTCTAGAATAATGGTAAAACTAAGAAGTATTGACATGGATTTATGAAAAGGAAATCATGTTTTGTGCAAATCTGGTCTCCTTCCTATTGGAAGGATATTGTGAAACTTGAAAAGTTCACAATGGATTTAGAAGGATGTTGCCAGGGTTGGAGGATTTGAGCTATAGGGAGAGGTTGAATACGCTGGGGCTTTTTTCCCTGGAGCATCGGAGGCTGAGGGGTGACCTTATGAAGGTTTATAAAATCCTGAGGGGCATGGATAGGATAAATAGACAAAGTCACTTCCCTGGTGTTGGGGAGTCCAGAACTAGAGGGCATAGGTTTAGGGTGAGAGGGAAAAGATATAAAAGAGACCTGAGGGGCAGTTGTTTCACGCAGAGGGTGGCATGTGTATGGTATGAGCTGTCCGAGGAAGTGGTGGAGGCTAGTACGATTGCAACATTTAAAAGGCGTCTGGATGGGTATATGAAGAGGAAGGGTTTGGAGGAATATGAGCCGGGTGCTGGCAGGTGGGACGAGATTGGTTTGGGATATCTGGTCGGCATGGACAAGTTGGACCGAGGGTCTGTTTCCGTGCTGTACATCTCTATGACTCGATGGTGGAGTTTTTTTGGAGAATGTAACTAGCAGAACAGATAAATGGAAACTGGTTAGGTGTGGCTTTTCAGAAGGCTTTCAATGAGGTCTGGCACAAAAGGTTGATAAACAAATTTAGAACACATGAGACTGGGGGAAATATTACTGGCATAATCCAAGAACTGATTAACAAAGAAAACAGAGCAGGAACAAATGTGTCATTCTCTGCTTTTTGCAGTTTTTATAATTGATTTGAATGCGATGATTAAATGGTATATTCCCAGTTTACAGACAACACAAAATTAGATGGGAGAGGGTGTTGTGAGAACATTGCAAAGACACTCTGAGGGGTTTTGGAAGGGCCAAGTCAGTGAATGAAATTATGTCAGATGGATTATAATATAGAAAAATGCGAGGTTATCCACTTGGATAGGATAACAGAATTACAGAGTATTTCTTAAATAGTGAGAGACTGAGAAGTAATGAATTTCAAACAGACTTGGGTGTCCTTCTTCATGAGTCACTGAAAGTCAACATGCAGACGTGGCAAGTAATTGAAAACGTAAATGGTACACTGGCCTTTGTAACAATAGGATTTGAATATTGGGCAAGGAAGTTTTTCTGCAATTTTATGGCACCTCAATGAGACCACAGATGGAATATTGTGCACAGTTTTGGTCTCCCTGCCCAAGGAAAGATAGATTTCTCACAAGAGGAGTGTTACAAAGGTTCAAACTAATTCTTCTGATGAGCATACAAGGAAAGATTATATAGACTTGACCTCATTTTCTGGAGCTTAGAAGAATGAGAGCTGATTTCATTCTAAAATACACAGTACTTGCACACAGGAGTGTGTAGGAAAGATGGTATTGAAGTAGAAGATCAACCAAGGTCTCACTGATTATCAGATTGGGTACATGGAGGTGAACGGGCCACCCCTACTTCTTATGTTCTTACAGAACCCTCAAATGATGCCTATTTTCTTTTCATTCTGATCTCGAGTATTCCTGATTTAAAATGCTCTATACTTGGTGGATATGCCTTCAGTTTCCTGGCCCCCAATGCTCTGGAATTCTACCCTTGAACTTCTCCACTTATCTAATTCTATTGAATTCTATTTGATAACTGTTCCTTTGAGTGGCTTGGGGAGATGTCCTGAAAATCCTCAATAGATTTGCTGATATTAATTTTCTCCCTCCCCATGATGGGAAGTGTTCAGTCTTTTTTGACACATTCTTATTTTCACTCACCTAAGATCAGCTACTCAGTCCTAATCTGATCACTGTTATGTGCATTGTGTGATGTCTGAATTTACTTCCCCCTTTCTCACTTTGTATGCTGAAGGTACAATCGTATAGTGGTCATGTTAACACCCGATGCCTGGAGGAAGAATGCCTCATCTTTCGCCTTGGGATCCTGCAACCACACGGGATCAATGTGGATTTCACTAGCTTCCCCATTTCCCCTCCCCCAACCTTATCCCGGTTGTAAGCCTCCAATTTGGCACCACCCCCTTGACCAGTCCTACCTGTCCATCTTCCTTCCTTCCCACCCATCCGCTCCACCCTCCCCTCTGACCTATCACTTCCACCGGCACCTTC
This sequence comes from Chiloscyllium punctatum, assembly GCF_047496795.1. NCBI lineage: Eukaryota > Metazoa > Chordata > Chondrichthyes > Orectolobiformes > Hemiscylliidae > Chiloscyllium > Chiloscyllium punctatum. The sequence continues at coordinate 131,543,658 of NC_092740.1, forward strand.
ATCTATCTATCACATTCCCAGCTACCTTCCCCCCAGCCCCACCCCACCCCCATTTATCTCTCAGCACCTTCCGGCCCACAAGCCTCATTCCTGATGAAGGGCTTATGCCCGAAACATCAATTCTCCTGCTCTTGGATGTTGCCTGACCTGTTCTGCTTTTCCAGCAGCACATTCTTGACAGTGGTCATGTTACCAATCTAGTAACTTAGAAGCTAGATTAAAAATTGAAAGAACTGCAATTTCACATCTTCCTGTGACAGGTGAGTTTGGTTTATATGGGCAGTGCGTTTCAGGAAGAATATGTTGGCGTTGGACCATGTGCAGTGCAGATTCCCCAGGGGAGGTATTCAGAATAACAAAGTAAATGTATGAACGTATGTCAAAATTTAAGCAGGGCCATTTAGGGATCATTTCTTTCATGGAAATCTGGAACAGTGTCACAAACAGCTGTTGAAGCTGGAAAGTCAATTGAAAGTTTCAAAATTGAGATTGCTAGATTGTTGTAGGGTAAGGTGATTTAGGGTTATGAGTCAGATTTGGGTAGATAGGCTTAAGATGCAGATCGGTCATGATATAACTGAACAGCAGAATTGATTTTGAGGGACTGAATAGCTTCCTCCTGTACAATGCTGATGTTGGAGGGACAAGTGAGTTATAAAGTGGGGAATTAGGTGGTCAGTGGAAAGCTGAAAACAGCATAACCACATTGTCTGACGGTGTCTAACCTGTACAGCAGAACGAAGGGAAGTAGCATTGACTGCAAGTGTCAGGTGCTAGCTTTACCTGAGACATTTTACCAGAGGTAGATCTCAGATTTGCCCGAGGAGAGTAGAGAGATTTATGGAAGTTCTGTGACAAACATGTGCCCTAACATTTCGCAGGGAAGTAGATCAAAGAACCTCACCACAGGCCAACATCACATAAAACAGTTTCCTTCTCAGCATTTATAAAATCACAGTTAACCACATTATTAATTTTGAAAAATATGAATAAAAACAGCAAGAAAAAAAGACACTGAAAGAAAACACTTAATTTTCAGTGAGTGGCATTCAGCTAACAAGCAGATATAAAACTCAAACACATTCAACAATAAATTAGTCAAATGCAAATACCTGTCTCTACTCCTGCGGGATGGGAATGCTGCATTGCAACCTTCTACTGTGCAAACGTGCATCTCCTTCAGGTGAACATTCTTGTAGTGTAACTTCACGCTGTATGAACTTTTAAAGCTCTTCTTGCAGACATAACAGATCTTAGGATCAGGGCTGGAGCAGAGTTCACTTTCTGGTGAGTATTTCTGGGGACTGCTGTATCCCATTGAAGGGGAGAAGCCTTCTTGCAGGGCAGCAATGCTTCCTCCTCCTCCATTGTATAAGCCGTACGGGCTGATACTGTAAAACATGTCATAGGTTGGATCAGTGAACTCTTCTTTTATTTTAATAGTCTGTGGTTGAGGGGAAACACAGTCTTTGTCTTCAGGCTTGCTGCTTGACATTTCCTCCTTATCAAATATTTCTCGGTGTGCCTGCTCATCATTTTCTGTGGGATTGTCACACATTTTAGACTCCGAGCCTTCAGATTCATCCTCAAAGTCATGGTCATGCTCCTGCTCCTCTGAAGTGATGCTTCCCATTTGCTTATCTTCAAACCCACCAAGGCTTCTCTCCTCATCTGCTTTCCTGCTGTTATGCATATGAATATTCGGACTCATTTCTTTATGACAATTTGCATTAGTCATTTCCTCGTCCTGGATGCAATCGTTGACATGATTTTCATTCACCTGGTCATCTTCATCAAACTCATCAGCCGTGTCAATCACCTCCTTTTCAATCTTGACAGGCATGCTTGATTTGCGAGACTTTTTCTTGGGGGCAAGGTCAGCTGCCAATTCCTGAGCCATGGGTGGATTTATCTCGGGGGCGCAAGGCTGTTCAAGGGTGGGCACTATGGGGCTGGACGGGAGTGATGTTGGAGGGCTCACCATTTCTCCTGATGTCAACAAGTTCCTGTAAAATGGAGGGACAGGTTCCACTGTCTTAAGAGGAGGGAAAACCAGGGGGTTCTGAAGAACAGGATCGACTGAAGAGGAATTAAAGCCCATGGATGGTCGCCCAGGCGATGTGAGACTTAAGTTTGATTTGATGCTGGATATGACCGGAGTGGCAGCTCCAGATGTGGCGCGGATGAGGTCCTTGTCTCTGTTGTTCCTCAGCATTGGCATGTGCAGACGTGGATTGGGATTGGCACTGTGACGATTGCGGCTCCTCAGGGAACTGAAAACCATGTTGCAGCCTTCAATTGTGCACCTATGCTTAATCTTCAGGTGCACAGCATTATAATGGATCTTGAGGGTACCTTTGTCATAAAAAGTCTTACCACAGGCATTACAGACCACTCTGCCCTTTCTTGGGGTCAGTCCAATTCTCTTCATTCTCTGAATTTTTGAGTTCAGAACAGTACTTTTAGAGCTGTCAGTCTTGACCAGGTCATTTGTGGGAGCTGTTGGTGTATGGATTGGAGACAACCTGCTCTGCTCTGTCTTGGGCTCAATGTTGATAATGCTACTGAGGGCGTTCCTGCTGCTAGTTTGGTCATTTCGAAAAGGCGAAACGGAAACTTCTGACTCACTGCTCTCCACGTGCTCATTCTGGATAGGAAGGTTGGGTTCCCTCAATCTCAGGCTCTGTTCAAGCATGACACCATTGGGGGGTAGGCCGAGTAAAGGAGCAGAGACGGGATTTATGTATTGGAATGGAAGTAGGAATGCCAGGCTATTGGGGATATTTTCAAAGTGGTGGATGCTGGAAGGGTTGCTGTTTTCCAGATGAGCCAGGAGGCTCGGGCTCCTCGTCCGATTGTTGCTTTCTATAAAAGTTCTGATATCAGAATCTGCTTTTGAAGTCGGCACAGCCACAGCTTGCCCTTCTTTTTCTTGGATGGCCATCAGCTCCACAATGGATTTGGTTTCTCCGAATCTCAGAAACTGCTGGAGGGTAATGATCTCTTCTTCCCGGGACATGATAGCCCAGCGGTCCAGCACCTTGCCTGCAGCATCCTTCAGGCCATATCAAAGAAACAACAAAGACAAACACAAAAAAAACTTATTGATTTCGCATAATTACAGCACTCTGATTTGCGAAAATGCTACAAATGTCCTACTGATGCAGCAGCAGAGGCCCACAAGCAACATGCAAAGATTGTTAATCCCATTCGGCCCACAGAGCAAACTTTTCTGCCATGCAAATGTGGTAATTAGGTTCACTATTAGTGAAAGAGACAGAGTTTAATAATGTCAAAGCAAATGCAGTGAAAACCATTGGGACTCTATGAAATGAACCACCTAAGATTCGGCTATTACAAACACAATGATCTCCTTTATGCAGATGCTCAGTATACATTGCTTATTAATATGGGAACACTTGCTGTGCAGACTCAGAGTAAACCAACAAGCTTCACTATAATCCTTACAAACACGATGTCATAGGAGGGGGAAGAATTTAGAGGTACAATATTTTTGTCTTTCCTCAAACAGTGAAGCAAAAAATGACAACACACATTGATAAAAACAGCAACTTATTTAACAAAAATTGTTGTGCTAAAACTTCTTGGTTAACAGAATAAATAAAAGTAGCAATGTCTCCCTCAGCAATGGAAGCTTTCATGACTGCCCCAAGATAGGTAAAATCATAGAATGGAATCACTACCAATGTGGCAACAGGCCATTCAGCACTACAAGTCTACACTGACTCTCCAAAGTTACCTACCCAGACCCCTTCCCCTACCCTATTACTCTACATTTACCCCTGACTAATTCATCTAACCTCCACTTATTTTGACATTGGAAGGAAACTGGAGCACCCCGAGGAAACCCACACAGGCACGGGGAGAATGTGCAAACTCCACACAGTCACCCGAGGTTGGAATTGAACCCAGGTCCCTGGCGCTGCGAGGCCGCAGTGCTAACCACTGAGCCACCGTACTCCCATTTTGGCACATTTTGCAAAGTATTGGGTGATTACAGACTGTTTTCATAAGTTATGACTAATTTGACTCCAAATAGGACATAAATGACTTTGGCTCAGTCCTGTTGCAGCAGCTCAACAGGCAGAATCAGATCTCTGAAGTTAAACTGCAAATCAAACTACCTAGAACCATCCTAAATTAAAAGCAAATATTTTTAAAAATGACAGTTCCAACATGCACAGTTATATTTCTTTCTATCAGCATATTTTCTCAAAAGCAAAAAAGGAGAGAATGATCTTAAATCATTGATCATTGTAGTCTTTGTTGTTAAATATACATTAAAAAGCATTTCACAGCTTTCATATTAGAGTGCCAGGCTACTTTGTGCCTTGAGGTGGTGCCGTGTAATTGATGTTGTACTTGTTTTATTTCAGACAAATATTATCACATATTAATGATACTGGCAAGGCATTTCAACATTCTTTTTAAACATTAAATAGTAAAGAGAAACAGCACTTCAGTGCAATGAGAATATATAATCTCTGGGTGGATCATTATTTCTAAATCAGGGTTCGGATTTTGTGCTCAGTTGTTATCAACTGTTACCTGGTTCAGTGCTGAACAGAGAAGGGCAGATTTGCCTTTTGATGGTGGAAGGAATAAACTGGGCAAATTTGTTATTATTTAGGGTTCAGCACTCAGTTATAAGCTCGTCCCTAATATACTCTGGATGTCCAATAACCCCCATACATTACACCAATAATAACTATAATAACCACCCATCTTTCTTGGGATGCATGATGTCTGTCAGGCACTTTACTCAATACTTTCACATAAATAGTTACTTCTGTTGGAAAATAAAATTACCACCACATTCTACATGGAGCCAGATAGCTACTAAGTTAGTTACCTCTTCTTTTAAAACAAACTCTTCTTAAGACACTCTGTCATGCATGAATACTTACTCTTTTAGTTCAACCGACTCTTCTAACAAGTTACAATGTCAAAACATTCAAGGTAAAACAGTTAGACATTGTCCCCTTTATTCTGTCAGTCTAGTTGATTGGAGAAGGTTTGCGGAGTGTGAAATGTTTGCTTAGGAATACAGTAATAAGAAAAAACAAACATTCTACCCTTCAACCTGTTCTGCCATTCAATTAGATCATGGCTGGTCTTTATTTGATCTCCATCTAGCCATGCTGGGTCCCATAATCTTTAAAAGCCCTCCCCATCAAAAGTCCATCAATATAGGAAGATAGTTAAAATAAAATTGAAAGCTGCTGATGATAGAAATCTGTACAACAAAAAAATCAAAAGATTGCTAGAAATACTCAACAGCCCAGGCAGCATATCTAGGAACGAGGATTTAATGTTTCAGGTCAAGATGACCTCTCATCAGAACCAGAAGAGAAAGTAGAAGTGTCAGAGCTTTACGAGGGGTAAAGGGGAGCAAAAGGAAAGCTCTGTGATAAGAATAAGGCCAGGAGAGAATAAATAACAAAGGATTTCATGAGGCAACAGCCACAGAGAGTGGGAATGGGTAGAGTGAAGAAACAAAAGCTATGTCCAGATAAGACATCAACAGTTATACAGCAGCAGTCTCTACGAAACATCGAGCTATAAAGAAAGAAACAAAGACAAGAACAAGTCAGCAAAACAAAAAGAGTACAGCAAAAAAACACAGGATAGGATGGATTCAGACGTCATGATCGAAAAGTTGTTGAACACAATGTTTAGCCCAGAAGATAAAGTCAAGTCAAAAGATAAGGTGTAGCTCCCCTCTGGAAGACTGTAGCAGGCCATGGATATGGAGGTCAGTGTGGAATCAAAGTGAAGAATTAAAATGACAATCTCTATCTTCACTTTGTTCTGTGTTTTATTTTCTTCTCCCTTTGTGTCTTTTTTTTTGCTTTTGCTTTGCTGGCTTGGTTTTATCTTCTTTATGCCTTTATCCCTTCATGTTGCGTACAGACAGCTGCTAATGACATCTCATTTGTGCACATCTTGTTTTTTTTAAAACTACGCTTGTTCCCACTCTCTTGGCTGTTGCAACATGGAATCATTTGTTATTCAATTGTCCCTGCCCTCCACCGTCTCAGAGACTTTATACTTTGTTCTTCCTGTCACCTCCCAGGCCCTTTGTATTTAAAACCTCTGACGCTTTGATCGTTTTCTCACTTCTGATGAAAGATTATCTCAACTTGAAACGTTATCTCCATTTTCTCAACATAAGCTGCTTGACTAGTTTAGCATAGTTTAGGCATCTGCTCAGGTAGTTCCACTTTACATGAAAGAAAGGTTTGCATTTATATAGTGCCTTTCACGAACTCAAGATGTCCCAAAGCACTTACAGGCGAAGTATTTTCAAAGTGTTGGAATGTAGCAAATGCTGTAGACAATTTGCATACAGAAGGTCCCACAAAATAAACGGCAGATGATTGATTTCATGATGATGTTAAAAGATAAATATTGGCTGAGATACCTGGGGATTTTTAAAAAATCATTCATGGATGAGGGCATCACTGGCTATACCAGCATTTATTGCCTATCCCTAATTGCTGAAAGGGCAGTAATGAGTGAACCACACTGCTGTTGCTCTGGAGTCACAAGTAGGTCAGGCCATGTAAGGATATTAATTTCCATTCCTAACGGACATTAGTGAAACAGATCTCACCTTTTAATCTACAAAGTAATTGCAGTTAGTTCTTTTGTAGCCACCAAGAGGGCAAACAAAGCCTTAGTTTCATATTGCACTTGAAAGATGGCTGACCTAAAAATGCAATACTCCTTCAATACTGTGAGTAATGATAGCCAAAATTGTTGCGTTCAAATCCTGGAGCTTGGCTTGAACACAATCTTCTGATAAAGTTATCTGAGCGATGGGTAGTAGGTAGGGTTCTCAGACAGTGTCTGTAAGGGATAGTACATGGATGGAGAACAGCGGGATTGGGGAAAGATTGTGGAGGAACACCAGACAGCACAGTGTGGGAGCAGGAAAAGAAACCACTGCAGGTGCCTTTCTGTGCTCGAATGAGATAAGGGAAGGAACTAGGAGAGTGCAGTGCCACCCAGCTGGATGATAGCAGAGTCACAGCAGAGGAGGACAGGCAGGTTAACCATCTCAAAAGCAACAGACTGGTGAAGAAAGATGAGGTGAGATCATTCACTTTCATCACAGTGAGATAGCATGCAGTTGGTGACTCTGTGAACAGTCAATCTGGTTCTGTGGCAGGGGCAGGAATCTGATTAGGGGAATTGAAGTGTAGCTTTCCAGGAAAGATGGACACGGGTTTGGAAGCTGGAAGAATGATCAAGACCTCTGGAGAGGAAAAGAATGTTCGAGATGAGGCAGTCATTTGCAAGGGCAGAAGGGTCAAGAGTTGGTTTGAAATCTCTATTAGGTCTCCTCTTAACCTTCTCCATCCTCAGGAGAACAACTCTGAAAATTGCAACGGTCACTTTTTTTTTACAGGAGCGTGCTATAAATTATTGATGGTAGGAGTCTGACCACTGGGGCGGGTTGGCAGTGGGGTTGTGGTATGAAGTTAGCTTTGGTCATTATCTTAGGTGTTTCTCTCCCTTCTATATTCATACAGCATTTACAAACTGCCCTGAAGGATGCTGTTTTGGATGCAATGTATCAACCTAGATTGATGCAAAACTGCAAGCCAAGATCACAGGCATGTAGCAGCTTGTTGTGATTCTCCACGAGCTCATGTGCCGATCTGAGGCTGGTGAGAACTGACACTATTGAAAAGCTTACATAAATCTCTGAAAGATGGTGCACCTCCAAGGACTGGTGTCCACACCATCCAATAATACTCAGATGGCTCAGATTTGAAAACTGCTTTCAATTTCTCAAAAACTCATCTTGAAGTAATTTCCTTCTGGTATTTCCAAGCGCAGAACAGCTTTTGCATGTACTGACCCAATCCTATTCAACACTAACAGACACATAAATAAAGAGAGTAGCGGCTAGATAGCAGTAAATAGATTGATGTGCGTGTATTACACTCTTAGCCTGCACAGCATTCATTTTGCAGAGCAAACATTAATGGTGCCAATTCTTCAGGTCAGGGGTTAGATTTTGGTTAAGTTATAGATCTAAAATGTTTTCCCAGTGTCATATAGTTTGGGCGTAGGTCACAAATACAAACATCCAGATATACAGAGCTATCTATCTTCTTAATGGGTAAGTTAATTGCAGGGAGAAGACTGGGATTTGCTACTACATGGTGCAGCTGAAGCAAATAGCATTGATGCTTTAATGGAGAAGCTAGATAAGCACAAGAGAGAGAAAGGAAAAGGAAGGAAGGATATGTTGGCAGGGCGAGATGTAGTAAGTTGGGAAGCAGCTTGTGTGAAGTATCAATACTGCATGCATGTTGGGCTGAATGGCCTGTTTCTGCAATTGTTCTGAGCATTATTAGGTTTTGCATATTATAAGTGTACTATAACTTAAGATATCCAAAACATTATTCTTATAGCACATGTTTCTGAAATTAAGAGAATGTGCTTTCAATAGGATTTTGCAGAGGATGAATGTGATTTAACGGGAAGTGTGAGATCTCCCTGGACAGGCATTCATTACCTGGTAGGACTTGCTCCCTGGGACAAATATTTCTATGAAAATAACTGAAGGAAATTACTTGGAAAGACAATAGAGTTTTCTGTTCTGCAGCTCATAACAAATCCCACCCAGATCATTCTTTGCCATAATGAATTCTTTGATTTTCTATCTTTCCTGATCAGTGTTCCACAAGTTGCCACGTTTACTCCTACAGTTGGGAAGGCAGACAGTTGGGACTGAAACCACAAACAAAGTGACCAGTCAACGACCAACGTACAGCGTGTTCTGGAAAACAAGCTGGAGAATTCTGTGAACAGGTTCAGCTACAGAGTTTCCAATGTTACAATGAATTGCATTTGCCAGATGTCGATGACTTGCATTTGGACAATACTTTTCACAGCCTCAAGATAAAGTCTATATTTTTTGAAGTTCATTAACTTTTACCATACTGGAAATGCAGCAGGCAATTTGACTGCAGCAAAATCCCACATTCAGCAACTAAATTAATTAAGCTATTATGTTTTAGAGACAGTAGCGGAGAGATGGATGTTGGCAGGCACATCAAGAGAACACCCTCTCTTCTTTGAGGAAGTGCCTTGGGGTATACTACAGCTGCCCTAAGAGAGTAGGCGCAGCCTGTGTTTAATGTCTCACTGAAATGATAACAAGTACATGAATTCAAAGGGTTTAAGCAGGATATGGGCCAAATGCTGGCAAATGGGAGCAGATTAATTTAGGATACCTGGTCAACATGGACGAGTTGGACCAAAACGTCTGTTTCCATGCTGTACAACCCTATACGACTCCAGTTGTGCAACATTCTCTCAGTACTGTTGTGTACTTTCTGCTCAATCCTGGAAAGGCACTCAATTCCATAGCATCTATTTCTGAGGTGGGAGTACTAACTGGAGATACAGCTGACACTAAATGGGATGCCCAGATGAAGAGCCATGGCCCATCTTGCACATCATCTGAATATTTTTGTCACAGTGGTTAGAATAGTAATCTTGTGCCCTACACTATTAATCTGGAGATGTGGAGAGTTCAAATACCAGCATTGACGTAGAGGAGCAGATGTTGGACTGGGGAGGACAATGTTAAAAGTCACACTACACCAGGTTATAGTCCCACAGGTTTCTTTGGAAGCACTAGCTTTCGGAGTGCTGCTCCTTTGTCAGGTGGTTGTGGAGTATAAGATCATAAGACACAGAATTTACAGCAAAAGATTACAGTGTCACACAGTGACATATTGAACAAACCTGGATTGTTAAGTCTTTTGTCTTTTAGAATGAGGTTTCAGTTCATTAAAATGTAAAGCCCAGAACTTCTTTTAAGTCACCTTCTCGAGATAACTTAAGGTTTTATAACAAAAGATGACATCTCAGCTCAGACAATGCATTAAAGGTGTGAGGTCAAAGTCTGTCTGTATCTCAAGCTTGAGTCAGACTGGTTCGATTTCCAAAGTGGAATTGACAAATATTGCATGTATTGACCGCCAGCATTGAGTGCCTGCACATTTTGCATTTTTTGAGCAAAATAGAATTATACAGCAAACCATACAGTAAATGGAAAGGTCCTGGAGAAAATTGACGTACAGAGAGATCTGGGAGTTCAGCTCCATTGTTCCCTGAAGGTGGCAACACAAGTCAGTAGAGTGGTCAAGGCAGCATACGGCATGCTTTCCTTCATCGGACAGGGTATTGAGTACAAGAATTGGCAGGTCATGTTACAGTTTATCAGACTTTGGTTTGGCCGCATTTGGAATACTGCACACAGTTCTGGTCACCACATTACCAAAAGGATGTGGATGCTTTGGACGGGGTGCAGAGGAGGTTCACCAAGATGTTGCCTGGTATGGAGGGTGCTAGCTATGAGGAGAGGTTGAATAGAGTAGGAATATTTTCATTGCAAAGAACCAGGTTGAAGGGGACCTGATTGAAGCCTACAATATCATGAGAGATGTCAACAGGGTGGAGAGCAAGCAGAGTGAAGGACTCGATTACTAGAGATCACAAGTTCAAAGTGAGAGGGAAGAAGTTCTTCACACAGAGAGTGGTAGGTGCCTGGAACACATTGCCAGTGAGGTGGTAGGGGCAGGAACAATAGCATCATTTAAGACATATCTAGACAAATATATGAATGGGCAGGAAGCAAAGGAATACAGATACATAGAAAACAGGTGGCAGGTTTAGATAGAGGATCTGGATCAGTGCAGGCTTGGAGGGCTGAGGGGCCTGTTCCTGTGCTGTAATGTTCTTTGAACATATCTGCAAATGTAATTCTGCAATACAAATTCACCCCATAGACTTATATGTGTATGTGCATGCATGTGAGAGAGAGAGAGAGAGAGAGAGAGCTTGGTAATGTGTGTATGGGTGTGATGGAGTATAAGCTTGTGAGAGGGTAGGAGAGAGTGTGGGGGTTGTATATATATGTGTGTGTGTGTGTGTGTGTGTGTGTATGAATGAGAGAGAGCATGTGTATGGGAGAGGGTCTGCGTGAGTGTGAGAGTATGTAAGAGTGCGTGCGCGCTCAGGTCTTAACAATGTATGAACTGAGGAAAAGAGTGGGTTATTACTTTACATAGACACTGTTGATTGTACATAATGGAGGTATTTAAACTAACCAGACTCACAGGGGCAGTCAATCAGAGACAAGAAATAGATGAACCCCAGAGTGAAGGCGATTCACAGTTGAGGTAATGATGTTACTCCAATCATAAAAAGTGCCAGAAAATGTGTCCAAAGGGTACCATCCAGCATTGCATTCTTTGGCAACCTTGAGGATGATCTCACTTTACATTAGCTTGAGTTTGAGGGAACATTTCTGATTTGCACCAGACTCTCCATTCTGGGTATGCTGCAGAATCATAGCATGAGAATTGGCAGTACTGATCTAATTTGCACCTACATCCTCTCACTGTCATTAGAGGCACAGCATCATTAAACTCCAAGCCCTGAAATCTGGTCAACATACACCCACTTGCACATACTTACTTAATTTGCTTCACATCTTTGGAGAATTACCAGCCACTTAGGAAACGGAGGGGGTATATTTGCTAATGATTACTGATGTTGCATCTTATACATATTAAGGATGATTGCTTGAGTGTAAAGCAGAGTAAGCAGTCAATGTGTTGCTTCGAAGACAGAAACACAGGTCAGAAATACTGACAGACTTTTCCCTTTTTTTCAGGAAAGGGCTGAGTCGAGAATAGAAGGTGCAATTAAATGAATTCCCATTGTGGTTTTATAAATACCCCAGATGGTTTGAAATGATATTTGTTTTTCTTCTTCTGTTGCTAGACTGTCCCTCTGTTATTTCAAGTCCTCCAATATCTTTTTGACTTATTGTAGATTTTGGATGGCAGATACAAATTTATTTCACACCTACTCAGAAAAAAAACAGTTACAAGCAAAGGAGCCCTTGGTTTCCAGCTTCATAGCCAATTAACAATCACAATTAACCACTCTCAGCTCTTTGGCACAATTTAATATTTAGAAGAATTCAGTGTGAAATGTATGTGGCAACCTGATCTACACTCAGAAAAATATACCACACATATTCAAGAAGCCAAGCATCTTGAGTGTTATGTGATGACATGTGTGGTAAGGTGAAGATCCCTAAAGACTATTTCTGATAAAGTTTAATTGGGGTCAAAAGTATAGTGTCATTGTGAAAACTCTTAAGCACTGTTATGATGGTGGGAGTCTATTCAATCTTCTTAGAAAATTCCTGTCAGTATCTTAATATGTAAATGATTTAAATAAATAACTTTGATGCTTTAGATTTGATGAAGTCACAGTTGACCTGTTATACCTGTGTATAGTGTGCTCTGGTCTATTATACAGAACAAGCATTTACACAAGTGCCTGTTCACAATTCAATGAGAGACACATTTGATCCTGCGTGTCCAGCTCATACAGCTGCCCATCCTTAGCAGAAATGGCAGCAATATGAACTTTTCTTCTTAACCCCACAAGAGAATCAATAAATTCAAAAAGTGATAAATATAACTTAAACCTGAAAGTAGGCAGAGACAACCTTTGATTGTCTTCACAAAATAAACAAACAAAAAAAATGAGATAAAAGTGCTATTTCTTTTACTGCAAAAAATAAATTTGTAAACACTGTGCAATCATTCTGCGACTGCAATGGGTTCTAAAATCAGCTGGTACATTATTTGCATAATTTATTCAATATCTCATTCTCAATGCTTTGTTAGGTGATTTATGTATTCATATATGGAATTTATTCCATTTCTGAGAACGATCTTTTAATAAATCACTGGGTGTCTTTGTCAGTTGTGAGTTTTCAGAAGTCCTTTGCTTATGGAATAAATATTGCACCGATTCTTTCACTGAGTGATCTCAGAGTGTTGTGGGCATGAGAGAGAAAGTGAGGCAGTGGTTGGATTGATAACCAGAATGTCTTTGTTGAAAATAAATTCTTTAGAATCATCAAGACTGAATGGATCAAAGGGGAGGTTGTATTGTGTTCAAAGGAACTATTTTGTTATTTTATTATTTTAATTATTATTTTAATAATAATCATCCATGTCTAACAAACTACATTGACACAAAAAATAAAATCATGAACTCGGTAATTTCAGCAATTATAGAATTGCCATTGGTCATTACGTTTCTGAGTTAGTGAGGGGAGAACAAAATAAGGTTCTCGCTTCTGATCAGTTCAGTGACTCCTGCTCTAAAATACTTTGATATGTAATGGTTTCATTCCCTTGTTGCACTTCACAGGATCCATCTTGGCTCTTCCTTTGCCATCCTTGACCTCTCGATTTCTATTTCTTGGGATAAATTAATGATCTGTTAGAAGTACACTCCGTGCCTTCCCTCATGACTGGCTATTGAGCTGTGAGACAGTACATAATGCCTCACCAGAAGTGAGTTCTGAGGTAGGAAAAGGTTGTTGTTGATAGTGTAAGAGGGTATCGAGTGGGGATTCTGTCAGCTCTCCCTGACTGAGATGGAGAGGGGTGGAGGGCCTGGGACAGGCTTCACAATTAGTGTACTCGAAACAGCATCCTCTCACAACTCCTTGTATTCGGCCCAGAGTAGGTGGGGGACATGCCCAGTAGTAAGCCCAAGAAACAAATCCTGTTAGGTGTGCTTGAGACCTACTGGAAGTGAGCATCTCTCATTCACAGAACCTGATCAAGGGATCTAGCATTAAGAAGGGGATTCTGACAAAGTCATCTCCTCAGATTTACCATAAACCCCATCCCATCCTTACTCACCTTTCCCTAGGGATTCCATGATCAACCCTGATGAATTCCAAAATGTATCAGTGGCAGATGTGACCACTCTCCAGTTGTACTGTTGGCAATGGGGAACTGCTGGCTTTCAAGTGGCCAGTTGTCCTCTTGGTTACCTTTTCATACAGTCATATAGCATGGAAACAGACCCTTCAGTCCAACTATGCTGACCATGTTCTCAAACCAAACTTGCTTACCTTTGGCCCATATCCCTCCAAACCTTTCCTCTTCATACACTTCACGTATACCTCACAACGCCAAAGATCCAGGTTTGATTCCACCCTCGAGCAACTGCTCGAGTGGAGTTTGTATATTCTTCCCATGTCTTTCCTCCAGGTGCTCCAGTTTCCTCCCACAGTCCAAAGATGTACGGTGAGATGGATTGGCCATACTAAGAATTTTCCATAGTATCTAGGAATGTGCAAACTAAAATGGATTACCCATTGCAAATGCAGGGTTACACGGATAGATTAGGGTGTTGGCTCTGAGATGGGAGAGTCGGTGTGGACTCTATGAGCCACATAGCCTGCTTACTCACTGTAGGGATTCAATGATACTTATGCAAATGTCTTTTAAATGTTGGAACTGTACCTGCATCCATCACTTGCTCTGGCAGTTCATTCCACACACGAAGTACTCTCCGTATAAAAGAAAGTTGCCCCTCAAGTCCTTTTTACGTTTTCTCCTCTCACCTTAAAAACATGGCCCCTAATTTTGAACCTTCCCCACCCTAGGATTAGCAGGGATGCCATCTGTTTTGGTAGAAATCCCAGCACACATCAAGGTTTCTGTTACTGCCTCAACAGATGCCCCTGACTTGCAAAGTGTTTTCCAGCCGTCCCTGTCGATTTGCCAGGAAGAAACTTTGCTGCAATTCAGCCAGTAAAAATGCAATTAAAATTCAGGAAATCAGGAATTAATCACGTGAAAATAATGGGGCTTTTCAAAGTGGCAGTGAATACCGTGGAAGTGATTTGTGGTAATCAAACTTTCAAGTCTCTGCTCTGTATTATTTTTACAAGTGTTCATAATGGTAGGGGGTCCATTGTCTCCTGGGACTGGTTGGTATTTACTGACTTTGTACAAGTTGGCTCCCTAATACACAGTGCCACTTCATTTGAATTTTTGATGTGCACAGTGTGCAGGAATGGGTGGGTGTCTGAGTCCTAAACCACAGAAGAGGTCCATTTGGCCCATCAAGTCTTTGCCAGTCAAAAACAACCACCCTAACTATTCTAAGCACATTTTACAGCACTTGGTCCACGTGCTATCACAAGTGTACATCTAAATATTTCTTAAGTGTTACGAGACAGTGAATTCTAAAAGCCTACCACCTTCTGTGTGAAAACATTTTTCCTCATCCCCGCTAAACCTCTTGCCCCTTCCCTTAAATGTACACCTCCAGTCATTAATCCACCCACCAAGGGGAAAAATTTTTTCCTATCTACTTGATCTATGCCCCTTGCAGTTTTATACATCTCAATCATGCTCCCCCTCGGTCTCCCCTGCTCCAAGGAAAACAACCCCAATCTATCTTCATAACTAAAACACTGCAACCCAGGCAATATCCTGGAAAATCTCCACTCCATCCTCTCGAGCACAACCACATCCATCCTATAATTTAGATTTCAGGACTGTACACTGTACTCTAGCTGACCCTTACCAATGTTTAGCATCAGCATCACCTTCCTATCCTTAAATTCTATGCAACAGCGCAAAGTCAAATATCCCATAGGCCTTCTTAACTACTTTAAGACCTATCTCGTTACCTTAAGAAACTGGTGAACATGCTCACCAACATCCCTCTGCACCTCGGTGCTTCCATGTCCTACCTTTCATCGTGTATCCCCTTGCTTTGTTTGTCCTCCCCAAGTACATTATCTCCCACTCATCTTTATTGAATTCTATTTGCCATGAATCAGCTCAACTGACCAGCCCATCTATATTCTCCTGTAATCTTTATCTTCCTCACTACCTTCCACATCACAAATTTTTGTATCACCTACATGAACCTACTGATGAACAATCAAGTCTAAATTGCACATGCACACCACAAACAGGGCAAGCCCCAAAACTGATCGCTGTGGAACCTTATTGAAAACAGACTTCCAGTCACACAAATACCCTTGACAGTCACCCTTTGTTTCCTGCCACTCAGCCAATTCTAGGTCCAATTAGCTATGTTTTCTCAATCTTCCATGCGGAACCTTTTCAAAAGCCTTGCTAAAGTCCAAGTAGACAATGCCAAATGCATTATCCTCATCTGCACCCCAGGTTACCTCTTTGAAAATGTACAGCTTAATAGTGTCCCTGAGAATTGATTTGAATTATTTTTCCTCCACTGAGGTTACACTGACTGGCCTGTAGTTTTCTGGTTTATCTCTTGCTTCTTTCCTGAATAACAGTATCACATTTTCTGTCCTCCAGTCTTCTGGCACCTCACCTGTTTCCAGAGAGTAACTGGAAATTATAGCTAATGCCCCTGCTTTTTCTTTCCTTGCCTCACACAACAGCTTACATTTCACCTAACCCTGCAGGTTTATCTACTTTTAAGCCTGACAGACCAATTAGAAACTCCTCTCTATCTGTGCTAACTTCAACAGTCCTTCTCCCTGATTTCCATGCCCACATCATCCCTCTCACTTGTGAACACCAACATGAAGTATTGATTTAGAACCCTACCTATACCCTCTGGTTCCAAACAAAAATTACCACTGTGGTTCTCAGGCCTTACTCTTCCCCTAGTTATACTTTTATCCTTAATTTACCTGTAAAGTAATTCAGGATTTTCCTTTGCTTCATCTGCATTCTTTCATGCTTTCCTTTTACTTTCCTGATTTTCTTTTTAAGTATCCCCTGCACATTCTGTTTCTTCTGCAGGGTTTCTGTTGTTTTGAGCCTGCGGTAGCTGCTATAAGCCGAGCATTTCTTTTTTCTTCAGTCCTACATATCTTGAAATATCCAGGGTTCATAAGATTTATTGGGTCCCTCCCTTCGCCTTTACTGGAACCTGTACACTTCCTATTTTCTTCATAAATTTGTCCCACAGGCTTACCTAAAAGTACTGGCTTCCATTCCACTCTTGCCAAATCATACCTGATCTTATTAAAATCCACCTCCCCCAGTTTATCACTTTGATTTCAAGCCCATCCTTGTCCTTTTCCACAAGGATCTTGAACTTCTTGGAGTTATGATCGCTGTCTGCAAAATGTTTACCTGTGCATACTTCAATCACTTATCCAGCTTCATTGCCTAAAATTAAGACCAGGATTGCCCCCTTCTCTTGTAGGGCAGTCGACATACTAGCTAAAAAAAAATGCATTTTAAGAATTCTGCTCTCTCTAAACCTTTCACATGATAACTACTCCAGTTAGTGTCGGAGAGTTGAAATACTCCACCTATTACTTTTGCACTCTCCTGAAATTTGGAGGGGTTGATGGAGTCTTCCCATGTGCTTAGCAGTGACTGGAGAATCTCCAGCTGGGTTACTCTCAAGGGAGGGCAGGGGTGTTGAGTGAAGCAGTCTTTTGATAGACTGGAGGAGAGGAGAGGTGAGGTAAGGTAGGGCAAAAAAGTAGTGTGTTGAGGGGTGGGATGGTGAGGTAGGGAGCAATCAATATGAGGTGAGGGAAGGAGGAATGGTGGGGATCAGGAGGAGAGGAGGAGTATGATGAAATGTGGGGTAGAAAGAGATGGTTAATGTATTGGGAAACAGCAAGCTAGTGAGGATAGGCAAGGGACACTGGACAGTTTAAGCTGAGCAGCCAAAAACAGCAGTACATCTGTCATTATCATTGCCCCAGGCTTTGGCAACACGTTTAACACACAACAGATGCCAAAATGCAACATTATGAGAAGAGAAGTATTTATTAGCTACATAAATAAAAACATTAAACTTATCCTGACCTCCAGCAATGCTTCAAAATCCAACTTCAGAGGCACTATCTCCATTGAACAGTTCAATCTTTTACAGTCTCTATAACAGTAATTATCACCAAACCCAGTGAGATAGAGGATTGGGATTGAATAGAAAATATCAAAAACAAGCTTGAGTAAAACCTGAGAAGACAAAGTTTCTTGAGAGGGAGAAGAAAACAAAACTAAAGCAGCATGAAAAGAAATCGTGACCAGATAAAATGGAAGAAAAGATGGTCAAATTAAAGACTGTGGGCTAGAAACTGATTCTGGCGAGCACAACTGGGTCCAGAAAGCCTGAGGCACACCCAATACTGAATCTATAGTTCAATCCAGAGATCGTGAAGAATAAGGAAGAAAGAACTTAAAATTTGAAAATAATTTTTAAAGATTCTGTGGAAAGAAAAATTGCCCCCGACAACAGAAGGATGACATATCTAATAACCCTTCCAAAAAGACAACTGGTATAAACCAGAAACAAATACAAACCAATTATTCTTCCGTCAGTTGCTGATAAACCAGCAGAACTGTTAAGAAAGAATAATGTTATTAATAGAAATATGAGCTAATCAGGGCAAGTGAAAATGGATTTGTAATAGACAGTCCATTGACCAATGCAAGAGGTTGTTTTAAGCTATAACAGATGATACAGAGTAGAAACACATGGTGATCACTCCTATTTATGACGCAAATAATCGAGTTTTAGGATCAGAGGGAATTCTCTTTGAAAAGTGCAAAATACATCATTTAGAATTTTGTAAGGAAGATTGCGAAAATCTGTAAAAAGTCAGAGACAGGCTAGAAGAAAGTGAGGACTGCAGATGCTGGAGATCAGAGTCGAGAGTGTGGTGCTGGAAAAGCACAGCAGGTCAGGCAGATTCCAAGGAGCAGGAAAGTTGATGTTTCAAGCATAAGTCCTTCATCAGGAATGGCCTATCAGAGTTAGGCGAGAGCAATGGACAGATTGGTGAGTAATTCAATTTGATGCAGAAAAATGTCAATTAATACATTCCTGAAGATGGACTAAGAAAGGAGATAAACTTTAACTTTGTCAACAGCAGTGAGAGGCAAAGGAATGTGTGTTCATTGAATGTATAGAGAAATAGCAACTATTTATATTTCTATCCTGCTTTTAATGGAGCAAAACATTCTAAGGTGCTTCATCGGAACACTATGAGACAAAATGCAACACCAAGTAGAGAGCTCCTAATTCTCAAGATTAGGTAATTAAAGCTAGATCAAAATTAAATTTTTAAAGGAGCATCTTAAAGCTGGACAGAAAGAGAGATGGAGAGGGGTTTATGGAGGAAATTCATGAATTAGCAGCTGAAGACACTAAGTGAAGTGATTAAAGCTCAGGATGCATAAAAGGCCAAAAGTACAAAAGCCCTGAGATCCTAGAGGGCTTTAGGTCTTGAGGAGATAACGGAGTTATGGAGTCATAGAATCATAGAGATATACAGCACAGAAACAGACCTTTCGATCAAACTCCTCCATACCGACCAGATATCCCAACCTAATCTAGTCCCATGTGCCAGCACTTGGTACATATCCTTCTAAACCCTTCCTATTCATATACCCATCCAGATGCCTTTTAAATGTTGCAATTTTACCAGTCTCCACCACTTCCTCTGGCAACTCATTCCATACACACAACACCCTCTGCATGAAAACATTGCCCCCTTAGGTCTCTTTTATATCTTTCCCCTCTCACCACAAGCCTATGCCATCTAGTTCTGGACTCCCCCACCCTAGGGAAAAGACTTTGTCTATTCATCCTATCCATGCCCTTCATGATTTTATCAACCTCTATAAAGTCACCCCTCAGCCTCCAATGCCCGAGGGAAAACAGCCCCAGCCTATTCAACCTCTCCCTATAGCTCAAATTCTCCAACCCTGGCAACATCCTTGTAAATCTTTTCTGAACCTTTTCAAGTTTCACAACATCCTTCCAATAGGAAGGAGACCAGAATTGCACGCAATATTGCAACCATGGCCTAACCAACGTCCTGTACAGCTGCAACATGACCTCCCAACTCGTGTACTAATAAAGGAAAGCATACCAAATACCTCCTTCACTATCCCATCTACCTGCGACTCCACTTTCAAGGAGCTATGAACCTGCACTCCAAGATCTCTTTGTTCAGCAACACTCACCAGGACCCTACCATTAAGTATATAAGTCCTGCTAAGATTTGCTTTCCCAAAATGCAGCACCTCACTTAGGGAAGTTAGCTAACGATTAGACCATGGAGGGATTTGAAAAGCAAAGATGAGAAGTATAAGTTTTAGTGCTAATGAATCTGGAATTTAAAAGGTCAGTGAGAAAACATCTTAAAGTTAGTAAAGAGTAACATTTGATTAGAAGCATTGATTATTATTATTGATAGATTAGAAGATTATTATGAACTTTGAAAGACCTGTGTCAGGTCAAACTTGGAATACTGTTGCCTTTTTGTTGTCTCATTACTGAATGGCAGGACATGAAATGAATGGAAAACGTAAGTTGAAAAGGACATTGCAAATCGTTAGTTTGAGCTTCTTTCATCTGTCCTGGATCAAGGCTTATAAAGAAACAAGAGAAAGTGGAGTTAGACCACAATCAAATCAGCCACAATCTTAATGAATTATGCAGCACATTTAAGGGGACAAATTGTTTACTCCTGCTCCTATTTCTGATGTTCTGAAAGGGTTAAGCAATGATGTTATTGAAGGCCTGTATGGTACTGACACGATAATTAGTGATAGCCTGTTTCCATTGGTTGTTGAGATAGTCACAAGAGAGAACATACTGAAGATAGTGAGAAAAACGACTAAAGAGAGACAAAATCATTTCCAAAGAAAGTGGTAAGAATATGGAATTGCTTGAAACAAAACATTTTGGAAGAACAGTAATTTGAAAAGGGAATTAAATAATTAATAAAATGAGAGAAATATTCAGAGATGATGAATAATAAACAGGTGAGTGAGATTAAATGGCAATTTGAGTGGAATAAGCAGACTTGCCCAGTTACTTGTTAATATGCTGGAACAGCCTATGAACCTGAAAAACAAAACAGTCCATTGACCTCAAAGAACGGAAACAGACACAATAAATGTGGGGAAGTGAATAAATCATCTGGCTCATTGGCCATGAGCTGAGACACAACAGATAAATACAAAAATGCTACAATCCAACACAGTGCATTTAAAAGTGAAATCAAGTGAAGATACAGATAAAGACTTCAATGAAAAGGACCCAAGAGGGAAAGGATTAAATAAACAGAATCAATATTAAAATAAAATTTACATTGTACATTATGTTTAGCTATCAATAGATTGGTGGCTACTGTACATTAATTTATTGGACATCACTTTTTTCAGAAGCAGTAGCTTGAGCTCTCTAGAATCTGATTTTAAAAGGTCAAGACAAGAGACCAACAATTGTTTTCCACTGCATTCCTAATAACAAAAATGTTACATCAGTAGTTTTTACTCACAATAGCAAAGACTAACATTTTCCAGTACTGACCCTGTTTTAAATCGTCTACACCAATATCCATTAATTGTTCTGGTTTATCACAGCAGTAATCTGAACATCAGTGAGATTGAGCAGACTGGGCTACCTTCTCAACTAAAGCAAAAGCAGAGGGATGACCTGAAAAAAGACTTTAACATAGAATATTGGAGGACTTTGGATGATTTCGCTTGTGGGACACTCCGAACAGGAGGCAATAAATAATAGATACTGAATAAATTCCAGAATGGAATTTTTTTTTATTCATGGGATGAGGGCATCCCTGGTGAGACCAGCATTTATTGCCCAGTCCAGAAGGCAGTGAAAAATCAAATCACATTCCCTGTGGATCTGGAGTCACATGTAGGCCAGACCAGGTAAGGAGGGCAGTTTCGTTCCCTGGAAAGCATTAGTGCGCCAGATAGGTTTATGTGACAATTAACAATGGATTCATGGTCATCATTACACTCACAATTCCCGATGTTTATTGAACTCAAATTCCACCATCTGCTATGGCAGAATTCGAGCCCTGGTCCCAGGATATTACCTCTGGATTAACACTGGCTCTTTGGGTCTCTGGATTAACAGTGCAGTGATAATATCACTAGGGCATCACCACCCCATTCAGGACAAACCCAGAGTAGGTTAAGAACGTGGAACTTGCTACCATAGGGAGTAGATGAGGTCAATAGTACGTAGGCATTTCAGGAGAAACTAAATAACACATGATGGAGAAAGGAATAGAAGGATAGTAATACGGTGAGATAATGGTAAGGTTGGTGAGGATTATAAGTACTAGTACAGCCCAGTTAAGCCAAATGGCCTGCTGTGTTCTGTACATTTTAGTTTGGAAATATTATTCTGGTTATGGTCTAACAAGTGAAACCGAGATACTGCTTGATAATGAACAGGAACTTTTGCTAAAGCTGCTTATATCTCCTGATCTGGTACACACCCCTCAGGTGAGTACATCTTATTCTATAGATGGATATAATATTCAGGTGGCCAATAAACACAATTCCTTTATCTGAAACTACAAACACCGTCTGCAGATGCATATGTGACTCTGCATTCCAAGTCAGAACATCCTGGTTTCATCGTGCTCCTGAAATTCCAACACTAAATCTCACACTGTTATAGTTAATTTCATCTCCCTGCTCAAAAAATGGAACAGGGACTGGCCATTTAGCACCACACCCTCTACATCCCAATTCTTTGAGATCATGGTTTATCTGTCGCATAATTCTATATGCCCTACCTTTGCCCCATAGCCATTATTGCCTTCTGTTAACAAACATTTAGCAAACTCAAGATTTTAAAATGAACAATTATCTAGCATAACAACATAACATTTAAAATTTGATTGAATAATTTCCTCCACATTTTTTTCCCAAACGTCTGCAGTTAAACTTTTAAATACATTTATTTTGTTTTTGAAATGTATACTTTTATACAAGTCTTGAGCAAAGACATAGCTCAGCTTAATCCACTGCTGTGCAATATCTGTGATATCCTGCTTGATATACATCAATACCAACCTTCTCATCAGATCACAAACAACTATTCCATCATCCATTCCAACTGATTATAAGTTGAATTCCAAAGGGTGTTTCTTTCAGGCTTTGGATAATGCAATAGTTGCACTAAAAAAATCTCAATAATTAAAGTTTATTTTTAATAACAGATTTTGTACAATGTATCCATATTCTAGTTGGTCAGAATGGGTAATGCTTTTCTGACCATTTAATAGACCACATGCCCCAAAGCCTTAATTTGTTAACTATCCCAAAAGCTCATAATTTCAGGAGGTTTATGGAGCCAGGCAGATATGTCATTAGAAACCCTTGTGGAAGCGTGTTTTCATCCCCCCATTAACGTAATGTAGCTAGTTTCTGCAGATTTTCATACAGTCCTCCACAAATCTCATTAATATTTCCCTCAGCGCTTTGACAGATTACCTTGTCATTACGCATCCTGGAGCCTTTTAAACAATATGGGTAAACTACTGTTTTGCAAGGTTAATGACAATTATCCCATAATTACTGCATAAGTCACTGGGTCCACTTTATCTCACAGTTAGCTGTTCTGTGCAGTGTCTGTGTTGTGCAACTGCCACTGTGTCACTGTAAATGAATCTTCAATAGATATTTATACACTGTTATATGCTGACAGCAGGATGAACAAATTACTGTGTTGTCATCACTTAAATACCACTGTTGATAAAACAAACCAGACAACAATTGCTCCAGTCCACCTACAATTAGCACTATCATGTCAGTATTTTGTATGGAACCTGTACAGGCATTTGAATAACACAAATCACCATCAACACAGACATACATACAATTTTATACACATACTTTATTTACACATATGAAATTATACATATACATACATACACACATACATACATGGACACACATAATGTTTAAAGGTTTTAATATTTTAAATTCTGTTCAGGATAATTGAAAATTAGGTGGAGTTCTGGTTGTGCTTTTATTTACCATTCCATTGCCTCATTTCAACAGCTTAACATTCATTTGCCATTCAGGCAAAAGTGAAGACTGCAGATGCTGGAGATTAGAGTCGAGAGAGTGGTGTTGGAAAAGCACAGCGGGTCAGGCAGCATCTGAGGAGCAGGAGAGTTGACATTTCGGGCAAAAACCTTTCATCAGGAAACGATGAAGGACTTTTGCCCGAAACATTGAATCTCCTGTTCTTCGGATGCTCCCTGACCTGCTGTGCTTTTCCAGCACCACACTCGACTTGCTATTCAGACCTGTCCTGAAAGGGTCTGTGGGCCATTTAATCAAATAAATGAATAACCCTGAATTTTCTGTGAAACAAGTAAGTTTAATGACTATCATCATTATTAACATCTGAATTGTCCAGTTGAAGGAGATAAACCCCATGAATTATGACATTCTGTTGCTATTATATTCATGAGAAGTGTTGCTGTCCCTCAACCATTCATGAGCTTCAATAAAGAAATTGTCAAGAAATTGTGCATCCAATACCTGTTAAACACATTGTAGCAAGTTAAGACTGATAGTTAACAGACTAAGAACACCTTTTAATAAGGATATTTGTTTCTGTATTATTGCCCAATTTTCTCAATAAGGAAGGGAATATTTAAATGTTGAGTCCCTTCCTGCAGCTATTAATTTTTAAAGATTTTAATACAATACTTTCTGCTTGATTTTCCACGATACCTTCTCTATCTTTTTGCATTAACTTTTATTCACGTTTCTTTTTATTTTTCTGTTTCCAACTTGACCTTAATTTACTCTTATTTTTAACCATTAAGGTTAATGATAATGGTTAGAGGAGGAAGCTGGTCAGGGTTTCGGATGTCCTGATGCTGTTGTCGCACCAGTATTAGCTCACATCCCCAGCATGTCACGATGGACAAAAATTATTTTGAGCAGAAGGGTGAAAGAAACAGCCTAACTAACAAGTCAGGTTGCAAGATTCACCAATCTAGGAAATTTTAAACCATCATCAGCTGTCTCTCTCCATTATGTGAGCAGCCCTGTGATCCAGTAAAACAATAGAACCATACCTTCAATATAGTGTTACTTTGTTCAATTAATTGTCAGGGAAATAGTCACCACACTTTTGTTTTGAAAACGTTTTGCATAACTGTCAGAGTCCTGACACTGAAGCTATTGTTTTTTTTCATTATTTTATTGTTACAGTGGAAACAAATATTTGAGTTTGACCCTTTATAATAACTTCATGCAAAGAAAACAATATCAGCCAAATGGTGCGTTCATTAAAGTGAGATGAATCCTGGATATTTGACATTCGAAACAGACCGTGGCTACATCTGCTGTGACATAAGAAATCAAGGCTGCAGCCAATTGTTTTTGCCTTTGTAAAAGTGAAAAAAAAGTCCTTCAAAATGAAAAAAAATTGCCCCCACTTCTCAAGAAAAATGCCTGTTGAAGCCTGTGGAAGAAGCTTGGCGACTGAATAAATGGTATTAGAGGGGCCAAAGTATAATTCTAAACTGCAGTTTCAGAAATGTCTCCAAACCATATGACTATACCTTTAAGTTTAATTGAGATATTAATTGAGAGCAGCATTGGGATGAATCAATTGTTTAAGAACTGATGTGCCTTCCCTTTCCGCTCATCAACAGCCAAGAAACAAGGGGAGGTCCACCTCTGAAGACCCCAAATGTAAATCACAGAATCCCTACAGTGTGGAAACAGGCCATTTGGCCCACCAAGTCCACAGCACCTTTCCAAAGAGCTTCCCACCTACCCTACCCTAGTCCTGTAACCCTGCATTTCCCATTGCTAATCCACCCAGCCTGCATAATCCTGGACTCGACTGGGCACTTTAGGTGGATTGGCCATGCTAACGAAACGTCTGCACCTTACACACAGCACAAAGGATAAAGAAACAAGCTACATTACATTTATAACAATAAAGCCAATCATCAGATCTCATCATCCTGTATTATCTAATTAACGACAGACTTGTCTTCGCTGCTGTCTTTGCCAAATTAAAGGAACTGTATCCTTTTGTTGCAAGTCTCATGGTCCAAATTCTAAAATGATTAGCAATTCAAACATATGTAACAGCCATGCATCCCAGCCTTGTCACAATCCCCAAGATAATAATGCAATTAAATTTGGTCAAATTACTTGACAGCTGTACAGCAGAAATCAGATCTGATTCTTAGTCACTGGCCTGAGTTTGCAACATTCAAACTTAATTTTGCATGAAAGATTTTCAAGATGGTCAGGGATTTTGCAATGGAGACATACTGCATCAACAGGCCAGCTCAAAACAGTGAGATCCTGTATACAGCCTCTTTCGGTCATGCTTTCTTTCTCTGTCTCTCTCTTTGTCCCTCTGAATTAAGATCTCAGTCGCTGAAACTCTGTACAAAGCAACACTAGACAGCGAAGCAGATCAGACCCTCTGAGGACGGCATTGCCATCAAACATCCAAGCTGCCTGCAATTCCCTTTCATAGGCTTCAAATAAATGCATTTATTTTCTGTGCATTTATTCTGTTTAACTTAAAAAGTTGCATGACAAGAAATTCCCAGCAAAGAAGCAGGCCACGTTTTAAATTCAATTGTGGCATGTGCTTGTCGCTGGCCGGCCAGCATTTATTGACAGCCCCTTGTTGCCTTTCAGAAGGTGGTGATGCCTTCTTGAACCATCGGAATCCATGTGCTGTGGGTTGACAATGCCGCGAGGGAGGGAATTCCAGTATATGACCAAAGCAACAAGGACCGGCAATATATTTTCAAAAGAGGCTGGTGAGTGGCTCAGAGATTAATTTGCAGATGGTTGGTATTCCCATGTATCTGCTGCCATTGTCCTCCAAGATGGAAGTTGTCCACTCGCCAAATCTGCATATATTTCTGGCCCCTTCTCCCTCATTTGCTTTTCTAGCCTTCCTCTAAACGTATCTATGCTCTTCACCTTAAGAGCTTCCTCAATAGCAAGTAGCACACTCACACTACTCTGGATGAAGAAGTTGCTCCTGAAATGGATTTATTAGTGGCTATCTTATGATGTGGTGCTGAGCTTGACTTCCCTGCCTTTAGGAGCACTTTCATCGTCTACTATTCTGAACACTTTCTCTGTCTTAGATACCTCCATTAGCTCTGCCTTGAGCCATCTCTTTTTGAGAGAAAAGAGGCTTTACTAGTTTCTCCTGACTTATTAATGTCCTTTCAATTCTTAAATTTGATTTCCCCCTTTCTGATGCCTCAACATGGAAACCAGAAAAGTATAGGGTATTCCATCCTTATTCAAGGTTAATACATCAAAACTACATCCATGTAGTCTGTGGAGCAGCTATCATTGCCCTCAGTGACACAAAAATGTTGTTTCTGAAGTAAAACAATGTGACAATAATAAACCATAACTTGTCTCCTGGCAAATTGCACAGAACAATGAGCAAGGGATTTGGAGATATGGTAGTGAAATCCTCTGTGTTCACAGAGCTTTTCTCCAAACAATAGCTGCATCTAGATATGTAATGATGGAAGTCCCCAAACACAAGAAATTTCAGCAGTTGGATGAGGATAGGCTTTAAGATCTGGTACATGAAGATAAAAACAAATGCAGTTGAATGACAAGTAGGTACAGAGCCATTGCCATTTACTTCAGGAAAATATGCTGTAGTGGTGGAACAAGAGAACATTTTGCACAGGCCATAGGGTTTAGGAACACTTTATCAAGCGCACACTCTCCTGGTACAGAAGGTCTCACATCGTCAGCTTTGCAGTTATTGTTCATTGTTGAACCGAGTAGCTTCTAGGTAAATCATACCATCTATTGTACAAAAGCCCCAATTAAACAAAGAATTGACCTTAAACAGAAAGCAGTCAGAAAATAGAATACCAAGTTCTTGCAGCAACTGACAACAGTTTGTTACTGGTCCTTACTTTAGAAAGTTATAGTTGCTTACATTAGAACCATAGAGAGGTCACAGCACAGAAAGAGGCCATTCAGTCGATCATGTCTGTGCTAGCCAAGGAAAGGACAACCTGCCCATCTCACCCCCTCTTCCAGCATCTGACCCATAGCCTTGCAGGTTGCAGCACTTCAGGTGCAGATCCAGGTCCCTATAAATGAGTCGTGGGTTTCTGCCTCCACTGCCATTTGAGCCAGCCACCATCTTCGCAGTGAAAGCAATTTTCCCTCAGACTCTCAAATTCTCCTAAGAATCACTTTAAATATGTGCGTCCTGGTAAATGACCTCTCTAACAGGAGAAACAAGTCATCACTGCCTATTGTCTTGAGGTTCCTCAGAAGGTCTACACCTCAATTAAGTTATCCCTTAGCCTCTTCTGTTTCAAGATAAGCAACACTGCCTATCCAACTTTTGCCTATAGTTGCAATTTTTGAGCCCTGTCAAAAACCTTGAGACTCTCCTTTGTGCTCTCTCTGGAGCAATTATGTACTTACTTGTAACAGGATGACAAGATTACAACATAAAATTCCAGCTGAAGCATAAGAAATGCTTTATATAGTTCCAACAGCATATTCCTTCTTTTGTGTTCCATACTTCAACCAATGAAGGAAAGATTCCTTACTTTTTTTTAAATAATGTTACCTACTTGCCCTGCCGATGAGTCATAGAGTCAATGAGATGTATAGCACTGAAACAGACCCTTGAGTCCTACCCGTCTATGCTGACCAGATATCCCAACCCAATCTAGTCCAACCTGCCAACACCTGGCCAATATCCCTCCAAACCCTTCCTATTCATATAGCCATACAGTTGCCTTTTAAACGTTGCAATTGTACTAGCCTCCACCACTTCCTCTGGCAGCTCATTCCATACATGTACCACTCTCTAAGTGGTAACATTGCCCCTTAGGTCTCTTTTATGTCTTTCCCCTCTCACTGTAAACCTATGCCCTCTAGTTTGGGACTCCCCCACCCTGGGGAAAAGACTTTGTCTATTTATCCTATCCATTCCTCTCATGATTTTATAAACATCTCTACGATCGCCCCTCAGCCTCTGACACTCCAGGGAAAACAGCCCTAGCTTATTCAACCTCTCCCTATAGCTCAAATCCTCCAACCCTGGCAACATCCTTGTAAATCTTTTCTGAACCCTTTCAAGTTTCACAACATCTTTCCGATAGGAAGGAGACCAGAATTGCATGCAATATTCCAACAATGGACTAACCGATATCCTGTACAGCCGCAACATGACCTCCCAACTCCTGTACTCAATACTCTGATCAATAAAGGAAAGAATACCAAAAGCCTTCTTCACTATCCTATCTACCTGCGACTCCACTTTCAAGTAGCCTTGAACCTGCACTCCAAGGTCTCTTTGTTCAGCAACACTGTCTATTACCTTACCATTAAGTGTATAAATCCTGCTAAGATTTGCTTTCCCAAAATACAGCACCTCACATTTACCTAAATTAAACTCCATCTCCCACCTCTCAGCCCACTGGCCCATCTGATCAAGATCCCGTTGTAATCTGAGGTAATCTTCTTTGCTGTCCAGTTAAGATTATACAGCTTCTGGTGCTCTGAATTATATATTCAGTCTGCTTTTCACACTTGTGACAGTAGGTATTCATTGAATAATAGTGTTAAAGGACCTGTGGACATGGACACCAAGGTCTCTCACTTCCTTGACCACTACGATATCTTCCCCTTTAATGTGTAATCCTGATCTGTGTTTGCATCCCCCCGCCAATACATTACACACTTCTCTGAACTGAATCCTACTTGCCTTCTGCCCACCCAACCAAACCGTTGATATCACCCAAGAGTCGACAGCAACCCTCACTGTTGATTACGTAGCCAACTTTCATGTCACTTGCAAACTTTACAATCATACCTCTGACATTTAAGTTCAAATATATATCTACTCTTCTGGAAGTCCAATCCCATTTGCACGTGCCATGTTTTGGAGCTCACGTAAATCATAATGTTCTACCACTTCCCTCCTGTTTACCGTAGAGAATATTTGCTGCAGTTCAAGTATGGAAACCATGCAATATATGTTCATGTGTATTGTATAAGACAATTAATACCCAAAAGGGTTAACTGACATAACAAGATAAGTCCTGCCTATCAGGTTGCCTTCTGTCACCTCTCTAGACCTTCTGAATATCTTATAATCTCCACTGGGACTTCACGATATCAAAAAACGTAGAATTTAGTTCAGATCCAGATGATCAGATGTCAAAAAACTTGGGTGAATGATGGGAGTCAGACACTTTACTCCTAATGCAGGTCGAGTTCACCATTACACAAGCTACGAGCTCAGCTATCATTAACTGCAACATACAAAATGATGCCTATGTCAATAATTAATTTGCTAAGTGTATGCATTTTCTCTATTGGCAATATCTGTGCTTTTGATACAGAAAGATAAATACTGCATTTAATCTAAAATTCTTTACTATTTGCATCAAGAATGTAAAATTCTTCAAATTATAACCTGCACATAAACAGGCACTGTTACGGGTACCCCTGTACAAAAGAAGCTTGCAATCTCAATTCCAAGGGTAACACTTAATAAGAAGAGACTGTGGCAGAGTGGAAGTGTGATAATCAAGGCCCAGAGAAAGTACACAGTCTGCAGACATTTTATTCTTAATCCACAATCACCATTCAAAACTGATACAACAGAAAAGACTACAGGTGGTATACATGAAAAGAACAGAATTATTTGTAATTAATGCAGAAAAATCAATAAATCATTTGCACTGGGGCAACTTTTCTTCACTGCTGTACTGCTAGCTGCTAGCATCTTGACTCTGAAAGTACACAATGACTCACATTCTCGAGATCCTGTGAGCAGGTTACTCTTAAGGCCATAATAAAAAAAAGTTTGAATTTCCTATAAGACCTCCCATGTACTAAAACTACCTTTCTCTAAATCCTAAAGGATCCTATTGAATTCTGCTACCCACTGGCATTGAATCTTAAAATCCCAAAGGATAAACTGCAAATCCGACAAAAGTTTTATGTCTTATAAGATTCTGCAGGTACTATAAAAATCCTTTAGGAATATTTGGCAGGGGATTTCCACTTCTTCTTAAAAAAAAATTCTGAAAATATTGCTGACAATGCACAACTAAATAAAATGAGGTAGAGAGAGAGGTGCTCCTTCCTGTAGCAGTGTCTCTCTATGCAGCCAGTAGTGTGAAGAAAAGCTGAAACTGCAATGTCAAGAAGAACACCTAAAGGGATGGATCGATCTGAGGCGAGTGGTACCCTCTGGGTCTCAGACCTGCTGTGATTCAGTTCACTGCCTGTCCTGTGTGCAGTCAATGCAACTGCAACCAGCCATCTGCTTGCCAAGTGACTGCAATGTTCATTTCAAATGAAAAACAAGCATTATTTCTTGGAATCTGACAAATATCACACACTTATCCCTGAACACATCTGAGCCACAGCATTCCCTATTTCAAAAACAATAAAACATGGCATGCAAAGGGATAATTCAGATTTTTTTTAAAATCACCATATTTTAAGTGATGACCAATGGCAGGCATTAATGTATCACCTTTTACCCTGTGCTCCTTAACCCTCGCTCGCGTTTATTGACACACAACTGACATACTGGACAGAATAAGTCAGAAACATTTTAGCTGATGAACAATGGAGCTCAATTTCATCAGCATATCTAATGACCCATGACATGCTAGATTATGACCCCAGCAATGTTCCCAAACATGTATCACATGCAGAGAACAGTGACCTTGTTTGATGACCACACTAATTTTGAAACCCTGAGACACATTGATATTGAGTGGGTGCCAGCACGTTATTTGATTTGTTAACTTCTTTCCGATATTAGCACTTACATATTTAACATGTCACAACAGGCTGCATCTTAGAGAAATAATTCTGGTCAGAAAAAGCCTCTGAACTGGAACTTTTGTATTTCTAACAAACATTTTGCAGCAAGGAAATGTGTAGGATGTGATGCATTCAGTAGTAGATGGTGAGAAAATTGCTTTTAAATCTTGAGATGTGCAGCGATAAAAAGAAGAGTGAGTATGGCACTGGGATGGGCTGGAGGTTTAATGTGTAGATATACTGATGGATCCTGTAATATAGAGAATTGTTTAGCTAGCACACAGCACATGAAGCAATATCAGAGCCTCTTTGGAGAAAATGATTTTTAAAAATTGTTTATCTATTACTTGTGCAGCGGTTGGACTGATTTCCTGTCCTGGGATTTTGGTTGACTCTCAGCAATGGTTCAGTTTATCGAAGTATCTAATTTGTTATCACTAAGCCAATAAATGTTATATTTCTATGACATTTGCTTTGAGTGCATGTTGCCCTTTTGCATTTCTCTCTAAGCATTCTTTCCCACTTTTTCAGGTTTCGCTGAGTGTGGATAGACAAAGCTTAAGGAGAAAGTGGGGTCTGCAGATGCTGGAGGTCAGAGCTGAAAATGTGTTGCTGGAAAAGCACAGCAGGTCAGGCAGCATCCAAGGAGCAGGAGGATCGACGTTTCGGGCATCAGCCCTTCTTCAGGAATGAGGAAAGTGTGTCCAGCAGGCTAAGATAAAAGGTAGGGAGGAGGGACTTGGGGGAGGGGCGTTGGAAATGCGATTAGTGGAAGGAGGTTAAGGTGAGGGTGATAGGCCGGAGTGGGGGTGGGGGTGGAGAGATCTGGAAGATGATTGCAGGTTAGGAAGGTGGTGCTGAGTTCGAGGGTTGGGACTGAGACAAGGTGGGGGGGGGAGGGGGGAGGTGGTGGAAGTGAAAATGAGGAAACTAGAGAAATCGGAGTTCATCTCTTGTGGTTGGAGGGTTCCTATAAAGCTTAAACCCAGCAATCTCTTCCTGCTTGCTAATGCCATTCCCGAGACAGTCACTGAAAGCCGGTGCAGAGCTACCTCTGCTGCCAGTGGAGAGATTCTTAGCTTCAACCTTGTCTTTTCTGCTTGGGTAGTGCCCTTAAGCCTTGGGAAGGGGTGAAGTGAAAATTCCTATCATCCACTCCACTTGATGGTGTATCATGACATTGAAAATGCATAGCTTTCAGTGAGAGGTCACTGGAATGCTTTTACAATCCAGTAGAGAACCACACCGTTATATAGAAACATTTTTGAAATGAAGTGAAGATGACTGAACTGAAATTAAATGAATCATTGACATATCAGAACAGTAGCCCATTGATTTATCATGCCTGTACCACATCAGAACTATCTATTCTAGTCCCATTTCCCAACTCTACTTCCATTTCCCCATTTAAGATGAAACTTTTTCTGCACTGATATTTAGGACAAGCAAAAGAAAAATAATGAGTGCAAGTTGAGGTATACTTTCAAAACCGCATTCAAACCAGTTCAAATACATCTCTCAATCCTCTTATTACAAATTACTTTGTTATTTTTAAATTATGCTCCCAATATGAAAGAGCAAACTGCAGGCAGTTCAGGTTGGTAAAGTAATGAAAAACACTCTAGCATTATGACACTCTCTAGTAGATGACAGGATTGCATGATGCTCAGTTTCCTCACGTTTTTGAATAAAAGTGGAACCATTCAGTCGTTGAAACTTTCAAATGTACATCCAAAAATGGGAGATTGTGCTCTTCATACACCTGCAGGGAGACTGGAGGGAACATCCTGACCAGTTTTAATATGAACATAAAATACTGGCAGTTATCTGTTCCTTATTGGTAAATATGCTCAGAGCAAGAGACACGGAGCATTTGATGCCAGGGGTAAAAATACATCTCATGCAATGAAGCAAAATGGACAACAAATGGCAATATTTCACACCCTGTTTGCTTCAAGTCAATGAGAAATAATTAGAAGAACGCGAGCTGACTGCTGTTTTGCTGCTGCCTTACACAAATTGCTAGCCTACTGGTTTAAGCCTCAATGAATTGGCATTAATGATCAAATTAATGACAGCAAAAAAAGTGCGTACAGGTGGATTGTGCAAAAAAAAATGTGGCAATCCTGCTTTGTATTCCATTTTTTGTGATTCCCAAGAATGGAGGCGGCAAACATTTTCACCAAAACCTCAGATGGGAAAGCACACAACTGCACTATTCCTCCAATCTCAAATAGATATTGAGACTTAATAATTCCAACCTACCACAAAAATGAAAGGATGTAGGAAATAAGCAAGAATGTTTCATAATAGTCTTCAGAATGACAAAAATCTGCAGTTATATCATGCCATTAACACTGCAAAATATCCAAGATGCTTTACAGTTGTGTTATTAAATAAAGTTTCAAGCCAGGAGACATGTAGGACAGGTGCCATAAAACGTGACCAAAGAGACAGGCTTTAACAGCCTCCTAAAGGTTTTGAAATGGTAGAGAGATGGACAGAGATTTAAGGAGGGAATTAGAAAATCGAGGGTGCAGGCAGGTGAAGGTATGGCCAGCAATTCGGGAATGAATAAAATTAAATGCACTGAGAAAGCCAGAATTAGTGGAGCGAAGACATAACAGAAGGCTGTAGGGCTGGAGAAATTTACTGAGATAGGATGAGGAGAAAGCCGTGGAGGGAGTTTAAAACCAGGAAAAGAATGCTCAACAGAAAAGAATAAAGGGAGTTTAACGCTATTATTCAATGAATGCTGCCTGTCTACTGTCACAAATATGAACAACAGACGGAATATACAATTCAGGGCACCAGAAGCTGAATAATCTTAGACTCAAAACGTCAGCTCTTTTCTCTCCTTACAGATGCTGCCGATCTGCTGAGATTTTCCAGCATTTTCTCTTTTGACCCATCCCCCCCCATCCCCATATATTTTTTGTCACATATCACCAACTTCAGCCTTGGTCATTCACAGCTCCTAATCTCCCTATAATCTCTCTATGCACTGTCATTATCACCTCTTCATTGCTACCTTTGCTTCTGGAGCCATGACTCACCTTCTCTCAGTCTAGTACAAATACCTCCCTATTTCTCCCCTTTTTTTTGCTTTGACAAAGGGTCAGTTAGACTCGAAACAAAAGCTCTTTTCTCTCCTCACAGATGCTGCCAGACCCGCTGAGATTTTCCAGCATTTTCTCTTTTGGTGGCTGAATAATCTTAACTGGACAGCGAAGAAGGTTACCCCAGATTACAATGGGATCTTGATCAAATAGGCCAATGGGCTGAGAAGAGGGAGATGGAGTTTAATTTAGATAAATGTGAGGTGCTGCATTTTTGGGAAAGCAAATTTTAGCAGGACTTATACACTTAATGGTAAGGTCCTAGGGGAATGTTGCTGAACAAAGAGACCTTGGAGTGCAGGCTCATAGCTCCTTGAAAGTGGAGTCGCAGGTAGATAGGATAGTGAAGGCGGCTTTTGGTATGCTTTCCTTTATAGGTCAGAGTATTGAGTACAGGATTTGGGAGGTCATATTGCGGCTGTACAAAACATTGGTTAGGTCACTTTTGGAATATTGCATGCAATTCTGGTGTCCTTCCTTCCGGAAAGATGTTGCGAAACTCGAAAGGGTTCAGAAAAGATTTACAAGGATGTTGCCAGGGTTGGAGGATTTGAGCTATAGGGAGAGGTTGAATAGGCTGGGGCTGTTTTCCCTGGAGCGACGGAGGCTGAGAGGTGACCCTATAGAGGTTTATAAAATCATGAGTGGCATGGATAGACAAAGTCTTTTCTCTGGGGTGGGGGAGTCCAGAACTGGAGGGCATAGGTTTACAGTGAGAGGGGAAAGACATAAAAGAGACCTAAGGGGCAACATTTTCACACAGAGGGTGGCACGTGTATGGAATGAGCTGCCAGAGGAAGTGGTGGAGGCTAGTACAATTGCAACATTTAAAAGGCATCTGGATGGGTATATGAATAGGAAGGGTTTGGAAGGATATTGGCCAGGTGCTGGCAGGTGGGACTAAATTGGGTGGGATATCTGGGCAGCATGGACGAGTTGGACCAAAAGGTCTGGTTCCGTGCTGTACATCTCTATGTCTCTATGAATTAACCAAACATATTTTGAATTGTGATAAGGTCACTCAACTAGATTCTTTAAAATGAATGGTGCATTTTCAATTGTCTGGCATTTGGATTTCATTTTAGTGTAGGGGTTTCCATGTGTATAAGTCATTTGACTTGATTATCCTGGGGCAATATTTGTTCATTAGACTGCACAATTACTGACTAACATTTATACAGAGAAGAAAACATGTTGTTCTGCTGTGTGCTGCAAAAAAATTAGGTAATAGGATATCTACTTAATCTAATTGTCCCCGTTATTGACATAATGCCAAGAAAATGCAAGGCTATTAGCAATACTGCAGTTGACTATATAGGGACTGAAAAAGATGGGCCAGCATTTAGAATATAATTGGAAGAACAGATATTGGGACCACAAACTCATATGGAGACACACATACACATATATAAAATTACAATCTTGCACAATTTAATCTTGCATGATTCAGTAATGTTGAAAAAAATCAACTTCCCTTAGAACTAGTTTCATAAATTAAATGTAATAATCTAACAATTCTCATCTTCTTTTGAAAATTCTTTAAAACAGGAAAAGAGAAGCAAGTCTGCAACCAACGCAGTTTAGCAGCCGACACATAGGCAGAAGTGTAGTGCCCACGTAAAGTTTTTGTTGGTCCAAGAATGGGAGATGCTTGGAATGACCTATCCAAGATTCTAAGGACAAAAATACTAGACATTCAGAATATAATAGTATTGAATGATAAATGAGGTAACATTTTTCCAAAAGGATAGAGGTAGCCAAATGGACTGCAATGGTTGTTTCTACCAGTAAAAACAAAGGGAAAGAAAGAAAGGATGGAGGGTAAGAAAGAAACAATCATTTTCCAAAGAGGCAGCACGGTGGCTCAGCAGCTAGCGGTGCTGCCTCTCAGCACCAGGGACCCAGGTTTGATCCCATTCGGGTGACTGTCTGTGGAGTTTGCTTATTCTCCCTGTCTCTGCATGCGTTTGCTCTAGTTTCCTCCTACAGTCCAAAAATGTGCAGGTTAGGTGGATTGTCCATGCTGAATTACCCAAAGTGTCCAGGGATGTGCAAGTTAGATGGATTGGCCATGGAGAAATGCAGGGTATGGGGGTGGATTTGGGCAGGATACTGGTCAAAGGGTCAGTGTGGCCTCAATGCGTAGAAAGGCCTGCTTCCACACTGTAGGGATTCTGTAGAACTGGCCAAATGCTCCATACAGAAACATTATAAAGCAACTGAATAAAGATGGAGATGTGGGATTAATTAAATAGTTTGAGAAAAGGACTGGAACAGACTGAAAGGAGCAAATTCAAGTTGCAGGTAAACACTTTTTAAAATGAGAAAACCGAATGCACTGGTTTTGTTGCTTTGTGCTGACTACTCTGGGGTGCTCAGCAAGGGATTTGTTTGAAAGGGATGAATCGCATTCTCAATCAAACCTAAGATGTTATATTTAAACAGTAATGAACATTTAATAAATAGCATATGGGGCTGGTAGTACTGCATTAAAGCTGTCACAATTCACCTTCAGCTTTGGGGTCTGTGAATTCTGACATTCTGACACTTCTGAATGAACTCAGGAACACATTCCGATGAGTGCAATACCTTCTACATCCATGATGATTATTAGCTAGTTGACCTCCCCCCCAAGTACCAAGTAACCTTTGCAGCATTCAAGCATGCACAATTTTGATGCCTTAACCTCTGCCTGTCTGAACTTCAACAAATTGGGCTCAAGTGCTAGTAAGTAGGATAAGAGATTGCCAGAGTTGGGGGCACCTACATTCAGCAATAGCACAGCTTAAGTAAACTTTCCAAATGTAATTGCTGCATTTTTATTCCTCGTGCCTGTTTCATTATGTTGTTGAACAGCAGTAATCTTCCCTCTCCTGTCTATGGGGGAGTAAGTGTTGCCATCAGGTCAGGTCAACAAGCAATTTCTGTTTAATCCACAGTATAAAAATTCTTTTATTTTATCTTCAAACAACAAACA
This sequence comes from Chiloscyllium punctatum, assembly GCF_047496795.1. Lineage (NCBI taxonomy): Eukaryota > Metazoa > Chordata > Chondrichthyes > Orectolobiformes > Hemiscylliidae > Chiloscyllium > Chiloscyllium punctatum. Next base: position 131,581,286 of record NC_092740.1, read on the forward strand.
TTATATTCAAAGCAAATGTACGAACATTTTAACATTTACAAAACACTCCACAGCTGATAACAAAATATAAAACAATGTCTAGGCTCCACTTCTGCCATTAATCTGCTGCCTGGTGTGCATTAAAAATACCTGTAAGTGTAGGTAGACAAAGAGACACACACACAGGAGAGAGCTCTCTAACTCAACCATACACGCAGCACTGTCATCTACCAACACTGTCAAAAATATCAAAGCAATTTTGTCTCTATTGTAAAAATAATTGTTCCATACAAGGCCACATGGGGTAGTGAGAGAGGGGAAAGACAACCTCACGGGCACAGCTCCCAGATAATGACTTTTCCGTCTTAGAGATTTGGGAAAGTGCCCAGACAGTGCGGGTAGAGACTGAGAGGGCAAGTCAAATTTCAATCCATTCATGAGCCTCCTAGTGATCCCTTCAGATAAAAAGAACATGCTAAGGCTGCAAGTGCAGAGAAGTGAGAAATAAAATACAAGAATTAAAAGCAATGGGAAAATTATATAAAACAATTGTTGTGTTACAAGTGTTAGCTGCGGCTCAGAAGGCAGCACTCTTGCCTCTGTGCTGAGAGAACTGGGCTGAAGCATCTTCCCAGAAGTTTGAGAAAGCAGGCAATGAGGGAGTAGCGCACCTTTAGAGGATCCAGACCAAAAGAGCTCTGCACTGTCACAGAAACCATACTGAGGAGCACAGCACCATGACAGAGTTAGCAATCAGGGAATGTAGCAGTGTCAAAGGGCCAGTACTGAGGCAGTGCCTTATCATCAGAGAGTAATTACTGAGGGAAAAATGCACCATCCTTTGGATGAGACATTAAACTGAGGCCCCATCTATTCCCTTGGCTCAATATTTAATATTCTGTGACGTGTTTTTGAAAATGACCAGGGGAGTTAAGTCGAAAACAGATATCTGATCATTGTCACATTGCTGTTTATTTGGAAGTTTATGCAAATGAACTTGGTAATTCTGAAGAAAATATGAAATGTTATCACAGCGAATGTCCTCAAGTTGACTGGTTTAGTCAATGAGGCCAGACAAAGTGCTGGTTTGGGAACCGATCCTGATGTGGTTAATGGTCTCATTCAAGATCAAGATGGCTAGGTCACTGGAGACAGACCATCTGACCCACATTTATGACCTATATGGTTCCTCAGAAAGGGAAAACTTCCTGCTGACTAGGGTTCCAAAACTGTAAAGAGTCACACTGTTCAGTGCTCAGGACTGGTATTGCTGATCTTTCCAACTTTTATGAAACGTAAATGCAAATAAAACTGCGTGTGATATTATCATGCCGATGCTCTCCCTCCCGATGTTCTCTCATCATCAAATTCGCTCAAAAAGAAACAAGTGAGGGCACTGTCTAGAAGTACAATTGTCACATTACTATAACAACACAGTACATTTATACAGCCCAAGGGAAATATTAGGAGCTTAGTCAAAATGGTATATGTTAAGGAGCATCTTAATGTAAGTGACAGAGAGACAAATTAATATATAGAGATTCAGTGACAGTATTCCAGAGAATAGGCCTCAGGTAGGTGAAGGCATAGCCTCCAATGACAAAGTGATTAAAATCACTGATGTCTCAACATGACATAAACCAGCTGTGTGACATGTGATATCCTGGTATGGAATAAAAAGGAGCTAAAGTAATTAGTTGCACCATGGAGCCTAAATAAAAACAACACAATGCATTTTCTTACTTATTCTTCACATAGATTGCATAGAAATTATTCATTCCCAGTTAGAACTTTGTACTTCTTCAGATTTATGCTCTGAAAATTTAACTGTTATATTCAGAATACTCAGTAATTCCTCAATGCTAAAGGTGGCCATTAAGAAGTCACCAAATTAATATGGAGCAGCCCACCTCAGCGATCTGAAAGAACTCAAACAAGACCTGGATTGGATCAGCTTCTATCGGTCAACTGGGCAGAGAGGTGTGAAGGACAGAGGTTGAAGCTTTGTCCAGATTTGCTGTCAAGATTACAGTGAGTCTAATGGCACTGGACTGTTATTTATGCATAAAATGGTGTAGTTACTTCAAACGACAGACAATTGCTGTTAAATGCCATGTCACAGCAAAATCTGTCTCCTGTATTGTTCAGTGCAGGTTAACATGACTTCCTCCAATTCACATGCACATGGTTAAGCACAAATGACCAGAAAAAACTGGGAGCAGGTATTGAGCTTCAAAGAAGCAAAGGAAAATTAATAGAAGTGAAGAAAAAAAATCAGTTAAACAAATCTTTCCCCTCTCTCCAGAATAGACTCCTCAAACCTTTACAAAGCAGTGATATTTAGTTTGGAAAGGAGTACTGGGAATGTACTCCAGTGCTACCATTAAACTGTTTGCTCTTGGTAATCTCAGCACAGTCACTGTGCCTCACCCTGCAGGAATGACACCACTTTGCAATAAAGGTCTGACATTTACAAAGACTGATACAAAGATTGTGTAAAAATGCGCAGGATGATTAAGAGTGGGACCAGTTTGCTCCTGCACTATGTTTGGGCTGTTGATCCATGTATATAAACATGAGTTGAGTGGAATTATTGTAGAAGAACAAACTTTCCTTAACACTTTTCCTCTTCCAATTATAATTCCTTCAACATAAACAATCATCTGAAGATAGAAACAGTTAGACCAAACTACCAATATAAATGGATCTTCTCCCATAGTCAGTAATGTAATAAGAATATTCTCCCAGAAATCTGTTTCCAGTGCAGAGAACGTTAGATCAAATATATCTTTCAATATGAATTACAAGATAAAGATCTACGAGATGTAATAAATATGGATTGCTTAATGTTCTAGTCACTTTCTGACCAGAGAAGTGGGAGTTATATATAATTCCCCACACGCGACAGGGAAAAGCCACTCAAGTGCTTTCTAAAGGCCAGAAAATGACAAAATTGCTGAAGTTACTAGTTATTACCCAGTTCATTTTCCATTATATGCTCTGCTGTGCGAAAGGAACTATCACATTTGAAAATGAGTGTCAGTGGAGTGAGGTACTCTTAAAAGGTACTTACTAACTGAAGTTGTAGTCAAAAGGTCAGAACTAAAGCCTGATCAAACAGTAGAAATGAAAGGCCTGTGACTCTAAACACTGCATAAGGAAAGTACAGAGGGGCACAGTGAATTTCTAAATACCTTAAATATAAGCCAGATTTTTTTAAAGGCAGATTGCTTTATGCTGCTGGCGAATCTCAACATTTCACTGGAGTTAACAAATATCTCCAAAAGTTACATTTACAAATTTGTTTAACTGCCATCGTTCCCATTACATGGGATAAATTTTGTTGACTAAGATATTGAAGATGAGAACTGTGCTCATCTTGCTTTCACTGCAGTTATATATCTCAAGATGAACTGCTGAGCAGTCTGCTACTTTGCTGTCTGCTGCCAATATAAAGGAAACGCATTAAGTGTAACAGATTTAGACAGGCAAAAATCATTAATGCGTACACCTATGTCATAGAGTCATAGAGATATACAGCATAGAAATAGACCCTTTGGTCCAACTCATCCATGCTGACCAGATATCCCAACCCAATCTAGTCCCACCTGCCAGAACCCGCCCCATATCCCTCCAAACCCTTCCTATTCATATACCCACCCAGATGATTTTTAAATGTTGCAATTGTACTAGCCTCCACCACTTCCTCTCTCAGCCCATTCCATACGTGTACCACCCTGTGTGTGAAAACGTTGCCCCTTAGGTCTCTTTTATATCTTTCCCCTTTCACCGTAAATCTATGCCCTCTAGTTCTGGAATCCCCCACCCCAGTGGAAAGACGTTGCTTACTTATCCTATCCATGCCATTCATGATTTTATAAACCTCTATAGGGTCACCCCTCAGCCTCCGACGCTCCAGGGAAAATAGTCCAGCCTATTCAACCCCTCCCTATAGCTCAATCCTCCAAACCTGGCAACATCCTTGTAAATCTTTTCTGAACCCTTTCATGCTTCACAACATCTTTCCAATAAGGAGACCAGCAGTGCATGAAATATTCCAACAGTGGGCTAATCAATGTCTTATACAGCCACAACATGACCTCCCAACTCAATACTCTGACCAATAAAGAAAAGCATACCAAATGCCTTCTTCACTATCCTATCTACCTGCAACTCCCCTTTCAAGGAGCTATGAACCTGCACCCCAAGGTCTCTTTGCTCAGCAACACTCCCTAGGACCTTACCATTAAGTGTATAAGTCCTGCTCAGATTTGCTTTCCCAAAATGCAGCATCTCGCATTTATGTAAAGTAAACTCCATCTGCCAGTTCTTAGCCCATTGGCCCATCTGGTCAAGATCCTGTTGTAATCTGAGGTAACCTTCTTCGCTGTCCACTACACCTCCAAACTTGGTGTCATCTGCAAACTTACTAACTATACCTCTTATGCTCACATCCAAATCATTTACATAAATGACAAAAAGTAGTGGACCCAGCACCGTAAAGCAGGTCCAACTATAAAACATGAATAAAGATGAGGAATCAAACAAGTCTATTACAAATGTACTAAAATAACAACAGGGAATCAGACAGCACACTCATTTTTATTGAGGAGCAAAAAAAATTAGTATGACTTGAAATAAAAATCACAAATTCTGAAAACGAGTCAGCAGACCCACAAAAAATAGAGAACAGAGTTAACTTCCCAGCGGTCTGTCGCAAGACTGTTGAGCTCAAATGTTAACCCAAGCCTGTAAACCTGATCTGCAGATTGTTCCCATTGTTTTGATTTCTGATTTTTTTCACTTCTCCAAGAACTGGAGACCTACGACATGATTTGTACATTGACGAACCAGGTGCTACTAAATATACAAAGACACTCAACAACAACTTGCATTTATATTCCACATTAGAACAGGACTGAAAACAGGTTTAAGATACTTATTAAAGGTAGAGAGTGGAAGCTTGGAGAGGTTTGGTGAGGAGGTTACACAACTTAGGGTCGAGCAATGAACTAGTAGAAATGGAATGATGAAAATAGGGATGTGCAAGAGGCCAGAACTGGAAAAATAAAGGGATGAGTGTGAGGCAGAAAATGGTTGCAAAATAAGGAGGAGAAGACTGTGAACTTGAAAAAAATACACTTCAGTTGTGAAAAACAGATGGATTTGTGAATACAATTCTGAGAAGACTTAACCAGCGAAAATACAAAGTTTAAGCGAATTGGAAGTATTATTTCAAGAGTAATTACTCTTTCTTCTGATAGTCCCAAGGTGAAAGACTTTGCATCAGAGTAGTGCACACATATTTAACTTAGATTTTGATACCTTATTCATTTCAACACTAATTTAAACAAGTTTTTTTTCCATCAAGCAATGGTGGACAAACATCTTAATATTTGTTGTGCTGCTTCGAGTGAACTCACTTCAACTCTGTTCCGTAGCACTAGCCTCTTGCTCTTCCTTGCTAGGGTTTACTCCTTTAATAAATAATGTTTATTGCACAGAATCTCAGTTTAAAAACATGCAGATCAATGTGCAAGCTTTACAAATCACTTCTGAGGCCTGGGTTTTAGCTGCAGTGTTGTGTCCAATTTTGAGCACCACAGTTTTAAGATTACAATTGAAGCCTCACAGAAGATGCAAATGAGATTTATTAGAATGGCACATGGGATCAAGTACTTCAGTTATATTATGAGGCTGAGGAAGATATTGTCCTTACAACAGAGAGGTTCAAGAGAAATTTAATACTAGTATGCAAAATTGTGAAGGGCTTTGAGAGGGAGAAACTTCCTCATTGGCGGCCAGGTCAGTGACCACAGCATGCAGATTTGAGATAATTTGCACAAGAACCCGAGGGGAGCTATGAGAATATTTTTACACAGTGACTTAGTATGATCTGGAATGCACTCTCTAGAAAGGATAGTAGAAGCACATTCAAAATAACTTTCAAAGGAAGCAAATTATATATTTTTTTTCAATAAGCAAAATATTACAGCCAAATTGCAGCCAGATTTCTCAATGTTTGTCCGGTGCTCTAAATCAGGTGATTGGGTACATGATGACACAAAGGAAAGAGCAGAAGCCCTACAGTAATATAACCTCAAAGACATTGTTATTTGAGTTAACTTGATGAATAGATGAAAACATTTAGGAGAGTGTGTCACATGACATAGCATCATGGAAAAATGCTAGATGCAAGGCAAATGTAATATTTCATAGAAAACATGAACATACTAACAGGAAGGTGCAGAAATTACACAACCTGCAATGATTCACAATAGCGTTCATTTCTGTACTCAGATGAGCGGTGAACTAGCACAGGCCAAATCAAAAACCACAGATATATTCAATGGCACATGAAACAGTCTATGATAAATATCATAAAGTTACAGAAATGGAATTGTAATACACTGAAATTGGTTAGTGTGTGTATATAAGTGACTGTTGGAATAACTGAGAGTCTGTTTGTGTAAGGTTGCGAGTGAGAGTATACATGTCTGTATACTCTCAGTTTGAGAGTGTCTGTATGAGTGTATATTTGTATGAATGAGAACATGTGTGCACTCATAAGCTTCTAAGAAATAGGTTATTCCAGGCCATTAGATAGGGGCTCAACTCCACTTCCTTGCCTGCCGCACCGCATTCCTTCCCCCCCCACCCCCCACCACCCCCGCATAACTCTCAGCTCATTTAACAAAGTCCACCCAACTCAGTCATGGCTATATTCGATGACTCAGCCTCACCATCCTCTGGTGAAGAGAATTCCAAACTCTAGAGACCCTCTAAAAATTTCTTTTAAATCCTCCTCAGCTCCATCTTCAATGGGGAATCCTTTAATTTTATACTTTGTTCCTCAATTTTAGATTTGTCCTCAAGGTGAAACATCCTCTCAGAGGCTACACTTCCAATACCTATCAGAATCTGTTTGAATAAGATCACCTCACATGATTCTAAACTCCAATGAGCATAAGAGCTGAAACTGTTTCTCATAAGACAACTCATTCATCCTAAGAATAAGACTATTGAACCTTCTCCAAACTGTTCTTAATACAAGAAGATTCCTTCTTCAATACCAAGACCAGATTGTACACGGCCCTTTACATGCAGTCTCACCAATGCCCTATATAGCAAGATATCCTACTCATGCACTCCATCCCCCTTGCAGTTAATATCAACATTCCATTTGTCTTCCTAATTAATTCCTGCACCTAAAATGTTACAAGTTTCCTGCCTTTTAAAACATAATTTGAATAACGTCACTCTTACGGACATTAAATTCCATCTGCCATCTGGTAGCCTTCACACTTAACCTGTAGGACTACATATCTTTGTGTTGAAATATAAACATGAAAATGGAAGGTTACATTGTTTGCTGCGGACAATGAACCAGTTTTTCTTTACAACTGGAAGTAAAAGTGCAACCCTGTAGTGTTCACTCATCCGTGAAACAAGAGTATGTAACCTTTGGGAGAAACCAGATTTGATACTTGTAGTGACAGTAACAGAGTCAGCCAGGTGGACCTCACAGAACATAAGTTCCTTGATTGGGTCTGTTCATCTGGTCTAATCAGAGAGCCCTTGCTGACACAAAAGGGTGATTGTCCTTGATGTGACACTCTAGTGCCTGACTCCGTAAGAGACAATACTACTATCAAAGACTGTACAGCTTGTAAATAAAGGGTGATTGATGTTGGGACACAGGTCTTTGCAAAGTCATTTCAATACTTTTGAAAGTATAGCTGACACTAAATACACCCGAGTTACAAGAAGGAAGAGCTTTTCAACAGGTTTGTAAATGGTACTTTTGTTACTAAACTGATGGAAGAAAATGGCAATCAGACCTTCAAAAGCTTGCAAGTGCTTTTTTTCACTCTGAGTGGAAAAGAAGCAAATGTCAAATATCCTGCAAAAACAAAAAGAAATTCTAACTCAAGCCAAGGTTTCAGTCCAACTGACCAGCTACCAAGTTGAGAATTACTGCAGTTGGCAACAGCATGAGATAATTGCCAAAAAAACAAAATATCCCCATGTATTTTGGACTCATGATCCACAGACTTAATCCTTTTTTCCTATACATTCCATTCATGATATTCCCAATTATCTGTTGTCTTATCTGTTCCATTTATGAATGAATGCATGTGTGTTTGGATTTAAAAGGGGTACAGTTAACATCTGTATATTAATAGTTAATTAGTTTTTCCACATTAGAGGAGAAGTTTGTTGTAAGAAATAAGTTTTTGTTATTTTGTGAATTGACACAAGCTGGTGAGAGTTTCTTTTATCTTAATGTTCATAGTCAGATATTGAACACTGCAGTGGAGTAATACAGTCATACAGTAACAGATTTGGAAAGGGGCCTATTGGTCCATCAAACATGCATCCATTCTAACCTATTTTGCAGTTCTTGGCCCACAGCCTTGCACACTGTGGCAATTGAAGTATTTGTCTAAATAGTTCTCAAGTGGCTGGAGGGCTCCCACCACTGCCATCCTTTTAGACATTCAGCTCTAGATACTTACAAGCCTTTGGATGAAAAAATGTTTCCTCAAAGCCCCCTGATCTTTACCTTACAAATCTGTCCCCTGGTTATTGACCCTTCAACCAAGGGGAAAGATTTCCCTATATCTACACTGTCTATGCTCCTTAGAACTTTGTATTATCAGATTCCCCAAAAAATGTATCCGTGCAAACAGAAACAACCCCAGCCTACCTGGTATCTCTAAAGTAGATGAGGCCTTAACACTGACTCTTGCAACACTCCACTAGTTAAGCCATTTCTCGCTTTGCTTCTCAGAAGTCAACCAATCCTTTTTCCATGCTAATATATCATTCTAACGCCTTTACCCTTATGTTCTGTGTTAAAATTTTCTGTGGCATCTTATCAAATCCCTTTTGGGATTTCCAAGTGTACTAAATCTAACTGACTAACCTACTCTTCTTAAAAGATAATCTAAAATTTGTACAACAGATTTTCCCTTTCAAAAAACCATATTGACTTTATCTGACTATACTATGATCTTTTAATTAATTAAGGATTCTCAACATTCATGTGCAGGGCTGTAATACTGCACTGACAGGCATAAATGAATAACCTTCTCTTGTTTTAGAACCATTGTTTTATCTGCCCGCTGTATCTGTCTGCAATCCCACAGCTAGCTCACAGTCTTTGGTTTCTCATTCCTCCTCCTGGTCAAAGGCTTGTCACCAGATCAATCCTAGATTTTACAACGTAACTCCTGTCACTGTGAAAAATAAATATAACTCTGAATGAGTTTGAGGTTTGCCATTCAATCAGTTTCTCTCTTGCAAGTCCAGAGAAAGTAAGTATACTTCCAATTCAATACACTGCAATTCCAATACAACATGCATGTATTTGAGAAGCTAAGGAGGAATCATTGATTTATTTCATGTTTGTAGTATTTTGCTATCAGTGGTTCGCTGCTATTGCTGCACTTTGACAGCATGCTGACTTATGATGGAGTCAGTCAATAACCAATTGGTCACAGTACAGTTTGAAGATGAATCACATTTACACTGCTACATTACGACAAATGACTAATCTGATGGAGAGCCAGAGTTATGCCAGTGCTAAAGGAACATATCAATACTTACATGCTGCACTTAATAATTAGAATTTTTCACTGAAATCCTCAGAAGTTAGCAACTATAATTTAAAAGGAGACAAATGTTGGCCAAAAGCGTTGCATTCATGTAGCTTCTAAGTTTGCTGTAGGTGGAGGGGAATGTCACTTCATTGTCATATATCATTAGTCTAAAATAGACTGTATTGAATTCAATGATAAGTTTCACAGCTAATGTGAATCAGCAATGGAAAGGGGATTGGAAAACAGCAAAGTCTTTCCTTTTTAATGTCATACATTGAATGTTCTGCTGGTATGGCATGTTCACCAAGTTGGTGCACATGCTGTAGCGGAGTACTTCTCAGGCTGCTGAGGATGTGGTTCTGCAGTTTAGGTGCAGGATATATTTCGACAGATTGCGCCACATCATCTTGGCATGTTGCCATCTGCACAACTAGACCAGGCAAGAAGGCGGTGTGATAAACGCTGAGGAGCACGGGGAAGAGATGTAATCTTCCAAAGAGAAGGATGAGGACAATGGAGCAGAGGAAGCTCTCCTTGACCACTACAGAGCTCAGGTGCATTGGGTGCTAGAAGCCAGGCAGAAGCTGATTGGCACATAATTCCAGTAGAAGAGAACTAGGTGCAGCAGATAATCATGGACTGTAAAATAGTCATTTGCCATGATGCCCGCATTTGGTTCACATTATGGCGGCAAACTGCAGCCTCAATTGGTTTTGTCTGTTTTTGTTTTTGCTGGCTGTGGATAAAAGCTTATGTTCAGAATTGTCCAATTATTTGCCTGCAATGTAATGTTCCCCTGTTGGACAATATTTAACTGTAGGTCACCGGTGGGCATTGGGAACAGAGTAAGCTACACTCCATCAAAACACCCTCACTGAGAACACAAAGTGTATGGCCTGTTGTTTAAACAGTGACTAGGGCAAAAGAATGGGTCCTTTGTGTGAGGGAGCTGATTGCCCAACACCAGATTGCTAAGACTTGTTCAGGTGCACAGCAGCCGCTCAAAGGTGGTGCAGGTACAAAGAATGGTGGATATCCAGCGAATGGTGAGTCATTTTCAGAACGACGTGTGGAAGGGAAAGGATGGGGATAGAATCAGACGAGAGGGCTGTCACAGGTATGTGATAGATGGTTCATGAGCTGTGATTGGTAAAATGCAGTGAGAAGTTTTGCTGGGTGTCTCAGTGAGAAGGCTTCCAAAAAAACTTTCACTTTGCCAAAAAAAAAATTCAGCCCAATAACTCTAATTTTACATGATGTTGGTATATGTTCAAAGATTATTTTTAATTGTCTTTCCCATTAAAAGGCCACAGCTCACAACTGAATGTTGACCAGGGAGTTCTAGTCAAAAAATTGAAAGAACTTCAGATGCTAGAAATCTGGAACAAAAATAGAAATGGCTGGTAAAACTCAGCAGGTATGGCAGCATCAGTGGAGAGAAATCAGAGTTAACATTTTGGGTTCAAAATCAGACCCTGCTGGTAGCTCAGAAAAATTTGTTTCTTATGCAGAAGATAGGGTGAGGGGAGTAAGTAAGGAGGAAATGATCGGTGGGAACAGAGCCCAAAGAGAGTGAGGAATGGTTGGACAGACAAAAGAGAGTTGCTAATGATAAGCTTGGGAGAACAGACAATTAGTGGCTAACAAAAGGTGGTGTGTAATAGCAGACCATGTGATAACAAGATCTAGTGTGTGGGAATTGGGTAAGGACATGGATAAGGTGTTTCAAGCCCTAAAATTGTTGAATTCAATACTGAGTCCAGAAGGCTGTACAGTTCCCAAGTGGAAAATGAGTAGCTATTCTTCCAGCTTGCGCTGAGTTTCGCTGGAGCACTGCAATAAGTCTGAGACAGAAATATTGGCCAGGGAACACAGTGGTGTGTTGAAGTGACAGGCAACTGAAAACTCTGGGTTTTCTTTTGTGGACAAAACATAAGTGTTCTGTGAAGCGGTTACCAAGTCTACGCTTTGTTTCCCCAATGTAAAGGAGATAACATTGTGAGCAGTGAATGCAGTAGATCAGATTGTGTGAAGTGCAGGTTAAGTGCTGCTTCACTTGGAAGGCTTGTCGGGGCCCTTGGATACTGAGGAGGGAGGAAGTGAATGGACAGGTTTAAAACCTTCTTGAGGTTGCAAGGCAAGATGCCGTGGGACTGGGGGGGGGGGGGGGGGGGGTGGTTGGGGCTGGGGGGGGATGTTGGGAGTGAAGGAGGTGTAGACCAGGATGCCCTGGAGGGAATGGTCCTTGTAGAAGGTTGACAGGGGAGCGGAGAGCAATGTGTGGCTTGTGATGGCATCCCATTGGAGGTGGTGGAAATGGCAACTATGGATGTAGATGCTGGAGGGATGGTAGGTGAGGACAAGGGAGAGTTGAAAAATGTGGTGCTGGAAAAACACAGCAGGCCAGGCAGCATCCGAGCAGGAGAATCGACATTTTGGGCATAAGCCCTTCTTCAAGAATGAGGCTGGTGTGCCAAGCGGGATGAGATAAAAGGTAAGGGGGAGGGAATTTGGGGGAGGGGCACTGGGAATACGATAGTTGGAAGAAGGTGAGGGTGACGGTGATAGGCCGGAGAGGGGGTGGGAGCAGAGAGGTCGGGAAGAAGATTGCAGGTCAAGAGGGCGGTGCTGAATCCGGGGATTGGGATTGAGATAAGGTGGGGGGAGGAGAAATGAGGAAGCTGGAGAAATTTACATTCATCCCGTGTGGTTGGAGGGTTCCTAGGTGGAAGATGAGGCGCTCTTCCTCCAGGCGTCATGTGGCCATGGTCTGGCGACGGAGGCGGCCAAGGACCTGCATGTCCTTGGCGGGGTGGGAGGGGGAATTAAAGTGTTCAGCCATGGGGCGGTTGGGTTGGTTGGTGCGGATGTCCCAGAGGTGTTCCCTGAAATGTTCCGCAAGTAGGCGGCCTGTCTCCCCAGTGTAGAGGAGACCACATCGGGTGCAGCGGATACAGTAAATGATGTGTGTGGAGGTGCAGGTGAATTTGCGACTGATATAGAAGGATCCATTGGGGCCTTGGAGGGAGGTGAGGGGGGAGGTGTGGGTGCAGGTTTTGCACTTCATGCGGTTGCAGGTGAAGGTGCCAGATTGGAGGTTGGGTTGGTGGGGGGTGTGGACGTGACGAGGGAGTTGTGGAGGGAGTGGTCTCTCCTGAATGCTGATAGGGGTGGAGAGGGAAATATATCCCTGGTGGTGGGGTCTGTCTGGAGATGGCGGAAATGACGGAGGATGATACGATGTATCCAGAGGTTGGTGGGCTGGAAGGTGAGGACCAGTGGGGTTCTGTCCTGGTGGTGATTGGAGGGGCGGGGTTCAAGGGCGTAGGAGCGGGAAGTGGAGGAGATGCGGTGGAGAGCGTCATCGACCACGTCGGAGGGTAAATTGCGGTCTTTGAAGGAGGAGGCCATTTGAGTTGTTTGGTAGTGGAATTGGTCCTCCTGGGAACAGATGCGGCGGAGGCGGAGGACAAGAGAGACTAACTTCTCCCATCAACAAACAAAACCTGCTGGTTAATCATCCCATTGCTGTTTGCGGGATTTCCAGCGTATAAAATAGCTGCCTGGTTTACTCGCAAGACAATAATCAGCGTGCTTTATAGTAATTAAATAATTAACTCAATGAAACTTGTTGACACATTTCAGTGAAACTGGAAAAGTTCTCTTTTGTTTCCTAGCTCTGTAAAAGGGATTTCATTCTGAAAGGTGCCATTTACTGGCAGTGACAGAGAGCAATCTCAAGATCTGGTTCACTCACTGCTGAGGAATTTTAGTCAGAGTCCCTTCAACAGCTGTGATGCAGTTCTTTGGACAGTAATGGGAAATGCCTGCTTTCAAGGGCCTCTAAATGATGGATGTCAAAACTTTCAGTGGAAGAAGTGCCTACAAGCCTGCTGCTAACTTGGTCTGTTTTCTCCATGGTTAATCGTGTACACTAGTCTCTGATTTGTTTGACTCTAAATACATGGACAGGATTTACTAAGGTGGAGCTAGTGACCCCAACAGTCACTGGAGGTTTAGCGGACGGCGCACCAAATACTTGGGTACAATGTAAAGGTTAAGATTAGAGGCATGATGCCAATACACTGCACTCTGGATGAAAGTAATAACAAACTCATGGAAATAACACTGATCATTCAGTCAGGTACTGTTAAAATGGTCCCATTGAAGAAATAAACTTTTTCATCATGAGCCACATGAACAGCTTGTCTTCTCAGGAGGTTTTCAGAGCAGTCATGGGTTTTAGTCTCATGAAATCAGTGTAAGTGATGCACAATAAACATCATCGTGGTATCAAGTGTTTATGTAGCTTAAGGTAAACTCTGCAGTTGGCTTGAAATGTGGGGTTAATGTAGATCAACTTGAATTTCAATAGCAAACTGAAAGAGGAATGGAGTATAAAGCACTTTGTTGGAGTACACAAATTCTTTCTCTGTGCCAATATATATACCCCAGGGCAGTACTGAGGGAGTGCCAAAACATCAAAGAAACAGTATGCAGGGAGTGCTGCACAGTCACAAGGTCAGTGCTACACAGTAGTAAGTAAGTGTTGTACTGTCAGAGGACCAATACTAGGGAAAGCTGCACTGTTAAAGTAGCAATATGGAAGGAATGTTGCACTATTGGAGTGGCTCTCTTTGAGGAGAGAAAGCATAGGCTCCTTCTGTCCTGTCAAGTGGTTGTATAAGATTTTTCAGCCAGTAATTTGGTCACTTATGACATTCCTGTGTGGGATTTTGACATTTCCTGCTGAAAATAGTGACACTAAGATATTAACAGTGAAGATGATAATACAAGAAAGTAGCGCAGGGTATTGCTGTTGCGATTGTTTGGGTTAAAATACGTAACAAGAGCTTTATTTTGCACTGGGGAGAGTGATAATTGAGTGTGCAGTGGAAATATTTCATTTTTCAGTATTGATGTCTCTCAGCTCAATAGGCAGAAACATGATAGAGAATCAAACAAACATAGAAAAGAAAATGATCCCTGGATCAGGTCTAATCATCACTTTATAGGGTAATGGAATAAATACACTCGTCAAAGTTGCTAGTTCTTGAATTCTTTGGGAATCATGTGAAGCACAAGCTGCTCTTTCGGTAAAGTACCACCAAAGTACAGAATGTTTTGATAAAATGCTATCAGCGCCAAAACTCTGGAAATCCTACCACATGGACAAAATAAATCTGACAGGTCTTTTAAGAAACACTCAAAATGTATTTGATTTCACAAATAAATGCCAGATTTGCAAATCTCTGCAGAGATAACAAAGAAAAACAAAGCCAGCAGCATGAGAGTGCAATACTGCCATTGTGTAGCTCAAGAAAGTTGCAATTTGGAGATGCCGGTGTTGGACTGGGGTGTACAAAGTTAAAAATCACACAACACCAGGTTATAGTCCAACAGGTTTAATTGGAAGCACACTAGCTTTCGGAGCGCTGCTCCTTCATCAGGTGGTTGTCACTCCCACCTGATGAAGGAGCGGCACTCCAAAAGCTAGTGCTTCCAATTAAACTTGTTGGATTATAACCTGGTGTTGTGAGATTTTTAATTCAAAAAGTTGAAAATCATGTAACTCGTATCAAAAAATTAAAGGGACTCTGACTTTCAGGAATGAGAAAAATTGACTTTGCGTGACTGAGTTTTTAAACTTCAAATTATAAACTAATATACGAACTAGCAGCAGGAATAAGCCTGACCCTGCTCCCTCCCCCCACTCACAAACAACCACCACCACCACCTCAATCTTGTTCCACCAGTCAATAAAATCCTGGTTGATCGATTACTCCCCAACTTTGCCAATCAATCCCCTAATAACCTTTCATCCTCTTGCTTATTAGGGTGACCACTTATGTTTAAAACAGGATTCCTAGATCCAGATTCTCCCAAAGAGGATACATCCTTTGCATATCCACCTATCAAGACCCATCAGGATCTTATCAATTATAGTCAAGTCACCTCTTACTCTTCTAAACTCTAATAGATATCAGCCTAGTCTACCTAACCTTTGTCATAAGATAACCTGTCAATTCCAGGTATGAGTTTTATAAACCATCTCTGAACTGCTTCCAACATATTTACTTCCTTTAATAAAGCAATCTATGTTCTACACAGTAACCTCAACGTGACCACATCAACACTGTGTATAACTGAAATATAACCGTCTTAGTTATACTTTCAATTCCTCTTGCAATAAACAATAACAATCTGTTAACTTGCCTAATTATTTGCTGTAACTATATACCACCATTTTGCAATTCACGTACGAGGTCCAACATGGATGTTAATACAATATCAAATACTGGCAGGTATGAGTCGAGAATTTGACTTGGATTGGGAGTATAGAAAGAAAGGCTTGTATTTATAGATTCATAGAGATGTACAGTATGGAAACAGACCCTTCGGTCCAACCAGTCCATGCTGACCAGATATCCAACCCAATCTAGTCCCACCTGGCAACAACCGGCCCATATCCCTCCAAACCTTTCCTATTCATGTACCCATCCAAATGCCTCTTAAATGTTGCAATTGTACCAGCCTCCACCACTTCCTCTGGCAGTTCATTCCATACCCGTACCACCCTCTGTGTGAAAATGTTGCCCCGTAGGTCTCTTTTATATGTTTCCCCTCTCACCATAAATCTATGCCCTCTAGTTCTGGACTCCCCAACCCCAGAGAAAAGACTTTGCCTAGTTACCCTATCCATGCCCCTCATAATTTTGTAAACCTCTATAAGGTCACCCCTCAGCCTCCCACACTCCAGGGAAAACAGCCCCAGCTTGATTAGCCTCTCCCTATAGCTCAGATCCTCCACCCCTGGCAACATCCTTGTAAATCTTTTCTGAACCCTTTCAAGTTTCACAACATCTTTCTGATAAGGAGGAGACCAGAATTGCTCGCAATATTCCATAACCAATGTCCTGTACAGCCGCAACATGACCTCCCATCTCCTGTACTCAATACTCTGACCAATAAAGGAAAGCATGCCAAATGCCTTCTTCACTATCCAATCTACCTGCGACTCCACTTTCAAGGAGCTATGAACCTGCACTCCAAGGTCTCTTTGTTCAGCAACACTCCCTTGGACCTTACCATTAAGTGTATAAGTCCTATATGGCACTTTTCACAACCGCAATGCATTTTTACAATCAAAGATGTACCTTTTGAAGTGTAAACAGTCCTACAGTATAAAATGCAGCAGCCAATTTGTGGTCTATGTGAGCTGGCTGAGCACTATGTGGTAAAGACTACATAATATGTTGTATGTGGCATTAGAATCTAGAGCAACAAGACAATAATTTTAAAATGACCAAACCAAGATAGAGTTTTGATGGAATGTGACACACACAGGTAAATTAGGTTAGCCCAAAGTAAAACTTTCAATTGAAAGTGAAACCAGAAGACTTGCCTTCAGTTCATGAAATGTGCATCTTAAGGTAAAGATTGATAGGTATTTTTAAATTTAGTATGCTATTAATTTGAAATAAGCTGGTAGCAAATTTGACATATCAATGGATTCACAATTCAAGACTTGAAATCAGAATGTAGAAACACAAGTTCAAATCCCATAACAAAACCTTGGAGATTTCAATTTAATCAATTGAAAATATCTGCAATATACATTTATCAGTTTTAGTGTTCATATAACATTGAGATTATTGTAAAACCCATCTGGTTCGCTAATGTCTTGGAGATAAGAAAATCTATCATGCATACCTGCTCAGATAGGTGTGTGCCTCCAGACACACAGAAAAATGGTGGATTATCAATACCCTCTGAATTAGCCACACAAGGCACTCACTTATCAAAAAGGTCGCAATCCACCACTACCTTAAGGGATAGGCAATAAGTGCTGGCTTAGCAGATGATGCCCACATCCTAGTAATGGCATTCATCTTAAAAAGGTTGGGCAATGCAATTGGAAAGTTAGGGCATGTGAGCTTCACTGGTCAAATGGGTTTCTGGAGCGAGCTTAAGTAGTTGAAATGGTCTGTATCATGACTTCTGACTTTTACATTCTTCATAAACAGAAAGTTAGAATTTACATTCCCACAGTCCAGGATACATTGTAGACCGGAGTGCCAGTCAATACAACTGAGCTTATGTCAATTGACTCTTTGAAACTGAATGGAGTAAACATATGGCTGAGAATAGAATTACCAAGTTACAAAGATAGATATAGACTAAGATGATACAGGGATCTGATCATTCAGAAGCATTCTGGGAAAAGGGAGGAGAGCTACCTAGCTGAACTGTTAAGTTATGAGGCTTGATGTATAGTTAAGAGCAGTGTTTGTTCAGTTTATGGGAACAAGAGAGAGTATTCATGCATAACTTAGAATCACAGTTACACAATATCACAGCACAGAAAAAGGCCTATAGCCCATTGGATCTAAGCCAGCCATGAAGCACCTATCTCATCTAATCCCAGCTCTAAGTATCTACTAGTAATTTTCACTATCTAGTGTATGGTCTCTTTCTTTCTTATCCAGTCCTGTAGATTCCTCAACATTCTGATTCCCTGGACTTGTTGCCACAGCCCCTTCACAGGAACATGTTGGCCTGCACTCTCACTACTTCCTTTTGAATAACTCCAATTGCTCTGAAGTAGAATTTCCTACAAGTAGCTGCTCCAAGTCCAATTTGGCCAGATCATTTTATTTTATTAAAATTGGCCAATGCCCCAATAAAAAAAAATGTATTCAAAGTCCAACATTTTCCTTTTCCATTACTACCTTAAATCTTGGAGTTATGGCCACCATTACCAAAATGCCCTTCTAGTGATACTTCAAATACTTGACTGGCTTTGTTCCTTAAAACAACAGAACCACACTCTTACAGAATTTTCTACATGTTGACATAAAAAGAAACTTCCTGGATACATTTTTAAGAGTTCAAATCTCACGCATCCGAAAGCCTTTTATGCTTAGTCAATTCTAGTTCATAACAGGGAAACTGAAATTCCCCCATAATTGCTCAACTATTTTTATACTCCTCTGAATTTTGCCCCACACTGTTGCTTTTATATCAGTGTATCAGTCGTGGATGGAGTGAATGTTAAAAGTATAAGAAGGTTTGTCAAATGAGTTACTTCATCCTGGATGGTGACAAGCTTCTTGATTGTTTTGGAGGTGCACTCCAATGGTTTGGAGCCACTTTGGTGCCTGGAACATATTGCCCAGAAAGGCTGTTTCTATGCAGTACTGTTCTATGCTTGATACATTCATCCAGGCAAGTGAAGATTCTTCCACTACAGTGCAAACTTGAGCCTTGTAAGCATCAGAGAAACTTCGAGGAGTCCAGGAGGTAAGTAGCTCATTGTAGAATTCCAAGCGAAAGACCTACTCTTGTACCCACTGTATTTATATGGCTGATCCAGTTTAGTTTCTGGTCAGTGGTAGCTCCCAGGATGTTGAAAGTGCATAATTCAGTGATGGTAAGCAAAGATGGTTGTGTTTTCTCTTGTTGAAGATGCTACTTGTCTGGCCCTTGTACTGCTCAAATGTTACTTACCACCGCTAGCCTAAGTCAAAATGCATTCCAAGTCTTACAGCATTTGAACATGGACTGTTCCTACAAAAGGAGAAATTATGAATAGTGCTGAACACTGGGCAATCATCTGTGAACAATTTCACCTTACGATTGAGAAAGAAGCAGCAGCTGAAGATGGTTGGGTCTCAGACAGTTAGCTTGAGGAGCTCCTAGAGAGATGTCCTGGTGAACAGGCAACTTCTTTCACAAGAAGCTGAGCTCAGAGGGAGTGTCAGAGCACCGACAGAGATAGTCGGGCATTTTCTGGAGAGGGCTACTGGTGCCCATCTGTTGGCACCCTCACCCTGCTCCCCGCCAAAAATATCTAGGCAAATAAAGTGGACATCATCTGGCTGTAATACTAAAGACTTGTGCTTCAGAACTTGTCTCATCCCTTGCCAAATACCCAACAATGTGGAAAATTGATGAAGTATGGCTTTTCCTAAAAAAAGGACAAATAGAAACCAGTCATTTATTGCTCCACAAGCTGCCCTCAATCATTTTTAAAGTGATGGAAGGTGTCATCAACGGTGTTATCAAGCAGCACTTGCAAAAGACCAATCTGCTCAATGACACCCAGTTTGAGTTTTACCAGGTTCACCAAGTTCCTGACCTCAATATAATCTTAGTTCAAATATATTCACATGTAAACATTTATAAACATGGCAGTGAGGCAAGAATGATTGCACTTGACACCAAAGCAGCATCTGACTGGGTGCAGCATCATGGAGTCCTGATAAAACTAGATCAGTTATTAATTTTAAATCTGAGGGAGATAAATGTTTGCTAAACAAAGGTATTTAGGGAAATAGGGCAAATGCAGGTACATGTGGTTAGGCCACGGATGAATGGCAGCACAAGGACACTACCATTGCACCACAAGATCCCTAGTTCCTCAGGATACTTTTTAATCAACCAATTCAGAGACATCATTACACTTGAAACTAGCTCAGAGATAGGGAGGCTAGCATTCCACAAGTGTCCATGTTTCTTGGGGAAGGTTCCTAAGCTTAACCATTTATAGTTGCTTTTTTGAATACATTTCCTCTGTCACAAGGTCATAAGTGGGAGATTTGCTGATGATTGTTTGGTACTGCTTATGGTGTGGCATGGTGGCTCAGTGGTTAGCTCTGCTGCCTCAAAGAGCCAGGGACCTGGGTTCAATTCCAGCCTTGGGCGACTGTCTGTGTGGGGTTTGCACATTCTCCCAGTGTCTGCATGGGCATCTCAGTGTGGTTTGGTTTCCTCCCACAGTCCAAAAATGTTCAGATTTGGTGGATTGACCATGCTAAATTGCCAAAAGCGTCCAGGGATATGCAGGCTAATTGGGTTAGCATGGGAAATGCAGGCATACTGGGGTGGGGGTGGGTGGGATATTCTTCGGAGGGGCAGGGTGGACTTGATGGGCTGAATGGCCTGCTTCCACACTGTAGAGATTCTACAATTCAAGACTCCTCTAATATTGAAGCTCTGCACCTAAGTGCAACAAGACCTGGGCAGCCTCAAATCTCAAACTGACAAGTTCCAACAAATATTTGTGCCACAAAGCTGCCAAACAATGACCGTCACCAACAACTGAGAATCTCCCACGACATCCAATTACTATCATGGAAATGTCCAAAAATCAATCAAAATCCTTGACTTCCCAAAACCTGTCCACCATCTACAGGGCATTAGTGACAAGTGTTATGAAATCCTCTCCATTTGCCTGGATGAGTGCAAGATTAACAACAATAAAGAATCTTGATAGCATGCTGGACAAAGCAGCCTGCTTCATCGGCACCCCATATGCTACCTTAGCCACCGGAAGCTTTCATTTCCTCCACAACGGATGCACAGTTGTCCCAGCACATACCATTGAAAAAATGGACTGCTGCAACTCACCAAAATTTCTCCAACATCTCCAACGGTGGCACAGTGGTTAGCACTGCTGCCTCGCAGCGCCGGAGACCCGGGTTCAATTCCCGCCTCAGGCGACTGACTGTGTGGAGTTTGCACATTCTCCCCGTGTCTGCGTGGGTTTCCTCCGGGTGCTCCGGTTTCCTCCCACACTCCAAAGATGTGCAGGTCAGGTGAATTGGCCATGCTAAATTGCCCATAGTGTTAGGTAAGGGGTAAATGTAGATGTAGGGGTATGGGTGGGTTACGCTTCGGCGGGGCGGTGTGGACTTGTTGGGCTGAAGGGCCTGTTTCCACACTGTAAGTAATCTAATCTAATCTAATCTAATCTAATCTAATCTTTCAAACCTATGGCCTCAAGCACCTAGAAGAATAACGGCAGCAGATACAGAAGAACACCAGCTCCAAGTTCTCAGACTAACCTAATTGGGAAATATAATCACCTCTCCTTCATTGTTGTGGTGTCAAAATCCGGGAACTCATTCCCTTACAGCACTGAGTGTGTACAAATACCACTGGGACTACAATAGTTCAAGGCAGCAGCGCATCACAACCTGCTCACAGGCAAGTGCTGCCTCACATTGACTCCAGATGCCTTCAAGTCTCAATGCTTCAGGTTAAACATGGGAAAGGAAACCTCCTGCTGATTACTCGAACATGTTCAGCAACACTTGGAGGAAGTACGAAGGGTGGCAAAGAATCAAAATGTACTCTGGTGGCTGGGGGCGATTTCAACATTCACCACCAATAGTAGCTCAGCAGCAGCACTACTGATCAAGCTGACCAGATCTTAAAGGACATAGCTACTGGACTGGGTCTGCACCAGGTGGTGAGGGAACCAATAGGAAGTAAAAACATACTTGGCCTCATCCTTTCCAACCCTTTGGCTGGAGACTCATTGCTCCATGACAACATTGGTAAGAATGACCATTGCAGAGTCCTTGAGGAGACAAAGTCCTGCTTTCACTTTGGATAGAGTGGACATTGGCAGGAGAGATGAGGACCCGAGGGCACAGCCTTGGAGTAAAGAGAAGACCCTTTAGAATGGAGATAAGGAGAAATTTCTTCAGCCAAAAAGTGATGAATCTGTGAAATTCAGTGGCATAGAAGGCTATGAAAGCCAGGTCAATGAGTATATGTAAAACAGAGATAGTTATGTTCTTGATTGCCAAGGGGATCAAAGGTTAAGGGGAGAAAGCAGGTAAATGGGGTTGAAAAACCTATCAGTCATGATTGAATGGTGGAGTAAACTTGATGGGCCGAATGGCCTAATTTCTGCTGTTATGGTCTTAGAATATCCTCCATCATGTTATGTGGTGCTGGGTGGACATACTGGATACTGCAAAGCCTATTGGCCCTGACAATATTCCAGCAACAGTACCGAAGACTTGTGCACCAGAACTTTACGCATCTCTAGCCATGCTGTTCCAATACACAGTTACAACACTGGCATCTAACCAACAATGTGGAAAATTGGCCAGGTATATCCTGTACAGAAACAGAAGGACAAATCCAATCTGTTGACTCTCGATCATCAGTAAAGTGATGGAAGATGTCATCAACAGTGCGATCAAGCTACACCTGCTCATCAATAACTGCTCAGTAGCAACCAGTTTAGGTTCTACCAGGACCACCCAGCTCCTGACCCCATGACAGCCTTAGTTTAAACATGGACAATGGAGCGGAATTCCAGAGGTAAGATGAGAGTAAGAGCCCTTAGGAATACAGGAAGAACTAGCCATTTGGATACAGAACTGGCTCAAAGGTAGAAGACAGAGGGTGGTGGTGGAGGGTTGTTTTTACAGACTGGAGGCCTGTGACCAGTGGAGTGCCACAAGGATTAGTGCTGGGCCCTCTACTTTTTGTCATTTACATAAATGATTTGGATGTGAGTATAAGAGGTACAGTTAGTAAGTTTGCAGATGACACCAAAATTGGAGGTGTAGTGGACAGCGAAGAGGGTTACCTCAGATTACAACAGGATCTGGACCAGATGGGCCAATGGGCTGAGAAATGGCAGATGGAGTTTAATTCAGATAATTGCGAGGTGCTGCATTTTGGGAAAGCAAATCTTAGCAGGACTTATACACTTAATGGTAGGGTCGTAAGGAGTGTTGCTGAACAAAAAGACCTTGGAGTACAGGTTCATAACTTCTTGAAAGTGGAGTCACAGGTAAATAGGATAGTGAAGGCAGCGTTTGGTATGCTTTCCATATTGGTCAGAATATTGAGTACAGGAGTTGGGAGGTCATGTTGCGGCTGTACAGAACATTGGTTCGGCCACTGTTGGAATATTGTGTGCAGTTCTGGTCTCCTTCCTATCGGAATGATGTTGTGAAACTTGAAAGGGTTCAGAAAAGATTTACAAGGATGTTGCCAGGGTTGGAGGATTTGAGCTACAGGGAGAGGCTGAACAGGCTGGGGCTGTTTTTCCTGGAGCATCAGAGGCTGAGGGGTGACCTTATAGAGGTTTACAAAATTATGAGGGGCATGGATAGGATAAATAGACAAAGTCTTTTCACTGGGGTTGGGGAGTCCAGAACTGGAGGGCATAGGTGTAGGGTGAGAGGGGAAAGATATAAAAGAGACCTAAGGGGCAAACTTTCACATAGAGGGTGGTACGTGCATGGAATGAGCTGCCAGAGGAAGTGGTGGAATCTGGTACAATTGCAACATTTAAGAGACATTTGGTATATGAATAGGAAGGGTTTGGAGGGATATGGGCCGGGTGCTGGCAGGTGGGACTAGATTGTGTTGGGATATCTGGTCGGCTTGGACAGGTTGGACCGAAGGGTCTGTTTCCATGCTGTACATCTCTATGACTGTATAACATCCAAGTTGCATTGGACCAAGTGTGGCATCAAGGAGCTCCAGCAAAACTGGAATCAATAGGAATCAGGGACAAGCTCTCTCCTGCTGCAATCATACCTGGCACATAGGATGGTGGTTGTGGTTGTTGGACATCAGTCATTTCACTTCAGGACATAGCTGGAGGCGTTCTTCAATGTCCTAGGTCCAACAATCTTCATTAATTGCTTCATTAAGGACCTTCCCTCCATCATAATGCCAAAAGTAGGAATGTTCAGCACCATTCATGACTCTTCAGACATTGAAGCAGTCCATGTCAAATGCAACAAGATCTTGATAATATCCAGACTTGGGCTGTCAAGTGGCAAGTAAATTCAGACCACATAAATGCCAGACAATGACTATCTCCAATAAGAGATAATCTAATCACTATCCCTTGACATTCAATGGCATTACCTTCACTGAATCCCGCATTATCAACATCTTGGGAGTTACCATTGCCCAGATACTCCAATTGAACTAGCCATATAAATATGGCTACATGTGTGGGTCAGAGGCTAGAAATGCTGCAGCAAGTAACACAACTGCTTGACTCCACAAGGCACAAGTCAGAAGTGTGTTGGAATACTTCCCACTTGCCTGCCTCCCTTGCTTCCAACAATACTCAAGAGTATTGCTTGACACCATCCAGCAGCCTGCTTGATTGGCACCACATCCACAATCATCCGCCCCGTCTAACACTGACACTTAGTACAAATGATGTGACTATCTGCAAGATGCACTGCAGAAGATCCTTAGAAAGCTCTTTCCAAACCCACAACTACTTACATCTAGAAACTTACAGGCAGTAGGTAACATGGGAACATCACCATTGCAAGACCGCGGTGAAGCCACTCACCATCCTGACTTGGAAATATATCATCGTGCCTTCACTATTACTGGGTCTAAATCTTGGAATTCCTTCACTAATGGCATTGTGGGTCCATCTACAGTTCATGGACTGCAGAGGTTTAAGAGGGCAGACAATCACCACCTTCTCAAGGGACAACTAAGGATGGACAACAACTTCTGGCCCAGGCACCAACACCTGCATCCCAGGAGTGAATAAAAACTAGTGATTGGCAACAAGTGTTGGCCTTGCCAGCAAATATCTCCATCCCCACAAACAAATACATTTTAAAAATCTCTTCACATAAAAAATTAATATCACTGGTGAAATTTTGAATTCATCTCCTTCCTCAACAATTTCATTTTAAAGGGGATAGAGATTCAGAAAATATTTCTTAATTTTAAAGACACCTCAGACCAAATTATTTTCAAATTGTTGATAACTACTTATCTGACTGAATTGAAATAATTCTATGTATTTTACTGCTGTTTTTAAACAAAAGTTTGATTTGTTCATGTTTGTATATTTCATCCATGATCATGGTTTATCAGAGTATATTGTAGCAAAGGAAGAACTGTGAAGAGAGCATTTTATATCTTTTTCTCTGTGGAGATGGAGCTATTAATGATGTATACTTTGTCACAATATATCAGAGAATGTTAAAGTGGGAGGACGATGCAAAATAATTATTTTTCAATTCAACAACATTAGAAGATCAGGAACATTGCTCCCTGCTGGATATATGCAACTATATATACACACCCACATACATGTGAGTGTGCACCCACCATATATCAGGGTGTGCACATTCATGCACATTCACCCACATGCCAACCCACACATGTAAGCACACACAGAGAAACATTTCAGTATTTTAATACTAACAACTGCTCAGAACACAAAACCGTAAAGGAAACAGAAATGAAACAGGTTGAAACAAAATGCATGAGCTGATTTGGTTGTGATTAATGCAGAGCAACATCACAATCTGTGGAAAATCATATTGGCTTGGATTAACAAAAGAAAAAGCATGAAACAGATGTCGCAGAAATTGAGAAAATGCAATATATGTGGGATAACTTTGCATCAGAACTGTCTTCTCTTGCCCAATTCCCAAAGCTGGTCAGTTAAGGAGAAACATTGGCCTGTGGTGTAAATGAAATAAAGACAAGATAGTCATCAATAAATCTGATCAGAAATTAAGGACAACCTTCTTTTACACAATGAAAGATGAAAATGTGGAACTCATTATGACAGGGAGAGATGGAAGTGAATAGTATAGATATTTTTAAAAGAAATTTAGACAAACATACAAGGGTGAAAGGAATAAAGAATATGTTGATGAGGTGAAAATAAAGAGGGAGAGAGGAAGCTCATATTGAGTATAAACTTCAGCATAGACCAGTTGGGCTGCATGGACTTTTTCTGCAGTAATACTTGTTATATATGCCTACCCCTCAGTTCAGGGACCGTTTTGTTCAAGTCTAATAGTTTTGTAAATGTAATGTGGATTACTTTTAAAATAAAAGCAAAAGATACATGAAGCAAATTGCATGCTTTTATCAGAACCAAAAAAAATGCTCAGTGGAGGAAGAAATACAACTATAATAACAACAAAACACGAGCACCAGGAGGGGAATAAAACCTGGAAGATGGACCAAATGATGTGTAAATAGTCATTTTAAGTGAAAAGTCATGCAAAGGTGCAAAAGGGCCTAGGGTCTCCAGTGGTTCAGGTACGTCTAAATCAGATGCTGACTGTGAACTCACGCAATTAAAGCTGGGACCATCCATTTGATGAGAGCATTTTGATACTCTCAGGTACAAATGACCATTTGCCTGTGTGTCTGTGATTACAGGCTCCCATCTCCATTCCAGCGTTAACAGCATGTAAAACAGAAATTACCCTTCCCCTCTTCCTCTCTCTCTCTCTCTCTCTCTCTCTCTCTCTCTCCCCCCTTGATGCACTAAAACATTTCCACTCACAAAAGGTATTATTGCAAGGGGCTCTCAACTGTGAATACAGAAAGCACTCGGATAGGATTAGTAGCAGATGCTATTAGAGGCTACTGTGAAAAATGGACAAGATTCAGAAATCCCAGGTTAATTGTAAGGTAATATTCCAGACATTTGTAGAAGGTACGCGCTTTCACTCTGCCACCAACGGAAAAATAAAAGGTTGAATCTAAAGAGAAACTTCAAACTCAGCTTCTAATGAATAAAGACTTCTGCCAAATTCTGGTCCATCACTTAAAGTCAGTGTCCTAGTGTTATGGTTTTGCCCATATCCAGCTTAGAAATGCAAGCAAGCAAGAAAACAGAGGATGAGTGAGTGGGATGATTTCTGTTGTGATGGGAGATTCCTGCGCACTCTCATTTCCTCATGTGTGTCGCTGGCTGATAATAGCAGTAAGCTATTACCATGGGGGCAGCTGTTTCCCCAAAACACATACAAAGGTAAGAAATAAGAGCAGGAGTAGGTATCGCAAATCTGCTCCACCATTTAATGGAAGCCTGTTGAATCTGATTGTAGCCTTAACTCCATGTTACTATCTGTCGCTCATAACTCTCAACTCCCTTACCAACCAAAAATCTCTCTAACTCAGCTGAGAATATATATTTACTTAACTAACCATCACTGATCTCAGGGCAAGTGAACTCAAAACTCTAACTCCGAGAAAATAAATTCCTCCTAATCTTTCTCTTCAATGGGAAACCACTTATCTCCCCATTTCCAGATTCACCATGATGGTAAACATCCTCCAAGCATCAACCTTATCAAGACCCTCAAATATTGTATATTTTAGTAACAATGAAATCTTTTAAACCCCAGGCAGTCAAGGCCAAACTTGCTCAACCTTTCCACACAAGACTTGGCCAATCCACTCGAGAATCCATGAGATGTGCTCATGCATGACCAAATTTGAGATCTTAAATTATGCAGTAATCCTTCATGTGGCAAATTTTCAAATGTCCTTTTGAAATCTAAATGTACTGCAATCATTTTGCCTTCACTTGACATCCAGCACGTTTGCTGAAACCAAATGATGCCACTAGAAAGGGAGAAGTTTCGCCATCTTCATTGGCATTTGCCCTCTCTACCAATAACAGCAGTTATGACTCCACCATTGACCCCTTGAGATCACCTATCTCAATATGGATCAGGAGTCCAACTTTAGACCTTCTCTGCTTTGTGTGACTTAGATGCACCATGTGGGAGCTATCTCCACAGCAATCAGCTCTTTGACACTACACAGATCACTACCAACCAAAATCCAAGAATTCCCAACTCCGACCTTGTTTCTTTCACCAGAGTTCCTCTGCTCCCACCCTTTGAGCCTAAGGATTAAGGGTCAAAATACAAAGGTCACTGCTGTAATGATGCAAATTATCAATTTCTCAACATCAATCCCCCTTGTGGGAGAGGAATATTTGAAAAACAAATCATGAGTTATGAAAAATGAGGTTTCCAAAGCTGTTGTAAAGCAAAATGTCTAATCACTAGGAGCTGTGACTTTATAGTTTGTCTGCCCTCACTAATCACATTTTCTAACTAAGCAAAACTGCTAGAAGGAAATATTGTGTAATGAGTATTGTCACAAGTTCATGTACTTGTGATGCAGCTGGTGTCATGTCAATTTCAGAGAGCCCGGCTGTTCCATAACAGCTGGACAATGACACAGAATTCTTTTTGCAATAACTCAATCTGAAATGAGAGCACTGTTCATGTGCCAAAAACACAATAAAATATTTAGAAATGAAGTATCAATTTTTTTTTTCAAAATGGCAAACTTTATGAAACTAAGAAAGGGAGAGCATAGTTTGACGGAATGAGACAGACTGTCATTTGCTACTGCTCTTTGTGACTTGGGTAATGATGTATCAGTGCACATTACCATGACAACATAATACACGGTAGCAGTGTGCTGGGTCACTAGGTTCAGGAACCACCCCACCGTACAGAATTTAAATATTATCATGACACAGGATTGATCTAAGTATACATTTGAATTATTTACAATTATCCAGCGACAAATCCTGTCCGAATACATGTTTGGCAGGTCTTTCTGATCAACTGACTTTCTCAAAGGAGTCTTTCAATAATTTTGATCATCTTTCCAGTTTCTTTGCATTGGTTTTCATTTTGTTGATTCCCATCATCCACGTGCCAGCTGGGTGCAAGTTTATATATTATTGTCATAATGACTTCCCTAGGATAGCAATATGGAATTGCAACTAGAAGAACATTCATTCTGGTTTTCTGCCTGACTGCAAATAATGCCTGCCCTGTATGTGAACACAGAGGTTTAAGTTGTGATGCCTCAGTGCTCAAAAAGCATCCTACATTCAGTGGTCGGGATGTTGCAGATCATGTTGGGAAACGCTCAGCCAGAGGTGGGGATGGATGCAGCATTTCTCATGTAGAGAGAGGGGTCCTAGCACCATGTTTAAAGCACCACCAGTACCCAACCCTATGTTTGTTTTACTGCAGCAATTATCCCAACTCGGGTCCTCTGACCACTGACCACCTCTGACTACAGAAAGCTGGAAATAAACATTGAGTATCTAGGCTTTATTAATAAATGCAGAGAGTTCAACAGCGAGGAGGTTATGCTGAACTCATGTAGGACACTAGTTTGACCTGGGCTAGAGTGCAGTCTGTCTGCCAGACTTCAGGAAGCATTTAAATGCACAGCAGAGAATGCATCAAATGTTAACAAGAATGGTTCCAGGGATAAGAAACTTCAG
This sequence comes from Chiloscyllium punctatum, assembly GCF_047496795.1. Taxonomy (NCBI): domain Eukaryota; kingdom Metazoa; phylum Chordata; class Chondrichthyes; order Orectolobiformes; family Hemiscylliidae; genus Chiloscyllium; species Chiloscyllium punctatum. The sequence continues at coordinate 131,610,743 of NC_092740.1, forward strand.
TTGTAAGCATGGATAAGAGAAGTTGGGACTGTTTGTCTTAGAGGTGAGAAGACTAAGAGGAGATCGGATAGGTAAAGCATGAGGTGACTGAATCGAGAAGGTAAGGAGAAACTGGAAGAGGATCCATTTGTAGGAGGATCCAGAACCAGGAGTAACAAATTTAAAGTGTTCTATGTGACTAAAAACTTCAAGGAGAGAAAAATCCCTGTCTCATATCACAAGTCAGCAGGGGCTGGAATGCACTGCCTCAGCAGGTTCAACTGAGGCATTCAGATGATTATATAAATAGAAACAAGGCACAAGGTTGCAATGAAAAGGCAGAAAATTGGTAACTTGAAAGGGTTCAGAAAAGAGTTACAAGGACGTTGCCAGGCTTGGAGGATTTGAGATACAGGGAGAGACTGAATAGACTGGGGCTGTGTTCCCTGGTGAATAAGGGGCTGAGGTTTATACCTTACAAGAGGTTTATAAAGTCATGAAGGGCACGGATAGGGTAATTAGACAAGGTCTTTTCCCTGGGGTGAGGGAGTCCAGACCTAGAGGGCATAGATTTAGGGTGTGAGGGGAAAGATTTAAAATGGACCGAAGGGACAACTTTTTCACACAGAAGGTAGTGTCTGTATGGAATGAGCTGCCGGAGGAAGTGGTGGAGGACAGTACAATTCCAACATTTAAAAGGTATCTGAATGGGTATATGAATAGGAAGGGGTTAGAGGGATATGGGCCAAGTGCTGGCAGATGGGACTAGATTAGGTCAGGATATCTGGTTGGCATGGACAAGTTGGACCGAAGGCTCTGTTTCCATGCTGCACACCTCTATGACTCTAAGTCAAAATGCTGAAAGAGTTGGTGCCGACACAAGTGACCAAAGGGCCTCCATCTGCATCACAATAATTCTGTGATCATATCTTCCAATCAATGGCAAAACAGAGGTGCTTAAGGCTAAGGGCAACTGGTTGTGTGGAGCAGGGATGGGGATTTGGGAAGACGAACTAGGAACACAAGGCATTGGAGATTGCACTGGAAAGGAGTCAGTAGTGTTTGCCTGCAGTTTGGAAGGAATATTTTCCTCCCTGAACAGACACCACACTTGCTAGGTGCAAATCAAAATAAAGTGCATGATATGTATTGGGTATTCAGAGGTCCACTGCGACTTTTCGATCTGGGGGTGAAGTTGCTCATCGATTGAGTCCTGAATGGGGATGAGTCTCTCAACATTGTTAATATTGGGACTGCACAACTTGAGGTCTTATGTTAGAAAATATGGGCTGTCATTACGAGGCCACAGCTGATGCATAATAAACATGGTTATGCATGAGAACGGCTTAAGAAGTGCAAACAATATTCTGATACATTAAAGTAAACAAGTTAAAAAAAACGTTAAATCTATTTCTTCTAAGGTAGGTTATAAATATTTATTATCCAGTGGAGCAATTTATAACCTAGTGTCAGCGATTTGAAGAATTTCACTGCACACAGTCTGCCTATAGTGTTGCCTTAATCATAAATCCACACACTAGTCAATAAACCATTATACTGACCACAGAAAGGCAGATATGGAGCAGTCAATGCCTGACAGTCACATACACTAGCTGGTGAGCTTAGTTCCACCAGTTTACTGCTCTCAACTATGTTTTTTCTTTGACTTCCACAACACATTTGATGGCTCTCTTTATCCTGTGCTGCATTTCATTTGAAGCATGGTTTTGAGTAACACTTATCAAAGAGTATATCATTGTAAATATGCCATTATAGCTTTGAAATAAATTTTCACACAGCATTGATGAGTTAAAGCTTTAATATTTTTTATAAAGAAGAGGGTGAAAGGGGCACCATCTTCTCCCAGTTCTAAATTAGTAAGAACTTTCTGAAATATGCTTGATTTTAACGAAGAGTGTCATTACGTCAGAGTGGGCTCAAACCCACTCTGCTGTTTCAGACACAGGAATACTATATCTGAGCCAGTGATCATTCTATTAATTGGAGAGTACAAAGTATTAATTGCTTCATCCATTTAATTAATTCTCAGTGGTGTTGAACAGCACAAGTTACAAATCAAGATCAGTGATCATTTAGATTATTAACTTCAGAAGCTTATAATTTTGAAACCGCACTCTCCCACCACTTGCCAACAAAATACAGCTCTAGTTAGATTTTCCAGATTATGTTTTGTCTTTTGATTACCATTTGTCTTAAATGTTTTCACATATTACCAGACCTGAGACACCACCAAGTTGGATGAAGACTTGAACTATTTTAAACATGTACCCATTTTGTTTGTGTTAGTGGTTGAATTAGTTGAGTTAAACCAACATGCTGCCAGTGATCTGCATATACTATAAGCATATTAGGTTCAAGAATATTGGTGGAAAAAGTTCCTGTTGTCTGCCCAGTGTGTTTTAGGTCTTCTTTTATTTTAACAAGTGTATTTCAGGAAAAGTTGCAGCTGCCAGTTTGAGACAGGAGGGAAAACTCAGAATCTGAGTTTACTTCCACTTTTTTTCATCATGTTTCTATTTTATAAGCTAATCGTGGTGGTAATACCATGAAGGCTCCCAAAGTTAATTTTAACTTTATTTGAAGACCCTTCAAGATAAGTCCCATAACAAACCCGGAGTCTCCCCTCTCATTCTCTCTACTCCACTCACATCTAAATACCACCTTCCCCCTACTTTCTCCCCAGCCATTAAACAATTATCAGTTACTGTCATTGCTTTTGTGTTCTGTATTTCAAATCATGCCCCTGGTACAATAAATGAGATTGATAGATGTGTAAAAGCAATATTGAATAATTGAAGCAATTTTTTGCTGACTAAACTTGTGCTCTTCAGCAGTGCAAAACCCTGAAAATTCCAGTGAGCATCCACTGAAGATCTGATTATAAGCTGCAATGGGTTGTGCCCCATGGACAATTTGTCATCCTGCTCCTGGCCACAGGCTTTAATCTAATCAGCAAATTGTGACACATTGAACCTGCAAGACAGCATTCCAAGCAATCGCCCAAAGGTTAATCTTTGGATGTTTGGATTATTACAACTTTCTTGTAATTGCAGTTCTTCCCAGTATGTTGTCCCATAGGATGCTTCCAAAAGTACAGGGAGAAATAAAACGACAAATGCACGAGCTGTTTTTAAATCTAATGAAAGTCCTTTTTTGCTCACACAATATATAATCAATGTTTCAAATTCTTCTGCATTCGTTTTTTAGAGACCAGACTCTAAATAAACTATAGCTTAAGTTAAACAGTCAATGTAATAAAGCTGACAATGAGAACAGATGAAAGATGGAGTGTATAAAAAAAACCACTACACCCATCGAACTTCATGCTTTTTCAGCAACTCTCCCAATGTGGCAATTAACTCTATTTGAAAAACTCAATCTTATCATCTCTATTATATTGCATAATAGGTTATTCCAAATATTTAAACTCCTTGAGTAATGAAGCTTGCCTGGATGCCTGTTAAAAATTTAGTTCTCTCTCATTTCCATTCATATCATCTGGTCCCACTCTAGTGGGATAGTTTGAAGTAGCAGTCTGGATTTATTTATCTATAGCATTAATATTTTATATACTTCATTGAGGGAACCCCATGGAGTACCTGTTTCTTTGACTGTAAAGCTTAATTTCTCCAACATTTTGTTATAATTCATTCCTTTTCACACTTGCTATCAATTTTGTGGGTACATTCTGTACATAAATAAATGACCACACAAAGTGCAGTTTTGTTAAGGACTTAGAATAATTTCTGTAGAACATTATTCTGTTAATAAGCTTAGGCTTCTAGCCAGTTTCCATGTCCAAATTTGCTTCTTTTAATACATAGTTATGTCTCACATTTCTTTGATGTATGTGTAATATTTTACATATAATATTAAATTTCATTTACTACAATTATGTGCAGAGAGATACTAATTCTTGACACATGTATTTGAAATAATCTTCTGTCTGGTTGTTTAACCCATTTAGAGCAAACACATTAACTTTTCCAATAAAACATTGGAGAGATACTTTCTGATCAACCAATGGACTGGAACTTTATATTGAAAAGAATGATGAGGATAGCAGTGCTCATAGAGATTAGATAGTAAATTGAAGAACAACAACTGGAATCTGTACGTGTACAGTTAAATGAGGAAATTTGGAAGGTGCAGTATGAGCTTTTCTGCTCCTTCACAGTTTACGCTCTAAACCTCAACAGTCAACTTGCCAAAGAAACCATGTGTGGACAAAAAGCTGTGGTACCTAATCACTAGTTACCTTTTAAACACACCAGAGAAAGTTCAGACTAGTGCATTCAGATGTAATTATACATTGGGCTCAATTGTTGCAAAATCTCTCCAACACTGAAAATTGAGTCATACAAGTATGCAGTCGGATTCCCTCAGAGTTTAATTAGTGCTAGAGATGTTAAAATACTGATCATTGTTTCTTTTTCTGCCACTTTATTTTTCCTATCAATTCTATCTTTCCTTCCCGATTTTTATTTTGCTTCTTGGGGAATAATTAATTTGATCTTTACTTGCAAATCTGTTTGTCCTGGTTTAGACAATATGTGGGAAATTGGGCTTGTTAACACCTGTTATTTGGATGCTACAAAGTACCCTTCATGCCCATAGTTTTCCTGCATACTTGTAGGGTTATAACATTAGCTATGCTAATGGCTTGGCACCTGCTGGCTCCAGCTACGCATCACCATGTCCTGCAAGAAAGGAGGAAGCACATCATTAAATGTTTTGCAATCTGTTTGGTTGATATGGCTGTCATGGATAAATAGCATGTGCAACCCGAGATATGGGTCTGAGGCTCGTAGGAGTGCAATTCTATTCAAAGTAGTGAGCATTATATAGGACTCCTAACTGATAGATTATTGATATCTGATTGATGAGAGTGCAATGATTTGAGTAGTGGTGATGTTACTGATGCAGTTGGTAGAACACAGTATTTGGATATGTATTCGCTGACCTTTTGCACTTACGTAAAATCATTAAATCTCTTTTGGTGTCATATTCAGGTTTGAGGGGTTAGATGCTCAACATTTACTTGTGTTGTTTTTTTTTTAAATGGTGTGTTTCACTAGCCTCTCATTCTCTGTGAATAATGGATTCCCTGTTGAGGATGCCACATTGGATCAAACTCTTGAATTTCAGCTCTAAACTCATTTAAGTTCTGTGAGCAATATTATACAAGGTGGCTGGTGTAAATTGCTCTTTCATGCTGAAGACAAAATACAAGGAATTATGAGTTAGCCTACCCATTGTGAAGATTTGGAGACAAAATCCCAGATTGCTGACTCAGTCCAAATTTTTCTACAGACCTCTTTCCTGGTCTTCTGTCTTTGTTTTTTTTAAAATCAGTAAACCAGAATTTGATATCTGGGCCATGTATATGCACAAGAGCAAGAAAGTTTAATCACCAATTCTTGTTATATCTCAAACAACAATGCTGTCCTCTCCAACCTTAAAAACATCACACTGATTCCTCTGGATGGTACACTTCTATTCTACATTCAAAGAATTTAGATTAATTAACAGCCTTTCATTTGGAGCTTAATCAAACCCATTCTGACAGGTGATGAAAACTATCGTATTAACAACAACTTTACCAACTTTAACTATGTTAAAAATCACAACACCAGGCTATAGTCCAACAGGTTTATTTGGAAGCACTAGCTTTCGGAGCACTGTTCTTTAATCAGATAACTACCTGACGAAGGAGTAGCGCTCTGAAAGCTTGTGTTTCTAAATAAACCCATTGGACTATAACCTGGTGTTGTGCAATTTTTAACTTTGTCCACCCCAGTCCAACACCAGCTCTCCACATCATACTTTAACTATATCATCCTCAAACACATTAAGATCATGTTTTGGTGCTGTGCCCTTCTAAATGCTTATTGGCTGTTCCTTTTTAAATGATGATGAGAGTTTTATTTCTCCAAGTCCCGGAGTATAAAAGATTAAGTAGTGACAAAATTGTGCATTTTACAATGGTTAAATTAATTGATAGAGTAAAGAGGAAGGAACTGTTTACTCTAGGTGGAGGAGAGAAGAGAATGTGGGAGGGAGGAGTCCAGAACAAGGAATATGACCTTAAAGTTAAAAGTATTATGGTTTTACTGAGCCATGTCAGACAAGATATAGATTAGCCACAACTTAACGGAGAGATCAACAGGCTGGACTGGCTGTATAGCCTTCTCCTCTTCGCCAAGTCCAAAAAATTGCCCATTGCCATTCTATCATCTAGCTAGGTAGTTGGCATCTAAATTGATCTAACTAAATTGTAAGCCACTGATGTCGATATTACAGATTGCTTGTGCTGGAAATTCATGGAATGGCATTCAAAAATCCCATTCAGAAATCTCGAATTCATAAATAAAATCTAATTTAATTCTTCAAAATTGAAGATAAAAAAACACTATTCTCTATTTTTATTAAATTCAGGGGGATCTTAATTTATATCTGCTTCCACTCTTCAGATTTGCTCCATTTTGTCCACACTCAAATCTCATCTATGAGTGCTGGAGTTCTGAATCCATTATAAATGTAGCCCAAAACTCGTGCCTTTTTTCTGTAAACATCTACCTACTCGACCTATCTCATTTGCTCAACACACGAATCTTAGCATGGTATGAGCTGGTCGCCTGCTCTCTGCACAGAAATGTCAGCACACAACCTAATCACTAGTTTTCATGAATAACAAAGTTGGTGCTAAGTGCAATAACGGAGGACTGGGTGCTTTTATGCTTCTGCTTCACAGGGTTAAACAGCCAGCTCGACAGTTAGTGTGCAGATGTGACAGAACGTTTTCATTCTGTAAATGCTGTTTCTTTCTGACACACTGTAAGATGTACAGCGAATAAGTGCTCCAGGCGAATATGCCACACCAGTCTTACATCTGTCTGCTTTCATTTGTCTATAACTGTGCTTGCAGATATAACAAGCCTTCCAGATGTCATGACAATTGGTGTTATGTACGCTGACTTTAAAAGACAAGATCCTCTTTCTGTCAGCTTAACTGGAGTGTAAAGAAAGTCTTTCAAAGCCAAGTTGTTGCAGAATGCCAGAACATATTCCAGCCTTTTCACTTCTTACTTTATATATTTCTTTTTCAAAATTAACTTGGTATTTTAAGAAGGAACTTCAATAGATAAGTAAAAGAGATGACTCATCTGCTTTCCACTATTCTAATCAGATTTACCAACGTGTATTCAAAGTTTTTCCATTTAAGAGTCTGGCTGTAGGTTGACCTCAAAGCTTAATTCAGTTTGTCATAATAATTTAGGGATAGGTGGTCCTGTCTTGACTATTCCCAAAATTCTGAAATAAAATGATTCAAAGATGGTAAAATGATTCATAGATAATAAAGGCAACAATCATCAAACATTTCCAGCTTGCTTCAGAAAGTATATCTATCTTCATTGTTGAAAGGATAGAGGGGGAGGGGGAGACAAAAATACCGTCAAACAAAGACTCTGTGATTGCAAAGAGGGAGATGTAGGGAGAAATGATTGGGCACTGCAGCCCCTTCATTCTACAACACTTATTTATTCCTGTAGATCAGAGTTCAGATGCAAGGCAAAGAGAATTAATGATGACCCTTCCTCCCACTGGTAGCTGTGAAGGGTCACAAACCGAAGTGACATACAGCAGCCTCACTATAATCACCAGAGGCTGCAACTCTTTAGCTTTTAATGAACAGGATTCTGTTGTCCTTATCTGGGAGCATCAAATCCAAGAGGGCAAGGGTCGTGACCTGGATTGGGCATATCAATGTTTATTTGCTGTGATTTATACATGTACAGTAGTAGATATTTCTGTGCGAGTTACAGCATACCAACACAATGAGACCAGAACTACATTAGTAGGCTGACTTTGGGCTCAGAAACACCTTGCAATGCATGGTTTGGCTTTTGTTACGTTTAAGAACTATTTTAAAGCATCCAGATATTGAGTGACTTACTTGATTCAATTGAGCCATTACTCCCACCCAACACCAACACAGGTCACTACTACTCACGAGTAACAATCATCTATCTCAGCTACAATTTTCAGCCATGGGCAGCACTCTCACCTCTGAGTCAGAGATTTGTGGGTTCAAGTTCCACTTGATTGACTTCAGCACATTATCCAGGGTCATGATTTGGAGGTGGTGTTGGATTGGGGTGTACAAAGTTAAAAATCACACAACACCAGGTTACAATCCAACAGGTTTATTTGGAAGCACTAGCTTTCAGAGCGCCGCTCCTTCGTCAGGTGGTTGTGGAGTATAAGACCGTAAGACACATAATTTACAGAGAAGTTGACAGTATAATGCAACTGAAATTATATATTGAAAAAAACCTGGCGTGTTTGAGACAGAGTGAGATGCAATATTAAACTGGTACCCAATCTGTTCCCTCTGGTAAATATAGAAGATTCCAATTCTCTACAGAATCCTCAGCAATTACTTATTCCCCCATTCAACATCTGAAAATGGATTATCTGGCCACAGATACTTTACTGTTTGTGGGATCTTGCTTTGTGCAAACTGATAGCCATGCTTTGTACATTACAACAGTAACTGCAAATCAACATAAATCAAGTGCCTGGGAAACACTTTGGAACACCCTGAAGTCATGAATGGCACAATATCAAGTCTTTTAAATCCATTAAACCTATAAGAGTTACAGGGAAAATGCAGGAAAGTGAATGTGAGAAATGTCAAATCAGTTATGACCTTACTGAATGGTGGAACAGGCTCATTGGGCTGAATGGTTTATTCATGTTCTTATTTTCTATGATCTTATGACAGGTAGATCTGTAGAAATATATTACAATGTAGCACAGTGAATATTTTTTAAAATGTTGAATATTCACAAGTCTTTTTAGGCCAAGTGCTCTAATAGCCTAATATAATATGAAGAATGAGTAACCCTTGCTTAAGTTATTGTTAATTATTAACTATATTAGCAAGTTTTATTTATATACTTGGAAGTTGTGAGGTGTAGTGACTGGCACTGCTCCTGTCTCTGACCGAGATGCTCTGGATTCCTCTCCTTTCCAGGACCACATGGCCAAAGGGCACCTTATTAGTCATGAATCAACTGCATGGGGAGTGGGGCTCAACTGAGGTACAATGTCCAAAAAAACAGCAGTAATCCATAATGGATGGAATACATTCCAGCAAAACCCCAATAACATTTGAAATTGGAATATTTTGTGTGCTGATTGGTGTCTCTGGATGAATACTTAAAATGCCATAGAAGGTTATGGACCAAGTTCAGGTAAATGGCATTAATGCCGTTTGGTGTTTGTTGGTTGGCAGAGTTATGGTGGACTGTTTCTATTCTGTACGACTCTATCTATCTAGCTAATGCATTCAAACAGGTTGAGTATCAACTTGTAAATCCTTCTAACATACAGGCAGCAACATCAGGAGATAGTCCTAGTCAGCCATGCAACGGAAAAAACTGGAGTCTCTACCATTACTATCCATAGCTCTAGGCTACAACATAGTGAACTATGTGTTGCCAAAGCAACTCAAACTCATTGGGGAAGTGAGGGGGTACTCACTGGCTTTGGCTGTCTGGATTGCTAACGTGGGCAGCAGAGGCTTCGGTCCCTTTTCTGAGTAGGGTAGCTTTAAGATTTGCCTTCTTTTCTCATTCATGCTGAAAATTATAATACTATGGGTCAAATCTGACTCTAACAGAAAACTCAAGATGATTATTGCTATGATGATGCAATATACTGTAAGCTTTCAAGTCTATCAACCAAATCATTGCATTAGTGACTGAAGAGAGCCATAAAATAATCAGATGCTAGAAGGTGCCTTTCCACCAGGTAAATGAGTTCTTCAATTTGAACATTTCCTGTGTAAAAGCCTGTGAACAGCTGAAAATGGACTCGCACTGTTGGGATTTATGGAGTGCTAGTGAAGTGGGTGTTTTTTTTGTTGAAGTAGGTGAGAAAGACACAGTAAATATCAAGCTCAGTTGACCAGAGAGTGCGCATAAACCCAAAGCCACAAGAGGTTAAATACATTTCTGAAATATATGCTCGCATGTGTGCTAAATTTGTAAATCAATTTTTATGTGGTTTAAATGTTTTCATTTCCTAATTTTAGTGTGCAATAAATGGCCTTTCACCTGCCAGAAATATTCAACCTTTTGTAATGACAAATTAAAGGTGTAGCAGACTGGATTTACTGAAGGCATTCTTCTTAAACAAACAAAGAAATTGTCAATTTTTAACATATTAATGACCTACCAAAAGAAAACCAGATTGCAGGGTTTTGAAACATTGTCTAAAGAGCAGTCACACTAAGATTACAAACTGAGAATTTTGTGGATATGTTGGACCTCTAGCATGAGGTCGGAGAGATAAATTTGTGTTTTGTTCTCCCCACATTTTAGCTAATAGTATTGTTCTTTCAATTGCACATTCTTTATCTCATATATAGGCTTAATTCATTGGGTTCAAATATAAAATTCAGCATTGGGTATCCACAAGACCAAGGTATACCTGTCTTTTTGTGAGGTAGATGTAATATTCCTTGTTCCAGTTCCATTCAAGGCCCTGTCTTCCCCAGCTCTTTCTGCCACATCAATAACTGTATTGGTTCCTAACCTGACCTCACCCAGAACTGGACAACCTTATCAACTTGGACTTCAAATTTCCATCCTTCTCTCATTACCTTGTCCATCGCAAACTCTTCCCTTCACTTCCTCAAATACTCATTCTTTATTTCTGGGTATAGGCTGTCCACTGTGTTTCATTATAATCCATTCACTTGCAAAACAATCTCAACTGTACTTCATCGCAACCTACACCCACATAGGCTCTATTCCATTCTCCCAGTTTCTCCACTTCATGCATCTGTCCTGAAGATACAACCTCCCATAATAAAACATTTGATATATGTCTTGCTTTTCCTTCTTCAACTAAAGACTTCTCCCCCATAATTTGGTTAAGTGTAGTCTGTTTCTGACTGACTGCTACACTTTTGCCTTCACCCCTTCTCCTCCCTTACAAAAATGCAATAATGCTCCCCTTGTCCTCATTTTCCACCTTACCAGCCTCCATATGAAAGGATCAGTGTCTGCCGCTTCTGCTACCTCCAGCAGAATGCCACCACCAAACATATAATACCTTTCTTTACATCTCAGCATTCCAGAGAGATCATTCCCTTGCATGGCATTCAACAATTTCAGACTTTGAGCTTGGTATCCCTCTTTGATTCTCTTGTCATCATGAGGTGTGAATCTTATCTTTCATGTTTTTGTTTTCATAGAGTATTGTTCACTATTTTGCCATTCAAACACATTCTGATACACGTTCATCTCTTTGTTACAACTGACACTACTCCCTTTGCCTTTGTTCTATGACTTCTCTGTGTTTAATGTCTCTTTCCTTCTAGTCTTTCCCCGACCTTCCCTTTTCTTCCAACTAACATCCCTCTCTTTCAATAGCACAAAACCCATCACATTTTGAACCTGCTGTGATTGCCAGCATTTGTTGTCTTCAATACAGGTTCCAGCATCTGCAGTAATTTGTTCCTATATTTCTACCTTGCTTCAGTTCAGAACAGTCACGTTGACTTAAACTGCTTCTCTCTCCAGGTGTGACACCAGACCTGATTGAGTTTTCCCAGCATTTTCTGTTCTTATTTCAGGTTTTGAGCATCCACAGTATTTTGCTTTTATTTCATTCAAAAATGTGTGCACATTGATCAAAAGGAAAGCTGCAGTCTGTCCAGCTGCAACTGAAGAGTTGGTTAGCTATTTATTCCCATTACAGATACAACTTAACCATTCTCATTTTTAGCCCAACAGTAAAGATTGCCTAGATGTGCCTGAAGACAGCTTGACAGAGCTTTGCACCTGGAGTGTACGGGAGTCACATCTGAATCAGTTTCTGCCAAATATATTTTAAAAATCAAGATTGGTTTGACAGAAAAAAAACAAATCATGCCCAAATCTACAAACATCTGCCGCAGCTTTTAATGTGCTGTTTGTTCCAAGGAAGCAGCTTCCTACCATGACACACGAATTGTGGTTTTCGGTCATGGGCCCAGTGTTATACAAGTCCCTAAGATGAACGTCTCTCTTTTAACTTTGTTTATAGAAGTGGTAAATAGTTCTAAACAAAACCATGTTCCAACATGCAGCATTGATGACTGGAAGATAAGGACCAAGACTTTGGCACCAGTACAAGTTCTGGCAGTCTGTCAATCTGGATTTAGCCTCTGTGATAAGTAAATGACTGATATTCCTCATATACTAACCATAAAACTGCATTGCTCCTTTGTAACACTTCACATTCATTGCCACCTTTGCAAATCTTAGGAAAAGAATTAGGTAATCCTCTGATAGTCTCAGCCAAAACTACATAGTGAATAGCTAAATATGTACACCTGAAAGTATTACACTAAAGAACTCTGTCAAAATGGCTAAGTAGTGAGGCATCATAATTATTACCAATGAAACCTTTTAATAGCTTTCAGCAGTTCTGAACCTTGAAGGACTGTATGCTGAAAACTACTTTATGCATAAAGATGCAAGTAATAATGAAAATAACTGGCAGCTGTCCTTCCTCACATCTGTAAACACTTTCTCCACGGCAGCGCAGCAGACTTCTAAAAGAAAGCACAGACTGGATGAATTTGAAGTGCTGTTGGATGCTAAATGATGCTGGGTAGGAGTGCAGGGCTTCATTTATTAGCCGAACACTTAGCAGATGGGAGAGAGCTGGAGTGTGAAACGGACAGTGAGTTGCCAGATCGGGAACCAAGAAATTCTACCGTGCAGAGCTGCCCAACTCCATGTGACACTGAATGCTCCGACGAGACTCTGGACCCAGGAGCTGCTCAATGCTGGCCTTACAGCTGAGAGCAAAACACCACTAAATAAACACTTGCGGGATGAAATCAACTGTTTTCCTACAGCCGCCCAGTCCACTGGGAGCAATAACCTCAGGCAACATGTCCTTGTCCTGTTGCTGATGCAAAGAGGGATTCAACAGCAGTCATGGAATGAACTTTCGTCTAAAGTGGACTTTTAAATATATTATTCATTGAATCAGTTCTTACAATGGAGTTTAGTAACCAATCCAATTTGATAAAATAACTATGGATCTTTGCCTTCTTAGGGGCATTTACCACTGCCTCAAAGTCCTCATTACTTATGACTGAAGATGGGATGGGATTGGGTGGGGGGGGGGGGGGAGAAAATAAAGACTGCTTTGATATCACTTCTCTCACACACAACTGTCCTCAGCATGCTACAAATACTCTAGTGAATCACAGCGCAAACTAGAGGAACGTCATCTCATCTTCAGACTAAGCACCTTACAACCTTCTGGGCTCAATATTGAGTTCCACACCTTCAGATTGTGAACCCATTCCCCATTTCTTCCCCTTTCTTTTTGCTTTACTTGTTGCATTTTCTGTAACCATGTCCTCTCTTCCCTTCCACTGCTCCAGTGGGACTGTCTGTTCTTTCCAGTCTGGCAGTTGGACACACTGTTGTTCTGCCATTCTCACATTCCAACCACTTAAACTGCTCTATCAACATCCTTTCACCCTCAGCACTCCAACACCACCCCCCCCCCCCCAAACCAGCCATTGCTTAAATGCCATCCCCTCTACACTTCAAGGCAGCTCTGAAGAATCATCCAGACTCGAAACATTAGCTTGCTCTCTCTCCATGGATGTTGCCTGACCCACTGTGATTTTTAGCATTTTTTGTTTTCAGTGCTGATTCCAGGATCTGTAGTAATCTGTTCCTTCAGCTCTCATGCAGGCCAGCCAATGGAGAACTTGACCAAAGAGTAACCTTAGCTGTAATACAGCGAATGAGGCAGACAATTCTCCAACAGAAAGATCCCACAGCAATGAGAAAAGGATGAGATAATCTGATTTAGTGATGTCCATTCCCAAAAACCCCTCATAACATCCTTCTGCATACTTTGAGCAATAGCATAATGTACAGTACATGGGAATGGAGATATCTGCCCAGTGCTCCTTCCAAGCTCGAGGTGCTGTATCTTTGAATTATTCCAACTGCTGCCTCAGTTCACAATTATGAACACAGAGAATGGGTTTCTCCCTGTGACTATAGCTTGGATCTGGCTGAGCCCACAGGTGAAAGCAGATCATCTTCCAATTCCCTGAAAATCTCCACTTCCTCATGCCTCAAAATTGTTATATAACAATCTATTCACACCATTGAGGGATGTCAGTTTGGGGTGTTGTTGCAGGGGGGAAGAGTAGAGTTAAAACCATCCAGAGAATAAAAGTACTGCTGATACTGAAACTGAGAAATTAAAAAAACTTGGGGAAACTCAACTAGTCTGGAAGCATCTAATGGAGAGAGAAAGAGAGTTAATGTTTCCAGTTCAGTGTGACCTCTTCATAAAAGTGTCCAGGAGGTCAGGTTGGGCAAGGGTGTTGGCCGTAGCTGTCCTTCAGTAATATTCTCGCTTTTGTCAGTGTAAATCTGTAGAGGGATTATAATCCTGTGGGATAAACAGAAGGGGTTGCAATGCTGACGTTCTTTGCGGATTGTAACTCTTCTCCTTTGCCAGATTACAGCACTACAGACTTTGCGTTGTTCCATCTATCAATCTGACTTCGAAGCTATGAGATGTTTCTTTTTCCACTGATGCCAGATACTTTTTTTGAGAGTGACTCGAGCTGATGTTTGTGTTCCTAACCCTCGGGGAGGGCAGCCTAAACGATTATGCCGTTTTAAGCCAAACTGGCTGTCTCAGACATTTTTAAAAAAAATTAAAATCACTTTGAAGCTTTAAAAACAGCTGTGCTGGAAACCGACGGACAAGGCGACAATTGTGCACCATTAGGGTCAGCGGATCAATAATCTCCATAAACTCATTCCGGATGCACAACTAATGACCAACTACACACTCCATCGCCATTTTGACTGTATGTATTTTAATGAATTCCACGCCTATAGACGAGCCAATCGTATTTCATTATTAATTTAAATATTCGGAAATAGCTGCTCTATAAATCTTGCATCTTTTCAATACATCCAACTGTTCATACTGGCGCTATTTACACATGGGACATCTTTATACGAAATCATTTTGCGAAAACATTCACAGGGAGACGGGAATTATGCTGAGGCGCAAGGGCAGTTTGTTGGCGTGTTAAACTGAACTTTAAAAATGGTAGTGAGGTTTATTTGACGATTTCTGTGAACCTCTCACAGCGAGGTGAGTAGAATTGAGGAATACAATTTTCCCAGGAACCACATTCCCCCACTCAGATTGCTTATATATCCTTTCCCGGTCTTGAAAGCCAGAAAGTTCAACAAAATAAAACTGCCAGATCATTAACTTTCCTTCCTAATTACTATTTTATCATCACTGTCACAAGGAGAATTCTCTTCTGTTTAGTAAATGAAAGAGTAAATAGATACCTAACACAGGCTCCTCTGGATTGTTTATTAGTGATTACAAGGAGAATGTCACTAATTAAAACAGATTGCAGGAAGTCTTTCATTAAACACACACGACTGAATTTCAGTGGCACCGAGACAGCAAGAAATGGCTCCTCTTTTGCTCTTCTTTCTGTTATTCCATTCCGAGATTGCTTTCCAGTAAATTTCTTTTGAAGCTATTTCCACACGCCTTTTAGAAGCATCAGTCTCACATTAAAGAGCAACCGGGAGCAGTTTAGTGTTGTTACCCCTACAGCAAATTTATAGAAATTTAAGAGAAGTGTTAATAAAAACACAGCCGGTTTTCCATCACACTTCCTCAAGGTGTCAGATCAGGCGAGCAAGTCAACAAATAATTCCGAGGACGAGCTGCTGTACCCCACTGCAAACAAGGTACTTCAGATAAAATTCAACCCAAATACATCATTGAAACAAAAACAAATATTGTTCTTTCATGATGTTACCAGTGACTTGCCGAGTGTAAACGTTGAGATTCAAATTCATGTGTGCTTGTGGTGAATCCCACAGATGCAGGTGTCACTGTAAATGTGCGTGCTAAAGAGTTAAAGTATGAGTTTAGCACGATTTTCTCTCAACACACTGTGTGCATGAGTGTACACGTGTTAAGTGAACGTGTGTAAGTGCTCGAGTAAGTTTTATTTGGAAATTTTTCAGTGTGCGAGTACGTGTGCTTTGTGTTTCGCCAACACAACAGTGTGACATGGTTTCATCTCAAATGGGATAAACAATAAAAAAAAAGAGCAATTGTTGAAAACTGATGAAGTCGTAACGGGTGACTTGAAACAGGTTCCACAAAGAAACCTGGTGCTCAAAGAGTTAACGTAAGGCCAAGGGAAACTAAGCGGAATAAACAGGTACCTTCTATAAATGTTGTGGAGAGTCTATTTACAGAATCCTTCTGCCAACAAGCCCAGTAAACAAGTGTTAATATTTCGAGAGAAGAGTGACCCAGTGGGAAATCGGTGTAGTTAGCAGCATGGAGCAAAGATCTGATCGCAGAGGGAATTGTGTCAGCCTGGGCGAATCGGCAGAATGCGCCTGTCAGCACTGTGAAATGGAGCTGCATCAAAGCCTTACAGGGCGTGACCTGAATACTACACATATCTCCCTCACTGAGAGGATCAATGACAGCATTTGCTGGGCTCTCGTCAGAGCTCGTTGCTAATGAAAGCAGTGCTGAAAGGCAAGACCCAGGGCCTCCGCGCTGTGCACTGCCTAGCTGGCACTTTGTAATGAGCTGCATGTAAAGATACTGAGCCCCATGGTCCCTCCAGCTGCCTGTTCAGTGTCACTCCTGCTAAAGATCTTACGCACACTGAAAGGCAAAGTGTCAGGACGGCTGACTCTGATCATGCAGCGAAGTATGTGGTGGGAAGGGTGGGGGGGAAGGGAGTTCTGGCTGGTGATGATGTGGTCAGAAACAATCACCTTGATCCAGAGCACAAGCTCTTTGATGTGCCTCAAGAGAGTTAAGTGCCCAGACTAAGGTACAACTTCTAAAAATCTGGCTTGACGCTCTTAAATCATAACCAGATGACGTTAAGTAATACATAAAACAGTTTCTTTTTCTCCCATCACGTGGAAATAGCATTTGAGAAAGATAACACAAAACAGGTTTGAAGATAATGGTGCTTTCATTGTACATAGATTCAGTGCACTTTCTTTCCCTAAATTTCAGCTCCAAATGCAATTCTGCAGACAATGAAGCAGTTCCTGTCCCACATGCAACGAGACCAGGGCAACATTCAAAATTGCATTAGTGAGTGGCATCTAACATCCATGGAATGCAAGTACCAGGTAATGACCACAAGAGAAAATCTAACCATCTTCCATTGACGTTCGACAGCATTACTATTGCTAATTGGTCACCAAAAGTCTTCAAGTACTCCACTGATCAGAAACTGAACTGCACCCCAAGAACTGTTCACCGTCCATAATTCACCATCCAGGAGTAGGATCAATAGACTTGTTTGAATCAGTGCAACAACACACAAGTAGTTCAACACAATCCAGGACAAACCAGCCTGCTTCACTGACATCCCATCCAGAATCTTAAACATTCATTCCTTCCCCACTGATGCACAGTGGTAACAGTGTGCCTTACAAGATGCACTGCAGCAACTCATTAAAGTTCATTTAACAGCATCTCCCAAACTTGTTCCCTCAATCACTGAAAGACAATGCATGAGATGCATGAGAACACAACAATCTGCAAGTTCCGCATGAGAACACAACAATCTGCAAGTTCCCCTCCAAATCTCTCTCTCTCATACACACACACACACAATCCTGACTTGGAATTATAATTGCCATTCCTTTGTGACCACTGGATAGCTTTGAATAAAATTACCTTCCAGAAAGTACTGTTGAAATTCAGTTATTACTGTGCAAGTTTTGTGTTCGTGATTCACACTCATTCAAGATAGTGACATGGCTATTTGAAATTGAAAAGATATGAAACACTTGACTGCAGACGTTTAACATCAAAAAGTGTGGCGCTGGAAAAGCACAGCTGGTCAGGCAGCATCCAAGGAGCAGGTCGGTCGATGTTTTGAGGATAAGCTCTTCATTGGGAATGTTGGGGGGATGGGGGCAAGGGGACTGAGAGATAAATGGGAGGGGGATGGGCCTGGGGAGGAAGGTAGCTAGGAATGCGATAAGTAGATGAAGATGGGAGGTTGATAGTGCAAGTGTTTATTACTAATATATACAGCTTCCTTCATATCTGTCATCATTATTCCCACCCTCAAAAACTCATTCTTCATCTTACTGATCTTAGAATCGTATCCCATTTCTAACTTGTCTTTCCTCAAATACCTTCAGGATGTTGTCACTTGTCAAGTCTGTTCCCATCTTTTCTATATGTGGGTCCAGTTAATCAGACTTTTGCTCCTGCCAAAGTATTGCAACGGGCCTTATCTAACTCAAATAAATTCTATGATACGAATGGAAACATTCCCTCCTCATCCCTTTTGACCGGTCTTCGGTCTCTGACATAGTTGATCTGTCTAAACTCCCCCAACCCCTTTCATCCAGCTGGGTAGGGCTGCTTTCAACTAGTTCCATCTTTATCTGATTGTAAACAGAGAATCACTATCATTAGCTTCCTCTCCTAATTGTGCACTGTTATCTTTGATGTCTCTGAAGGGCATTTCTCTTATATCTACATGCTGCCTTTGGGAAAATCTGAAAATACATCACATGTACAACAAAGACATGCAGATTTGCCTCAGCATGACCTCTCCAAACTCCTCCATTGTTGCTACATCAGACAGCTTTCCAACATCCAGCACTGGCCGAGCAGAAATTTCATCCAAATAAATATTGAAAGGGCTACCTGGTACAAACTCGATTCCCTAGCTTCCATTACCCTCCTATGGCTGTCCATTGTCTTGAGATGGAACCAACTACTGTAAACCTTGGTGTCTTTTTCAACCTGACAATTTCTGGCTTAATATCTACATAATCACCAAGACTGCCTATTTCCACTTCCATGACTCCACATCTGTCACAGCTTACCTGCTGCTGAAATCTTACCCTTGTTACCTTTAGATGTGACTATTCCAACATACTTTGATTGGTCTCCCACACTCTATCATATTAATTCCAGAGATGAAAGGCTTATCTTATGAGAACAGATTGTCCAGTTTAGGCCTATACTCATAAGAATTTAGAAGAATGAGAGGAGAACTAATTGAAGTACATAGAAGTGCAAAAGGGAATTGACAAGATAGATGGACTGGATGTTTCCCCTTGTGGGGCAATCTGGAACAGAAGATCATAGTTTTAGACCAAAGTCAGTAACTTTAAAACGGAGGGGAGATGGAATAGCTTCTTACAAAAGGGTAATGAATCAGTGGAATTCACTACCTCAGAGTGCAATGGATGCCAGGACAGTGAATACATTTACCAGAGGAGTCAGATTTTTAAACTAGACATGGTTAAAGGGTCCATGGGGAGCAAGCAGAAAAGCAGAGTTGAGACCGTGATGAGGTCAGCCATGATTGTATTAAACAGCAGAAGAGGTTAAAGGGCCGAATTGCCTACCCCTTCTCCTAATTCTTGTGTTCTTAATCTCCATAAACTGGAGGTCATTCAAAACAATGTTGCTCATGTCCCTTACACGTTCTGGTCTTATATCACCCTGATGCTGACTAAACTCCATCAGTTCTTGGGTAAATAATATCTTGACCACAAAATACTCATTTCTGTTTTCAGTCCCCTCATGGCATAGCCTCCCTCTATCTCTGCAATCATCTCCATTCCCACAAACCTGATCTAACACTGATCTCTTGTGTACCCCTGATTTTGATTCTCCACTACTGGAGGTTATTCCTTAAGGTGCCAAGGCCCAAGAGCTCTGGAATTTCTTTTCTGAAACTCCGACCCTACCACTTGCTTTCCTTTTTATATGCTTCTTAAAACCTACTTCCTTCAGCAATCTTTTGTGACATAACCTAATGTCTCCTTATGTAGTCTTGTCAAACTTTGCTTTATATTACCATTATGAGGCACCTCCATCATTTTATCATATTGGAGGTGCTGTACTAATACAAGTTGCTGTTATTGGGGAAGAAAAATAAAGATATTAATGCATAACATTTGACTGCGGAGTTGCACTTTGAAGTGTGATTTATTAGTGTGATATTACAGCATGAACAGTTATTTATGAATAATTTAGCAGAATACAGATTTTGGTAGGCAGAGTGCATCTGCATGAAAATTTCTTGCGACATCAAATCGTGGCTCTAATCCCCTCCCTAGGCACAGAAAGAAATGTTTCAAGTACCAATAGTATAAAGCAAGAGGCCAAGGAAGAACAGAAAAATTCCAAAAAGGAGAGAGAGAGAAAGCAACAGCTAAGGAGTGAAACTGGTTTTAAAATGGTTTTGTACAGCAGACCAAACATGCGACAGCCAATGGGTAACTTTGTCACACGACTGAATATAATATGAGCTGTCACTTATACTGTACGCTCATTCTTTTTTATCCTTGTTTCACCCCTTCAAGATTTTAGTAATGATTCAAAACTAGAAGGAAAACTCCAGCCATTTGTCAGGAGCAAGTTTCAGGGTGGTGCAAAGACACAGCAAGTGAAGGACAAGCTAGTAACAATGATGCTGAAAGAGTGAGCAAGAAAGAGCTAAACTAAACGTTCTGAAGAGCAAAATCAAAAGTAGTCGTAAAAGGTATATTTTAAACAAAGACCTGTGGCTGTCAGTACATCACTTACAAAACTTGAAGAGAAATAATAAAAGCAACTCACAGATGCTATGACAAATTGTAGAATTGCAGAACAGACTCTATTGGTTTTAAAGGAAAGGGATTAACTATTCGAGAGCTCCAGTCACATCCCAGAATGATCGTTAATCAGGAATTGGAAGATATTGCCAAATACGAAATCTCCTCAAAATAAGTATTTTGTTTCAACTCAACTATAAAAACCTTGTCCATTGCAGGTAAAACATGTTTCTGTTGATTTGAGGGCATTTAATTAAAATTGTCAGTAATAGCCTAAACAAACAACTCTGTATTAATTGTAGACAGTGTACAGAGAACAGACGTCAAGAAGGGAGCACGAAAGGGGCTCCACAAGGAGAAAAGCTCTTCAAGGACACACTAATACGCTGAAGCAATCAGCTCACAAAGCAATATTGATTCTCATTTAGTCACAGTGTGATGACACCATTCATCAGCCAATCCACATCGAAAGCGTGTTTTGTCTAAAATTATTTGATACAACAGATTTTAAGAGATGCACATTCCGAATGAACAATTCATTGGTGATTTGATAGCAACATCAAAAATAGAAGCAAGAGTAGACCATTCAGCCCATTGTATCTGTTCTGGAATTCAATATGTTCATGGTTGATCCACTAACTCCACACTATAGTCCCACTCTCTGCCTGTAACCCTTAATACCTTTAGAAATCTATTTATTTCTTCAACATATTTCGTAATTTGGTCTCCATGGGTTCTCTATCATGAGTGAAGACATTTCTCCTCATCTCAGTCCTAAATGGTCTACCTTATCTTTAGTTGGATTAGCCCTGTCAGAGCGCGCTACACTTTACAGTGCCTCTCGCTCTTCTAAATTCCAGTGCATACAGGTCCACTTGACTCATTCAGTCTCTCCTCATACAACAAACCTGCGGTCCCAACAATCAGTCTGGTGAACCTTTGCACTATTCCATCTATGCCAAGTATATTTATTCTTATGTAAGGAGACCAAATCTGCACACAATACTCCAAGTGTGGTTCCACCAAACCCTGAACAGCTGCAATAAGACATCCTTGCTCCTGTACCTAAGTCGCCTTGCAATGAAGGCCAGCATACCATTTGCCTAATTGCTGCATCTGCATGCTTTCCTTTAAAGCATGACATACAAGGACACCCAGATGCCTTTGCAGATCATCATTTTTCAATCCATCACCATTTAAATAATACTCTGCCATTCTGCTTTTCCTCAGAAAGTGGATAACTTTACACTTATCCAAATTGTATCACATCTACCATGTATTTGTCCAGTCGCTCATTTTTTTGAGGAAGACAAAGTCTTGCCTCTGTACCACTTGGTAAAGCAGGAACTCCAGGACTATGCCTGCAAAGTGGGGTGTTGGTTTTCCTGATGTACCATGGCCAAGGCAACCTTCATGAACCGTGCACAGCAGCTCCAGGTGAACAGGACTTGGCTAGGTGCACAACCACCTCTTAAATATGTCATCAACACCAGGGTGCCAGTCAATTCTGGGCTCTCAGGTGAGTGATGAATTGCTCTGTGGAACACAGCGTGGCTTCTTGGCAAGACTCGATCCATCAAACCTGTCGAGACACACATTTAGCCAAAAAACATTAGATTCAGCCAAGTGGGTTTCCCAATGAGAATTCTCCTATCAAATGTTTTTGGATAATGAAGAGGAAGATATACTGAAAAAGGCAGATATTTCAGGCTGTGAGAGAACTGCTTTGTACCCATCTGCTGGAGACCACTA
Organism: Chiloscyllium punctatum; assembly: GCF_047496795.1. Classification (NCBI taxonomy): domain Eukaryota; kingdom Metazoa; phylum Chordata; class Chondrichthyes; order Orectolobiformes; family Hemiscylliidae; genus Chiloscyllium; species Chiloscyllium punctatum. The sequence continues at coordinate 131,633,197 of NC_092740.1, forward strand.
TCCATTGTTTCAGCTCAAACCAATCAGGACTAGTTGTTGTGAAACCATTCTAAAGATGCAAAATAACAGTCAATGATGGTCAAACATTTGCATTGCTGAACCTTCTGTACCATTCCAAAGCCACTGCAATGTGAGGAAACCTTCTCAGACAGGGGGAGAATGTGCAAACTCCACACAGACAACCCAAGGATGGAATCGAACCTGGGTCCCTGATGCAGTGAGACAGCAGTACTAACCACTTAGCCACCATGCCACGATGATCCAGACGCCCAAGCCCAAAAACTCTAAAATGCTCTGGGGACACCAAGGCAGACAGTGTAAATGTGAATTCAATTAAAATCTGGAATTTTAAAAAATGGTTAAAAACTGACTTGATTAAGGAAAGAAATCTACTGTCCTTACAGACAAACAGTCCCTCTTTAGTACCTGCACAGGCACTGTGCCCCAACTCTTCCACCGTTACAACAAGCACCCAGGATGGACTGGAGCAGTTCATCAACTTCGCCCGCAACTTCCACCCTGCCCTCAAAGTCACTTGGTCTATCTCGGACACGTCCCTCACCTATCTTGATGTCTCCATTTCCATCTCTGGTGACAGTCTCCAGATAGACTCCCATAACTACCTGGACTGCACCTCCTCCCACCCAGTGTCTTGAAAGAACTCCATCCCATTCTCCCAATTCCTCCGCATCTGCTCAGATGAGGAGACATTCCACTCCCAAGCATCCCAGATGTCCACCTATTTTGAACAACATGCTTTTCCCTGCTCGGTCATCCAGACAGCCCTCCACCATACCTCCTCCATTCTCTGCTCCACTGCTCTAAACCCCCCCATCCTCGAAATGCAATAAAGAGAGAGTCCTCCTTGTCCTCACCTGTTACCTACCAGTCTCTGCATCCCACGTATCCTCTTTAAACACTTCTGCTAACTCCAATTTGACACCACCACCAAGGACATCTTCCCCTTCCCACCTCTCTCTGCCTTCTACAAGGACTGTTCCCTTCTCCAAACCTTGCTTCGCACCACTCTCCCCCCCCCAACCCCCCTGAACCCATGGGTACCTTCCCTTGCAACTGTAAAAGATGCAAGACCTGTTGGCACACCCCCCCCATCACCTTCATCCAGGGACCCAAACAGTCCTTCCAGGTGAGACAGACGTTCACCTGCCTCACTGTCAAACTAGTTTACTGTATCTGATGTTCCCGATGTGGTCTTCTCTACATCACCGAGACCAAACATAAACTCGGGGTATGTTTCGCTGAGCATCTCAGCTGGGCCCCCACGGGCCGACTTGGCCTCCCAGTCACCACCCATTTTAACTCCCGCTTCCACTCCCTTTCTGACACGACCATCCTTGGCTTCCACCATTGCCACAGGAAATCAGACCACAAATTGGAGGAACGCCACCTCATTTTCCACTTGGGCAGCCGAGAAAGACTCAACATTGAGTTCCCCAATTTTAACTAACCTCCCTTCCCATCCCTGACTCCTTCCCAGCCCATCACCCTCCCTTCCATTCCATTCTTCTGACCAACACCTCCTTCCAACTACCAGATTCATTCCTCCCATCGACCAACTAGGTCGTTCCCTCTACCTGAACTCACCTATCCCTACCTTACCACCCCACCCAACAATCCTGGCCATCCTACCCCACTTTTTCTCGTCCATCCAATATATTCACATAGTGCATTGTGTAGTAAACTATCCCAGATGATTTACAACAGGGATCAAACAAATTTTGGTTTGGGGCCATATAAGGAGTTATTAATACAGGTGACAAAAATGTTGGATAAAGGTACGGTAAGGAGTCTTCAAAAGAGAGAAAAAGGGGTGGTAGTCAAGTGATTTTGGACAGTGGGGATTTTGGGGATGTATAGAATCAAATTCGTGCAGAAAAAGGCCCTTTGGTCTGTCAAGTCTGTGCCAGTCAAAAATAGTTACCAAATTATTCTGATCCCATTTCCCAACACTTGGCCCATACCTTTATATGCCTTGGCATTATAAGTAGACATCTAAATACTCCTTAAATACTATGAAGGTTTTTGATTCTACCACTCAAATAGGCAAAGTTAAAAATCACACAGCACCAGGTTATAGTCCAACAGATTTAATTGGAAGCACACTAGCTTTCGGAGCCACGCTCCTTCATCAGGTGATTGTGGAGGGTTCGATCGTAACACAGAAGTTATAGCAAAAATTTGTGGTGTGATGTAACTGAAATTATACATTGAAAAATTGATTGTCTGTTAAGCCTTTCATCTGTTAGAATACAGTGAAAGCTTCACTTCTTTCATGTGTAAATCACAAAACCTTTTTTTAAAAGTAGCATTCTCGGGTTAGCTGTTAACAATGGTGATAGCTAGACAATATGTTGAAGGTGTTAGCCCCCTGTGTTCTCTGTCTATGACCTGATGTTTAGATTGATTCTAATCTAAAAAGTGAGATAACGGAGATTTACATAAATTCATGCAGTTTTTGAGCTCAGATTTCTACATGAATGTATGTAGTTTTTGAGCAAAGTGCAATGTAACTCTGCAAGTACAAATTCACCACACAAAGTATATGTGTGCATGTGGGTCTTTGTCTGTCTGGGGTGGGGGTTCTGAGTGTGAGAATGTGCGTGTGCGTGTGAGATAGAGAATGTGAGAGAGTGTGTGAGAGTGAGAGTGTGTAAGCCTGTGTGTGTGTGAGCGTGAGTGTGAGATGAGTGCAGAGTGTCTTAAGTCTGTGAGGGGGTCCAGGACATTCAGCCTCGGACCTTCGGGTGACCATCCTCCAAGGTGGACTTCGGGACAGGCAGCAGAGGAAAGTGGCCGAGCAGAAGCTGATAGCTAAGTTCGGTACCCATAGGGAGGGCCTCAACCGGGACCTTGGGTTCATGTCACATTACAGATGACCACCATTGCACTACACACACACACACACACACACAGACACGCACACAGACACCCACACACACCCTTATAGAGACACACACTCCCACACATGCATCCCCTCACAGACTTAAGACACTCTGCACTCACTACACACACACACATACAACTCCCACCCTAGACAGACACACACAGTCAGACAAAGACCCACCGAATCTCCGAATCATGACCCAAATAGGCAGTGAGTTTGGATTCGCACCATCCTCTGGACGAAAACAAAAAACTTGCCTCACATCCTGCGTAAACCTGCTGTCCCTTATCTAAAATCTATGCTCCCCTGTCATTGATGCCTCCAACAAAGGGAGTGGGAGTATACAGTTTACGTTCTGAGTAGTTGAAAGTGCAGGTGCTAATAGTGGTGCGAATATAATCAGGTTTATTTATATGTGACATAAACTAGCTGTGAGATTGATAATAAAAAGCTGAAAGAATATTTTTCAAGCAATCTGAAGATTACTGTTTATGCATATTTGAGCTGTGGAAATTTGTTTCAGGATTGACAGTTTCTATCAGGTCAAAATTCATCACATGATCAACATCATTTGAAAACATTAAAGCAGTAGTCCAGAGCTAAGAGGAGTTGGGAGGGTCACATGGAAGTGAGGTGAAGGCAGTACCAGACAGGGCAATGGTTGAAAGTTGGGGGGGGGGGGTAAAGAGAGACTAAAGGAGACTCTCAATAATTGCACTGAAAGCACAGAATGTCCAAGGCTCTTAAACAGGAAATAGGACAATGTGCCCAACAGGGAATGGAAGAGAGTGAGAAAGATGGAGGCAGAGGATGTGAGTGAGAGAGGCACAGAGGGTATGAACGCATGAGGGGCAGAGAATGAGAGGAAGCCAGCGAGAGGGAGCAGAGGGTGTGAGCACAAGAGAGCGAGAGAAAGGGACAATAGAGTGAGTGAGAGAAGTGGCAGAGTGAGTGGGAAAGGGAGGGGGGAGGAGGCAGAGACTGAGAGCGAAGGGGTAGACTGTGTGAGCAAGAGAGGGGGGGGACAGGGAGTGTGAGCAAGGGGGGGGCTGCTAGAGAGTGTGAGCAGGGGGCTACAGAGTGTGGACAAGGGTGCAGAGATTGTGAGCGTGGGAGAGAGAGAGGGGCCAGAGTGTGCCAATGAGAGAAGGGGGTAGAGAGTGTCAGCAAAGGGGTGGGTGGGTGGCTAGACAGTATGAGTGAGGGGGGGGGGGTGGGCTACAGTGTGAGAACAATGGGCCAGAGAGTGTGAGCGAGAGAGAGAGTGGGGGGCAGACAGTGTGAGTGAGAGAGGGGGACTAGAGAATATCAGAGAGGGGGCAGAGAGTATGAGCGAGGGGGGTGCAGAGGATGTGAAAGGGGGCAGAGAGCGAAGGGACAGAGTGCAAGTGAGAGAGGTGGTCTAAAGAATATCAGTATGGGGGCGGAGATTATGAGCAAGAGAGAGAGGGGAACAGAGAGTGAGAGAGAGAGAGAGAGACAAAAACAGGGGGCAGAGAGAGAGGGGGCAGCAAGTATGGCAGGGAAGGTGGGTGTAGAGCATGAGCAAGGGGGGGGCACAGAGTGTGAACGAGGGAGGGGCAGATATTGTGAGTGAGGGAGTACACAGAGCGTGAACGAGGAGGGGGCCACAGAGTGTGAGCGAGGGAGGGGCCACAGAGTGTGAGCAGGGGGGGCACAGAGTCTAGACAAGGGGAGGGCACAGAATGAGAGCAAGGGAGGGGCACAGAGTGTGAGTGAGGTAGGGGCACAGATCGTGAGCGAGGTAAAGGCACAGATCGTGAGCGAGGGAGGGGAACAGAGTGTGGGGGGGAACAGAGTGTGAGCGAGGGGGGGGGGCACAGAGTGTGAACAAGGGAGGGGCCATAGAGTGTAAAGGAGGAAGGGGCACAGAGTGAGAGCGGCGGGGGGGGGGCACAGAGTGTGAGCAAGGGGGGGGGCCACAGAGTCTAGACGGGGGGTGGGGGGGGCACAGAGTCTAGACAAGGGGGTTCCACAGAGTGTGAGCAGGGGGGGCACAGAATGTGAATGAGGAAGGGGCACAGAGTGTGAAGGAGGAAGGGGCACAGAGTGTGAGCGAGGTGGGGGGGGCCACAGAGTGTGAGCGAGGGGGGTGGGCACAGAGTCTAGACTAGGGAGGCGCACAGAGTGTGAGTGAGGGAGGGACAGAGAGTGTGAGCGATGGGGGGCCACAGAGTGAGAGTGAGGGGGGGGGCCAACAGAGTGTCAGCGAGGGAGGGGCACAGTGTGAGAGCGAGGGAGGGGCACAGAGTGAGAGCGAGGGAGGGGGCCACCGAGTGAGAGCGAGGGAGGGGGCCACCGAGTGAGAGCGAGGGAAGGGCACAGAGTCTAGACGCGGTGGGGTCCATAGTGTGAGCAGGGGGGGGCACAGTATGTGAGCAAGGGGGGGGGCACAGAATGTGAACGAGGAAGTAGGAAAAGAGTGCGAGCGAGGGGGGGCACAGAGTGCGAACGAGTGGGGGGCACAGTGTGTGTGAGCAGGGGGGGCACAGAGTGTGAACGAGGGAGGGGCACAAAGTCTAGGTGAGGGAGGGGGCACAGAGTGGGAGCGAGGGAGGGGCACAGAGTGGGAGCGAGGGAGGGGCACAGAGTGGGAGCGAGGAGAGTAGTGTGAGCATGAGGAGGGCACAGAGTGTGAGCGAGAAAGGGGCAAAGTGTGCAAGGGAGGGGTAGAGTGCGTGTGCAAGAGAGAGGGGTCAGGGAGTGTGAGTGAGTAAAGGGGGGGACGCAAGAGTATGAATGAGAGAGGAGGCACAGAGCGAGAGCAAGGGAGCAGACAGCATGAACTAATTTATCTGTGCCATTTGAACATCCAGTGGTATGTATCTGTGTAGTCATCGAAGAGGTCTGTCAGTTGAACTCCAAACAAAGACCTTAATTGCTAATAAAACTACAAGGACCTGACTGTCACTCCACTTGTACACAAAACTGAAGGGTTACTAACAACCATGACAGTCCTGAGTCAGTCCCTTTGGAGTGAGGAGGGAATTCTGAGGGATAGGAACTGAAAAACAGAGGGGAGGGTGAAGAGGTGTGAGGAGGGCAGAGGAAAGAGAAGGCTGAGTACAGGAAGATGAGACGACAGACAAAGGATTGAGACTGAGGGAGAAAATTGAAATGGTTGGAGGTAGTCGTAACATACTTGACATTAAAACATTTGTTCATCATCAGAAACTGGGGGAGTAAAGTGAATGAGTAAAACATTCAATTGGTATGTTTTGGAAATGATACAGAAAAATGTGGTTTCATGTTAGTTGAATGTTGGTGTGTTTTAACTAAGGTAGTAGATACTGACTGCAGTTATGATTTGACTTATGTGCCAAGTAGATAATCTACTCCAGCTCCACTGCCTAGGAACGCAGTTCCACCACACAAATTACTGCTGTCCTCCCTCACCTCTATGATTATTTTTCTTACAACTGTCAACTGTTATTTTCTAGCCTTGCCCTCCGTTGGTCTCGCCATACAGCAGCACATCATTCCTGACGGAGAGGCCAGACAGCCTCCCTCATCCCCTGAGGAACAGCATCTGGTTTCCCCGTTGTCTCCAAGCTTTGATCATCAACCCAGCATCTGGGGAACTGGACACAAACACCAGATTTTACACCAGCAAGAAAAATTCCAAACTAAATTCATCCAAATCACTTGTGTCCACTCCACATTCAGTTTACAAAATACTCACCGATTCCAAACAGGGGAAGGGATTGCAAAGTTTGAGATCCTGACCCTGATACCATTCAGCAGTGTGTGAAGGGAGAGAAACATCAATTAAGGCATCTTATAGGAGACAGCTGGCCAACAGCAAGCCACTCCAACTGGAGTGACAACAAAAACATAGAGGGCGGGAGAGTCACAAGAAAAGAGGGGGATGGAAGAGAGAGAGAGGTATAGATAGATGAAGGAAGGAGGGAGACTGGAACAAGTGCTGCTGATTTCCGGGTGAGGAAGATCAGAGGGGGATGGAGAGTTGCATGGAGTGGCAAGTGCAGAGTCAGATGGGGTGGCAGGCTGGTAACTCCCATTGTATTTTTTTTCCCCTCTTGAAGACAGTGGTAAGCAACAAGGTGCAGTACAGCAACACCAGTCCACCACCTCCCCACCCTAGATCCCATGGAAGTCCTGTTTGCCGAGTTAGATGGAAATGACCCACCCTGAAGTGTATATTTCTACCACCACTGAAACTAATTACAGAGTGGAAGAGATAGGATTCAAGTCTTTGCCAGAACCCATCTTCTGCAAGATCATTCTAAGAATTCAGCAGAGGTACGTACACTCTTGGTAGCCTCTGAGATACTGCGTAAAGATACTAGCTTAAAAGGTTGTTTCAACCTTTTGTGGATGCAAGTATCTTGATACGTGATTAAACTTTGCTTCATACTTCAAGAACAACACAAAAAGTCTCAGGTTTAACTACAACCTTCACATAGAGTCATACAACACAGAAAGAGAACCTTTGGTCCAAAAAGTCCATGCCGAACATAGCCCCAAACTAAACTAGTCTCATCTGCCTGCCCCTCTCATCCATATCCCTTCAAACCTTTCCTATTCATGTATCTATCCAAGTGTCTTTCAAACATTGCAATTGTACCCGCATCCACCACTTCCTCAGGAAGTTGATTCCACATGCGAACTACTCTGTGTAAAAAAACTGCCTCATGTCTTTTTAAAAATCATTTAATCTGCCAAGCCTGGTTCCCTTCCCAACAGGAGTTCATCTTGCAGTATCTTATCCAAGTATTCCGTAGTACCACATATTCACGTTCACCCACAATCAGCATATCACATGTCTGATCATGATGATATAGTCTGTTCACCTTGTTTATCATTGGTTGGTTAGTTAGTTATATATTGGATGAAGATTTCAGCTAACAGCTGAAGTCATCTTTGTGGAAATGTTTGAGGTACCGAAAAAGACTATCAATGACGTTGCAGGCCACAGGTAGAGTTCTCAGGTTTTTGATGCAGTGAGATTCCATTCATGTAATCAGAGGGAGGAGGGAAGTCATGTTTTCGCTGGGACTCAGGAGGCTCCCTAGATGTGTCCTGTGAAGGGAATGAGAGTTGCTGGTCAATTCCAGGAGAATGTCCTCAGGGGCTTGACAAGAATATGATACATGGTTCATTGCCCTTACACTGGTAGTCAACATTAGTGAATGCATCTTCACAGGATATAGGTTGTCCACCACACAACCAAATTCCCATACTGCCCAATACACAATCACCCAGCAGGAATCCCTAGCAACATGACTTCTGCCGCACATCCAGATAGTCCAACTCTGTCTCACTTATTCACCAAAGCTGCCAGGCTCAGAGCCACTTCTTGCAATTTCCACAACCATATAGTTCCTCAGCTGTGGGAAGCACATCAACGAAACACAGCGCACCACACTTACTGATATCCCCATTTCCCCTGCTGATGCAGTGTCCAAATACAAAAGGAATGACTGCATAGCCTAATCCCTTGCATCATGTGGCTGACTGTGACTGAGGTAGTTTTACCTAAAACTTCAGCGTGATAAAATGTTCCTGATTCATGCATTCCCTCAAATTCCACTTCATTCTCATCCTGCTATCTGGCATGAGTTACATAGTGCTGGTAGCGTGCCCAAAAACATCATCTTTCCCCACCCCGAAAGCTCCTTCCAAATCACCCCATTCTCAGTTTCCACTTTCAAATACAACAGCACTGTCATGAGTCCAAGCTCAGCATTCTCATTAGGAAAGTCAAGGGTTGCACCAGACGTCAGAAAAAGCATCAGTCTCTTGATCTGACACTAGCAGCGCCAGCTTAGGCACTGGCAGTGCCTATATTTCACTCTAGTGGAAAGGTAGGATCAGCATATGGTGATAAGTGGGCTTGCAGCCAAGTCAGAGGGAAACCATGCTGCGTGCGTGGCAGGTCCTTTGAGGACAAGATTGGAAACACTTTTTCCTATAACTGAGTCAGATGAGGACCTCTACGGGGCAGTATAAAGACGATTAATGAGGATGATATGTGCAGAGATGCTTGGGGCATTGTCTATCCTTCATCCTGTCATCATCTAAGAATCCTGATAGAGTCCAGACCCAACATTGCACCGAGATATGTGTAGAGTGTGGACCCACCCTTCCCAGCTTGGAAGCCACCTCAGTGACAACACTCTGATACATCAATTGCTCGCCAATAATCCAGTTCCCTGTTAACTGATAAATTTATTACAATTTACAGTACTTGTGACAATACTCATTCCTCAATATTCACAGAGTCCTGTAGTATCTATTAAAGGAGCTGTCTTTCAGTTGAAACAATTGAAGTCTTAATTTTCCAGGTGGGAGATAGGAGATTTGACAGCATTATTTCAAAGAAGAGTTTGGTAGTTTACCCTCATCGCCTGGCCAATATTTATCCCTCAAGCCAACATCACAAAGTTGATTGTTTATTATTATTACATTTCTGATTGTGGGAGCTTTCCGTGTGCAAATTGGCCTTTCCTACATTCCAACTACACTTCAAAAATATTTGAATTGCTCTACAGTGCTTCAGGAGTATTGACATTGTGAAAAGCACTATATAAATGCAAGTTTTCATTACCTCCTATAAATTTCCAACTAATAGTTAAGACATTTGGGTGCATCACATGCAGATGTCAGATATTTCAATAAATAGCTGCACTCTGCAGCCCTGTGAGTTCTCACACAGATCCCTCAGGGGAGCAGCCACTGCAGCTGAGCTTGGAAGTCATGCCAGTCAGGAAAAGCACATCCCTTCGAGCAAAGCAAGCAGGATGTTCTACAAGGACAGAAGATTAGTTAAAATGTCACTCAGACCTAGGTTCCACATGTTGGCTGCCATGGCCTCAGTCCTCCCAGCATCCCCCCTCGATAGGATTTCCATCTGCTAGCCAGACAAGAACTAGTGAAGAAACATTGGCGTCTGTTCTCCATTTCTCCCAGCTTTTGTTCCCTGTTAAGCTATAGCGAGAAACATATGAGGGTCTGAAAGGGCTTTTTCCTGGCACAAAATCAGGTTCTCTCATGTTTTTCACACTTTGAAACTGATTAAGTTATGCTTTTTCGTAAAGGAAAAATACCACAATTGTCTCCAAGTGACTGAAATGCCTCACTCTTATTACATCTGTGACACATCTTGCTACAGAGCTGGACAACGCAACCCTTCAACACTCTGAATCCATAAATTTAGAAGCAATAACAAAGCAAAATTTACAAAACAATTACAACATTAAGATGCCTTTTGTGGTCAGGACTAAAATAATTGCCTCTCACTGGTAACTCCAAGTACTGTTGTAGTCTGGTTTAGTAATTAAAGGCAATTGGAATGACAGGGCAGAGAATGCTTCTTTTAACCATTTAATACCCCAAAATTCCAAAAGAAACCCCACAGCTAGTTGCTGTTAAAAATAGCAATCATTAAAATACTTTTATCTAGAAGCATGATCAAATCTATGCTCATGTTGCATCTATATGAATCGTACATTCACATGTAATGTGGAAAGATAAAATTAATAAATTTTTCAGAGAATGGTAACACATAAGATTTGAATCAATGTAAAGTCAGGTTGTTGTAAAGGATCTTGATGCAGCAGAATTACCAGTAAAATACTGAAATGGTCAATAATTGAGTAACAGCTAGAAGCTGGAGGAAGCCACTTGGCCATTCAAGTCCAATCTGTCTTTTAATAACATCAAAGTGAATCTTTTCCATCAGCTTGACCTTCTACACTATCCCCAAACCCCTCAATTTCCTTTGAGTTCAATTCTGAAGATGCTTAGACTATCCGAAGCTCTCAGCCCTAGAGAATTCTGAAGATTCACAACCCAATGAGTGAAGCCATACTTCCTCATCTGAGTGGCTGAGCGTTATCCCGACCCATGAACTTGGCTTGCCTGTTTTTATGTTATTTTGATCCAAATTACTTTTCGTTTGCTTCTGATGGCCCCCTCATGACTGGCATCTTCCAGAAACAAATAACACAGCTGACTGATCTGCTCCCAGAGTGCTGCTCAGGAAAGACATTTTGAAGCAGCCCTGGGGGTCAGGACCTCTGATATCTCCTGTTTCACCACACTCAGTATGCAGCTTCTGATAGTGCCTGCCCACCCATATGGTGGCAGATATGTGTCCCATCAATCCAATGGTCCAACACAGCACAGTTCTGGGCTGCACAATTCCCCAGTTCCTCTACAGCTAATTTTGTTGAACATTGTGTGTATGTTTTTAAAATAACTTTCTGACTCTCAGTGCTCATCTTAAATCATTATTTGTAATATCATGTTTGGCATTCTTTACACAGCTATAAACGTTGGCATTCTTTACTTCAATGTGGATTTAATAAAAGTAAAATATGGTCATCAAATGAGGTTGACAATATTTTTTCTGAGCGGATATAAACACAGTTTTAACTTTATTAAAGCATAATAAGCTGCACGATTACTGAGCTTTGCATTTCTAATGTAATAATTGACTGTAGAGTTTGCAGTTGCAGCAATTTCATTTGTTTCATCAGGACTGTAGAAAAACAATAGAATTATATATTTGGTGTATGCTGACACAGGCACAATGAAGCAAGTTACCTACATTAAGTTACAATAAGCCTCATTCTTGTACACTGGATTTATTTAATTCTGTTTGCCCTGGTCTGGACTGGGAGCAAATTACCTCACACATACTGAGATCGTTTAGTCCATCAGGTCCAAACCAGTGGCTAGGTTTCCCATGAGTCTCCTCCACACCACCAGCCTTCCCCCTTTCAAGCAATCACCATATCCCTCTATTCTTTTCTCACGCATATATATCTGGCTTCCCATTATATGCATCCATACTTTCTGTCACAATCATTCCCTGCAATGAGTGAGTTTCCACGTTCTCACCATTCTCCTGGTGAAAAACATTTTTTCTGAATTCCCAATTGGATTCAATCAATGAATACAGATTGATGGCCTATAACCATGGCCCATGGAGTAAATGAAGCAGCATCTGGGCAGCTTTTCAAAGTGGACAGTTTGACCATGATTGCAGTGAAATGAGAATGTCAACATTTACAATTCAGTTTAAAAAAGGGACAAATTATTCCGGGCCCAAAATACACCCCTTAACAAAAAATGAGAAGTCTTTTGTCTCTGCAACCAGCATATTATTTGATTTAAAAAAAAAGAATTTCAACCTCCAGGCCAATATAACAAGGAATATGGCTCATTTAAAGGTGCAATGCCAACATGTTTTGTTCAGGAACTTGATTGATGAATGAATCTCAAGAGCAGTACTACACTTCAAGACAATGAATCGGGAAGCTACTGTTCACCACATAATTATTTTACTGTCACTGGTCTTGCTGGTTTGCCTAAAACCATGCAATTGGCACTGTTTCTAAAGTCTAATGCTTACATCAAGCTAAACAAGTTTGAAGCAGATGGCTTAAGTATCAGGATTACTTTTATACCAGTTTCAGCATGCACATAAAAACGTTCTGTATGCATATAGTGCCAAAGCTTGAAGGCAAAGTTTCATCCTTAATTGCATGACATCTAAAAGCACCTTTAATCACATCTAAAGCAGCACTGCGAATGTTGCTGAAATAGATTCTGAGGAAAGAGAATTGAAATAGGTTCAGGGTTCACACTGAACTGCTTGAGCACCCAAGCAAGGATCTAAAATTTGGCACCATCCCATTGTGCTAATGACAGTTGAGTAGTTGGAATGTAAGCTACTCTCACTGTATGCCAAGCCACGTACAAGCTATATTAGCTGTATTAGTAGCAGGACAGTGGAGTTCTGATACAAAGCAATTACAGTTCATAAAGGCCAGGAAGTTCAAAAAAGATCCAGCTGGCAGGGTGAGTCAGTTACTGTGGGACTGTGGAGCTGGGCATGAAGAACAGACTAGAGAATGACAATTGATGAGTCGAGCCACTGGGGATCTTGGAGATGAGTTATTAATGGTGACAGGTACACTACCTGGGAGACAGGTTGAGAGAAATAAAAGATTATTTCTAAGTGAATAGTTAACAGCTGCACCTACTGCTAAGCATTACATGCATGCTACTAACTCTAGAATTCAAACTAAGGATTATTCAAGCAATAACAACTGCCTGTCACCAAACTGTAATGTTCCACTACCAATTAGTGTAGCATAAAGTGAGGAAGGGATTGAGAGAGGGAGATTGAGTGGGGGTGGGGGTGGGGTTGCAGAGTGCAGAAATCCAATCTCACCAAGCCAGGCAGTGTCATAGCTGAACTCTGCAGAAAAAGTAAAGAATGTAAATAACTTAACAATGAGTACCAAAGAGCAACTTGCATTTCTGTAGCACCTTTTATAATTTCAAGAAGGCCCGAAGTACTTTACAGCCAATTAAGATACTTTAGAAATGCATGAAAATCAAAACAGCTTGAAGGAAATCCCTTTGTGGGAAATGGTTCAATTCTCATAGATTGGGGGTAGTAGAGAATGTGCGAGAGAAAGAGAGGAGAAGAATGAGAGAGAGAATGTGAGGGTGAGAGAAATGTGAGTGTGAAAGTAAATGAGAGAGACAAAGAGTGAGTAGGATTGAGAGCGGGAATGAATGTGAGAGAGAGTGTATGTGTGAGAAAGAGAGGTGTGTGTCAGAAAGAGCATGAGTGAGTCAGTGTGAGTGGAGAGTAAGCATGATGTGTGTGAGTGACAGAGAGAAAGTGAGATCAAGAGAGTGAGTGTAAGAGAGAGAGAGAGAGACACACACACACATACAAGACAGTGAGTGTGAGACAGACTATGAGTGGGAGTGTGTGAAGAGAGTGCGTGACTGAGAGACAAAGAGAATGAGGGACAGAGACAGCGCGAGACACAGAATGTGAGAGACACATTGACAGTGAGAGATGAGGAGTAGGAGTGAGAGATGAGAGAGACAGAAAGATGTGAGAGGGTGAGAATGAGAGAGCGAGTCAACAGAGCAAGTGAGGGAGAAATAAAGAATGGCAGGGAGAGTGACAGGGAAGGGAAAAACTGTCAGAGAGAGTGTGTGTGTGAGAGAGAGAGACTGAGTTTGAGTAAGATAGAGATAGAATAAAAAGGAGAATGAGAGTGAGAGATAGTGAGAGTGTGTGTGAGAGTGTGTGCATGTGAGAGAGACACAGAGATGAGTGTGAATGAGAGATGAGAGAGACTGAGTGTGTGAGAGAGAGATGGTGTGAGAGACAGAGACTGAGTGAGTGTGAAGATTGAGAGAGGGGAAGAGCTACAATGAGAAAACAAAAAGTGTGACTGTGAGAGTAAAGGAGAAAGAAAGAACAAGACAGTGAGAAGGAGAATGAGAGAGGGTAAGTGTGAAAAGATGAGAGGGTGTGAGTGAGTGACAGAGAGGGTGTGAGATAAGACAATGTGAGAGACATCACAGAGTGTGTAGTAAAGGGTGTGAAAGATAGAGAGGGGTGGATATGAGAGGGAGAGAGCAATATTATGAAAGCAAAAACCAAAGAAACTGAATGCTGTAAATCAGAAATAAAAACAGAAATTGCTGGAAAATGTCAGCAGGTCTGGCAAGTTCTGTGGAGAGAAATCAGAATTTGCATTTCAGGTCGAGTGACCCTTCCTCTGTATGAAAGTACAAATGTAAAAGAGGGAGTAAGGGAGAAATGAAGAGTGACAGTGAGTGAGCGAGAGAGTACGGGACATAGAATGTGTGCGAGAGAGAGAGAGATAGTGGGAAAGAGAGTAAGAGACAGAGCATGAATTTGACTGAGGTAGAGTGAAAGAAAGTGAGCGAGAGAGTGGGTAAGTGAATGTGTGAAAGGATGAAAAGAGGATGAGAGGAGAAAGATATAAAAGGGACCTAAGGAGCAACTTCTTCATGCAGAGGGTGGTGCGCGTATGGAATGAGTTGCCAGAGGACATGTTGGAGGCCAGTACAATTACAGCATTTAAAAGGCATCTAGATGGGTCTCTGAATAGGAAGAGTTCAGAGAGATATGGGTGAAGTACTGGCAAATGGGACAAGATTAGATTAGGATATCTGGTCAGCATGGACAAGTTGGACTGTGCTGTACATCTCTATGTCTGTGAGAAAGATTGAGAAAGAGTCTAAGGGAGATTGAGAAAATGAGAGAGTGAGAGAGTGTATGTGTGAAACAAATAGACAGTGACAGTGACTGTGTGAGAGAGAGCTAGTATGCAAGAGAATGAGAGTGAAAGTGTATGAATGTGTATCAGAGTGTCTGAGGGGTCAGTCTGCATGTCAGCATGTGTGCATGAAACTGTGTGCTTGTTTGTGAGTATAGCTGTCTGTTCTTCATGCTGACCTTGGGCAAATTCCCCAACAGTGGTAACACATTGGGGAAGTGTCCTAATATGGTTCTCGATCATTTTTCCAGCCCACCCAAAATCCAAGAACATTGGGACAGGAAACTCAGCACTGTCCTGTTATATGTGCATGCGTATGTTTATTCATCTTTACAGAGTGTAGATTATACTGTGTGTTGCACTTGTGATACCATGTTGTGTGTGTGGTCTCTTTCTGCTACAATGCCTTCATTATAGAACATAGAGTCACAGAGATATACAGCATGGAAACAGACCCATCGATCCAACATGTCCTTGCTGACCAGATATCCCAACCTAATCTAGTCCCATTTGCCAGCACTTGGACCATATCCTTCTTAACCTTTCCTATTCAGATACCCATCCAGATGTCTTTTAAATGTTGCAATTGTACTAGCCTCCATCACTTCCTCTGGCAGCTCATTCCATACACACACCACCCTCTGTGTGAAAAAGTTACCCCTTAGGTCTCTCTTATATCTTTCCCCTCTCACTTTAAACCTATGTCCTCTAGTTCTAGACTCACCACCCCAGGGAAAGGACTTTGATTATTAATCCTATCCATGCCCCTCATGATTTTCTAAACCAATATAAGGACACTCCTCAGCATTCAACACTCCAGAGAAAACAGCCCCAGCCTATTCAGCCTCTCCCTATAGCTCAAATCCTCAAACTCTGGCAACATCCCTGTAAATCTTTTCTGAACCCTTTCAAGTTTCACAATATCCTTCTGATAGGAAGGAAACCAAAATTGCACACAATATTCCAAAAGTGGCCTCACCAATGTTCTATACAGCCTCAACATGACCTCCCAACACCTGTACTCAATACTCTGACCGATAAAGGAAAACATACCAAACGCCTTCTTCACTATCCTATCTACCTGCGACTTTACTTTCAAGGAGCTGTGAACTGCCACTGAAAAGGTCTCTTTGTTCAGCAACACTCCCTAAGACATTAATGGCTGTAAGTTAGGAAGTGAAATGGAGAGAGGAGCTTGGTAAAATTACAATCATGAGGGAAGTGGTACTGAACAAATCAATTGAGCTGCAGGCTCATAAACACCTAGGTACTAATGGACTTCCTCTAGGGTCTTAACAGAAATGGTTAGTGCGGTGGCAGATACATTGGTGTTAATTTTCCAAATATACTAGTGTCTGAAAAGGTTCCATCAGACTGGAAAGTGGCAAATAAAACTCTATTCAGGAAGGGAGGTTGAAAACAGATACTCATGGGCCTTTTAGCTTGATGTTTACTGTAGGTAAGGTGTATTTTTTTATTATATAGAAGACATTGTGTTAATATTTCTAATTAACCTGTTCAGTAATGTTATTACACATCTCTGAAGCAGATGCAATTTGAAGATGGGGATATTGGTTCAGAGGTAGGGTCACTACCACTTCACGACAAAAACCCTAGCGACAAGGTTTTTATTTTACAAAAATTTCATTCCCACTCATCTCAACGGATCTCTTATCATTGATGGTTAGATGCATTGTGTGATACTATTCATAATGCAAACAATATCCCAATTAACCTGTTCAAAAATGTAAAGACATCTTTGGAGTTGGTGATACCTGAACCTGGGCCTGCTGGCTCAGAGATACTACCTGAACAGCCCAAGTGGTCAAGGTTCTAAGAATTAATCATAAAGAGGTAATAGCTGGGCATTTGAAAAAAACCCAAGGTAATCCAAAAGAGTCGGCATGGTTTTGTAAAGGGGAAACCATGTTTAATCAATTTATTGCAGTTCTTTGATGTCCTAATATGTATTGTGGATTAAGTGGAGCCTATAGATGTTCTGCACTTAGATTTCCAAAACTTATCTGACAAGGTGGCATGCACTCGGTTATTACACAAATAGGAGCTTATGGTGCAGGAGTTACGCGCTAGCATGATAGAAGATTGGCTAGTGGCCAGAAAACAGATATTATGCAAAAATAAGTTATTATTTTGATTGGCAAGATGTACTGCAGCCTCAGCTTTTTACAACTTAGGTCAATTATCTTTGAGTGGAGTGAAAGCATAATAGTTAAGCATGTAGATAATGCTGTCTTGTGTTGCACTGGTAGTGTCCCAACCTCTGGGTCAGAAAGTCTGGGTTCAAGTTCAATCTGCTTCAGAGTATATCATATCATATCTGAACAGGTTGATCAAAAATGTCTATTTTCATAAGAATAGTCTCTGTGAATTGCCACTTAAGCTTCCAAATCTGCATACTAACAGACGTCTTCTTTTCAGTAAGTGGGTGATCAATACGTTGGCAATCCATTCCACCAGATCACCATTTAGACAATGAAGATAAAAGCTTTTTTAAAGAAGATAAAAAAATTGCAGATGACACAAAGATAAGTAGCAAAGTAGGTTGTGAAGAGGACCTTGGGACGATTCAAACAGATATAGATAGATTCAATGAGTGGGCAAAAACTGGCAAATGGAGTAAAATATGGCAAAATACAAAACTGTTCACTTTGAAGAATTTTTAAAAAGCAGAACATTATTTAAATGGAGAATACCTGCAGTTCCAAGGTGCAGAGGGTTCTAGGTAATCTAGTGTTTGAGTAACAAAACGTTTGCCTGCAGATATAGTCAGTAATTAAGAAGGTGAATGGAATGTTACCCTTTATCCGCCATGCTAATTGGCCATGCTAAATTGCCCACTGTTAAGTGTCTTAGTCAGATGGAAATGGATCTGGGTGGGTTATTCTTTGGAGGGTTGGTGTGGACTTGTTGGGCCGAAGGGCCTGTTTCTACACTGTAGGGGGTCTAATCTAATTGAATCTAATCTTATCCTGAATGGAACTATACTTAAAGGAAGGATGTTACATTTCAGTTATACAGGGCACTGGTGAGACCACATCTCGACAACTTTAATCTCCTTATTTAAGGAAAGATGTCAATGTGTTCGAGGTAGTTCAGAGGTGGTTTACCAGTCTGACACCTGAATGAGTAGTCTGTCCTAAGAGGAAAGATCAACCAAACTGGGCCTGTTTCCACTGGAATTTAGAAGAGCAAGAGGTGATGGAACTGAAGCTTAGGAAATCTAAATGGTCTTGGCTAGCTGGGTATGAAAAGGATGTTTCATCATGGGTGAATCCAGAATTTAAAACTTAGAGACAGTCCTTTGTGGGGCAGCAGTGATAAGAACCTTTTCTCTCAGTGGGTTGCGAAACTTCGGAACACACTAGCATTGGAGGCAGCATTCTTGAATATTTTGAAACAGTGAAGTTAGATTAATTCCCTTGTCTGATAAGAATATAAGATTGTTGAAGAAAGATGGAAATATGGAACTTAAGCAGATCCGCCATGATCTTGTTAATGGGTGCAGCAGGCGGGAGATTTCAAGTGATCCACTCCTGTTCCTAATTTGCATGTTCATATGTGCAAGGGATGCACATAGTTTGCATACGTACACATACATGTGACACTGAAGTCCAGCTCTGAAATCTAAACCATCTAACACAAGAGATTGATGAAGCAATGGGAGATTTCTTTTAGTACTAAAGCTTTTGGAATAAAAATAATCCTACATTTTGAAAGCATAATCCATGCAGCATGCACCACAACAGGGAAATCTTCTTATTTAAAATTGTCAGTTGATTTAAACAGTTGAACTCCAATGGAGGTAAAATCACATGCTCATTCTTTCTTCCCTATGCATACAATTAACCTTAGATCTCATTTTCTGGATCTTCAGCAATGAATGAAGAAATGAACGTATTGGAAGCTAGTTTGAGTTAACATACATCGACAATTCAAAATCTTCCATAAAACATCAGGTTATGTTTCCTTTTGTTCTCCATGACACATTGGTTCTGGTGTCAAGCATGGGTTCATACATTTGTCACTGTCAACTGTTAGTGCAATGGTACTAATTTTATGTCAACTTTACAAGCATCATATTTAAAACTTCCTTCTGGTGAAGCTCTTACATCTGTTCATCCAGATGTGTCAGAAAAAAAAACTTGCAGGTTGAGAGTGTCCTGCATAACCTGAGGACATCCCAAAGCAGATCATAGCCAATGAAGTAGCTTTTAAAGATGTCCACTACATTACTGCATTAATGTCGGAAGTTCAGCAACACATTTTCTCACAATTAGCTTCCACAAATAGTGATGTGATCAGGTATAAATAATCTGTCTTTTTTAGAATTGGTTAATGGATCACCATTATCCCCATAAAGCCTGAGAGAACTACCGTGCCCTTTTTCAAACAATGCTTTGGAAACTTTGAAATCCAACTAAGAAGGGAGTCATGTTACAAATGATGACAGCTTTGGCAGTGCAGCACTTGTGCAGTACTACATTGGAGTATCAGGCCAGTATTTTGTGCTCAAGTGTCTGGAAGTCAATCATGAACCCATATCTTTCTGATTTGGGAGGCATGTCCACTACTCATTGTCTGACAGAGCAGCGTACTTTCTGTCCAGGAATCATGTACCATTGGGAAGAGGGAGCCCATTTCCATTTAATGGTGGTGCAGTAAGCAGAATCGCTTTATAAACTAAATCAGACAAACTGTTTCCAGTGGCAGGACAGTCAGGAAGCAGGGGAACACCAATTTAAAATAATGAGCAAAAGAACGCACAGGGAGTTAAGGATTTTTTTTTAAAAACACTCCAAGTTGCTGTGATCTGGAACAAAGCTGCTCAAAGGATGGTGAAAATAGGTTCAAAAGGGAATTGGATACGTAATTAAAACCCAGAAAATGTGTTAGGACGATAGAGAAAAAAGGATGCGTTGTGAAACTAATTGAACAGCTCATTCAAAGCACGGGCATGATGGGCTGAATGGCCTCTTTCCTTCTAAGACTTCCTATGTTCACCTAACTATTGGAACTCTTGGTGGAGGTTTTTTACTTCAAAGCAGGAAGCTGCACAAGAACATAATTACAGACATGGATTTGTATCGTAAAAACTTTCTGGGAATAGTTTATTTTTACTGATTCATATTAATTCCTAGAATAATAGACCTAAAAGGAAAATGCAGCTCTAAAATACATATCAAATACTTTGAAATGAAAAAGAAATTGACTGGGTAATGAATTGCATTTGTCCATTGCATGATATGAGCATCATCTTAATCAGAGATTTTATACAGTTATATCCTGTGGCACGTTATGCTTTAGTTAAACAGATTACAGCACAGAAAATCTCTTTATTAATGACATTCCCTAAACAGGCTGTTAAATGTTAATCTTCTTGTATTTTACAGTGCTGTGTTGTGTTTCAATGGATCTAGGCAGCATGTCAGAAAACAGATCAAAAATATACAGTATATTCATGTTGGAATGAGAGCAAGCTTATGAAGAATAATTGATCGCTGGATGTGATTAGAGGCCAATAAATGGATCAAGGGGCTCAAGAACCAGAGGTCCGATTTCTTTCGAATACTTTCAACTTTCCAGGGACTTCATGCCAGTTTTTTGTCAGTTGTTGTCTTGACAGTGACTTCTGTTGTTACTGTAGATTTTCATATCCTTTGATCCAAAATAACCTTCACTGATTTGTATAAGGAGGAATTACTTAAATCAGGGTTGCTTTCCCTGGAGCACAAAAGGTTAATGGGTGATCTGACTGAGATGGCTTAGTATTTTGAAATGAACTGAAAGAATTGATGAAGTAAAACTTTCCCACTAGAGGGAGGAATATGGGGAGATAGGACACAAAGTTAAAATCAAAGTCATATTGATCAGGAGAGAAGACAGACAGACAGACAAAGAGGCTTCCAACTCGATCCCACAAAAATCTGTATCCATCAACTTAATTGACTTTACATCTGAAATTCGTACGGTATACACGAGTATGAGAGAGATCAAGAAACAAGGTAGGTAGATGGAGTTCAGTGGCAAAATCAACCATGAACTCATCAAATAGCAATTGAGGGAATGAATAGCCTCCAAACTCACCACTGCAGCATAGTCGAGAGATAATTTGTTTTTTGGAGGCTGATGACAGTGTAATTTGGAGGGACAGAATAATGCCAGTTAAAACGAGAGGGAGAGAAAAATGAGAGTGCAAACAATGTAGAAACTATGAGAGATCATGAGAGAACAAATATGAGAGGAAACTATAATTTGGAGGAGCCAGTGTTGGACTGGAGTGGACAAAGTTAAAAATCACATGATACTATGTTGTAATCCAACTGTTGGACTATAACCTGGTGTTGTGTGATTTTTAGTTCAGAGAGAGAAACTGGTTGGAAGAGGATAGCATCTGTCAATAATTAGCGGTATGGGGGGAAAGTGGGGTAAACTTTCATAGCAACCTTGGGGATGGTAATCTGGGTGAGTGGATTTCCTGGGAGTTCTAGAAACCCTCTGATATTTACTCCATTGAAACAATCTCCAAATTTTATTGTGTTGATTTATTGGTGTTTTTTATTAACTGAGGAAAAATCTGTTCTTAAATGACTGGCTGACAAAGATGGAAGATGGCACTTTTTCCTGCTGAATGTAATAGCTATCCAACTGAAAGGAAGATCTGTTTTTCACTTACCCACTTGCACCCTGACTGCCCATCAAAACTAGATACCATGGAGACATTTCTTGGAGTATTTACTGCTGCTAGGAAACATTCTACATTGCAAAAATTAGACAGTCCACCTAGATTGTTCTTAATTGGGGAAATCAGTGCATCTTCATGTGTTTATCTAATTAACTGGTAACTAATATTTGAAGACTAGATTATGCCTTTCATTTATAATTAACATACTTAAAATCAAAATCTTAACAAATGCCTCCTGCATGCCTCAAGCTTTACCTTCATTGCTGCAAACAAGAATGGATGAAAAAGGAAGTTGCCATTGTTTTAAAAAGACTAGCAAAACCCAAACTGAATCATGTCAACCTTCAGCAGTTACAACTGATTACAAGAAACCAAGAGAATCTCGTGAGCAAAGGATAAACACGAGCCATTTCTCTCTCTGTCAGCACATATCATTTTATTTAGGAGTAAATGTTGAGTTCCAGTTCCACAGTCTTCGATAACCAAACATATGACAATCCTGGAGTTGGCCTGAACTGCAAACACTCAATTATGGGGCTGAAGCTGCTCGAATACCACACTCAGTCCCAGATACCTCTTCACTCCATGTCATCACCTTGCACTTTTCAGCTGCGTATCGAATAAGAGCTCAGATTAGAGTTGGTCAGATACAGGGCATCAACTGAAGCTATTCATTCCATATCCAGCAGCCACAGAAATCATTTGCAGTGCACATGTACTACCTGAGGGCAAACCAAGTAGAACCCAACTCATTCCCCAGTCTATATGAGATTTCATTGCTCATCCATTGTAGTAGGCACATGTGCAGTCAAGTGGGTAACTTATGCACAAATGCACAAACTATGCCACCATAATACTGAGATAGTCTAGATATTCAATGAGTTTGCAAATGCTATTTGAGGAACTTTTGAAACAAAGTTCATAACATTGTGTGCACCTTAAATGACGACAGAGTCTGACACACAAATAAAAAGGGGAGAAAACCGAAATCAGCAAGAATAAATGAATGATCTTAAGCCACTCTATTTAAGCTATTATTTCTATGAAAAAAAATTATGGACTGAAATCTACAGTCATGTTGACAAACGTCTTTCCCAAAAACACTGATATCCGAGAGGCACACTGACCTTCCTGCCATCCTAGAAAGGTGGAAGATCTTATCCTGAAAAAGTGGAGGCAAGGGATCAAACCTGGGAAGTTACAATAAATCAAACAGAATAGGCAAATGAGAAAGATACTGAAATGTGGTTGGAAGGAATAGACAGTATAGCTCTGAGAGTAAATCAACACAAACTAGAAGTTACAAAGACAATAGATAGATAAAATCAAATAAATGAGTACAATCTGGTAACCATTATGTAAATATAGCTCAGGGATGACATGGATTAGGATCAGAATCTTGAAGGGTCAAGGGCATTTAGGAAGGGTAGGAAGTAACAAAAAGGTAAAAGGGTGGGTGCGTTAGTCAATGATGAGATTGGCACAATAGAGAGGGATGGGCTAAGTTCAGGAGACCAGGATATGAAAATGGTTTGGGGAGGCATGAGAAATGATAATGGCAAGAAATTACTTGGAGTGGCGTTCATGCCTCTCAACAATAAGTATATGGTAGGGTGGAACATAAAGAAATAACAACTGATTGTCAGACAGGCACAGCACTAATCATAGAAGATTTGAATCAACATAAAAGGAGGAAGAGTGGGGACTTAATTGAGGTGTATAAGATAATGAGAGGCATAGATATAGTTGATAGCCAGAAACTTTTTCCCAGGGCAGAAATTGTTAATATGAGGGGTCATAGTTTTAAGCTGTTTGGCGGAAAGTGTAGAGGGGATGTCAGAGGCGGGTTCTTTACGCAGAGAGTTGAGAGAGCATGGAATGCGTTGCCAGCAGCAGTTGTGGAAGCGAGGTCATTGGGGATATTTAAGAGACTGCTGGACATGCATATGGTCACAGAAATTTGAGAGTTTGTACATTAGGTTTACCTCACATGAGGATCAATGGTCAGCACAACATCGTGGGCTGAAGGGCCTGTTCTGTGATGTACCGTTCTATATTTTATGTTCTATATGGGCTGGTAAAATTAAATGGCCAAAGGAGTTTAGATGAGGAATTCACAGAACCCTCGTAAAATGTTGTTGGAACAATCTGCTGTGTTACCAAGAGAGGCGGGAATGTACATTTGGGGTTACAATCAGATCAGCCTTGATCTTACTGAATGTCCATATGCTTGTTTGTTCATATTTAGCAAAGGCTTGGTCCACTCTGAGATCGATGATGAACACAGGGAAGTAAAATTACAATTTGAAGGCTGGTTTATATAGACGATGGAAAGAGAGTTTATTCCACAATATAACCTGCATAACCAGAGTTTTGGAGTTTTTCTGCTGACAAGGATTATCAAGTGTGGAATATGTATTCTATTTTGTTCCTCAGATAATGCTTATCATAGAACAGTATGGCACAGTACAGGCCCTTCAGCCGTCAATGTTGTGCTGGCCTTCTATCCTACTCTATGATCAGACTAACCTATATACCGTTCATTGTACTAACTTCCATGTGCTTATTCAAGAGTCGTTCAAACATCCCTAATGTATCTAATTCTACTACCACTGCTGGCAGTGCATTCCATGCACCCACCACCTCGGACATCTCCCCTAAACCTTCTTCCTATCACCTTAGAATTATGCCCCCTTGCGATTGACATTTCCACATGGGAAAAAACTGTCTGGCTATCCACTCTGTCTGTGCCTCTCAACATCTTGTACACCTCTATCAAGTCACCTCTCATCCTCCTTTGCTCCAATGAGAAAAGTCCTAGCTCCCTCAACCTTTCTTCATAAGACATGCCCTCCAGTTCAGGCAGCATCCTGGTGAATCTCCTCTGCACCCTCTCGATGAGGTGACCAGAACTGAACACAATATCCTAAGTGTGGTCTAACCAGGACTCTATAGAGCTGCAGCATAACTTTGCAGCTATTAAACTCAATGCCCCTGCTAATGAAAGCCAAAACACATATGCCTTCTTAACCCTATCAACCAGGATGGCAACTTTGAGGGATATTGATCCGCAATTCTTCAAAGATTTCTTGAGGCAAAAGATCATAATAATTTAAAAAGGGATGTAATGTTTTGAAAGTTTGAGATAACTAAAGGAACCTTCACAACGGAAAAGTGATCTCTTAACCTGCTGGAAATTGAAGATAATGTTTATACATGGGACTATCATGAACTGTGTGTGACCACTGGCATAGAGCTGCCAACAACAATTATCATCACAATCTTATAATGGCTGGAAAGGAGCAGTTTAATATGGTTAAGATCACTTCAGTGTAAGACAGTACTTTGGAGCAGATGCAGAATCAAAATGATACTGGCTTACACAAATGCTATTCCCTCAAAAGAAGACAAAAAAATTGCAGATGCTGGAATCCAAAGTAGACAGACAGGAGGCTGAAAGAACACAGCAAGCCAAGCAGCATCAGAAGGTGCAGAAGTCGCTTCTTCAGGACTGTGGGTGGGTGTAGGAGAACCTGCAGATAAAGGGGATGGCAGGGGCATGGTAGTGAAGTGGGGATAGGTGGAGACAGGTAGAGGGTACGACCAGGTTGGTCAATGGGAGGAATGACTCTGGTTGTTGACAGGGAGGAGTGGAAGGGAGGGGGAGGGGGAGGGGCTGGAAAGGGAGGTTATTTGAAATTGGAGAACTGAATGTTGAGTGTGGCGGGCTGTATGCTGCCCAGGTGGAAGATGAGATGTTGCTCCTCCAACATGCATTTTGGTTCACGACAGCAATGCAGAAGGCCAATGGTGGTCATGTCAGAAAGAGAGTGAGTGGGGGGAAATTGAAAAGGGCGGTGACTCGGAGGTCTGGTGGGTCCCTGTGGGCCCAGCTAGATGTTCGGTGAACCGTTCCCCAAATTTACCTTCAGTCTCTCCAATGTTGAGAAAACGACATCAGGAGCATCTGATGCAGTAAACTAGGTTGCAAGAGAGGCAGGTGAACCTTTGTCTCACCTGAAAGGACTGTTTGGGGCCCTGGATGGAGGTGTGGGGAATGGTGTACCAGCAGGTTTTACATCTTTTCCAGTTCCCTCAGTAGGAACTAAGCTTGCTGAGTCTTCAGTGCTTGAGTTTACTGCAGCATCCAGGTCATTACAACAATGCCTGGTCATTTGTTTCTCATTAAATTTATTATGGTCCCCAGCTAATGGCAACACTGAACAAGTCAGATTCCAGACTGAAACCTGGCTTGATAAACCATATATTTTACTTTTACAATTTGGACAATTATTCCACATGTTCACACGAGGTAGCTGATTTTTCTTTTGTGAACTCACTTTATCGGATATTAATTGAGAAGAATTTACAGAAGGGGCTCTCAATACACATTCTGATAGATCAATGGAGACATTAGGATCTGAATATAATTTGTATCCAACAGAGGAAGACAAAAAAGCAGCCTCGGTTGAAACATCAGCGAGAGCGGGCTCTGCATGGAATGGTGGTGCAGGCCTGGGAGCAGTGAAGCTTAGTAAATGTTGAAGGAGGAGAGGTCCCACAGCAGTGATAGCAATGTCTAGCTAAGGTGGACTCTGCTTCAGTCCAGATAGAGGTCTCCCAACGAGTGAAGTGCACATCCCAGGTTCAATCCCCTGGTCCAAACTCACGAACTGAGCCAAGGCTCCAAGTCTGTGGCTAGGCCAAGGGGCCTGTTGGCTAAGACAGCAAAGAGTTGAGTCCCAGTGCAGGATCCTGCAACACTGATGGCAACTCCACTCGTGAGCTGATCCGAGCATGAACTCATGGTGGCATTGGTCAAGGTTAGATGGTGCCAGAGAAGAACGATACTTAGTTCCAGCAGCGGTGGCACGGTGAAGCACAGTTACAACAATGTCAGTGGTTTAGAAGCAGGGACATAAGGCATCGGGTTGGAGGAGACCAGATCCAGGCCCATGGCTGAGCTAGAAGGGGGAGCTGTTCCAAATACTACCAACCTTATTCAGATGTGACTATAAAATAACCTTGATTGTTTTATTTTTCTGGCTCTTTATTCTGTGTTTTGCTTTATTTTTGTGTTTAAAGATGGTGTTATAGATTGGCATCACTAACCAACACTTTTCACTGTATATGTGACAATAAATAAATCAAACCAAAAACCTTTCTTTCAGATTTCCTTCACATACACCAGATCTGATTGTCTCGACTACTATCACTCCCCAAAATACAGATAATGAATAACTCACCAACCTTCCTACCTGAACATTAAGAAAATAATTAAGGGAAGCAAAAACAGCTTAAATTTGCTTTCTAGCTCTGCTGGCCTGAAGACTATCAAAACTGAACTGTCCTTCTGCTGAGATAAAACTGCTCTTCTGAACTGAAATTTGATTGTGGTGCTTGGCCTGTCTTTCAATAGGTCATAAAAGTTCAACTTTGTAAACACTTCATCAATTACCAAACCAATTAGCTTGCTGTTAATTTTGCTTAAGTCACATGTCTTATTGGAAACGATGCTCAACCCACTATTTAAAAAATTACACTGCTTGTTTTGAAAAGCAAAGACCCCTTTGAAAACTAAAGCCACACCCATTTTACCTCTACTTTATAATCCAAATTCCTGATCTATAATAATACATTATAAACTTTCATCACATGGAATCGAATTTAAAAATGACATTCTCTATTCATTGCCATTAAATGTCCAGATCAAAAGTGGAAATTAAAATTTACCTTCCTATGCCTTCATATAGGATAATTCTGCAACATTAGATTTCTCTTGCCAACATTAGGTTCTCTTGAACCGCAGATAACACTAATTTTAAAAACATGTTTCTCTGTACAAATCTAATGTTCCTTACACAGGTATCAATTTTGCTTTCCTTTTTCACCCATAGGAACTGCAGGGTCGATAATTACAGATAAATAACTCAAGAATCAAAACTGCATGATTTAGGAAAGCGATTTGAGATTCAAGTCTCTGTGCTGAAGGAAAGTAGCGAAGATTATCCACATTCTACAGGGAATGATATAACTGGAGTGAGGGTAACGGAAAAAAATGATTAACACCGAGCTGAAGTGAGTTAGATAGAAAATAATGGGTCATAATATGAGTAAGGCATGAGTAAATAGCAAACATCCAAAGTGCAATAATATGAATAGTAAACACTCAAAGGTTATCCCAGTGAATAATAAATGGATGCTGTCCTTGCATTAGGGTTGATCATTCCCAAAGCTTGATTCTAACTAAAATGGATTTAGCAATTCCACTGTACACTTCACTACCAGAATGCTTAATATACTTATCTGAAATTCGTCCTTTCATTATTTAAGCAGATAATTTTACCCATTTATTTTATATGTTTCTGCAAAGGAGGAAATGGAAAGATCTTTAGATGCATGCAGGCAACAAAGATCAGTGGTTCCTATTAACAAAATATAGGATGTTGTTAATAGATAAGCACCATGCTTACCCTGAAGAATTCTCTGTTTTCTAACAGTATACCAATATAACTTATGCAGAATTATTTTAAGTGCCATGGAAGAGAGATGGAGAGAGTTTTATGCAATTATAAGATGAAAATCTGTTTTAAAACACCGATGACTCAAAACATATAGGAAAACAATGGGAAGGTGCAAAAAAGATGATTCACAAGGATGACAGACTTTACCCAACAGGGAAGATTAAACAGATGAGGGTTATTTTCTTTTGAAAAGAGATGACTGAGGTGTGACTTGATAGAGATCTTTGAAATTACGAAACGGTTTGGTAGGGAAAAGCAAAGAAATGTTTCCCCTTGGTGAATGGATGAGGAACCAAACTAAGCACCATAAATATAAGATGGTCACTAACAAATCCAACAGGGAATTCAGGGTATCTTCATCTGAAGAATGACAATAGCTAATATGCTGCTGCAGGGAGTAGTTGATGAGAGGACATGGGTACATTCAAAGAGAACATGGATAAATGCTATATAAATACAATTCACATTGAATTATTTTAAGTGCCATTGAAAGGATGGAGAGCATTTTTGTGCAACTATAAATGAAATCTGTGAAAATTGAAGATTAAGCAAATAGGTGTTCAGCCAAATGGTTTATTTCTGTGCTGTAAATTCTATTTGAGTAGGAAATTTATCAAGAATGGCAATAATGCACCAGGAAGATGACAAGGTCCATGTTCTGGAAGAATGAAAATAAATGGATATTTTTTATCCAAACAGTTTTAATTAATTCCAGAGAAGAAAACATATTATCTTCCCCTTGAAGCACATAATGCTTTTCCTTCAAAGGTTACAGCAACAAAATCTTCCATTGACTTAAATAACCAGATATCCATGTCCAAGATCACAACTGAACTGCAGTGTTATGGACCAGACCAAGCACCTTCCACATATATCAAGGAGACAGCCCAGACCCTGACATTTTCTTATTTAAAGGCGTGTGTAAGGTGCTGTGTTCCAGATGCAATTCAATTAGTTATACTACTCAGCTATAAGCAAAACACACTTTATTTTTACTTTATTTTTAAAATACAAAAAGAGAAAAAAAAAATCAGTCTAACTTTAAAAGAATAATGGACTAGTTAAGTACTAAACAGCAACTGCTCCAACATAGTAACATCCCTTCAACTCACCCTTGGCAAGGCAAATTCAGTAAAATGCATAGTCTCATGTGTAATATTTTGCCAGTCCAGGAGGAAAGCACATCAAGAGAAGCTTCAAGACCCCGACACATACTGAAAACTAAACAAAAACCCTAATCTGTAGGAGCCTGACTCCACCATTCATGCTCCTTCTATTGATCCAACTTTCAAAAACAAACCCCACAACCCATAAGCCATTTAATTTACTGACTTGGAACAAGACCACTTGTCACCATACTGCATTTGGTCTGGTCAGCAGTGAATAGAAGGCCATAGGTCCTCAATGAGATATTGGGCAGAATGTTCTCTGGCTGACAACACATACCCTGTGACATTATATGGATTTCAGAAATCTGCACTAGCAAAGCCAGGAAGAGAAATCACTACAGTGGGCTGTACCACTGTTAGTTCAGGAATTCTGGGAAATGGTTACAAATTAGCAAAGTTGGGATTTTAGAAGTTGTTGGTGTTGGACTAGGGCGTACAAAGTTAAAAATTACTCAACACCAGGTTATAGTCTGATGAAGGTCTGATGAAGGTCTGATGAAGGAGCAGCGTCCCAAAAGCTACTGATTCCAATTAAACCTGTTAGATTTTTGAACCCATTGAAAACTGTGAGCAACAATGGATTGTTTTGTATAAAGATTGTAACAGAAATTTAAACATCTTCATAAACATTATTGATCTTCATTGGGAATGTAACACAATGTAAGACTTCTGTTTCATCAAATCTCTGAAATCACATCATATAAACACAAGACCACTGATGGTTACTCGCAATGATGCAAGAAGCCAACCATATATACAGCAGTGAATGTAATTTGGGTGGGGAATCCTAAACTGCCTCAAAGGTGAGACGTCCTTAGAGCTGAAGTCCCACTGCTCTATTCTCATGTAAAGTCAAACCAGCTTTTATGCTGCAAATGATCCTAGAATATGAAGCAAAATGTGTTATACTGTAAAATTAAATCCTAATACACATGTTACATAGTGGTATGGGCCTCATAGGATCATGTAATCCTAATGGAAAGAAAGTGAGATGCAGTTTGATATACTTCCATGATGGTCCATGACGTAAGTTTAAATGTAAATCTACCACAATGACTATCACAAATAGGGAAAAATTTGTGAAGTATGCTCTGAAAATGATAACTGGCATAAGCATACTCTGATTCCAAGCATTTCACATCTGTTCCACAATCTTGGAAACTCCAATTGGCCCTACATGTTTCTAAACAGGCAATTTTTGCTTGCAAGCATGAAATTCCGAAAAGTGTGATAACTTGAGGAATGCTGCAAAGGTCCAGCAACTCACTTCACCCTCACAGTTACATGTCTACTCATACTCTGAATTAGGACTTGTTTCCATTCAGTGATGTGATTCAGCATTACTGCCTCAATTCAACTACAAAATAAACACAAAAACAAGAAGCAGGAACACAATGTTGAAGGAAAAAAAGATAATTCATGCAGAGGGTTGGTTATTGAGAAATACAGAAACAGACAGGATTGTAAACTGCTTAGGATAGATTGTTTTTAATAGGTTAATCCATTCCAGATAATATATTCATGTTGGTAAGTTTTATTGTTTACCAGTGAAATTTGCACACAACCAAAGCAGATTCACTATGGCTGAAATCCATTAGATGAGCCAAACGTAACTCTACACTGAACTTGCTAAAAGCAAACACCATTGTTGATCAATATCTAATTTTCCTAAAATATTCAAAAAGACATCAGTTGGTATGCAAACTAAATTGAAATTTTCAGACAAGATTTTGAGCACAATGGATGAATGAGCCTCTAG
Source organism: Chiloscyllium punctatum (assembly GCF_047496795.1). Classification (NCBI taxonomy): domain Eukaryota; kingdom Metazoa; phylum Chordata; class Chondrichthyes; order Orectolobiformes; family Hemiscylliidae; genus Chiloscyllium; species Chiloscyllium punctatum. Next base: position 131,664,367 of record NC_092740.1, read on the forward strand.
ACAGAGAAATCTGCCATGAATTTAGCAGTTATGGAGTCTAAAGTCGATCTTGAAGTAATTACCAAGGTGCCTCTGCCCATCCCTCTGTTGTGTACCAAACCAAAAGATTGCTGGGTCCTTTCATTAGCCTGGCAGTGCCTAACTGCTGCAGGTCTCAAGTACACACCATTGTTTGAGCTGCAAAGTTCAATGAAAACAGTCCAACTGGGGAGTAAATCAAAAGCCTCTCAAAAGAGAATGTTAATTTTCCTGATGAGCAACCTCCCATGCCACCGCCCAATCCCCATCCCACAGTGAAGGAACTGCATGAGACCAGATTCAATGAAAAAACAAGTCTTTTGGAATTTCAATCTTGATCCCTTTTTTTGGACCACAGGTGATCCAATATGATCCCCTCAGTTGGTCAGGATGCACAGGCACTCCACAGAATGGATCGCATTTGAGATGAAGAACATGGGGACTATCAACCTGGTAAATCTCCCCTGATGTCACTCTCTGATTATATTAATTCTTTTGCAAGTGACTGACAAAGTTTGCTCTTGGTTATGAGTAAGGCAATTGTGTCTTAGCCCAGCCAGCAGTAAGACTGAGGCACCACATCAAGTGATATGAAGGAACATGGAAATCAGCCATTGACTACCATCAACATGGTGAACTGGTTTTATGTCCTTTTTAATCTTTTTACTTTTGACAAAATATGGAGGCTGTGGCTAAGCCTTCAAGGTGATTATCCCCAGTTATTGGCTGTTGCAATGAGCTGTGAGCAGTAACATGCAGACTTGTTGAATGGACATTTGCGAGTCTATAATACTGCTGCAGAAATGAGGCTGGGAACCAGATACTGCAACACAGGTGGCCACCCTCACCAGGTGTTCTGGCTTCTCAGAATGACCCTCTTTTCCACACTTTATGCCAGTTCCTACCTGAAGGATGTATCCACGGACATAGTCTCGGAGAGTCCAGCCCAGGCCATGAAGGATCTGAAGCACCTCCTCCTGTTTCAACACACTGAAGAGACGGTCAAGAAGAATTTTGAGGCGCACTGGAACAGCCTGTGTTCCATACAACATCAGGCTGCTGATGTCAAACACCACATTGGACTGAACAATCTCCACCTGAGTTGGATGGTAGAGGTGTTGGGTGCTGAGCTTGTCCAATGCTGGAGAAAAGAAACAACAAATTACATTTAGTTTAAACTAGAGAGATTACTTAGCACAGAAGACAACAAATCAGTTCATGCCTATGCTGTTTCTTCTGAAGTACAACCAAGTAGATTCACATGGATGATACAGCAGTGGAACAGCCAGGAAGCACTTGGTTGCACAAAAGGAGTGAAAAGTCAAGTACTGTACCCCCAAACAGATGTTGGGGCTGGAGCTAAAATGAAAACATTAAATGAATGTTTGATAGATTTTCATTTTGCAAGGGAATTGCAGAATTAACTAAATAATCACAGATTACAAAATCAAGCCTCATAGGGAGAGTTAAAGTCATAATCTAACTGAATGGTGGAGTAGGTCTAGGGTGAAGAACGGCTTCCTCCTGCTCTTATGATTCTCCGCTTAATAAATAAATTAACAATAAATTTGTTTCTGTCACACTGAGTCAATTACTTCACACGGCTCTTTTATCATGATTTTGAGCATAACTAATGATAAAAGCCAGTCTTGAATGAATCAATCTTGTTATACATTTACAAAAATACATCACCCAGCCCTCCCTATTTTTGCTTTATTGTTATCAAACCCCAACCCAGCACCTAGCTTGCTGTCTCCCAACTACAAATGGCTATAGGACAGGCTGGATGGACAGTCCTTGAAATACCTCCAGCTAACCCTCCAGTTATTTCCTCCTCTGCTTCATTTCACAGCTCTAGTCTTGCTCTTTCCTCTTCCTTTTCTTCTTTGATAGGGCATGCTTGTACAGAGAGACCAAAATGAAGGGCCACAAACATTGTTCTGACAACAGATCACAGTCCCAATGTATTTTTAGTCTTTTTTTTCACTTTTAACATCAATAGCATGCTGGTTTTAAAAGGGGACAGCTACAGAAAAAAAATCAGATTTAAATTCAGTAACTGGAAAAGTCCGATGTGCAGCCAATGAATTTCAGACATATAAGTTAACCAGGAAACTTCAGACAGGCAAGACTTAACAAGAGGAGATAATGAGGGATTGAATATCTCTTCCCTCTAAACGAAAAGCCACCTGATGCAGTCTGTTTTACCCTCCAGGAAGACAGAAGAGGACAGGGGCTATAAAGCCAGTTTCAACTCTACTGGAGTACAGTCATGGGACTGAACACTTTCACAAGTACCAACCTGGAATGGAGTATTACTGTGCTGTGAAAGTCTCAGTTGAAAAACTGTCACTAGATACCCCTGTGCTGCAGATAAAAAAAACCTCGCTTTCATTGTGTGTGTGCAAATTAGCTTTTTTGAAAAACAGATCAAAAATAGAATTTCAATCAGCCTACAAAACCGAGAGTTTCAAAAGGTGATTGACTTCTGAACTCAACGTTACTGATTACCTTCATTGCAAATGCTGCAATGTTTAACTGTCCACTCTTTACAAACAATTCAGAGACTGATCTGCAAAACTGTATTTTTCAATTTTTTCATCTTTTTGGTCTCACGTCATTTCTAATTTGTGTGTATGTGAGCTGTATTAATAACCTTTCTCACATTTAGTAATTAATAAATTCACAGTCTTTGTTAATTTAAGAAATCCTGTTTAAATCAGCTTATCTCAAAAAGTAAGTTCATCTGTCTTTGGGAATAGTTTTCTTAAGAGAAGATGGGATGACCAATGTCCACAGATTCAAGACATGGTGACAAAGGAACTTTTTGGATCAGAAAGCCAAGATACTGTAAAAGAGAAAATACCCATTTCAAGAGAGCAGCCGTGGTCCATAAAGGGAATCCATAAAATTAAAGGTGCCCCAAATGATGTTTAGAGGCTACTACCTGAAATCAGCAGGCAAGAAGTACACTGTGAAAGAAAGTCAGGAAATTAATGGTCCTCCACATTAGGTAACGGACTGGCTGACTGATCTAGCAAGAACATCATCAGTGAAGGATATCCAAGAGATATAAAGGCCTTTGAGTGTGGAGAGATTGTACAGACCATACAGAGTCAAGAACAAAGTCAAGGTCAACAGTCCTCATGCTAAAGTCCTACTAATCTTCCAAGTTCTGGAAGAATCGTGAAACCTGCAGGCTGTCTGAATTTGTGAAGTCAGAGGTAAATGTAACTATATTGATGAATCTATAAATGTTAATGTTGGGAAAATGTATGGAGCTTGGGGAGCGATTTGTATTTAGTAATGCTTAATGTCGGAGACTGCATTCAGCCCACCAAATCCAATGATATCACAAGGACCTAGGTGGAGAATAGTCAGAAGAGAGTCGGACCTTGCAGAGTGAAAACCAATATCTTCAGTTTGCTTATTACTATTTTTCTAATCAATTTGTTCAGAGATGTTATTACATACCTCTTGAGCGGAGGGAAACTTAAACCTGAGACTCTTGGTCCGGAGGCAGTATCATAACGCCAGAAGAGCCCCCTCCAAAGTCTCCTTCTAGTCTTAGCAACAATTACTAATGTAAGTTGTACCTGATAACGATCATGAAATAAACCAGAACTTGTTTAAGACAATATCCCCTTCACGTTTGGACTCTTTAGTGGTTTACCTCCACCATATAAAGCAAGCAGACCCTTGGAGTCAGTCCCATGGTTAAACCCACAGAACTTGACTCTTGCTTCAAACCTGAACCTTAGGAACACTCTGATTCTATCACTGTTACACTGGGCCATCAGGAGGCTCCAGATCTCAGAAAAATAAATAAGGATGACAGAAACCTGCAAGGCAAAACATCACTTCCTCTATTCAATGACGCCAAGGTAAGATGTTCTCTTTGACCATCTTCTCTACACAGTTATGTTCAATTAAGCCTGTTGCTGTTCACTCACAAGAGTGTAGAACTCAGTTTATCACATGGTGATAATGGTGAATAGATCTACAGAACTGGAGACATGTGGTGGTAAGAGCTCGAAGTCCAGTGACAGCAAGGTGTTATTTGTAAACCTTGAGCCCAGCCCAGCAAAACAAACCCAGAGTTGAAAGTAATACCTGAAAAGGGGCTCGATAGTGACAGGGACCAGCAAGTGATGAATTTCAAGTCCCATCTAGCCCCAGAATGGCAAATGGGCAAAACTCACATGACAGCTAAAGCAGTATGACAGAAGGCCCTCTGAGAGCTGGCAAGTAACAACAAAGAGAGTAAAGAAAATCAAAACGCAGAGGAACAAAAATTCCTTTTGACAAGAGAAACTCACAGAAAAGGAGAGCTTCACAAGAAAGGAGTCCCATACTATGGACCATGAAGAGAGACAGCCCATAGCAGGGTCAGGCCAGAGACAGCCAAGCCAGGGAAAGAAATCACGCGAACAGTGCACAGCAGGCAAAGAAGTTTAAATTCAAAGCCGGTGAGGAGGGTGGTGGAGAAAGGTAGGTTGGGAGGTGGAGTTAGCCCACAGAGCACCAGCAAAAGTCAGGCACTTAAGCGAAGTTTGTAGAAGGCCACTGCATTGCAATGAGTTTTGGAGATGGTCCACAGGAGCAGTTAGGATGTGAAAGGAAGAAAAAATAAATAAATAAAAGCCACAGCAAGGAATGTGGCAAACTGCAGAGTCACCAGCTGAATAACATGTGCTCAGTGATAGTGCAATACACTACACATGGAGGTGGGAAATAACAGGATACACAACAGCCATCAGAAAGCTTGCAAAGTAACTAAGTGCATTCACCACCATTGCAGTACTCCACTGCCAGGCATTCATAGCCTGACCAGTCTTAGAAAGAGCCTTGCAGTTAGAAAGAGCATGTCACAATTACAGTGGCAACACATATAGCAAGAGGATGAATTCTTTTTAGAGAATATAACAACCCTGTTAGATGATATTCAGGACCCAGATACTGACGATATTGTGATCAAAGACACCATGCTGCTGAAAGAGATGGCAGCTGAGAAGAGCTTACAATAATTCAACCATAAACTAAGACCAGCAAAGATTCGAAATGTCCTAAAAGCACCAAGATGGTGTCAACGAGATGGATCCTGGAATACAGAGGTAGAAACGAATCTTTAATCAAACATGAAGTCATCAAAGTTTCAATGCTAACTTACAACACTGAGTAAAAGATAGCCAGGTAATTCAATATAGTCAGAAAAAAAATGTTAAACCCCAAAAACAGCCCATCAAGAGCTATTTCAACAACTGCAAGCAGTTAGTTAAAACTATCCAGGGCAAAGAAGATCCTCAAATCCAAATTAGATAAAGCCGATATTGAATATTAGGAGATGACTAGTTTACTACTGCTGAAGTCTGCTGATGAATCTGATCAAGAAGCCGTGGTAGAATTCAAGATTTATTTCAGTAAAACAGCAGAAACCCAAACAACTGAGGTTTTATAACTAATGAATATCTCAGAAAAGATTTAAGAGAGCCATCAAAAGGAGCTGGATGATATTAAAGTTGAGAGGGTTAGACAAGTCTGTTTATATAAAGGTACTGCTAAACTACCAGCCCAGCTAATGTCTTGGACTCGAATAGCAGTTATGCAGCACTATCGAGCCTCAGACTGAAATGCAAATATCTCTCCGGGAAATCAAAAGCTGCAGCGACTACATGAGGTGGCAACAAAAGATTTTGAAATCTCACCATCAGTTGTGAAGAGCCCAAAGGAAAGAGAAACAGTAAGGACTGCAGATGCTGGAAGTCCCAGTCGATAAAATGTGGAGCTGGAAAGGCACAGCAGGTCAGACAGCACCAGAGGAGCAGGAAAGTTGACATTTCAGGTTCTGATTCAAGGTTTTTGGCCCAAAACATCGACTTTCCTGCTCCTCCTATGGTGTCTGACCTGCTCTGCTTTTCCAGCTCCACACTTCATCGATAAGGAAAGAGGAAAACAGGAACACACCCCTGAAAAAGACAACCTGATAGAAGATTCCCAGAAGTCCTGTGCAGAGGTAGCCAGAGTTCTTACACATTACACAAAAGCAGCAACACATTGAGTACATCTGTGCCACCCAGTCTTAAAACAAGATCTTGAGGGGGAGGAGACAGAAACAGAGAGTAAAATGTTCCATGTTCAACCAGAATGATTAAATTGGGTACCATAAAAGAAAATGGGGGAATGATATAGAAGAAAGAGAATTATGCCTTGACAGCAAGGATAGCTAGTGTGTGAAAGGTGTTATATGTCATATTGTTGTCAGAAAATGTGGAGCTCGAGCCTTGGTTTGTATGGCTTTGTCCTCTACCATCCTCTGGATATAGTCTTGTTCAACAAAGCCTGTTGCCATTCATGTACAAGAAAGAAGATTTCAATTTACACCAAGGCCAAAATCTGATCAGTCATATTGAATGATGGAACAAGCCCAATGGCCTGCTCCTGTTATTATTAGTCCTATCTTAATGAGTTCCTAATAACTCCCAGGTTTTAGCATTCTTCAATATTGCAAAGAACATTAATCAATTACCACAATCATAAAAGTAAGTAACTACTCCAATTCGAACTGATCAAACTGTCAATGAGTAGATAAAATAATTATATCACATATATGGAAAAAACTTATGGTCTAGTACACATCATCTAACTATGTATAGCAAAGGAATAAAATTTCACAAAAGGAGGAAACCATTATTGCAATTTCCTATTATCTTATTCCAACAAGACTTCAGATAACAGAGGTTTTATAGCTCTAGGCAAACACTATTGGAAGCTCCCAATTGCAAATTTTGCTCCAAACTTTGAACCAAATCCAGATCCACATAGTGTCCTTTTGATTTCATAACTATCAAATTTCCACTGTGTCCTGTCTTGTGTTCTTTGAGGCAATCATGCAACAGTCAGCACCTCAAGATAATAACATCTCTGGATAAAAGCAACAGCATTAATATAATTGTTGGCTGATCTCCCTTGGAAATCTTTTAGACTCTTGATTGCTCACATGACACCTGTTTTTTCCCCCCTCTGATCAGAGGACAGGTTTTCTATGACGGGTTGCCGGAGATGTGAGAATAAAAATGAAGTAGTATTTGTCAGAGGGGTTGCCAGACAATTATATGAAAATATTTCTGCAGTCTGTGCATGCTCCCTCCCTCACAACAAAAAAAAAGTCTCTCTCACTTTCTCTTAATTTAGTTTTCTCTTCCCAATCTCTCTCTGCTTCCTCCACTAACTTACACTCTTTATCTCTCCCTCAGTCTCTTTAAGTTTTCTTTCTCCCTTTCCCTGAACTCCCAATTTCTTCCTTGCTTGCTTTCTTCTCTCTTGGACTCCCAGTTTCTCCCTCTCTCTACTCCAGGTTTCTCTTTTGATTCCCTGTTTTTCTCTCACTCTTCCCCTGTACACTCCATTTCTTTCACTCTGTACTCCAGTTTCTCTTGTACTCTCCCTGTTCTCCCAGTTTCTCCTGTGATACTCAGTTTCCTTCCTCTTTCTTTCAGTCTCTCTCTGTGTACTTGCAAGGTATACAAGATATGCAAGGTCTAGTGGAAGTCACTCCTTATTTGTACTCAGTGTCTATGAGCCAAGTATTTCATTTTAACTGGTTTTGCTTACTTGTGAAAGAGTTTTATTTTTGTTAAAAAAAGGCCCTAAAAGAATAACACTATTATATGTATTTTAAATTAATATTCGATTGGAACTCACTCAAGTTATACCAATTCCTTCTCAAAGAACCATTCAATATTCCTGTTTACGAGGCAACAACTGGATAGATTTCTCCCAGACCAAAACTATTTTCTAAAGAAGCCTCGAGAAATCACCATTCTTGTTCATCTGCATGTGGTCTTCCACTCACCCTCTAAGGAAAAGCTCTCTCCAAGATTGCACATTTAGAATGACAACAAGTCCACAGAGTGGAGACAGACTATTTAGTCTATTCATTTTTTGCGAGCATTTATGCTTGTCTTGTCACCTTTCATCAAGCTGCACTAACTTCAAATACTTACCTAGCTTCCCCAGAAATATGTCAAGGACATTCATTGCAAGAAGTGGAATGCATTGTGTATAAAGCAATGTAAACATTCTGAAAGTGCCAAAGTATGAAGCATAGGTCTGAGCTTCCAAGTCATATTGTAATGGGCAAACAAAGCTTATTTGGTAAAGCTCATCTTGATGATCTACTGACAGAGGTCATCCTATATTTCCTAGAAAGGTTTTATGGGAAACAGAAAGTGCCTAGTTTTCAACTTCACACAATAATACCATTTCCCCAATGTCAGGGAGCTCTATAGAGCAATTAGATTTGACCAGACCACTGTTCTGGCCTCTATCTGACAGAAAGGCACTGGAGAAGATGCAAACATGATTCACAAGGAATGGAGAACTGCATGGGCTGGGCTAAAAATAAAGACTGTGGACTGAACTGACTGATACCTTTACAATTACAAATATATTTGATAGATGTAAAGAAAATGTTTCCATTTGCACAGGAGACCAATTAATAAAAGATAATCACTAATAAACCTCAAAGAAAATTCTGGAGAAACTCTTTTACTGAGAAAGTGGAAATTGTTACTCAGGAGTTGTGAGGGTGAATGACACAAACATTTTAGGGATATCACAGAAACACTTTGGGGAAGGAAATGAAAGGATATGCTGATATAGGTGAAGACGACAGGTAGAAAGAGACTGATGTGAAGCATTAGGATGGTCATGGGCCAAATGCTCAATTACTGTGGTCTGCATACCTTGTGATTCTATGTAAAACTGGGTTCCTGCACTTTAAAACGCTGAAATCAGAGGGCAAGTCAGCAATGGATGATGAGATTATGTTTTAAGATTGCATGCGTAGAATACTAAGTAGGGCAAAGTGCACATTTATGGTGGGTTTGCATTTTAATGATGTAACACATCTACCAGGTAATACAGTGACATAATCATTCCCAAACTCTACTGATTCCCCTCAGATAGGAAGGTGCCAGCTCAGACAGGTTTTCAAGTGAGCAGAGTTCAAGCTGCCACTTGTTCACAGCTTGCAACCGAAAGAGTCAGAGTCATACAACATGGAAGCAGCCTCTTTGAACCAACTTGTCCGTGCCAATCAGGTTTCCCAAACTAAACTAGTTTTCTGTGTTTGACCCATATCCCTCAAAAGCTTTCCAAGTCATTTATGTGTCCAAATGTCTTTTAAATGTTCATCTACCACTTCCTCTGGCAGTTCATTCATTTTGCATATGAAACACCCTCTTTGTGAAAATGTTGCCCCTCACGGTCCTTTCAAATCTTTCTACTCTCACTTTAAAAATATGTTTTTCAATTTTGACCTTGCCTACCCTAAGGAAAAGACCCTTGCTATTCAACATGTCTACAGTCCTCATGATTTTACAAGTCTCTATAAGGTCACCACAAAGTCTCCTTTGCTCCAGTGAAAAAGATCTCAGCCTATTCAAAGGAGAAGCGTTTACTTCTTTCTTTGGGAAGCAATTCCCAATTTCATGTGGGAGACAAAAAAACTGCAGATGCTGGATTCCAAAGAAAACAAGCAGGAGGCTGAAAGAACCCAGCAAGCCAGGCAGCATCAGGAGGTGGAGAAATTGACATTTCAGGTATTACCCTTCTTCAGGGTTGGAGGTGGGGGTAGGGGAAATCAGCTGATAAAGGTGATGGGGCGGGAAGGTTAGGGTGGGGAGAGGGACGGAGTGGTGAGGTAAGGATAGGTGAATACAGGTGAGGGGTACGGCACGGTTAGTCAACGGAGGAATGAATCTGGTCGGTTGTTGGAAGGTAAGGTTGGTTGGAGGGACGGAAGGGATGAGGTGGGGCTGAAAAAGGAGTCAAGGAATGGCTGGGAAGATTTTTTTTTGAAATTGGAGAACTCAATGTTGAGTCCTGTGGGCTGCAGGCTGATGAGGTGTTCCTCCAATCTGATTCATTGTGGCATTGGAGGAGATCGAGGATGAACATGTTAGAAATGGAATGGGAAGAGGAATTGAAATGGGCAGTGACCAGGAGATCAGGCTGACCCCTATGGGCTTGGCTGAGATGCTAAGGAGAGGGGTAAGGAGAGGGAAGATGTACTTGGTGGTGGAGCCTAGTTGGAGTTGGCGGAAGTGTTTGAGGATGAAACCTTGGATGCGTTGACTAGTGGGGTGGAAAGTGAGGACAAGGGGGCCTCTGTTTTTATTGGATTTGGCGGGAGGAGGTTTAAAGCAGTGGAATGCGAATGAAAGTGGTGTGGCAGAGGGCCATCTGAATGGCAGAAGGGGAAAGCATGTTGTTTACAATAGGTGGACATCTGGGATGCTTGGGAGTAGAACATCTCATCAGAGCAGATGCAATGGAGACGGAGGAATTTGGAAAACAGGATGGAGTTTTTGCAGGATATGGGGAGGGTGAAGGTGTAGTTCAGGAAGTTATGGGAGTTTGTAGCAAATATCAGTATGTAAACTGTCACCAGCAAAGGAAACAGAAAGGTCAAGAAAGGGAGGGAGGTGTCCAAGATAGACCAAATGAATTTAAGCGTGGGGTGGAAGCTGTTGGCAAAGTCAATGAACTGCTCCAGTTCAGCCTGGGTGAGGACGTAGCACTGATAAGGTCATCGATGTAATGGCAGAAGAGTTGAGGAACAGTGCCTGTCTATGTGCTGAAGAGTATAGAAAAGTGGAGATCCTCCACACATTTGGGAAAGGGAAGTCTTGAGCTGGGGGAGGGATGATGTAGAAGCACATACAATACTGTTCCCCAACTCTACCGCTGTTACATCAATGACTGTAACTGTGCTGCATTTTGCATAAAGGCTGAACTGGAGCAGCTCAACAACTTTGCCCACAATTTCTACCCTGCCCTTAAATTCACTTGGTCCATCTCGAACAGCTCCCTCTCCTTTCAAGATCTCTCTATTTCATTCTCCAGCAACATTTACCACAAACTCACAGACTTCCATAACTATCTGAACTACACTTCCTCCCACCCCATAACCTGCAAAAATTACATCCCATTTCCAAATTCCTCCATCTCCATCACATCTGCTCTGATGAGGAGCATCCCAGATGTCCATCTATTTTAAACAACGTGATTTCCCTGCTGTCATCCAGACAGCCCTTCCCCTGTTCTAAACCCCACCCCAGCAGCCACATAATAAAGACAGGTTCCCCCTTGTCCTCACATTCCAGCCCACAAGTCTTCACATCCAACGTACTATGCTCAAACACTTCCGCCAACACTAACTAGACCCCATCACCAAAAACATCTTCCCTTCCCTACCTTCTACAATGACAATTCCCTTCGCCATTCCTTGGTTTGTGCCACCCACCCCACCAACCTCACCAAATCCCCAGGTACCTTCCTCTGCAGCCATAAAAAGTTGCAAAATCTGTCAGCACATTACCCCTCTTACCTTCACCCAGGGTCCCAAATAGCCCATTCAGGTGAGACAGAGGTTCACCTGCCTCACCATGGCAGCATGGTGGCACAGTGGTTAGCACTGCTGCCTTACAGCACCAGAGACCCGGGTTCAATTCCAGGCTTATGTAACTGTCTGTGTGGAATTTGCACATTCTCCCCATGTCTGCATGGGTTTCCTCCGGTTTCCTCTCACAGTCTAAAAATGTGCTGGTTAGTTGAATTGGCCATGCTAAATTGCCCGTAGTGTTAGGTAAAGGGGTAAATGTAGAGGAATGGGTCTGGGTGAGTTACTCTTCAGAGGGTCGGTATGGACTTGTTGGGCTGAAGGGCCTGCTTCCACACTGAGTAATCTAATCTAATCCTCCAATCTCGTTCACCATATCGGGTGCTCCAGATGTGGTCTTCTTTACATCGGTGAGACCAAACATAAACTTAGGCAACATTTCGCTGAACATCTCAGCTGGGCCCGTAAGGTCATCACTCACTTCAATGCCCCACCCCACTCTCTAAAATGTCGGAGCCCGAGGACAGACAATGCCACAGTAAATCAAACCATAAATTGAGAAAAAACACCTCATCTTCTGTCAGGGCAGCCTATAGCCCAGAGGCCTCAATGTTGAGTTCTTCAATTTCAAATAACCTTCTCAGCCATCCCCCAACTCCTCCCTTCCATTCTTCCGATCAACCCTTCCTTCCAGCTGCCAAGCAATTCATTCCTCCCATCAAGCAGCCAGGTCATACCCACCATTTGTATTCACCTATCCTTATCTCATCACTCTCCCCACCCATAACCCATAACCTATAACCCTTTCTCTCACCAATGTTATCTGCAGCTCCCCCTACCCCCACTTCCATTCCTGAAGGGTTATATCTGAAATGCCCCCTTCTCCACCTCCTGAAGTTGCCTGGCTTGCTGTGTTCTTTCAGCCTCCTGCTTGTCTACTCCAAATTTCATGACAGGAATAAGTGACTTAATTAGATGAAATTAGCCTTACACAAGTCAGCAACTCAGTCTGATGCTCCACCCAAAGTATTTTTCATACAATTCAAGGTATTAGTGTCCTCTAATCAGTATTGAAGTAATGGAAGACTTATGCCTGAGACATCGATTTTCCTGCTCCTCGGATGCTGCCTGACCTGCTGTGCTTTTCTAGCACCACACTCTCGACTCTGATCTCCAACATCTGCAGTCCTCACCTTCTATTAGTCCTCCACTCAGTAACAATTTTGCCCTCAGTATCTAATTTTCCTAGGATTCCTTGATGTCTCACTTGGTCAAATGCTGCCTTGATATCTTGGAGAATTACTCTAAGCACATGTTTGTCTGGAAACAGAGTAGACCTGGTAGAGCTAGAACTGAGCATTGGCAAGCCACTTGACAACACTGCCAACAAGACCGTCTGTCATTTAGCTGCTGATTGAGAGAAGTCAGATGGGGGTAATAATTGATTGGATTGGATTTGTCTCCTGCTTATGGACAGGATGTACTAGGCAATTTTCCGCATTGTCAGGTAGCATTGTACATCTAGCTAACTGCCTTAAATCTGTGAGCTCTGATTACCAAAACACCTTCAATTGAACAGGATGACTAAACAGCAATGTTGTGAAAAGGAAAGCCTTTTAATGATTTAAAATTAATTTGTTTCACCCATGATATGGAGAAGAATGCCTGAATATTTGATAAGACAGAACTCGGATGAATGAACAGTTCCAGCAAGCAGGAGTCATAATGAATAAAAAATGTTCCTCAAGACTTATTACCAAGAATGTGACAAAGCAAAGATCACAAAGAGTATGGTAAGCCTATTATAGCTGCTCGACATTACATCCTAACGCATTCATTTAACATAAACCTTGTATAAATATTCCTCAATTTACAAAGATGAACAAAAATCTGGGATATTCATGCATCTTCACATCTTAACTATTGAACTTTGACCTGATTGAGCTCCAAATAACATTCCTAATTTTCCCCAGGGACTGGAGAATTTCCAACCAACAGCATCACTCTTTAGATTAGTCTATTCCATTCCAATGATCTGCAACTGTTTACTGAACCAGGAATAGATCTACCTTCTCAAAATTACATAATCATTTGGACCATATGTACTTTTACTGAGAGTTGGCTTCAAATAAAGATACAATCCAATTAAATACTCACGTCATCAATGTGTTTTGAAGAGCTGCATTATAAAATGAGGTGCTTCTCCAGAAAAGAGAAAGCTACAAGATGACCTGATTCAGTTCCTTAATTGTGGGAAGGGTTTGATAGGCTAGATATAAAGATGTCGTCCTGAATTGTGTGGAGAGTCTGACACCAGGGGTCACATATAGATAGTAATTATGAAGTCCAGTAGGGAGTTCTGGAGAAAACTCAGTTTAGAGTGATTACACTGTGTAAAGTGATACCAAACAGGAGATGATGGAAGTGAATAACAGATGCAGTTCAGGGGTATCTAGTTAAGTCAGGGATAGAAGAACGTTGTTGGAGTGAGATAAAGTGTGGTAGAAGGAGATTCAAGTGGAGAAAGAATTTCAAATCCCTCCATAGCCTCACCCTTCCCGATCTCTGTAATTTCCTCATCCACAAACCTTCAGAACATTTCATAATGTTCTGGCCTTCTGGGAATACAGAATTTTAATCACTCTACCTTGGGAATCCATACCATGAGCTGCCCGGACTTGAAGGTTTAAGCTTCTTTCTCTACAGCAACTCGGCCTCTCTACCCATTTCACCTCCTTTAAGATGCTCTTTAATGTCTCTGCCTTTAACCTGCTGGGTACAGTCAGCATCAAATTCTGTTTAACTATGCTCTCATAAGTACTAATGACTGTTATTTGTGAAAATTCATCATGTTAAAACTGCTAGCTAAAAACAAGTCGTTTGTTATGCAACACTAACATTGACCAGTTTGGCAGAGAGGTCAGCTTCTGTGTGTATGATTGTATGGAATTCAAAGTAATCATGCCATCTCTCAGGAAAATAATTAGGTGGAAACGCTTGATCTCACTTACCATGTGCCACCCAGCCATGTTTGCACTGGTCACAGGTCCGTAGGCTGATCTTTCCTGGCTGAAAGCATTCACACGTACAGTTTACCAGTGTACAGCGAATGGCCTAAAAGAGGAAAAGTAAAGGCAAGTGAATCACAATAGTTTCCAGTCATTCATCATAGTACCAACATTGCCATGTCTGTTTGAGTTCTGTTACCTCATTGTGTTTGTGGATTTTTTGATTCTAAAGGAATGCAAAGTGAGATTAGAACCATCTTCATTTGAGAGTCTTGTCACAAAAACAACTATCGACATATGGATTGGGAAGCATACTGGATCGGGAAGCATACTGGATCCCATAAGGGGCTCCTGCCTGAGTCTATCCATCCTGGCAGCTCGAGCAGGGAATCACACTTTGATAATTTTAAAATCTTCAGTTTAGTCGTAGAGAACTAAATTAATTTACAAATAAGATCAAAATTTATACCAACCCTGCTACAAAGTAAACTAAAAACCTTTTTGTATGAAGACAAGAAAATGAAGCACACGTAGGTCATTTGGCTCCTTTACTCTGTTCAACTATACAATAAAATCATGGTTAACATTTTACCTCAATTTGACTTTTCCCTCTCTAAGTCCTGAAATTTCATCAGTGCCTCAAAGGGCTTGTCAATTTCCATTTGAGCAAACTCATCAACTGGACAACACCAGGTCTATGGGTTAGACATCCAAAAAGATTCACAACCTCGAGTGAAGAAATTTCTCCTCATCTCAGTCCTAAATTGCCAAATGATATCCTGAGACATGGAGCCCCTGGTTCTCGAGTCCAAAGGAAAGAATCTCTCCACATCCACCATACCCAGTCCTCAAGAACTTGACATGTGCCAGAGTGATCACCTCTCCTCCAAATGTTCGAGAATGCAGGCCCATTCTCTCATCATAAGACAACCCATTCATTGGAATTAATCTAGAGAACTTCTGCCGTACCCTGTTTACAGAAAATATATTCTTGTCCAATTAAGGAGATCAAAGCCATTCAAAATACAATCGGTGTGATCTCACCAAAGTTCTATTATTTGTACGAAGACTGCCTGAGGTTATTCTCTAAGTCTTCAGACTAAGCATTATAATACTACTTTGCTTTCCAAATTGCTTGCTGTACCAGCATGTTAACTTTCACAGAATATCATCTTTCCGCGATTAGTGCATAACATCACAACATTCTAGTTTTGCATGATTTGGAACATATTCTGCTTTTTTTCACATATCCCAAAAGATGAGTCAGAACAAAAGAAACAGGAACATCAGTAGTCCATGTAGCCTCTCCAGCCTACTCTGCCATTCAGTCAGATTCCCAACCACCCTTGCCACTCAAATAAGATTTCAGCTTCTACTTCTTGCCCAATCATTTCCTACCCATATCACTCTATGTCCACCTTATAGTTTACATTCCCATCAAGTTCTACATTGTCTGAAAACTTGGATACATTTTCACATTCTGTCCCTCAAAGTCATCAGTTTGGATAATAAATAGCTGAGAAACCAGCATAAATCCTTGCAACACTCCAGTAGTTACATTCTGCCAATGACCCATTCATTCTTACTGCAACATTAACACTAGAAATATCGTCTTGAACAATCACCTGCATGGATGCTAGTAGACTTTACAGGATACTACAGTTGACTGGAAGGGAACAGAAGAACTACACAGCTATAAACTCCATTGGATTAGGAGTGAGCTCCTGTACCTGACCATGTGGAAAATAGCTGAGTAATGCATTAGCAAATGTATCAAACACATTTCAGATTGAGAATTCACAGATCACAAATTATTTGGATTCTGCTTACAGTCTAGCAGGTTGAACTGTGTAGGCTATGTGCATGAACCATCTCCTACAACCTGGTTCAGCAAACCCATGCCACAGCATTGTCAATGTCAGGTTGAGGCAGTAATGAACATAATCCATTCGAAAGTAGATTTTTCCAAACTTCCACTTCCTCATGCCACATATCTGCCTAAAATAATCTTCAATGCAAATTATGATGAAAACAAAACCCTTATCAGATGACTTGCCTGGGGCAATGGGCAATGAAAATGCCAAGATCAATCAGGGCTCTGTAGTACACCCAGCACAGAGCTATTTAGATTCTGGACTTTACGCTAGCATTTATAAACTTCAATCTTTATTCATAATTCATTAAACTTTGAAAGGTAAACACACCAATTACAAAAGCAAAGGTTCAAAACTTGTTCCACCCATGAGAAAGATGTTTCTCATTCAGAATAATGTGCATTTTAGCATGTGACCAGAGGAAGTAAATGGAAATATATCAGGTGGTTGGGAACACACTACATGCTCAATTTCAGTAAAATCACAAATATCTAAACTTTCAAAATGTATATGCTGATAGGATGAGATGAAGTGGAATAGGAAAAATCACCTGTGAAACATAAACATTAGTACAGACAAGCTGTGTAGAATGGTCAAGTTCTTGATGTACTGTAAATTCTATGAAACTGTGCTCTACCAGTTTTAAATGCTGGCTAACCCAGCATCAGTTCCCATTTGGCGCTATGGCCTACCAAACTCCAAGAACCATTGAAATGCCAAATCTAAATCAAAGCTTCACACAAAGAATGACTTTAAGCCAATTCCTAGGGTACAGGTAATCATCAGAATATCACCATCTGCTGTACCAGCTGAGTAATTACAGATACCTGTCCCTTTAGGAATATCAAGATTTATAATGAAATCAGTAAAGGCTCTTTTTCAATAGTTTACCTTAATAAATAGCATTTTCTCAGACTGATTCAAGGAACCAGAAGGCAACATCTTGACTCTCATCCATTTCATGCTGTCATGTATAATATTGCATTCTAGGACAAACTAGTCAGAATTGGCTGCTCTTTGTTGTTTCCCAATGACTGAATCCAGTGTATTTCCATTTAAACTGGAAAAAAAAATGTACATTTCCTGCCATCGCCTCTATTAGAATTCAAGCAGATCCGGTCTCGAAATAGTGCCTGGGTTATTTATTATTTCATGAGATGGGGCACTGGAGGGAAGACCATCCTTAATTGCCCTTGAACTGAATTGCTTGTTCAGTTATTTGGAGGGAAGATAAAAGTCAAACACAATGCCACGGATCTGGACTCCAAGTAGGTCGGAGTAGGTAGGGCGAGAGACCTCCTTTCCCTAAAGGATATTAGCAAACCTGCTGATAAAAGCAAAATGTTGGAAATCTGAAGAAAAGTCATACTGGACTCAAAACACTAACGCAGTTTCTCTCTCCACAGATGCTGCCTGACCTACTGAGTTTCTCCAGCGCTTTTTATTTTTCTCATCCAATCTGATGCTTTTTTTTTGTTGTTGATAGTTTCATTGCCACCATGAATGAGACTTATTTTCAATTCACACTTCTTTAAATAATAGAAATCAAATTCCACCAACTGCCAAAGTGGAATTCAACCCTATCTAAATTCAGCTGTATGACAATTGCATTCCTCTGCAAATTTGCCCTGTTGAAAACTGCTATAGAAAATTGCACTATAGAAGATCACTAACAGAAAATCGCAAGTCATCAATTACATTACAGCCAATTCGCATTGACGAAACATGCATTACAGCAGAACCACCTGTACAACTGTGCCCCAAATGGGGCTGTGTGGTCTGCCAAATTGATCTATCCACCGGATGTGGATTTTAATTCTTTCAGTGACATCAGGACAAATACATGGAGGGTAACTGGAACAGGATTAAATAAAAATGCAAAGTGGAGAGTCAACATTTGACCGTTGGAAAAAGACATTGCTACCGAATTTAAAAAAACACCATTTCTGATTTGGTGCACTGATAAGCAAGAGCAACAAAAATAATTCTGCGAGTTGATGTAATGTGAAATGCGCTGCACTCCTGAAAGTGGAAGCAGATTCAATAATAATTTGGAGAAGGGAACTAGAAAAGTGTTTGAAAGTTAAAAATATATAGCCAATTTGAAGAGGCTAAATAAATGGGAATAATTGGATAACTCTTTCAAAAGAGCCAGCACAATCATGATAGGCCACATGACCTTCTTCTGTGCCATAGGATTCTGTGCTTAACTGTTTGCGAGACTTCATGGCATACACAGAATGCATCGCTCCTTCACTGTCAATATTCTATTGATGAGGAGGATCTTGTTGTTAACCAAGGTCATGATGAGTAGATTTGATCACTAATCAACTCACTAACACTAAGTTCAACTTTAAATGAATATTTATGGTTTTTATTAACAGGACTGTGTAAAAATAAATATGATCAATATGGATATTTTGTTGGAATCAGCGCCTAAATTCAAACTTGCTTTAATTGCAAGCTGCCTTTATTAAGAAAAACACCATAAGACTTCGACAACCATATGATTTCAACAGCCAATCTTCCTTGATATTCAATATAACCCACAAAACATTCAACTATGAAACCATCAAACACTGACAATTTGAAAAGAAGCCTGACTCAGACACTGACTGATTCAACGTATGCTGTTTCCCTTCAAATCTTTCCCAGTTCAAATGGCATAGTGGGGGCATGAGGTGGCCATGCGAAGGAGTGCTGGGGGGGAGGAATGATCAGGAAGGGTAGAAAGTGTAGAGTAGGGTAGTTGTGAATGAGATTGATATGACTGGATATGGGGGGCGGGGTGGAGATGGTGCAGAATTGGGGCGGTAACAGGGTGTGCAAAGAGGATGTATAATGGGGATTTTGGGCCAGCACACAGAGTCATTTTGTTGTCGTGCAATATTCCATAACTAAAATGTTTCTGCGGTCAAATGAAACTGCATGCCAAAAGGGACAAAATCAAAGACAAGTTATTTCAAATCACAGTGCAAAATAATTAACTGTACAACTTCATAAGTGATAATTGAATTTGTAAACACTATCAGACTCAGGACTGAGAGTTGTATAAGCAGCTAAAAACTAAAACCATCACAATACTGGATCAGACATTTTAGAACCTGCCAAGTGACTCCAGTGCAGTTTAGAATCGGTGAGCAGCCAGCATTTGAATCAGCATTAAAGAGAGAATTGAAAACAATTCAGAACATCACAAGCAGACAACCTTTCTTTTAAATCGGGCACTAGGGAGTCTAGCCCTTTTACACAATTCTCTCTTTCTGAAAATATTTCTTCCCTCATAAATTGAAAGCTGGACCTAACTAGAGTAACAGTGAGATCCAATTTTGCAACTTGATCCCGAAACTATATCAACTTCTAAGATACTGCATTTAACTGACAGCCAATATCCACTTTGCCACATTGTGCAAGTTCAGATTCAACCTCTAAATACATTATTGAAAGCATAAAACATGGAATAAAAGGTATGAAATAAAACCACAGTTACATTCAATTCATCACAAGAATGTGAGAAAAACCCGAATAGAAATTTGCCCATGTCTGCAGATATATTGGTATTACTGTATTTTTCACAGTGGGTTTATGCCTTCACTGTGCGCTATTTCCGTCAGATTCTGTGCCTGTGTGAATATAGATATAGAAAAAAAAGTACTGTACGTATACATGGATGAATCAATAATACATTAAGATGAAATCATTTACTGTAATTGTGGGGTGACTGGCCAAGCTTTTTAATAGCTTAGGAAAGTACTAAAGAAAATTTAATAGCTCATTAAAACAATTATTGCCATTCTCTGAAGATTTCTCTTACACATAAAAAGATGCATCATGAGACTGTAAGGCAGATTCACAAAAATTATCAGCAGGACATAATTAAAAATCCGGTTTTGAATATTGCACTTTGCTGTCTGCATTGAATACTAACTGCAGGTTCTATACAAGAACAATCGCTTGTATTAACAAGGATCAGGCAATGATTAATTCTTGCGTAACCAAGCAGCCCCAGATCTGAATTCCACCCTCCTCATAACATTTGATGTTTTACAAGTTCTAACATTTAACATCTGCACAAATTACTTTCCAGAAATTTATACATTTGTAGCATAATTAGAGAAATGGACAAAACCAGTTGCTAACATTCGATAAATGAATGAACTAGCAACTCTCTGTTTTAATCTCTCTTCATTTAGCTAAAGTCACAATTGAAAGCGTGGGAGGAATAAAAGTGCATATGCATCTTGACAGACTCTCAGTGTCAAACAAGCACACAGACACATGCCCATACTGACTCAGACACACAGGCACATATCATAGACTCAGAAACATAGCCACATACGGATATCAACTCTCTCTCTCTCTCACTCACACACACACACACACACACACACACACACAGAGATGTCCTCTCACTCACTCTCTCACACACATGCAAACACACAATACCTTACACAATCAAACACACACGCACACACAAAAAATGATCAAAACTGCTCTTACTTGTCTGTCACCCATGAGCTTACTTTTTGAATGATTTACAAGCAGCCCAGCCACCCTGTTTACACATATTTCAAGCCATTCATTGTTCTTAGCAATTTCTTTGGTTAAGAGTTAAGGGGAACAAATTTCCGATTTGGTAAAGTGAAAAAAAAAGTGTCAAAGGTGGGAGTGAAGTAAAGGCTTATACATCTTCACAGTAATGAGGTTTCAGAATAGTTTCAAGCATGAAGGTTCAGACAGCAGCTTGTGTGTATGACAGTGTCAAACATGCACCCACTTGTCCCAGGAAGCACATTCTTACAGGATTCACACCCAGTGTAAATACAAATAAAAACATTAGGGGGTGTAAGGCAAATTATAGCTTCCAGTTGCACAATAAAATATTTTAATGATCAATCTTTCCTGCCTTATAAATAGAAAAGAATGAACCTTGCAGGAATCTGCAACTAACTACTAATTACAAGAGTCTCACTTTTTGTAATGAAAGTCAGACAGACTAACAAAGCTGCCTTTCGATGTGGTTTTTCAAACATAGAATCAGCAAAAGATTTCCACACGTTGGTTGTGGTGAGGACCGTAAAGCACTGCACTGATTCACACATTTGCAGCAATCTCACTCATTTACAGAAAACAGTCAATAAACATGAAGGCAGGTCCCATTGGCACACAAGCTCTGGCTAAATTAGGAAAGGCAAACCCAACTCACCCAGAAAATGAGAGAATAAAATCAAGTACTGGTTACATGCCCAGTGATTACCTAAAAAATACGCTGCTCAGGTGTTAGTGAATGATTGATTTTTAAAACATATTGCAATGAAAACCTAGCCCCTTCTCAATTAAGAGCCTAAAAAAAACATGTTCCTGAATCAATTTACGTAATGTCAGATTTAGCTTTCGGAAGTGATAGCTTTGACCTTATCAACAATGTGCAATTACATAGCACCCTTTACGTAGCATTTTGAGACATTTTGCTTCGCAGGAGTTTCAGGGAAAACTTGACACTGATGCACTGAAGGAGACATTAGGATAAGTGATGGTCATGAGATAGGCTTTAAGGAGTAACTTGAAGGAGGAAAGCAAAGTAGAGAGGTGGGGGGGAGAAATTAAAGGTGAGAATTTAAGAGTCTAAGGCATATGTAGTTAAAAACACAACCACCAAATGTGAGGAGTGATAACAATAGAGGACGTGCAAGAGCGCATTAGAAGGATGCAGATGTCAGGAAGGGTTGTGGGACTGGAGGAGGTTAAAGAGATAAAGAGGAGTTGACTTTATCAGGAGAAATTAGAAAAGAAAAGTTTTAACATCAAGGCAAGGGACGGGAGCCAAAGTCCAATTTCTAGAAAGTTAATAAATAGTCTTAATCAACCTGCTTAGATATATTACACCACACTTCTGGTGCAGGTGGAATTAAACCCAGGCCTTCTTGCCCAGAGCCATTTGCTGACACATTCAGAATATCATTGTTGTGTTTACTAAACCAGGCAGGCTCCTGAATGAAATTAGGGGCTTTCCATTTTCAAATTTGGAGATCGGAGGAGAGAAACCCTATAGACCAGTGAGCCTGATGTTGGTGGTGGGCAAAGTGTTGGAGGGAATCCTGAGGGACAGGATGTACATGTATTTGAAATGGCAAGGACTGATTAGGGACAGTCAATATGGCTTTGCGCGTGGGAACTCATGCTTCACAAATGTGATTGAGTTTTTTTTGAGGAAGTAACAAAGAGGATTAATGAGGGCAGAGTTGTAGATGTGATCTATATGGACTTCAGTAAGGTGTTCGACAAGGTTCCCGATGGGAGAATGATCAGCAAGGTTAGATCTCATGGACTACAGGGAGAACTAGCCATTTGGATACAGAACTGGCTCAAAGATAGAAGATAGAGGGTGGAGGTGGAGGGTTGTTTTCAGACTGGAGAACTGTGACTAGTGGAGTGCCACAAGGATCAGTGCTGGGTCCTCTACTTTATGTCATTTACATAAATGATTTGGATGCGAGCATAAGAGGTACAGGTAGTAGGTTTGCAGATGACACCAAAATTGGAGGTGCAGTGGACAGTGAAGAGGGTTACCTCAGATTACAACAGGATCTGGACCAGATGGGCAAATGGGCTGAGAAGTGGCAGATGGAGTTTAATTCAGACAAATGCGAGGTGCTGCATTTTGGTAAAGCAAATCTTAGCAGGACTTATACACTTACTGGTAAGGTCCTAGGGAATGTTGCTGAACAAAGAGACCTTGGAGTGCAGGTTCTTAGCTCCTTGAAAGTGGAGTCATAGGTAGATAGGATAGTGAAGGTGGCATTTGGTATGCTTTCCTTTATTGGTCAGAGTATTGAGTACAGGAGCTGGGAGGTCATGTTGTGACTGTACAGGGCATGGGTTAGTCCACTGTTGAAATACTGCATGCAATTCTCATCTCCTTCCTATCGAAAAGATGCTGGGTTCAGAAAAGATTTACAAGGATGTTGTCAGGGTTGGAGGATTTGAGCTAAAGGGAGAGGCTGAACAGGCTGGGGCTGTTTTCCCTGCAGCGTTGAAGGCTGAGAGGTGACCATATAGAGGTTTACAAAATTATGAGGGGCATGGATAGGATAAATAAGTAAAGTCTTTTCCTTGGGGTCAGGGAGTCCAGAACTAGAAGGCATGGGTTTAGGGTAAGAGGGGAAAGATATAAAAGAGACCTATGGGGCAACTCTTTCACGCAAAGGGTGGTACGTGTATGGGATGAGCTGCCATAGGAAGTGGTGGAAGCTAGTACGGTTGCAACATTTAAGAGGTATTTGGATTGGTATATGAATAGAAAAGGTTATGAGCCGGGTGCTGGCAGGTGGGACTAGATTGGGTTGGGATATCTGGTCAGCATGGACGGGTTAGACCGAAGGGTCTGTTTCCATGCTGTACATCTGCATGACATGAAAGTGTGCTGGGCATTCTGGCAATTATGCAGCTAACTGGTTGCCAACAAGCTTTCAACTGGTTTAGGACTCTAAACCAATAAATCCTGGCTGCCAAGAGCTGTTGATCAGTTTAATGTCAGCAGTTCTAGAACTTTGCAGTACCATGGAGGAAGCAAATGTGAGTGAGTGGTGCCTATGGAGGTTGGATGCAAGGGCAGGAAGGGATGGGACTGGTTAAAAGACTGGTGTGGAAGAAATTAGTTCAAATTCATAGGACACTGGCACCTGCACGAGTGGAGGAGGGAGCTGTTTTGTTGGGTGGGCTGCACCTGAATCATTATGAGGAGCTGAGGACACCACCTCAAAGCAAAGGAACAATCCTTTATTACTTAGATGAGGAGGTATTTTTTCAGCCAGAGGGTAGTTAATCTGTGAAACTCATTGCTGAAGAGGTCTGTGGAGGCCAGATCATGGAGTGTACTTAAGACAGAGGCAGATAAATTCTAGATTAGTAAGGGGATTATTGCCCGTCCCCCTGCTACATCCTCCCCTCCCTCACTTAACAGCCTGGGAAACGTTTTATTGTGGGCCTTTGAGAATTTTTAACATTTCACAACCCCTTGGAGTGAAGAAATTCCTTCTCATTACAGTCCTAAATAGTTGACCTCTTATTCTGAAACCATTGCCCCTTGTTAGAAGTCCCATTCAGATGAAATATCCACTCTACTCTGGACCAGAAGATTCTAGCCCCAGAGTTTCACTGCTCACCAAAGCACCGTTTATACATCCCCCCACCTCTGCCACCCATATCATACAGTCATCTGAAATCATGCCGCAGAGTCGGCAGAAAGGGAAGTCACAGGATGAGATATTGTGCCTTTTTAATGCAGAGGAAAGCACGCTACAGACTCTGACTGAACTATATGCAGGTACAAATCTTTGGAAAGTGGTTGAATGGGGAAATAATGAAGAGTCACTCAACTTAAAGGACAAGGTCAGGAAAGGGTGTTAGGATTTTGTAGGACTCACCAATAATAGCACAGAAAGAAGCCATTCAGCCTATAGTGTGCATTATCAGTTTTTGCCCTACAGCTCTTAACTTATTTGTTTTCCCTCCTAAGTACTTACCCAGCTCTCATTTGGATGTTATTATTGATCTGCTTCCACTGCCCTTTCAGGTAGCTTATGCAGATCATAAGATGTTGCAGCAAAAACTCCCCTGAATCTTATGAGAATTATCTTGAAGAAATGCCCTAAAACATGCCAGCCTGAAGAGTTCAAGGGCATTTCCTCAAAAATATGAGGGGCACTACTTCATTGTTGGCAATAAAAAGCCATGAATGGAATTAACAAACTACAACAATTTGATGATTCTTCCTGACAGAACAGGCCATTTTTCAATCCCCATAGCAATGATCTCAGCTACTTTACTGTCAGAATCAAATAATGGGAGTGAGTATAATACACCTAAGTTTTCTTGCCATTCAACTTTGAATGGAAATGCAGTTATGAAGTGGACACGTGAAGGCTGACAATTTGAGTGGGCAAGAAGATGGCAAGTGGAGCACAATGTTAGCTCACAAAAAGAGAGAGAGAGATAATTGCAATCCACCAAGTCTGGCCTCTTGTCCATTCCCAAGCATAAATTCTCCATTATTTGCAGCATTAGTCTGGAGTCTAAACTCTGAAATTCCTATCTTCAAGCATTCCTCCACTCTGCTTTGCTTTCCTTTTTTAATGATGCTTCCTTAAAATTCCCTTTTTGATCAAGCTTGCATCAGATGACTTAACGTGGCTTGGTGCTACTATTTAAAATTATGCTCCTGTGAACTACTTTGGGATATTTTAATGTATTAAAGGTAATGTCTTCACTTAAAATGCTAATTTTGGGACAGTGGGAAATTGGAAATTCAGAGGGATTTGGATGCCCTTGTGCACATGACATCAACATTCTGCTACAGTAAGCAATTAGGAAGGCAAATCATACTGAAACCTTTATTACTAAAGGATTGTGAGTAAAACAGAAAACAAGTCTTAATACAATTATATAGTGCTTTGATACAAGCACATCTGAAGCACTGTGGGCAGCCTTAGTGTTCTTATTCAAGAAAGTATATATATTGAAATTGAAGTGAGTGCAAAGGAGGTTCCTGGGATGGACTATTTCCTGGGATGAGGGAATTGTTCTATGGAGGAGAGAGATTGAATAGACTGGATAGAGAGTTTAGATGAATCAGAGATGCTCTTGCTGAAGCATAAAAATCTGAATGAATGGAGATATTGCAGTAAGGTTTAACTGAGGTAGAAGATCTGTCATGATCCTGTTAAATGGTGGATCCAAAAAATGTGGACTTCAGACACTGAGTGACCTATTCCTGCTGCTTTTAGTTTGATGTGCTATGAAACAACTCTTTAAATAAATCCATCAGTTTTGCTGTCATAATATCTACAAACTTAATCTTTATGTGAATATACACCCTCAGGTGCCACATTCACTGTTGCATTTCTGTCATCTGCCAAATAATAATGACTCATATCTTCCAGTGTCCTGAAGGTCATAGTCAGCCATACTCTGGAAAATACACTATCCACCCCCTCAGAAGTTCCAATGCACTGACTTGGTGGGAATCGCCTAGGACATCTGAATTTCCAAATGGACAATTCTGCTTCCTCTGGGACTCTCCCACTCGAGTAAGAGTCAGAGACTTCAGAAGGTTCCAACTTACTCTTTGAACAGTTACCAGGAAATGTGGAGAGAGAACTTCTAGTCTGACTCCTGGGTAACCATAAAACTGACTCCCAAATCACTGCAACCTCCCTCTCCCCCACTGCCCCCATCTCATGGACACACTAAGATTAGTTGAACACAGTTAATTCCAAAGGATCCTTCATTGGGAGATTACTCAAAGAGAAATAAAGACCAGTGGAAGGCAAGTTAGAGGGAAATATTGATCTCCCATCCTGATTAATTCCAGCGACCACCCACATGGGCGACAGCAGGAAATACACTTGATGACATTCCATTATTGGGTTTAAAATGTGTGATTATTTCTAACTAATAGAACCAGATGAAATATTAGCCTTTAATGTGGTAAAAACATCCAATGGCACTTCACAAGAGCATTATCAAACTACCTAAGCACATATTCAGGCAGATGAACAAATGTTTGGCCAGGGTTAGGTTTAAAGTGGAGCCTTAGGGAGAAAAGTGAAGTGCTAAGTTGAAGAAATTTGGGAAATGGATTCCTGAACTGAAGGTTCAGGC
This sequence comes from Chiloscyllium punctatum, assembly GCF_047496795.1. NCBI lineage: Eukaryota > Metazoa > Chordata > Chondrichthyes > Orectolobiformes > Hemiscylliidae > Chiloscyllium > Chiloscyllium punctatum. Next base: position 131,691,333 of record NC_092740.1, read on the forward strand.
AGCTGAAGGCACTGCCACCAATAGTGTTGTATTTAACATTGGCAATGTGCAGGATTGGAATGAGAGCAGCCCAGAGATCTTGGAGGGTTGTAGGACTGGAGATTAGAGTTGGGGAGGACAAGCCACAGAGGGATTTGAAAACAAGGATAAGAATTTCAAAATTGAGACACTGTCATACCAATGAATCAATGTAGGTCAGTGAGCACAGTGCTGATGGCTGAAGAGGATTTTTTCTCCCCGAGATCCTATAAATATAGATGAAGCAAATGGCACATAGCACTGTACACAGTACAAATGAGCATTAGGCATTTTTCCACTTGTGAAGCTGCTAGAAATAAAATCATCAATGCACAATGATGATGTCATATTCACATGCATTCTTATTGAACTTTTGTTGCACCACACTTGTGGAAAAGCAAAATAAAAATTCCCTATCTCACTTCCTGCAGCTGTCAGGTCCCTTCAACTCCCACTGTCTACTTCATTTAGCACTACACACATCTCTCTGCATACCCCTCATTCACTTCCTCTTGGTCTGAGAAGGTTATTGCCTCAGATACTTTATCTCAATGTCTCCTATCCTTGCAGTACATGGACCTACTACTCTGTGCATGTCTCAGTCAGTCTCTTTCTTCAGGTTGTATGTTTACACTTTCCTCATGCACTCAGTGTTTGCCTTTCAAAAACAAGTATAAAATAAATTTCATCAGATAAAACCATAGCAAAAATATGAGGGTAAATAAGAGAGGTGATTGATTGAGCTGGATAGCAGGGCTAAAAAGATTCAGCAATATAAGAAGAAGCCATTGAATGGCCTCCATAACTCTAAATACGCTTAACCAAGAAAAACCTCTCCATCCACATTTTTCAAATTTTAATTGACCCCCTCACTCTCAGCATCTTTTGAGGAAAAGAGATTTCCAGATTTCTGAAAGATAATGAAAATGTAAAATTGACCATTCTGTGCAGATCTATCACTCATAATAGTCTGAAATAGTCCCATTCTGTCAGAAGTTGCACACACATCATTTACAAAATTCCATTTTAAAGAATTTGAATGAGATTTTACTGAATTTTAAAAAATATGTTCCTTTTCTAAACAAAACACTGCCAATTCCCTTGCGATAATATGTTAAATTATGATTAGATTATCAGGAATTTCTTGCAACATTCTTTCTTCAAATGGTTTGATTTCTCATGCGACAACCATATCCATAACAAATATATTTATATTTCAGGAGTGTGACAGAAACAGCAACCATAATGCCATGGAACAAAGAGTCAGTTTGCAGGAATTGCAGGAATAAGAAAAAAACTCATTTTTACAACTACTAGCCATTTCAGCACTCCTTACAAACAATGAAATACTTTTGAATAAGGGCATCATGTAAAAAATGCAGCAGCCAATTGTGGACACAGCAAGCTCCCTCAAAAACAATCTGATAATGACCAGATAATCTGGTTTCATGATTTTGACGAAGGGACAAACATTTCCATAACACCAAGGTGGCCTTGCTGGTTCATCCTGGAATAGCATCTGTGGCATCTTTGAACCCAAGAGAATAGATAGGGACACAGTCTAACACCTAATTTGAAAGGCACTACCTCCAGCTACACAGTACTCCCAGAGGCTGTACTGGAGTACGGTAGCCTTGTATTTTGTGCTTAATGTTACAGAGAGGATCCTGCAGGCAAAACTTTATGATTCAGAGATAAGTGTATGTCTATCGGAGATTCAGCTGTTCATAGCTATAACAATACAATACTTCATTTAGTGACAGGAAACTCATGTGAAACGAAGAAAAGAGTCAATATGGGCTGAATGGCCTGTTTCTATGCTGTCAATTCTATGGAACAAAACAGAATGCTGTCATTGCATGAAAAGGTTTCTGACAAACACTCCTGTTAACAAAGACACAAAGGAAAACATATCATCACATGTCTTGCAGCTGATAGTATTGTGACAAATCTCTTCTTACATTCGCTCTTTTAAGCAAAATAAATTTTTCAAATACTTTTACATAAAGGCAGTATCACTTTAACATGTGATAAAAGAATTATGTGAGGGTGAGGGCATATCAGCATTAGTCAATGTAAACTGCACAGCTTGAAAGCTATCAGATCATTCTACCAGTTCTGTTAACACTGAGGCAATGGTTGTTAGCAATGACAGCAGTGAGATTTGAAACTGAGAAACAATTTGACAAGCCCACTAAATATATAAAGCTGTGGTCAGTTTTACAGTGACCCAATGACAAAACAATTTACATTGTGAAACCAAAATGAACAAAAGTTCAGAGTGTGTAACAACAATGTGCATTTAAATTGTGACTTTAACATCACAAATCATCCCAAAGTCCTCCACAAAAGTCTCAGCAAAAGAAAATATTCACATAGCTTGGTCAGAAAGGGAGATTACAAAGGAGTATCTACCATTAGAAAAAGGTAGAGAGGTGGAGGGGTTTAGGGAGGGAATTCCAAAGCTTCGGGCCACAGGGAATTGGAAGATTGGACATCAATGATGGCATAATTTAAAACTAGGGTTGCTGAACAGACAAGACTTGAGTGTGCCGACATGGTAGCAGATTGCTGATGCAGTAGGTTATTGAGAAAGGGAGAGAGGGGAAAAACCATGGAGAGATTTGGAAACAAGCTGAGAATGTAGGTGAAAACATGTTTGTAACTTAAAACGCACCCTGGATAGCATCTGAAACAGAAGGTCCAATTGTTGTTATATTGTTGTTACAGACTCCGGAACTTTCCTCACTTTGATAAAACAATTTACATTGTGAAACCAAAGAGAACAAAGAACAAAGAAAATTTACAGCCCAGGAACAGGCCCTTCGGCCCTCCAAGCCTGAGCCGTTCCAAATGTACTGTCTAAACCTGTCGGTCAATTCCTAAGCATCTGTATCCCTCTACTCCCCACCTACTCATGCATTTATCCAGACGCATCTTAAATGAATCTCCTGTGCCTGCCTCTACCACCTCTGCTGGCAACGTGTTCCAGATGCTCACCACCCTCTGTGTGAAGTACTTGCCACCAATATCCCCCTTAAACCTTCCACCTCTCACCTTGAAAGTGTGACCTCTCATTATTGAATCCTTCACATTGGGAAAAAGCTTGTCTCTATCCACCCTGTCTATACCCTGCATGATTTTATAAACCTCAATCAGGTCCCCCCTCAATCTCCTTTTCTCTAATGAGAAATAAACCTAACCTACTCAACCTTTCTTCACAGCTAGCACTTTCCATAGCGTTCACTCATTTTGGTAATGTGGCGACCAGAACTGTACACAGTACTCTAAATGCAACCAAATCAATGTCTTATACAATGTTAACATGACTTGCCAGCTCTTATATTCAATACCCCGTCCAATGAAGGCAAGCATACTATATGCCTTCTTCACCACGCTATCTGCCTGTGCAGCAACCTTCAGGGTACAATGGACCTGTACTCCCAGATCTCTCTGCCCATCAACCTTTCCCAAGGCTCTTCCATTCATTGTATAATTCACTCTAGAATTAGTCTTGCCTAAATGCATCACCTCACATTTGTCTGAATTGAAAACCATCTGCCAACTTTTCTGCCCAACTCTCCAATCTATCTATATCCTCCTGTATTCTCTGACAGTCCCTTATGCTTTCTGCTACTCCACCAATCTTTGTATCATCTGCAAACTTGCTGATCATACCAACAGTGTCCTCTTCCAGATCATTTATGTATATTACAAACAACAGTGGCCCTAACACTGACCCCTGTGGAACACCATTGGTCACCTTTCTCCATTTCGAGAAACTCCCTTCAACTACTACTACTCTGTCTCCTGTTGCTCAACCAGTTCTTTTTCCACCTCGCTAGAACACCCTGCACACCATGTGACTTCACTTTCTCCATTAGTCTACAATGGGGAACCTTATCAAATGCCTTACTAAAGTCCATGTATATGACATCAACAGCCCTTCCTTCATCTATCAACTTGGTCACTTCCTCGAAGAACTCTATTAAGTTGCTAAGGCATGATCTCCTCCACACAAAACCATGTTGCATATCACTGATAAGCCCATTCTTTTCTAAATAAAAATAGAGTCTATCCCTCAGTACCCTCTCCAGCAACTTTCCCACCACCGATGTCAGGCTCACTGGTCTGTAGTTACCCGTAATATCCCTACTACCCTTCTTGTACAGGGGGACAACATGAGCAACCCTCCAGTCCTCCAGCACCTCAGCTGTATTTAAGGACGCCACAAAGATATCCGTCAGGGCCCCAGCTATTTCCTCGCTCACCTCCCTCAGCAACCTGGGATAGATCCCATCCGGTCCAGGGGATTTGTCCACCTTAATAACCTTTAGCCTTCCCAATACATCTTTCCGACTTATGTCAACATAATCCAGACTAATCAAACTTCTATCTCTAATCTCAACATTCATCATGTTCCTCTCCTCAGTGAACACTGATGCAAAGTGGGCGGCATGGTGACACAGTAGTTAGCACTGCTGCCTCACAGTGCCAGAGACCCAGGTTCAATTCCTGCCTCAGGCGACTGTGTGGAGTTTGAACATTCTCCCAGTGTCTGCGTGGGTTTCCTCCGGGTGCTCTGGTTTCCTCCCACAATTCAAAAAATGTGTAGGTTAACTGAATTGGCCATGCTAAATTGCCCGTAGTGTTAGGTGAATCGGTCCGGATGGGTTGTGCTTCGGCGGGTCGGTGTGGACTTGTTGGGCCGAAGGGCCTGTTTCCACACTAAGTAATCATTCAGAATCTCACCCATTCTCTCAGGTTCGACACACAGCCTTCCTTCGTTATCCTTCAGTGGGCTAATCCTTTCTCTAGTTACCCACTTGCTTCTTATATAAGAATAAAATGCTTTGGGATTCTCCTTAATTCTGCTCGCTAAGGCTATTTCATGAGGCCTTTTGGCCTGCTTGATTCCTCATTTAAGACTTGTCCTACTCTTCCGATATTCTTCCAGGGCCCGTTCTGTTCTTAGGCCTAGACCTTATGTATGCTTCCCTTTTCCTCTTGGCTAGTCCTACAATTTCTCTGGTCATCCACGGTTCACAAATCTTGCCCTTCCTATCCTTTCCCTTCAACGGGACATGCCTATCCTGCACTCTCTTTGAAAGCCTCCCAAATCTCAAGTGTGGACTTTCCTTCAAATAGCTGTGTCCAATCCACACTTCCGAACTCTTGCCTAATTTTGATATAATTGGCCTTGGCCAAGTTTAGTACTCTTCCCTTAGGAACACTCTCTCCTTTATCTACTAGTATTCTAAAACTTACAGAATTGTTGTCACTGTTCCCAAAGAAATCCCCCACCGCAATTCCTACCATCTGTCCTGGCTCGCTCCCCAGTACCTGGTCCAATATGGCCCCTTCCCTCGTCGGACTATTGACATACTGGTCTAGAAAACTCTCCTGGATGCTTCTTACAAATTCTACCCCATCCAGACCTCTGACATTAAGTGTGTCTCAGTCAGTGCTCGAAAAATTAAAATCGCCATCACCACTACACTATTGTCTCTACATCTTTCCGTAATCTGTTTACTATTTGTTCTTCTACCTCACGCTCACTGTTGGGAGGCCTGTAATACAGCCCCAGTAGTGTGACTGCACCCTTATTTCTCAGCTCCACCCATAATGCCTCACTACCAAAGACCTCCATAGTGTGCTCCTTTAGCACAGCTGTGATATCGTCCTTGACCAGCAATGCAACTCCACCTCCCCCTTTTACTTCCTTCCCTGTCCTGGAACATTTAATTGCCAATCATCATGCCCTTCCTTCAACCAAGTCTCTGTGATTGCATCATCATCATACTCCCAGGCACCAATCCAAACCCTAAGTTCACCTGCCTTACACACTATACTCTTTGCATTAAAGTAGATGCATTTCATGTCACCAAATTTTTTTGCGCTCATCTGCTCTCTGCCTACTCTTCCCTTTATTAATGCTATCTTCATAATTCTTAGTGTCCAGTGTCCACTCTCCACCTCACCCTACTTGTTTTCTCTTCTGGTTCCCAGCCCCCTGCCACATTAGTTTAAAATCTCCCCAACAGCAGTAGCAAACCCCCCCCCCCACCACCAAGGACATTGGTTCTGGTTTGGTTCAGATGTAGACTATCCCTTTTGTAATAGTCCCACCTTCCCCAGAACCAGTCCCAATGTCCAACAAATCTGAACCCCTCCCTCCTACACCATCTCTCAAGCAATGTGTTCACCCTGCCTATTTTGTCATTTCTACACTGGCTAGCACGTGGCACCTGGTAGTAATCCCGAGATCACTACCTTTGAGGTCCTTCTCTTTAACTTCTTCCTAACTCGCTGAATTCTTTTTTTCAGGACCTCATCTCATTTTTTACTTATAATGCTGGTGCCTATATGCACCAAGACAACTGGCTGTTCACCCTCCCCTTTTAGAATGCTCTGCAGCCGATCGGTGACATGTCTGACCCGAGCACCTGGGAGGCAACATACCATCTGGGAGTCCCGATTTCAGCCACAGAACCACCTATCTACTCCCCTCACAAGAAAATTCCCTATGACTATGACCCAATGAGTCTTTTTCCCGCCCTTCTGAACAGCAGTGCTCGCCACGGTGCCATGACCCTGGCAACTGCTGCCCTCCCCTGATGAGCCATCTCCCCCAACAGTATCCAAAACGGTATACCTGTTTTGGATGGAGATGACCGCAGGGGACACCTGCACTGACTTCCTACCCTTTTTCTGTCTTTTGGTCACCCATTCACGGTCTCCCTCAGCAATTCTAACCTGTGGTGTGGCCACTTCACTAAACATGCTATCCACGACCTCCTTAGCATCACTGATGCTCCACAATGAGTCCATTCACAGCCCCAGAGCTGTCATGCGGTCAAACAAGAGCTGCAGCTGGATACACTTCTTGCAAGTTTAAGAATCAGGAATGTCAGACATTCCCACATCAAGCAAGAGGCACATGCCACAGGTCTGAGGTTGCCTGCCATTTTCAGCTTAGCTTTATATGAACTAACTAAAACCAAACAATGCACTTAAATATATGAAAAAGAAAGATAAAGAAAACATAAAAGCCTTACCTTAGAGTCTTTTTCTTCAGGTTAGAGGAGCGGGTGGGTGGGAGGGAGATACTACACGTGTAGTATCTCAGGTTTAGCTACTGCCCAAATATAAATTATGCCCTTATCTTCCAGGCAGCCCTCACTTCACTCCACCTTCTCTCCTCGCCGCTCTGACAAAATGGAGGCCCGACTCCCGAGGTAAGTCCCTTTTTAAATGGGAAAACTTACCCTTCCTGGTAGCCCTTGTCATTGGGTCACTGTAAATTAGGCCACAGCCTTATATGCTTTGGGGTTTATTAAATTATTTTTCAATTTCAAATCTCACTGCTGTCATTGTTAACATTGTAAAATGATATTGGGAAATTTACTAAAATAAAATTTACTTTCCTACATAAATGCACGTTATTATTGATTAGCAGTGTCCTCAGAAGTTGCTCCATGACAACACTGTTAATACAAAGGCAATCTACATTCGCCTCACTGATCAGACTTCAGAGCAATTTCACATCTTCATGTCACCTCCCAGATTTATCTCCACAAAAATAAAGTTGGATGGATTAAAAACCTACAATCTACTCATGTCAAAAGTTAATATCTTTAAACTTCCCAGTACTTTTATTTGATCTAAGTATTAAACTGAAAATGAACTGTCGAAACCAGGATTGCACATGTGTAATAAAAAAAAACATTAAACCTAGAAGCAGGAGGAGGCAATTTAGCCCCTCAAGCCTACCTCACCACTTTGTACAAACATGGCTTATCTCATTTTGGCCTCAAATTCAATTTCTTGCTTATTACACCCATTGCTAATTAAAAATGAGTAAACTTCAGGAGATAGACAATGTCCATCATATTCTGGAACTCAAGAGTACAGGCCTAAACTGCACAATTGTTCGACAATCTCACTACTTAAACTTAGATAAAACTTAGTGCAGTTTGCCTCAGTTGTTTTATGCTCCACGTGACACTCATCACACTAGTCTTCATCTCACCCTCATAGTCTCTTCTTCTTTTTCTTTCTCCCTCATGTGTCTTTCTTGTTTTCCCTTAAATATGTCTGTTCTATTCACATCGTCCCGTTGTGGTGAGTTCCACATTCTCACCATTCTCCTGGATTTCCAATTGGATTTATTCATAGAATATTTGTTAATTGTGATTAACATTTAAGAAATATTCAACATTGCTGATGATTTGTTAAATATTTAACTTGGAACATAACTTGCCAGTCTGCCATACTAATGGATCCATATCACCATAACTGTTAAAATGGGATGAAGTAAATATCATGAAAAAAAACACAGGAAAATTCTTTGCACTCCAAGAAATTATCACGATCTGACAGAGAATTACATTGGGTTTGCAGCACTGAAACTGATCAGTCAGCCCAACTGGTTCACACTGGGGCTTGTGCTGCACAAAAGACTCTACCCATACCTCTATTCCTCATCTCATCATATCCTTTACTCCTTTATCCCTCTTCCATTTATCCAGCTACCTCTTACATACATCTGTGCTATTCTCCTCAACCACTCTTTCTGGTATCAGTTCCATGTTTAACCAGTTTACAAATGAAGTAATTTCCTGAGATATATTAGCGACTACTTTTTACTTATGGACCCTAATTTCCCAAAGTTCTCACCAAAAATGGAAACAAATTCTCTACACCCACCTCCACTGAGCTTGTTCACAACTTTCACAACTTCTACCGGGTCAAACTTGAATCCTCTCAAGGAAAATAAGCTCCAGCTTGTGAGCCTTTGTTGATGAATTTCACCATTCAGGTCTGATATCATTCCGATGTATCTCTGACGAATGAGCCGCTTTGATTAAGAACGCAATAATAAACCAGCTTGTATTGGAAAGTTAATAAGAACATTTCTCCTAAGCCTCTACACCAGATTTACTCCTGGATCCTATGTGACGATGTGCTGTATGTGATTTATTGTGCATGGCGAACTGCATATTCCTAGAGAGGGTTGGTTAGCTGAGGAGGCTGGATGGCTGATTTGCAACGCAGACTGACACTAACAGCATGGGTTCACCTCCCACAATTCAGACTGGACATGGTAAATTCAGGAAGATATTCCTGTTGACCAAGGAGTCCAGAACCAGTGGTCACAGTCTAAGGACATGGGGTAGATCATGCAGGACTGAGGTGAGGAGAAATTTCTTCACCCAAAGGGTGGTGAGTTTGTCGAATTCTCAGCCATAGAAAACAGTTGAGCTAAAACATTGAATATTTTCCATAAGGATTCAGATATAATTCTTGGGGCTGAAGAGTTCAGTGGGCATGGGGAGGAAGTGGGAACAAGTACCGAGTTGGATGAACAACTGCGATCATTGCGAATGGTGGAGCAGGCTCATAGGGCCAAATGGCCAACTTCTGTTCCGAATTACTCAGTTGGGTAAGCTTGGAAAAGCCATTACCTTTTTTTCAGCTTGGAATAATCAAGTGTTCATTGGAGTTCAGAAAGAAATCGAAAATTTTTGGGGTGCTTTAGAGAAGACCTAACTGGGATCAGAAGCTTCTCTTTGAGAAAGGAAGTTTTTTTGGAGCAGTTCAGGGAATAAATTAGTTCATGAGAAAGGTTTAGTTTGCGCAACTTCCAAACAAGAAACGTTTGGGCAGAAATCTGCAGATTGTGAAAAGCTGAGAAAGTCTAAGCTCTCAATTTTGTAAGTAATCATGTCAGGAAACTTCATTATTCACAGCAAAGAAACTGGAGAATTAACTCAAACTTACAAATTAAAAATAGAGGGATGATGTTCCTCGAATTGAGTCATTATGAAAATTAGTGTTAGGAAACAGACAAACTTTAGTTTGCACTGTTATAAGTCTTTCTAATTGCATTCGGTCTTTAGATAGTTTGTTGTTCTCACATACTTATTTTGTGTCATAAATTTCTATTCTGCAGTTAAAGAAATTCTGCAGTCATGTGTGAGTATGTTTCAGTGACTGACCACCATGTTAATTAGAATACAAAAAAAAATCTATCAAGCCAGATTTCTTTCTGGGAATTGACTTGCCCAGTAGTACCATCAGGAGGAGAAAGTGAAGACTGCAGATGCTGGAGATCAGTGTCAAAATGTGTTGCGTTGGAAAAGCACAGCTAGTCAGGCAGCATCCGAGGAGCAGGAGAGTCAACGCTTTGAGCATAAGCTCTTCATCAGGGATAGGGGAAAGAATGGTGGGGACCAAGGAGGCTGAGAGTTAAATGGGAGGGGTATGGGTTTGGAGGGGAAGGTACCTAGAATGCAATAGGTAGGTGAAAGTGGGGTGGGGGGGGGGGGGGTGATGGTAATAGGTTGGAGTGGAGGGTGGAACGGATTGGTGGGAAGGAAGGCGGACAGGTAGGACAGTTCAAATGGGTGGCGCTGAGTTGGAGGGTTGGATCTGGGATAACGTGGGAGGGGAGACAGGTGAGGAAACTGGTGAAATCAACTTTGATTCCTTGGGGGTCTCAAGGCAGAAGATAAGGAGTTCTTCCTCCAGGCATCGGATGGCTAGGATTTGGTGGTGGAGGCAGCCCAGGACATGCATATCCTAGACGGAGTGGGAGGGGTGTTGAAGTGGTTGGCCACAGGGTGGTGGGGTTGTTTAGTGTGTGTGTGTCGGAGATGTTCTCTGAAATGTTCCACAAGTTGGCCCCTGTCTCCCCAATATAGAGAGACCACATCGAGAGCAATGGACACAGTAGCTGAGGTGTTTGGATGTACCATCAGGTCAGAGTAATCCATTGCACAATATTTCAAAAACACTTCAGTGATTGCAAATCATTTGGGGACATTCTGCAATCATGACAGGTGCTATATAAATGTAACCTTTCATTTTGCACTGCATCAAGTTTTATACATAAATTTAGAGATGCAATCATTTTGTAGCAATATTATACAACATGTAGATTTTGTTTTGAAAAGTGCAAAGTACTACATGGAAAACCCAATATTGTTGCCATGACAAAAATATAAATTAACCCTTTCTCATGGGAGACATACACCCTTTTTCTCCTATCCTCATAAGGGATAAGGAGCACTGCATTGTGGTAGATTATCATGCACTTCTTCCCTTACAACGGTGCTGACAATGTTTTAAGCTGATACACTTAAAAGGGTTGGTACCGCTCTACTCAGCAAGTAGCAGTCCTTGAAATAAATGGTATTCAAAATTATTCTGCACATTGGTTGTCAGCACATGGTAAAGGCGAATGTTGTAACTAATACAACAGCAGTTTTATTAAAGCCAGATGACAGAAATTAGAGATTTGTAGCAAAGATGTAATTAGTGGCATAATTACAACTTTCCCTATGCCCAGCATTTTAGCTGTGGTTCAGGGGCAACACAAACTCCTAAGAAAAGGTCCTATGCTAGGGGTATGTAGTGGTTGGGCTGGATATGCTGAGAATGGACCCTCCATACCACACAGTGCAAATGTTGGGAATGAATCCACCTCCTCTTTGCTGACTTGTCCCATTTGCATTTTTCAGGTAGTAGCACTTCAATAAGAACAAGGCATGGTTTCCTTCCATCCTCGGATTCAAACCATGGCACAGTGGCATTGTTACTAGATTAGTAACGAAGAGAAACAGGCTAGTGCTCAAGGGACATGGGCTCAAATCCTATCAGAGCAGATGCTGAAATTTGAATTTAATGACTAAATTGGATGACCTAATAGTGACCATGAAACCATCTGTTTCACTAACGTCTGTCATCCTCTCCTGATCTGGTCTATATGCAACTCTAGATCCACAGCAATGTGGTTGACTTGTAAACAGCTTCTGAAATAGCTTTGCCAGCCACAATATCTGATAAAAAGAATTAAATTGGACAGGCCACCAGAAAAGCAACCAAGAAAGACAACAGTATGTGCAACCCTGTCAATTTTGCAAAATCCTCCTTTTGAACACCTGGGACCTTCTGCCAAAATAGGGAGAGAGAAAGTTGATGGACCGATTAGTCAAGAAATAGCCTGACATTCTCTAGGAGGTACAATTCCAAGAGAATGACCGTACCTCAGATATGGCGACACAATGGTACACAGCTGGGAGGAAGTTGCCGATTACCACCTGTTGCCAAGCCTCAGTTGATGAGTCAGTTCTTCTCTATGTTCAACACCACTTGGGGAGGACACACCTAAGGTGACAAAGGACACCAAATGTACTGATGGTTCAAGACAGGCCCAATAGCACCACTACTGGCTAAATTCTAAAGGACATAAATGCCACACTGGGCCTGTGGCAGGTGATGAGGGAATGAACAGGAAGGAAAATGTAATTGACCTTGTCCTCACCAATCTATCTGCTGTAGATGCACCTGTCCATGACATTAGCAGTTCAAATGACCATTGCAGACTCTTTCTGGAAATGAAGTCCCATCTTCACATTGAGGATCACTCCATGTTGTTAGCACAATCACTATGCCAAATGGGACAGAGCTTGAAAAAAAAACTAGAAACTCTAAATTCCCCATCCGTGAGGTGTTGTGGCCACTGACAGCAGTAGAATTGTACTGAACAGAACCTGAAAACTCATAGCCCAGGTATATCCTCCTCTCTAGAATTAGCACCAAGCCAGGCGATGCAGTCTGTTTCAATAAAGAGTACAAGAGGGCATGTTAGGAGCAGAATCAGCCAAAGCTAAAGATGAGGTGACAACCTGGGTAAGCTACAAAACAGGGCAACTTCCATGCCAAGCTCTGTCAGTAGCTTGCAATAGACAGAGTTAAGCATTCCCAAGACCAATGGACTGGGTCTAAGCTCTGCAGTTCTGCCACACCCTATTGTGAATGGTGATGGACAATGAAACAACTCACTGGAGGAGGACATTTCACAATTCAGTGATAAAGGAACTGAACACGAGTGCAAAAGACAAGCCTAATGCATTTGCACAACCTTCAACAAGAAGTGCCAAGTGGGATGACCCATCTTGGCTTTCTCTGGAGAATCCAGTCTTCAGCCAATCTGATTCACCTCACGATGTATGGAACAACAGCTTAAGGCACAGGATGCTACAAACAGTATAAGCCTGACAACATTCTGGCAATAATACTGAAGACCTGCACTCCAGAACCAGTTACATCCCTAGCCAAAATGTTCCAGTACAGCTACAACACTGGCATCTCCTCAGTAATGAGGAACGATTGCCCAGATATGTCATTTGCACAAAATGCAGGACCCGCGTTCTGATGAGTGCAAGAAGAAAAGTTTCAACTTTAGCAGTGATTATGGTTGTTTGAGGTCAGTCATTTCATCTCCAGGACATTTCTGCAGGATTTCCTCAAGGGAGCATCCCAAGACCAACCATCAATGACCTTCCCTTCATACAGGGTCAGAAATGGGGATGCTCACGAATGATTGCACAACATTCAGCACTATTCAAAACTCCTCAGATACTGATGCAATCACTGTCAATATGCAGCAACACCTGGATAACATTGATGCTGGGTTGATGAGTAATAAGTAACAGTCATTGCACAGAAGTGCTAGGCAATGGTCATCTTCAACAAGAGTGAATCTAACCATCACCCCTTGAAATTCAGCATCATCTATCACCTTCATCATTGATTCCTCCATAACCAGACATTGTGCACCATCTACAACTCACCAAAGTTCCCTCGGCAGCACCCTCCAAACCTATGACATCTGCCATCTGAGAGGACAAGGACAATAGATACATCAGAGCACCATGACTTGGACCTTTCCCTCCAAGGCACAAACCACCCTGTCTTCAAACAATATTGCCATTCATTCAATGCCACTGAGTCAAAATCCTGGAACTTCCTCCCCAAGAGTACTTCAAGTGTCCCTACACCACACACTCTGCAGAGGTTCAGAAAAGCAGTCTCTTGGTCAGTTAGATTGAGCAATAAATGCTGTGCCTCTCACATCCTGTGAATGAATAAAAAAAAAATGAGGTGTCACCTCAAAGTTGAAGGCCTGCTGTTGTGAACACCCACAATGCAAGCAGGAGTGCTTGCCACAGCTGGTAGTGCAGATAGGCTTAAAAACTGAAATTCTGAGGCAGACCTAGGCTTTCAAATAGGAGACCTAGCCGATGGCACATTCTACTCCAGGAAGGAGGGTGGGTGGACATGGGAAGGCAGATAACATGGGGTGGGAGTCACTGTCATTGGTACACCCATCTAACTGGTTTGTAGCCTGCAAGATTAAACCGGCTTGGCTACAAACTGTGTGCCAAGTTTTTCCAGCACTGTTATATCAGGGTTATAGCAGAAGGATGCCTTTAATTGAACAATAATTACCTCTTTAAGAAGCTCAATTAGGCCACCAACATCTTTCCTGCTTGTAAAATCAAGATGGGGGCATGTAGGGCCATAGCATATGCCCTAATGGACAGGTACAACTATCCACATTCCCATTTGTGACTGGCCTGTAAAGCTCAGTATTTCAGCATGTAATCTAGGCTGACATTTCTACTGCTGTAATGAGGGAATACCACAGGTGGCCACAGACAACGTCTTTCAGATATCGAACCTATTCCTTGCCTGCCTTCTCAGATGGATGCAAAAAAAAATCCTGTCATACAACTTTGAAAAAGAGCAGGGGAGTTCTGCCCCAGCGTCCTTGGGCCAATATCTATCTCGCAAATCAACATGACCTGGTCATGATCACACTTCTGTCTGTGGGAGCTTCTTGTGAATACATCAGCTGCCATGATTCCCAGATTACAAAAACGATTACATTTAAAGTATTTTTGTTGTCTGTAAAAGGGCTTTGGGAGGTCATCAGGTGGTGATAAGTGCTATATAACTGCAATTTCTTTCTTTCTTACTTTGCACAAATATGACCAAATGTTTGGAGAGAGAGTTCAGTGGGAGCAGTGTCTTGTTTAACTGGGGTATTAGGCAATTTGCAGAGCAAAGGAATTTAATTTTCCAGGAGGACTATTGCACTGATGTATCCTGATACAGTGACTATTTGGCTCATGTCGCATATCTGGGTTTACTTCCAGATTAGATTATCTGGTGTGTCAAAGGATGAGATGAGTTTATCTATTTCAAAACATGATATTGTCCTGCTTTATTAATAATTAGCACGGCTTCAAGCTATAGTCTCAGGCTTGACAGCTAAGAAGCTCCTTAAGCAACTTTGCTGTGGTAATTAGTAACTCACTGTCTATTAGTCTATAACTTCTGGCACCTTTTGAATAAAGTTACATGGTCGTGTTGTTAGGATTGCTGTCAAATGCCTGAGCCTCTCATCAGATTAAAATGAAAACAATTACTGGAATTAGAAAAAAAAGAGAATACAACAGTTCATTTGCTGAAGCAATTAACCACATCCTTGTCAAAGCTTTGGGCTCCTTACATGTGAAGTGTTTCTAATTCCTTGCTGTACGACACACAGCATGCCTGTGGTTGGTAAGCACTGTGCTAATAGATAAAGCAGAATATTGTCACCACAGCAAACAAGATTTTTATCATATGTCTTGCCACATATTTCAAGTTAGTCACTGACTGTCTAGTCTGGTTCCCCATTTTGGGTTTAGGCAGTGTCGGTGGGATTTGATCTTCTCTCCTTGACCCTGAAGGGCTGGGATTACAATTTTTCCTCATGTCTGGGTTACATTAAAAAGACCCATGTCATTTCTTCTGGCTGGCAACTGCTGTTTTTTTTTTTAAAAAAGCACTTTGTAAAGTTCTAGTGTTTAAACTAAAAACATATTCAACAGCTGACCCTCAAAAAGGTGCAGCACTGTGCTCCCTCATCACTGTCCCTCCGTCAGCACCCGTGCTCCCTCAGCACTGACCCTCCATCAGCACCATGCTCCTTCAGCACTATCCTTCTGACAATGCAGGCTGCAGAGCACAAATATAAGCTTTTACAGTCCTCCTCTATGTTCCTTGCTAGCTTGCAGTCATATTCTCTTTTGCCTATCAGTTTTGTGGTCTTCTTTTGCAATCCTAAATTCTCAAGCTTATTCTGTTTCTGGCAAATCTGCCAAGAAGAATTCATCTTGTTCCTCTGTAACGCCAGGAGGCTTACAAAATACTAATCCTCCAAGAATGGCTGGGTATAGGGGAGGTTCCTTTGTGGCATAACCACACCCAATTTCTTCTCTTTCTGTGAGCAGACTCTCCAAGTGTTCTTTTCTTCTCCATCTCTGTAAACACTTCTGATTTTTAAAAAAAATTCCTATGTCCTAATAATCTTTTCTTGTTGTCACTTTCAGTCTGTGGATTTTCTCCCATGCTCTTTCTGCTTTCATACAGGGTTTCCTACTCTGCTGTTTGGTGCCTAAGTCTCGAAGTCCATCACTTGCTGCTTCCTGTCACGATTGAGCTTCTCTTCAGATTTCTCCCGCACTTTTAGGGTTCATCACTGGGATGACCTGGTCTTATTTTCACCCACAGCTCAGGGCTGTCTCTGGACTTCACTCCTGACACTCCTTTTCACTCACCACCTATTCAGTGGGTCTGGTCACTGTCTGCTATCAGGTCTACATTTTTGTAAATTAACATGAAAACGCCATATTAAACATAAATATATAGAAGACATTGTAAGAAAGGGCATCTCTAGAGCCCAACAGAATTAGGCTCCAATTCGATTTGAGCCAATGTCACTTTGGCATAGTTCCTTAGGTGATCACCCAGGAGCTATTCCCAGAGTAAAAGGCATAACTAATCTCTTACTGCACACACTACATGAGCAAGTGACCAAGCATGGAGACTGGTGCTACTTCTGTTTTAATTTCAGACAGCTAATCACAACATTTCAAGGATCTAATTCCTTCCTTCCTGCACCATCTTTCCAAACACACATTCATTAGCTTTATCCTCTAATTTCTATATCTACGAATATCAAGGACCAGGAATAATCCAGAGGTTAGAACCTTTGAGGTCCTTTTACTAATTTTGAAGTAGTTCTCCAAACTCTGACTACAGGATGACAACTCATTCTGCCCTTGTTGTCAGTACCAACATGGACCATGTCTGCTGGTTTCTCAACTTTCCATCCCCTCCATCCTTTCCCATGGGGTTTAGCAGGCACTGAGCTCGAGGCAACGCCTCAGGTGTTAATCTCCATTACAGATACTGCAGACCAAGAATGCTAAAAAAAAAGGAGAATCTGAAAATGAGAGAAATTAAAAGACAAGAAATACAAAAGTCATTTTGATATTAAGATGGAGGTGGTGTCAGGTGTCTTGATAAGCATTAAGTTCCCAGGACATGATGGGATTAATCCAAGGATACTGTGAGGGGCAAGGGAGGATATTGCTGAGTCCTTGATAATTTTTTAAATATAATTTACTCTCGAGACATGGCTAATACTGGCAAGCTTGCATTTATTGCCCATCCTTAATTGCCCCTAAGTGTCGATGAGATGTCTTCTTGTATTGCTGCAGTCCATGTGCTGTAGGTTGACCCACAATGCCCTTAGGGATAGAGTTCCTGGATCTTGACCAAGCAACAGGGAAAGAACAGTAATACACTTCCAAGCCAGGATGGGGAGTAGCTTGGCGAAGTGATGTTCCCATGTATCGACTGCCATTGTCATTCTGGATGGAAGCATCATGTTTGAAAATGCTGTCTAAGGATCTTTGAGAAATTTCTGCAATGGTTTTTGTAGATAGTACACAGCGCTGCTACTGAGCAGTGGAGGGTATCTGCGCCTTCTAAGTACAAGAAAATAATCCATACAGCTGTCACTCCAAAACTTTTCACCAGCATTAATATCCTATCAACAAACATATCACCTTGATATAAAAGTGGCAAAGTTTGTTTTCCACCTCCCAAGAAAGACCTAAATGCAGTTTGGTAAAAGGCAATGTCTTTTTTTTTAAAGGAAGTTATTTGGATATAGAACTGGCTTGAAGGTAGCTATGAACGGTGGTGTGCCACAAGGATCAGTGCCTGGTCTGCTGCTTTTCATCATTTACGTAAATGATTTGAATGTGATCATAGACGGTATGGTCAGTAAGCTTGCAAGTAATACCAGAATTGGACATGTCGTGGACAGTGAATAAGGGCACCTCCAAGAACAATGGGATTTTTATCAGATGGGTCAATGGGCTGAGGAGTGGCAAATGGAGTTTAATTTAGATAAATGCACAGTGCTGCCGTTTGGAAAGCCAAATCAGGCAGGAATTATACCCTTAATGGTAAGGTGCTGGGAAGTCACTATCCAAGTCACTGTCACTGAACAGAGACCTTGGACTGCAGATTTATAGTTCCTTCAAAGTGGAATCACAGGTTGACAGTATACTGAATGCAACATTTGGTATGTTTGCCTTTATTGGTCAGAGTATTGAGTACAGAGGTTGGGAGGTCATGTTGCAGCTGTATAGGACATTGGTTAGGCCACTTTTGGAACACTGCATGCAATTCTGCTCTCCCTGACATAGGAATGATGTTGTGAATCTTGAAAGGGTTCAGAAAGGATTTACAAGGATGTTGCCAGGGTTGACGCGTTTAAGCTATAGTGAGAGACTGATAGACAGGGATTATTTTCTCCTTGGAGTGCAGAAGGCTCAGGGGTGACCTTATAGAAGTTTATAAAATCATGAGGGGCATGGATAGGGTAAATAAGCAAGGTCTTTTCCATGGGGTGAGGGTGTCCAAAACTAGAAGGCATAGGCTTAAGGTGAGAGATGAAAAATTAAAAGGGACATAAGGGGTGACTTTTTCACGCAGAGAGTGGTGCACGTATGGAATGAACTGCCAGAGGAAGTGCTGGAGGCTGATACAATTATAGCATTTAAAAGGCATCTGGAAGGGTATATGAATAGGAAGGGTTTAGAGGGATTTGGGCCAAATGCTGGCAAATGGGACTAGATTTATTTACGATATCTGGTCGGCACGGACGAGTTGCACCAGAGGGTCTGTTTCTGTGCTGTACACCTCTATGACTGAACAAATCAAATGGAAGAACAATTAATGGGAGTTGTCCAACCACCACCAGCAACCCCACAACCTCTCATAAACATGCCCTGTCTCCATGTCCTCTCCACTATCCAATACTCATTGCCTTCTCTCCCCATGGTTCGACTCTCATCACTTCCTGCTTCACTTCAAGTCTCACTGCAATTGGTTCAGTCCCCAGGCTTCTCCTCCAATCACAGACGGGTTCTCTCCCAAATTTGCTGCTGCTGGGCTCATCAGTCACCTTGTAACAGCGGACATGAGAAAGGACTTCTGAAGTGGGGAGCAGCTTCTTGCAAAAAGCTCCACTTACACTCAAGTATATTTGAAAGTCTGGCTTCAAATGAAATGTAAATAAAACAGAAATATAAAACATTTCAAAAAACAATAACTTTCACTTCACCTAATCCATTTCCTTCTTGTGTATGGTTATGCTTTAATTAAGCCAGGAACCCTATGAAGAAGCCTGCAAAGTAGACGTTGGGCCATATTAAATGGGCAGCACGTGGGGCACCGATGGTAAGTTGGTCACCTAGCGTAGAATTTCTAAAAGGGATAGACAGGTTAGTAAAGTGTGTGGCCAAGTGATCACTGAAATTTAGTGCAGAAAATTGTGAAGCGATTCATTCTGATAGGAACAACCAGCAGAGACAAAACAAAATAAAATTCGAAAGAGGATGCAAGATGCAACAGAGGACCTAGGTGTACATATGCATAGGTAACAGGTTGAAGGTAACAGGACAGGCTGAAAGAGTACCTGGTGCTAAGGAAAAAAAAAAAGAAGAAATGCCATACGAAACAGATAACATGATGTAGATCAGAATCTCCTTTTATAAAACCGATTAAACATTATGTAACAGTAACACTGTCTTTTTTCAAGAATTCATTTACAGATGTAGGCATCACTGCCTGGTCTTTTAAGAGTCAACCACATTTCTGTGGATCTTGAATTACATGTGGGCCAGACCACGTAAGGATGGCAGTTTCCTTCCCTGAAAGGGTTTAGTTAATCAGATGGTTTTTCGAACAATTGATTCATGGTCATCATTAGACTCCTAATTCCAGATATTTTTTAAAACTGAATTCAATTCCACCATCTGCCATGGCGGAATTTGAATGGGGGTCCCCAGAACATTACCTGGGTCTCTGGATTAACAGTCTAGCAATAATACAACTAAGGCCATTGTCTCCCCCTTTCACAGTATTGCTGGCAAACAAACACCATTTCTTTGTTGTTTTCCATGAACAGCAATATTACAATGACCTGTACATTTCACATGCTGTATGAACACAAGAGCACGTAAACAAAGAAGCTGAGAATTCGGTGACAAGTAACCCACATCCTGACTACCCAAAGCCTACCCACCATGTAAAAGGCACAAATTAAGAGGATGGTGGAAGATTACCCACTTGCAGTTCCAACACTCAAAGTTTGACACACGAGGACAAAGCAGCAAATTTGTTGGCACCCCAGCCACCATTTTGAACATTTTATTCCTCTGCTACTGAAGTACTGTACCAACAATATGTACCTTCCACAGAACATACTGCAAACAATTACCAAAGCTCCACCAAAAGCACCTTCCAAATTCAGACCTTTTACCATCTGGAAGGACAAGAGCAGCAGGTAAACCGGAACACCATCTGAAATTTCCTTCCAAGGCACACATCATCCTGAATTGTAAATAGATTGCCATCCCTTCAGTGTTGTTGGATCAAAACCTTTCCTAACTGAACAAAAAAAAACCAAAATAACTGCAATGCTGGAAACCTGAAACAAGAACAGAAATTGCTGGAAAGTCTGAGCAAGTCTGGCAACATCTGTAGAAAGAAATCCAAATTAACACCAAGGTCAGAACAGATCCTTCCTAATTACATTGTAGGTGTACCTACACCCCAAATATTGCAAAGATTCAGGGTGACGACTCTCAATCACCTTCTCAAGGGCAATAAATGCTGGGCCCAACTAGTGACACCCACATCCTGTGATTATGAATAAAATCCTTCCTCCCCAGCTGTTTTACTGAACAAATAATTGCAGCTAAAACATTATCCATCTCTTAATTGGACCTCTGTGTATTCTCTCCTCTTTCTCTCTCTCTCTCACACACACATATTTTGTTTTAGATTGGTGTTAGATCACACTACAGGTCATGCTGAAACACAAAGTATTTTAGGTCCAGTGAAAACTCTGTCGATTCTGAGAGATATAGATCCTTCCAGTAATTTTCTTTAAATCAACCCAACATGGACTGAAGTGTGATTGAGTTCTCTGTTTGCATCATTTTGTTTGGCAGATGCTCTCTTGCCAGCTCACTGCTGACTTTACTTTTGACACACTGTTTTGTACACTTTACCTGATAGTTGCAACTTATGCAGCACTCATATCAGAATTTCCAATTCTGTCCACTGCCAATCACAATTGTCAATTATGAAAAAATAAATTAGAAATGGAACAGATAAACTAAAAGTCAAAGCAACCTGGTGAAAGCTTAAGCAGAATCTGCAGTTTTTCTTCTCTCTAAGCAAGACACACAACAAATAGTGTGTTATTACAGTTTGTGTTCACATAGTGTGTACCTCACAGACACCAGAAAATGAGAGCTTTTCCTATTATTTGTTCTCTGTCTGCCAAATTGCCTTGTGACATTTGGAAAAGGTCAAGCTATAACGCGCAGGGCTGTCACTCCTCAGTAAACTTCCAATACACAGAAAGTCAAGTCTGCCAGAAAACACACCAAAAAAAAACGTCAAAGTGGAACTTTGGCCCATAATTCTAAAAACCACTTTAAAACATGCCTTGGAGAGACACACATTGGGTCACTGTGGTGCAGGACAGCCTGAGCCCTGGATGCAATCATTTATTATTGTTAACCATCATCACAGGGAGAAACAGAATCTGAACTTTTGAAATATTACATGTTACAGGGTAGCAATTCCTGACCAAACAGTGTACATCTTTCAATGGTGAGACAGAGAATCTTGGTTACATTTGTGGCAATCTCAATGCCTATTTCAATGAATCATTGTTTGGTATGTGTGCCCATATTATAATTTGCCTAAATGCTCACCTCTGCAATAGCCATTGCCAGCTGGTACAGGGGATTCCAATTTGCTTTTGATCACAATGGTACAGCTCCCCCATGCACCAGCACAGGTGCCCAAGCCCCATGAATCAGAACCCACTTCTTCCAAACCAATCCTCGAGCCACATTTTCAACTCACAAATCTTATTCACCCTGTGCCAATTTGCTCATGGCTCAGGTAGTAATTGGAGATTACTGTAGTGATTGTAATGACGTCAGCTGGCTGAACCTCAAGAGAATATAAATTCCCTGATTGGACCAGATTAACAGCCCTAATCAGGGAGACCTGGTTGACATAACAAGGCAAATGTCAGAGATATTGTGCCCTGAGTGTCTAACTCAGTGAGATGCTGTGCTATTGTCAAAGGTTGCTCTTCAATGGCGAGCTCCCCCGAAGGGCTGATGCCTGAAACGTCGATTCTCCTGTTCCTTGGATGCTGCCTGACCTGCTGCCCTTTTCCAGCAACACATTTTCAGCCCATGTGATCTCACCTCACTACCCAGTCTTCATAACAGAACCTTGTCAAACTCTTTGCTGAAGACCAAATAGATAATGTCTACCACCCTGCCTTTATCAACCTTCTTTGTCACCTCTTCAAAGAACACAAATCAAGTTATTAAGACACATTTTCCCCACACACAAAACCCATACTGACAATGCCCCAATCAGTTCTTGGCTTTCCAAATGCATGTGACTCTTGTCCCTCAAAAACATATTGGCAGATGGAGGGGTTCATGACTGTTTGAACTACTCTTGGTTTTGAGGGCTTTTTTCAGTGCTCAACAGGATTTACTCAATTCCTTGGGGCAGTAATTGTTGTTTTGTTTTAAAATGTTGTTGCATTGTTTTTGGAACTTGTTGAAACAAAAAGGCCAAAAACAAAAAATACATTGGTATCTTATTGAATGTGGAGCCAACACAATGGGCTGAATGGTCTACTTTTGTTCCTACATCTTGTGGACTGCAAGTGAAACACAGCCTTGAGGAATCACTCTTGGCTATAGGAAACAGGATCTTGGCAACAGTATCTATGCCCTCCACTCGCAAGCTCCACAACCCCACCTCCCTACTCATCACTCTATTTTACTCATTGTATAATCACATTGCTCTTTACTCTTCCCTTGCCCCATGGATCCCTGTACCATGGTGCAGCAGTCCATTTGCTCAACCTCCCTTCAATCCCTGCTCCTGTCGGCACAAGTTAGTAAATCCTCAAACGTTTGTCAATGGCAAGGGGGAGGCTTCTCCTTTTCTACCATCAGGATCCCCATAACTGCTTCACTTGAACTGAAGGGTCTGTTGTATGACTATGCCCCTACAGCATCATGGTTGATCTGATAATTCTCAACTGCACTGTACTCTCTTCTCCCCATAACCCTACTTTCTCTTACTGACTAAAAAAATCTGTCTGTCTATCTCAGCCTTGAACATACTTCACAAGCCAACCACTTCAGCTCAGTGCGGTAAAGAGTTCCACAGATTTACTGCCTTCCAAGACAAATAATTTCTCCTCATCTTTGTCTTAAATAGGTGACCCCTTAATCTGAGATTATGCCTCTGGACCCAGATTCTCCTATAAGAGAAATCAGCCTTTCTGCATCTGCCCTGTCAAGTCATAGATTCCTCAGTGTGGAAAGAGGCCATTCAGCCCATCGAACCTGTACCAACCCTCTGAAGAGCATCCCACCGTCTCCACCCTATCCCATAACCCTGCATTTATCACATCCCCTAAGACTCTTCTACATTTCACCCTCCTGTTCCTGAGAACACTCCAAAGCTGAAGCATTTATCCTAAAAGGCTTGCCTGTTTCATGGAGCAAAACATCCAGGTCGCTTACGGCATCTTTGATGCATCATAGCATCTGGCTCAGATTCTAACTTAGAGTTGAGTCAAAGTTCCTCATGCTGTAGATACTTAGTGCAGACATAGTGACTCTGGATCAGACTGTTATTGCTCCACTCCCAAATGTGACAGCTGTAATACATCATCTGCCTTGCTGTCATTTCTGCCTATTATTTAACCAATTACATACTATCACTTAGCTGTTGCCAGTAATTATACTGAGTAGTTTAACTAGTTAAGCTAGACAATACTTGTATCACCTCAGTGCCACTTTAAATAGCTCCCAGCGTTTAAAGAAATAAAATCTTAAAAATTCACCAATCACCTTCCTGCTCATTTCATGAAATGATAAAGCAGTTAGCAGCTTCTGGAGGCTGAACAAAAACATACAAAAAGCAAAACCTCTTTCCCCCTCTGCAATAAACTGCCACTCTTACTTTGGCACACTTGGGCCACATCACACTGTGCTCCCATACTCTCATCAAAGCTCTACCTTTACAGAGAGCTGATGACTCAAACTCAAACTGCAAGTGCTAAATTAACTTCCTGCTCAATACTTATTCACTTTCAGTTCATTGACAGATAATTGCCACTGCCAGGCAACTTCGATTAACTAGGCTCCTTAACTAGCTTGCAGTTTTTAAGTTCAAAGTCAGAGTCTGCAAACCTTAATTATAGCTCAAGGAAAACTTACAAGAGGAATTTCAATTTGCGCCAATTCCTAAATTTGTACTCAGACCCTGCCCCTATATTCATCACTCATCGATATCTCCTTATTTACCCTTTTGATTTTGAAAACCTCCAATGTCCTCTCAATCTTCTCGGTGGTAAGGAGAACAATCCCAGCTTCTCCAATAGAAGTCAAGTCTTTCATTTCTGGCATCACCTCAGTAACTCTTCTCTGCACCCTCTCCAAAGCGCTGACATCATTCCTACAGGCTAGTGTCCAAAATTATATATAATATTGCAGCTGAGGCCTAAGCAGTGTTTGAGAAACGTTGACCCAACTTTGCTGAACAGTTCACAAATTCCAGGGCTGCGTACAATACAGTAGCCAGAATATCCACAACAAGCTCCCACAAGCAGCATTGTGATAATGATCACATACTTTGGTGTTGTGATGCTGCTTATGGGAGAAATACTGACTCCAGGAAAACAAGAAAAAATTCCCTATAATTCTTCAAATAGTCACTATAGGATCTCTTACACCAGATCAAAGGCCATAGCGGGCCTTGGATTAACATCTTCTCTCAAAGGTGGATGTGCAGCCCCTCTTTCAGCACTGCTCCATTGACACTCCAGTGCCCCGTCACCACCAGCCCTCTGACAGTGCAGCCACTAGCCCTTCCCTTCTGAACAATGCAGCCTTTCCTCAATCTGGACCCTCTGGCAGCACAGCCCTCACTCAGAGCCAACTACCCCAATAGTGCAGCATGCTTCTCTGACAATACGGCACTCTCAAAGTACTGTTCTTCCATTTTTTATACATTCTCTACAATATACATGCTCCGTCAGACTGTATTCCCTCAGTATATTCCCTCCAACAGGGCAGTAAGCCCTTAGCACTGACCCTCTGACAGGCGGTCTTCCCTCAGTTGTGCACTGGGGAATTTCAACCAATATTATTTGCTCAAGTCCCAGAGTGAAGCATGAACTCATGACCGTGTGACTCAGAAGTGAGCGTGCTACCCACCAAATCATGGCAGGCACCAAACCAGCAGTCTCAGCACAAAGAAAAAGTGGAAACTAGAACTTAATTTGGAAAATCTATCAAACAATAATCATCTGTATCCAGATCAGGAATAACTTAGCAATATACTTCGGATAGAAGAAATCCTCTAATACCCAGCACATGTCACTTGACAGTGGAATATGTAGTCATTGTTAAGCAGTTGATGGCATATGCCAGAACTAACAACATTTCCTCTTGGCACGCATACTGGTTATAAAATATACAAGTGTAACAGAGGCCCTGACCCATATATGATAAAAGCAATTGCCCTGGAGGCTCACATCACATTACAAATAGTGATCTTTCTACATTCCTGAGGTGGTATCTCCCAATTCTAGCCATCTATTATGCCAGCATGGCAGAGAAATCCATTGCATAACACCAGTGGGCAGAGTTCATAGGCCCAAACTGTTTCATCATGTGATAGTGTTGGTCACCAAAGGGGGAACTGAATTTTAAGTCAAAACAGTATATGTGCCTGTGATGCCATGTTGCTTAAATTAAGCAGGCACCAGTTGTTTGCCAAACACAAAGAAAATCTAAGTTGTTCCTGTTGTTGGATTATAATTAATGAAATAATTAGGATGAGGAATAGGAATAGGAAAAACTACACCAGCAACACACTAACATCAACATGTTTGTACTCCTTTAAACACATAGACAAACACAGCATCATAAAATATTATACATTATTCACTAATTTAACCCTTTAAAATGCCCTTGGGCCAATGTACATTGTCCCTTTTCTGAAATTCTGCAATTGCTTTTCCTCTTTGCTATTACTAAGTATCACTGGCACAGCCCACTTAATGTGACAAGGCAACATGGTTTGTCTAAGTCAATGCCAACAGTATTGCTGTATCTTTTTCCATTTCATTCCAATCAGCAGCCTCAGGGAGAGATCAGTCAGAAGGGCTGTTTCCTTGGAACTACTACAATACAACATTTCTTGAAATTAATTGATTTTTAAGCATAATTCATTCTCAGAAAACTTCCATTACTCTCTTTTTTGACAGGCTTTTAATTATTTTTTTTCTCAAATCAAAAGAATGTGTCCAAATGATGTCTTCTGGAATTGAATCTGAGACAAGGAGAAAGGTAAAAACAGATTAAATGTAAACAGCGTCTCTCTTCAGGAAAGTCTGATTTTGCTCAGCTTTAGTCTGTTTGCTGCATTTAAGAGAATTCAGAACACATGTTTCAAATATGTGTTCCCTTATGCACTCATTTATCATCATCCAGATAAAGGCAATCTCAGATTTCAACTCCACATTCTACAACAAATTTCTTGCAAAAAAACATTAAGTATCACAGAGTTCTTTCAAGACATATATGATGTTCCCAAATTGTTTGCTGCAAAGGTGCAAGTGAATTATAGAAGAGTGCAACATTTTGTCATTTGTTGGCCAAAAACAAGATTGGACTGAAGCAACCACTCTTCTCCAAAGAAAAATAAATCCCAAGTGTTCATTACAGCACATTTTCTCTTCACAAGGATGCATCCAGGAGCAACTACATTCACTTTGGACTTTAAAAGAGTACAACAATGACAGTCAGTTGCACATAACCTTCTGCAGAAGCAGGACTTGCACTTCATCACTAAACTTAAATGGTTTATCTTATTTTTCTTGCCTCTCACATTCCCTTTGTTACCACATCCTCAAATGTTAAGATTCAGCTCGGTTGAATTGAAGTATTAAACATGAGCAAGCAGAGGTTTTACCCTAATGGGATGAGGTCTGTTCTAACCTTCATTGGGTGCTTGCAGATGCCAGTGCTGACTGAAGCTCAGAAAAGTTGCATAGCTGCGAGCATTTATTTCTGAACACACTTGAGTATTTTGTTTGAAAAGTTTAATGCATTTTGTGGCCCCCCCATTTATTGATTTGGAGCATGCTTCTGCTCATCTTTGAGGATTCTCCTCATGCAAAGCCAAAAGGGCAAAGTGTTTTCAACTATCTGCCAATGCCCCTCTCAAATCAGCAGTTCAGAAGCACACAGAGATGAAGCCTGAAGGAAAACTCCTCAGTTTTTCTTCACTCTGTTCTGTTTAGAATGGGGGTTGGTATTTGGTGGCTATTCCCTTTGGGATCAGCAGCAATCAATAAAATCAGCAACCCAGCATTGTAGGCACTCACTTATTCATCACCAACCCCAAGGCACATTGTATTGCTGTAGCGGCTAGCCCACCATGCTGACTGTAGGAATCACTGACAAACTCTTATTGGCTGGAATGACATTTTCTTTTGTTTGGAGGCCTGGGGACGTTAGATAAATTCCACAAAGAAACTGAAATTGCTGCTAACTAGGAAAAGCTGTAACTATCTGAAATTGTCCAAAAAAGAAAACTTTCAACAATGCCTGAATGAAAATCAATTCTGTAGCAGTCAGCAGCCAAATGAAACTGGCTAGTTTAATGTTTTTGGGAACAGGCTAAGACCAAAGATTACTGTAGCACCTCCTTGAAAAGTTATTTGGCTGACACCACCTTCCACACATCACGCAAGGTTTATGTCTTCCGAAGCAATAACAGAATTATGCAACCCTGTCTCATGAACACGTCTCAAGATAAGAGGATCCTCATATTGCTCACAAAGAATAGGTTTAGTGGTCAGTCAGGAGATCTTATCTCTTTTATAGAACTGCATTCTTAAATTATCACTGTTAAAAAACACAGCATTGTTTGTGAACTTTCATTGATCAAGCTTACGTATGTCTTTCTACAAACAATAGGATTTGTGATAAATTGGGATAGCAATCCTTCCACTTGTAGTGAAACCTTTGAATATTTCTTGAAAAATTCTTTTGGAATATGGTGGTGACATTCCTATCTTCTCCTTTGAAAATGGGCACAAGAGACATATCAATTATCTTGATCACATAACAACATACTAGGTACATAGGCACGGCTGCAAAGGCAAGTCCAAGAGAAAGAAAAAGATTATGGACTACTGTAGCACGTTTTACAACTTTGGAATGTCATAAAGTCCTTTGCAGCTTGTTTTAATGTAGAAAACGTGATAGTCAACTTTCAAAGTGAGATGACACAAATGACGATAAGATACAAAAGAAACAATCAGTTTTGGCATATTGATTCACAGAATCATTACTGTGTAGAATAAGGCCATTCAGTCCATCATGCCTGTATTAACGGAGGGGTAAATATTAACCAGGACAGGAGATAACACTTCCTCCTCAATCCTATTAAAACGTTCCTGTAAGATCTATGACATACACTTGAGAGCATTGTAGGTTAGTGATTTTTGAGAAGATTTGTAGCTCAGGTTTATTATAAGTATGTAAGTTAGCTCGTTGAGCTTGAAGGTTTGTTTTCAGATGTTTCATCACCATACGAGGTAACATCATCAGTGACAGTCTCCAGTGAAGTGCTGGTGGTATGTCCCACCTCTCTATTTATGGTCTTGGTTTCTTAAGGAATGTGATGTCAGTTCTGATTTTTTTTCCCCAATGGGACGTAGATAGGATCTCAATCAATGTGTTTATTGATGAAGTTCTGGTTAGAATGCCATGCCTCTCAGGATTCTCATGTGTGTCCTTGTTTTGCCTGTCCTAGGATGTGTGTGTTGTTCCAAAGTGGTGTCCTTCTTTGTCTGTATGTATGGAAACTAGAGATGGTGGGTCATGTCTTTTGGTGGCCAGTTGGTGTTCAGGTACCCTGGTGCCAGGTTTCCTGCTAGTTTGTCTGATGAAGTGTTTTGTACAGTTCTTGCATGGTGTCTTGTAAATGACGTTAGTTTTGCTGGTAGTATCTAATGGATCCTTTTGGTTCATTGGTTGCTGTTTAAGTGTGTTGGTAGGTTTGTGGGCTACCATGATGCCAAGGGGTTTGAGTAGTTGGGAAGTCATTTCTGATGTGTCTTTGATGTAAGGTAATGTGACAATAGTTTTTGGGTTATGTTGTGTCTGCTTGTTTGGGTTAGTTTCTGAGGAATTGACAGATTGGGTTTATTGGGTACCTGTTTTTCTTGACTACATTGTACAGATAATTTTCTTCTGCTTTTTGTAATTCTTGGGTGCTGCAGTGTGATGTAGCTCATTGAAATAATGTCTTGGTGCAGCTCTGTTTGTGGGTGTTGGGATGATTGCTTCTGACGTTAAGCATTTGGTCTGTGTTCATTGTTATTCTGTAGACTTTGGCTTGTAGCCTTCCATTAACTGTACGTTCAACTATCACTTGGGAAAAAAAAATCTGGAAATGACATCACCCAACTTAAGAAACCAAGACCTATAAACAGGGAGGCGGGACATACCACCTGCACCTAACCAGAGATGCTCACTGATGATGTTACCTAATGTGGTGACAAAATGTCTGAAACAAACCTTCAAGCTCAGCGAGCTAACGTACCTAAGTATTGTAGGTATTTGTTCAGTGTGTCAGCCAAGGCAAAACACCTCTGACAATGCAGAATTTCCTCACTCATGTACTGCAGTGCCAGCCTGGATTTTATCGCAATAGATTTGTGAAAAAAAATTAAAAGGAGTGGAGTTTCAATCAATAACAGTGAATAGATGTAAATATCAAGACCTTGAGTTAGATGAATCCTTAAAAAGTGAAAAAAAGAATAGATGAAAATGGCTGTAAAGGAAGATAAATCTAAGATTTGAATTCAATACGCAAGAAAATTAAATGGAAAGAGAAAGAAGTGATGATGAATTTACAAGGTAGGGCACAGTTGGAGGATTTATATAGCTGAGTTTGGAAAGGTAGAAGAGTTGTGGACAGATGTATGACAAAATATTTAGAAGTACATGTGTTTTAGCAGGGAATAGAAGTTAGAATTATGAAAAGAGGCTTAATTTAAAAATTAAACAGCTTAATTAAATTTCTCACTGGGATCAAGGATAAACAGAGAATAAAAATAGACTTTCACAAGTGCAGAGGGCCTTGAGAAGGAAAACACAAAGATTGTTTTATGTAGTTTCCTAATCAGAAACAAGGCACGAGGGAAAGACTAAAAGACACAAGTTCACACAATAGATTATTCAAAACTGAAGTGATTTGCCAAAAATGCCAATCAAGTTGATGACCATGAAATCAAAATCAGCAATACAAGATGATTTTTGGGTAAAAGCAAGAAATCAGGGATTATAGCACCATCTGGACCATATGGTGGGCCAAAGGACCTACTTAAGTGCTGTATATTCTATGGTTCCACAAAATATTAGACAAAGAAGAGCTTTGGCAATGGATGTTGCAGATCATTAAACATGGTGGCCAGAGGGATTCTTCCTTGTCTACTCTATAGTGAGAACTTTAATAAGAAGGCCATCGAAAGCAAATTCCACACCACCTTTGGGGTACTGCCTTGTAAACAAAGCATTCCCATTCGCATGCCTGTGGGTGGAAGAATTCACAACATTATTTTGTTACAGCCCAGCGATACCTGGCAATCAGCCTTTGGACCTAGTCGTTAAACATGCTGCAACTGTACACAATGCTACTGAAACAATTCTTTCTTTTTCTTAAATAACTAACTGAAGAGAAAATATTTTCTGAGGTTTTCCTATGCTGCTAGAAATTCTTCTTTCTCTTGATCATGTTCATAACCTTAGTTAGGAGGTCGTCATGGAACAATGATAATGTCATTGGAACACCAATCCAGAGGCCTTAGCTAATAGCCTGGGTACACTAGTTTAATTCTTGCAATGGAAGCTAGTGGAATTGAAATTCAATTCATAATTCTGGGATTGAAAACTAGTCTCAGTCATGGTGACCATGAAACTATCAATTGTTGTAAGGTTGTTAGTGCTCTTTAAGGAAGGAAATCTGCTGGCCAGTATGTGACTCCAGACCCACAGCAATGTAGGTGACTCTTAACTGTTCTCCACACTGGTCTAGCAGTCACTCAGTTCAAGTGGAATTTGAAAATGGGCAACAAATTTTGGTCTTGTTAGCAAAGCCCAAGAACACATGAAAAAATAAATTTTAAAAATTGCAAGAATTCTGTGACTAGTACTTGCAGACCATTTTGACCTAATCAGCCAAAGGTTGTGTAAGTGGGTTTCTAAGTTTAGTCTATAATAAACAAATGCGCTGGCAGTAAAGCTTGCAATATTAGAAAATGGAATATCGGAGACATTGGAAAGAAACAAAGATGGCTAACAACTCACAACCCATCTTACTGATCATGTCATCAACTATTCTTCAAAAAAAGTTCATTATTCCATACAAACATCTCCATACATTGAAGGTTTAGTCAATCTCACTCTGGATACATGACATTATAGAAGGAACATTTGGCAATGCAGTTGCATGATTTAATTGGTGACGTATTGAAGGACAATATTCAGCCCATCACACCTATGCCATCTTGATAAAAGAGCTTTCCAATCAATCTACTCACCTGTTCTGTCCCTGTTGCCTTTCAATTTTCATACCATCAAGCTTTGATCCAATTTGCTTTGAATGTTTTACTGCTGAATTCTTTTCAAGCAATGTATTCCATTTTTTTTTAATATCACCTCATTTCACCTCCGGGTTTTTTGGAATCTGTGACCCCTTACTCATTATCCGAGAATAACACACAAGCTCTGCATGAAATTGCCCTGTAATCTACTAAAGGCAATTCCCTTTAATAATTCAGTAATTAGAACAAGATTAAAGCTTTGTTTGGTTCATACTGTTAAACAGCACTGCACTGTATTATTGGAGCTCTGACAAAACTTTTGCATTATAAAAACAGTCAATAATTTCACAAAATGGTCAATTCGTCAAAGTGAATTGCAGCTGCAATCCAAATGAGTTTATATCTGTAAATCTGGTCATTTTCTTACACGTATCCCTTTAGTGACAGTGGATGCTGCCTGACCCACTGTGATCTCCAGCATTTGTTGTTTTCAGTACAGATTCCAGCATCTGCAGTAATTTGTTCCTAGTGAAAAAATCTTTGATGTGTTAAACCAAAACAGCATTGCACTACATTGTCTTATATCTCAATCTGGCAACCATGCTGTCACCCACTCTTTGTTTTCTTTCAGTAATTAGCAGATATTCACCTTGCATAGTATTTTGTTATTTACAGCAGAATGGTGCATCTTTCTCACTGAATGTTGCCTCTGTCCCAGAGTCTCAGTAAAATTGGAACCTGATGATCTTATTTCTCCTTCAACT
The DNA here is from genome assembly GCF_047496795.1 of Chiloscyllium punctatum. Taxonomy (NCBI): domain Eukaryota; kingdom Metazoa; phylum Chordata; class Chondrichthyes; order Orectolobiformes; family Hemiscylliidae; genus Chiloscyllium; species Chiloscyllium punctatum. The sequence goes on from NC_092740.1 coordinate 131,724,063, forward strand.
TCAGAACCCAAAGACTGAGTCATGTTGAAAATATTCAAAGTTGTTTGAACACCAATGACTGATTCTCTCCTCCAGTCACCTGCTGATACTGTCCAGGTGTTTCAAGGGTATCTTCAGGCACTAGAACTCAGACAGAGAAAAACCTCTGCCAACCCTTTGTCTGGGATTGTGCATTCTTCACACAGATGGTGGATCACCACATTGCAGACAGCATTTCAATCTCACTTCTGAACAATTGCTTCAAATGCCATGAAAAAATTCAAATATATGTGATCAAAATGTGAAGTCATACTACATAAATTAATACTTAGTACATTTACAGGAATGATGCCTTAGAAGTTATTTCCTAATCATATTATCATTCCTATTACACAAAAGCCTGGATTCATGGTAAAAGGAAAAGTATTTTTCACTCACTCATTAGCATGCAGATACAATGTACAATACCCACTGTTCAAAGATACTCACTATCCATGCATGTTGGCATGTGATATGTATTTTATTAACCAAGTCCACCCAACTTAACCCTCACCCAAACAAGAGTGGTCAAAAATTTCTTCATGGAGTCAGTGCCTCTGTCAATGGAGTGCTTCACCCATTAACTGCTGTTAGACAATGTGGTCTGCACTTCTCCACTGGGACTTGAATCGTGGGTGTAGTTGAATTTAGGATGCTTCTCTGGAAAAAGTGGCAGAATTGTGGCAACTGGAGAAATGAGTGATCACTGGAAAATCCTCAGGATGCTGCTAATAGCAAACTATTTACTGCAAACTTAAGCAATATTACTTTCGACAAATTCCGATGACAGTGATAAATACGATACTCTTCAGTAGGCAGTTTGCTTATAATGAGGTATTTCTGCTTTACTTGCCAAAATGACAAAGGCCTTTCAAAATAAAATGTTGGTTTGGTGGTGATTTTATAGTATGAGAGAGTCACAGAGCACAGAAGGAGTTCATTTAGCACATTATGTCTGCTCAGCTCTTTGAAGGGGTTATCTAATTAGTCCTGCTCTTTGGCAAAGCCTTGCCAGTTTTCTCTTTTTAAGTATTTATTTAGTTCCCTGTTGAAATTAACTATCAAATTTGATTTCACTGACATCTTAACTTTGAGTAAAAAGGCAAAAAAAAAACTGAAATAGACTCGGTTTTTAATTAAACATTTAGAAGGTTGGGCCCAGTAAGAGGGGCAAGTATTTAAGGTCAATGCCGTGAAACACAAATCTTGCTCTATCTTGAATAAGGTACAAGATAGCTGGACTGCAGAAGGCATGAAGTGGCCCACATTATTTATATTCCACTCGGAGCCCAGGTGCTAGAGCATTTCACCCTACAATATTTAAATACTGACAGCCCCATCTCGGATAAAGAGCTTATGCTTGAAACATCGATTTTCCTGCTCCTCGGATGCTATGCTGCCTGACCGGCTGCGCTTTTCCAGCACCACACTCTCGACTCTGATCTCCAGCATCCTCACTTTCCTCCTAAACCCAGCTGGCAGCCCACAGTAATTTGGATCACGTGCTATCCTGTCACGGTGAACAAATAAAAGTTTATTGCATTCAAATTACTGAGCACCTTCCACAACCTCAGGATGTCCCAGAGTGCCTTCCAACCAATCAAGGAGAAAGTGAGGACTGCAGATGCTGCCAATCAGTCACGTCATTTTTGAAGTGAGGCCACCAATCTAATAAAGGAAATTCACAGCCAGTTTCAGCACAGCGAGAGCCCACATACGAAACAAATGTGATAATAATTAGTTTTCTCTTTTTAAATTATACTGGTTGAGGAGTAAGGATTGACCCGGATGCTGGCAAGTACTCTCCCTCTCTTATTCAAAATTGAACTTATACACCTGAATAGACAGAGTCAGAAGCCTCACAACACCATGATATAGTCCAATAGGTTTAGTTGAAATCATGAACTTTCTGAGTGTTGCTCCTTCATTAGGTCACCTGATGAAGGTGCAGCGCTCTGAAAGCTTGTGATTTCAAACACACCTATTGGAGTATAACCTGATATCGTGGGATTTCTGACTCTGTTGACCCCAGTCCAACACCAGCACCTCCACATCATGACTGGACTGACACAGCTTCCACTTTGTAGTTCTAACTTGCAAATGAGATGTTAAAAAGGCAGTTTTCCCTCAGGACTGACACTCGAGCAGGGCACTGCTCCTCCAGGACTGACCCCAAAATGAATCAACACTCCCTCAATGTTGATACAGGCATCCTGAGTATCTGTAGGTAATATATTGTCAGGCAGATAGGTTAACTGCTTGATGATGATAATGCTGCATCAGAATGGGAGGCTCAGTAAAAGAAAAAGGGAAGTAAAGGAAGTTGAAATAATTAGAGAAAATTCTAGCTACTTCCAAAATGATAATTTTAGGAACTGTTGATACTGGACTTTAAAATTCTGAACTCTCCCTTTTGTTCCTTTGTGCAAAACATCAGTTTTATTTCTCAGACAGTCTCACATATATTTTCTACTGTCTTTATTAAACAGCATAATCCAAAAGGGGCAGGCTTTACTGTCAGCCTCTGAAATAATTCACTTTAATGGACTAGTAGCTCCTGATAAAGCTGATGAATTTCTGTGACACTGCAGTATGGATGATCTGTTTCTCGATGATGGAGAAATGTCGATTACTCTAAGTGAGTCTAAGCTACTCTCATTTAATCCTGGGACTGGAGAAAACCAGACAATGCTCAGTTATCAATAATACAGTACCATGTTCCGTTGAAGCACATCAAGGCAGGAATATTGCTCCTTTTTCAGATGCTCCGATAGATTAACCTGTATAATACACACACTGACAGGAAAATAGAGGAAAAGTGTTCCAAGAGTTCAGCCTGAAATGTGAAATATGGGGATTAAGGTGGTAGGGTGGGAGGGATTGGTCACAGGTTTCTTTGCTACCACAGATAACCTATCAAAGTTTAATGCATCACTTAGAGTAAAGGTCTGGAGACATTATTGACTTTCTGGTTAAGTGCTCTACCATAATGATTCACTCCAAACTAATAGGCTGAGTGCAAACTGAAAACCATCACTTTGGAAACCATTGTCGTCCTTCCAACCATAAACCATTTCACCACTCTTAAAGATTTGGTGACAGAATTTCAGACTCAGACTTTTCATTAACAACATTCCTTTGCCTTTTATTGACTGAGAAAAACCAAGGAAAATCAAACAGGCTTTCATTCAAATTATCTTGGACCTGATCATTGAACTGCAGTGCAATCAACACCCAGCACTCGTGGTCATTTTCTTTTTGCACCATCCTTTTTTTGCCGTGAATTATTCTGGTATTTTTTTCTGTTATTTGGTTTTCTCTCCTCTCGCATTCTCCAAACCATTACCTGGGTGATGTGGCATCCTTTGAGTGATAGAATGTATCATAGCACCAGTGAGTCACTGCTACCAAGACTGTACCTGTCATGGTGTTGTCAATGATTTTAATACTTATGTCGGGTGATGCTTGGCAATTTCCCCAACCAAACACTGTCACTTTAAGAACAGAAGGAATAATGAACAAGGTAGTGAGAGCCTTTAGCTCTCATTAGTTTCAGGACAATACAGGCAGAAGCCCAGAATAAACAAACGCACTAACTCTTTCTCATCAGGGATATCCATAAAACACAATGAGGCTGACAGGAGCAATGAGCAGGAAAACAATTAATACAAGTCTTAAACCGACATTACCCCACCTTACAAACTCACACTTCACAGATGCTGTAACAATTGTTAATTACCAATTGCTAGATTCTCATTAGCTCAAAATATAAGGATATGGGGCAAAGTCAGATTCTTGGGCTTAGGTTGCGTATCAGCCATGATCTCACTGAACATGTAGTACTGTGTACAGATTTGGTTTCCTCATTTAAATACTAAAATTGTGTTCACAACAACTCAGAAAAGGTTTAGTTGACTGATTCCCAAGAAGTGAGAATGAAATGTTGAATCAGTTAGGCCTATAGTCATTGGAATTTCAAAGAATGAGAGACACAAGATCTCATAGGGACTGGATAGAGTGGAAAATGAGAGAATGTTTAGCCTTGTAGGACAGAGTAAATCTTGGACAATGTTTAAACCAAGAGGTCTCCATTTTAAGAGACAGAGGTGTAGAAAATTTCTCTTCATGAGGCTCATTAGCGTGTGGAATTCTCTGTCCCAGCCCACAGTGGAGGCAGAGCTGACTCTGGCAGACTTTGATTGACAAGAGTCAAAAATATAAAGGGTAGACAGGAAAGAGAGTTGAGGTCTTTAAGGAGCAGCTTAAAAGAAGGAAAGAGAGAGAGGAGGAGTGACAGAAAGGTTTAGAGGGGGAATTCCAGAATTTAGGAAACCTAAAAGAAATGCAACTTGCTTCAACAAGCTCTTGATAGGTGTCTGTGACATTAAGGTCATTGTGCGGGTGAATTCACAACCATAAATCAACATGCTATGGTTCAGTGTCTTTAATGCTGTGGCTGAGCTACTCAATAATATGAGAAGAAAATTTCTATTTAGAGTCTACACACTGTACAAAAAGGAAGAAATGTACTAATACTGATTTTAATGGGGAATGTGGAGATGTGATAAAAGGGTTAAAAGCGTGTCCAGCTCTTCCTCATCTTTATGAACACAACCCTCCCTATCGTCGGTCTTCCTGGTTACTTTTTCTTCTGCTTGCTCTTCTCTAAGAAATGAAACAGTTGATGATATTGTGTGGGCAGAAATTTCAGGGAGGTGTCGAAGGCTAAGAGTTATTTTTTTCCAATTTCACATCCCAATGACAGCAGCGTACCCCATGTTAAGAATCAAAACAAAACCTTCAATAACTTTCAAAACGGAACTGGATAAATATTTAAATGGAAAACATTTTCAGGTCACCGGGGAGGGAGAGCGGAAGCAGGATTGCTCAAAGAGCTAGTAAAAGCACAATGGTCTGAATGGTCCCCTTCTGTGCAATGTGAGTCTACAATGTTTAAAGTGTTGTAAGGTTGACTGCAGAGAAAAAAAACATTCTTAGCAAAATTTCTTCTGAAAGGCATAAGTTTAAAGCTACACATTTGCAAAGACTTTTCTTTTAACTGAAAAGGCTATTATTGACAAACCTTTGTTATTTTAATTGAAGGACAGTAAACTTTGGGTAAGCAAAAGCCTTGTCCAACTGTTGGAATCTATGCAGACATTTTGTGCAAGTTCTTATCTACTTAGTTACTGAGCAGAGTTATCAGCTCATTCACAATGGAGAGATATTCCTTCACAGGCTAGTATTTTCTCAACTCTCTCTGCCTAGACAGGGGGAAATCACTTCATACAATCGCAAATCAATCTCTCTACAAATGGTAGCTTGCTTCTCCATAGTTTGGTGACCTCGTGTCCCTTTATGTGCACACACTTTGGAAAAGACAGCAAGCTCCATGATTGTATGCTGAATGATAATGAGAAGCCACAAGCTTGACTTACAGGTCTACACTACTGAGGAGTAGACACTGATGTGCCAGATGCTTCTTAGCCTACTGTTTTTGAAACTCAAAGAGACTCACAGTTCTAAGATCCAGTGTCTTATTTCACACAAGCTGTCCTGTCAACAGCACCAACTTCACCATGCTGCACATTCTTGTTTGACTGACCGACTGAAAACTAATTCCCAAGGTGCTCTCTGGTTTAAGCATAGCGATGAATTTCTAAAGGCCCCAAAACAAAAAGTCTTTATGGAGACACACAGTGCTGAGCTCTAAAATCCTAAAAAAGCTGAAGGGTTGAACCAACAACAGAAGCACTAAAAAAAAACTGATACTTTTCACATAAGATTAAAACTAGTCTACCAGACTTCTGAATTCTAGTTCAAATGTGTTAATTAGATGATTTCTGCTTCACTCTCTTAAAGCCAAGCATCCAGGCAATTCACAGAAAATTATAGAAGAAAGTGTTGTGACTGAACAAAAGCACAGTTATGTGGTGGAGAGGAAGGACTCGGTTACATTGGATTGTCAGTAGTTTGGACAGGGTAGCATGCTGTGTAACTAGGCTGCACAAGTTATTTCTGGCAGGCTCTTTGGCTTCATAAAAGTTTTGCAGATGTGTAGTCTGTTCAAGTAATGTACTGCAGCCTTTAAATGTACTAAAACAAAATTTCTTGTCACATTAAAAAAAAACAGAAAAAGACTAGCAGTAGAAAAAGTTACTGTTATGGGAGTTACTGTTAATTGTGATTTTAGTTCTAATTGAAACACTGCATGAATATTAGGCAATGTAGTAAAGGTTTTTTATTGAACAGAATTCTTTTAATTGGAAATCTTGAACTTGTGTGGATCTTTTGGCTACTGTCAGAAAAATAGCCTTTTATTGATAACACTGAAAAAAACATGACAACAATAAATTATAGTCAACAGAATCAAAATCCTTTTGAGAGTATTTTTTAAACTGCACTGTTATTAAATTGCCCAAATACTAACCCAGACCCTTCTAACAATCCTATTCTGTTACTTCATTGAAGCAGTATGTCCATTGTACATATACCAATGCTTGCTAGGTAGACCACAGTTTTCCAGAAAATTATCTGAGCATGTTACTAGCATTGCCTTTTAACATAGCATTTAAATTTAAAAGGACTTAAGGAACAACAGACAATCCTCAAAATAGATTCATCGAAGCAATGCTGTGTACGTTTCTGTGTATCCATTCATTAAGCAACTGGATGACAGAAACATACACAGCACATCTAAATTAACTTACCTTGCCTTGTAGCTCTGATTGCATGGCTTTGGAGCTGCTTTCTGACAGATGAGGAACAAGTGGGGACATGTATGTACTTTCTCCTAAAAGCAGCTACTACATGGAGATTAATTTCTCACATTAAATATCCACTTTGACACAGAATTGAACATCTTTCAATCCTTCAAATAAACCAGCTAGAAATTCTTTCTTTTAAAAAAGGCATTCAAGTCAAAATCCTCCACCAGTTCTGCTTAGTGATCATGCTTATTCCTGGACTCTGTATCAAGCTTGCAAAGTACAAAGGTACAGAGCTGCAGTTTGGAAAGGCAGATGTCAGAGTGGTGGGTGCCACAGGTCATGCTGTTTGAGATAGAGAAGGGACTTGTTACGACACAACAATCAGCTCTGAGATTCGCTTCAATAACAAGGCTGTACACACAAGAACACAAACATGCTGGTTAATGGAAATCCATGCAGTGTTTGCACAATGATCTAGCTAACTGAAAAACTGATAAATTCAATGGCAATCAGAGTGATCTTCTCTCAATATGTTTGAACTCGACATGAGAGCCAACTTTTCGTGTACTGAGGTAAAGACGACAGTAACAGAGTCATAGAGATGTACAAGCACAGAAACAGACCCTTCACAGTCCAACTCGTCCATGCCGACCAGAAATCCCAACCTAATTTAGTCCTATTTGCCAGCACTTGGCCCATATCCCTCTAAACCCTTCCTATTCATATACCCATCCAGATGCCTTTTCAGTTTTGGAATTGTACCGGCCTCCATCACTTCCTCTGGCAGCTCATTCCATACACGAACCACCCTCGCCATGAAAATGTTGCCCATAGATCTCATTTATATCTTTCCCCTCTCACCCTAAAGCTATGTCCTCTAATTCTGGACTCTCCCACCCCAGCGAAAGGACCCTGTCTATTTACCCTATCCATGGCCCTCATGATTTTATAAACCTCTAAGGTCACCCCTCAGCCTCCTACACTCCAGGGAATACAGCTGCGGCCTATTCAGCCTCTCCCTATGTTCTTCACTCTGGACATGAAGCAGAGGATTTCTGCAGTGCAGACAATGCAGAAGGTGGAGATTGGATGACCTGCTTCAGCCAATCAGAGCAAGGCAGTGACTACAGCTGCACCAGAGCCTTTTTGTATCCTTTCATGGGAGGTGGGCAAAAACGGTTTGGCTCACCCCTAACTGCCAGTGACATAGTGGTGGTGAAGTGAATCACCACAGCCCGTCTGGTGTCGATGCATCCACGGCATGGTCAGGAAGGACTTCCAAGACAGTGAAACGACAATTATGTACATTGAAGTTACTGTGGTGTGTTACGTGGAGGGGAAGTTTCAAATTCTCCAGTTGGCATCATTCTTCAAGATGATAGAGGTTGTGGGTTTGGTAGGTGTTAGAGGGACTTTGGTGAGTTGTTGCAGTGTATCATGGAGATCGTACATACTGCTGGCACTGCATTAGTGGTGAAGGGAATGGATGTTTAAAGTGTTAGATGGGATGCTAATCAAGTGAGCAGCATTGTACTGGATGACGTTATCTTAGAGTGTTATTGGAGTTGCACTCATACAGACAAGTAGAGCATATCCCAAACGTACATCTGGACTTGTGCCATATCAATGCTAGGCAAGCTTTGGGGAGTCAGTTAGTGAGTTACTCTATGCAGAATTCCCAGGTTCTGACCTGCTCTTCTTGCTATATTATTTATATAGTTGGTCCAGTTCTGTTTCTGGTCAATGGTAAATCCCAGGATATTGATAGTGGGAGATTCAATGGTTGCTATGACATTGAATATCAAGATGGCATGGTCAGATTCTCTCATTAGAGACGGTCATTGCCTACCATTTGTGTAGCATTATTGTTACTTGCCACTTGTCAGCCCAAGCCTGAATATTGTCCAGGTCTTAATGCAGTTGGACACCAACTACTTCTGTATCTGAAGTGTTGTGAATGGTGCTGAACATTATGAAACCATCAGCAAATACACCCACTTCCGATCTTAAAATTGAGGGAAGGCCATTGATGAAGCAGATGAAGCCTTGGATACTGACATGGAAGAACTCATGTAGCCTGACTCCTCAAACTGAGATTCAGTAAGACGTCAGCCACCTTCCTCAATCGGACTACGCCAGCAGAGAATTTTCCCCTATAATTCCCATTGACTCCAGTTTTGTTAAGGTTCCTTCATTCCACACCTGATAAAATGCTGCCCCGATGATAAGGGCAGTTAGATTCACTTCATAAGTTCAGCTGTTTTTGAGTCTGTGCAGATGAAGCAGTCATGACGTCTAGGATCTAGCACCCGTTATGGTAGATTGAGAGATATGCCAGAAAATAAGGTTACAGATTCAAGTAAAATTAAATAATGCAGATGTTGAAGATTTGAAATTAAAACAAGCACTGGAGAAACACAGCAGATCTGGCAACATCTGTGGAGAAAGTAGCAACATCACCAAGATGCTTCACTGGAGCATTATCAGACAAACTTTGAAAGTAAACCATGTAAGGAGGTATTCAGACGATTATGATTAAAAACATGGAAGACAACAGATTTTCCTGAGTGTTTCAAATGGGAGAGAGAGAGAGGTGGAGAACTTCAAAGTGGGAGTAAATTTCAAAGCCTCAGGCCACTGTTTGAGTTTGTATGTTATTATAGGCTCTCCCCACCAGGTGACATTGAAACAGTTTCAATGCAAACTTTAAATTAGCCTTTGATGCCCTGAGTATCAGAGATTTCTAATTTATCTAAAATTTCTAATGTTCAAAATAATTGTTTGAATGAAACAAAAGATTTAATCACCATATCATTTATAATATATCCACTGAATACCTTCTGCATCTTTTAATGCATCATTAGAATTCTTACCTGAACCTCTACGCTTTTCAAGAAGATGAACTTTATTCTTGGATTTCTGAGTGAACCTGAAATTTAAAGGTTCAATCTGAAGATATGCAGTGTACCTGGTTTCCCGGGATGCATCAGTCAGCTGTACCGGTGGACTATTTTCTTTTGTCTCCAGCAACTTCTGCTTTTATTTTTTTTAAATTCAAAGTTATTCATAGGAGTTTTAAAGTGAACATTTCCAAATGTTTATTGAGGTAAAATCTCATGAGTTTGACAGAGTTTAAAATATTTTTTAAAATTCTTGTTGTCACTCAGGAGGTTTGAATTCAAACCCCAATAAATCAATTTGTGAAAATTAATTCAATAAATATGGTAATATATGGCCAAGCATCAGGACAGTTCATCATTAAGTCAGCACATTGCTGTGAAAATACCGGCTAACATCCTAAGTGCCATGTGCTGGATTCATGTACTCAAAACTCTGGTGTGACCGAGTCTCAGTACTGCAGCAAACAATCAGGTATAAAAAACATATAGGTAATGCTTTGGAGATGCCGGTGTTGGACTGGGGTGTACAAAGTTAAAAATTAGACAACACCAGGTTATAATCCAACAGGTTTAATTGGAAGCACACTAGCTTTCGGAGCGTCGCTCCTTCATCAGGTGGCAACCACTCCGAAATCTAGTGTGCTTCCAATTAAACCTGTTAGACTATAACCTGGTGTTGTGTGATTTTTAACTTTTATAGGTAATGCAGCAGTTTAGTGATAACGTCATTAAGATAGTAATCCAGAACACAAGATGAATATTCTGGAGACACGGGTTTGATTACAGAAAGCAAAATTTAATTCAATAATTGCAAGCTGGCCCATTTGTCTCCACGGAATCATTTGATTGTCATAAAAACTCATCTGGTTTATTAATGTCCTTTAGAGGAGGAAATCTGCCATCTTTGCCAGGTCTGGCCTACAGCCAGATCAACAGTAATATGGTTAACTCTTACTTTCCCTTTGTGCTAATAGGGACGGGTAATAAATACTGGTTGAGTAAGTGACACCTACATCACATGAACAAATAAAAAACAAACTGCTATGATATAATAAATATGACATGAGGAATCAGTTAATTCACTTGGCTGCACAGCTGATTTGTGATGGAGATGATGCCAACAGTGCGGGTTCAATTCACATTCTGGTTAACATGAAGTTCCTGCTTTCTCGATTTCGCCCTCTTCCCAGAGGTATGGTGACCCTCAGGTTAAATTCACCACTAGTGATCTAAGGAGACAGCAGCCCTGTAGTCATCTGGGACATTGACTGCATAGTCCTGTGAGGTGACTCCATTGGTTGTAACACAAGCATCAGATCAGTACTATATTTGACGAATAAAAGGGAAAATACTGTAGATATTGCATATATGAATCAAGCAATGCTGCAGAAACTCAGCAGAACTCATAGCATCTATGGAATGAGAAGCAGAGTTAACGATTCAAGTCTGGTATGACTTCTTCAGATTGATAAAAGACAGGCTACTTAATCCTTCAAGGCTCCTTCACCAACATTGTTGAACTGGTGTCAGCGAGATGCCCATTCGACAGGCTTTGCTGTGTTGAACATCCCACGGTCCTCTGGAGAGACTAAGAGGCCAGGCAGAAGGGCAAAAAGAATAAAGGAGGTAAAAATCCTGAAGGAGGATCAAAGGCAGAGAGAAGTGAGAAACTGTATTTGTAGACATAGCGGAGGTGTCCTCATCACTGAACCAAGAGATACAAGTTCAAATCCCACCTGCTCCAGAACTGTATCATAACTTGTCTGAGCAGGTTGATTAAAATAACTGCAAGAATCCATAATGATGGATGCTATCATCCATCAAGTGGCAACAACAGTTTCAAAGTCACTAAGTATAGAAAGGTCAATTATAAGCCATAGTTGAGATACCTGAAAAATATCACTCTTTTGAAATTTGAATCTGGAAGAATATAGAGCATAAATATTCCACTTCATTTTATTACCTCCACTTCTGATCAAAAGTCTCTTAATAAACTCACTCTCTCTGATGTTGAACTTTGTTCCCTCCCCTTGATGGAAGTGTTTCTCTTCATCTTGCAATTTTCTCTGGGGTCATCTTCCATGCAGCAGGAAGAAGTATAATAAATGCAAATTGCTCAGTGGTACTACATATCTTCATAATCAGTTACAGTATAACCCTGCCTTCTGTCAAAGTATGGAAACCACCAATCGTAAGACAGTTAATTTATTACCATGATCATTCCAGGCCAATAAAATGCTCTAACTTAAATGGAATTTTTGCTTCAACGTCTATAAGTTGCCATTTCCAATAGTACACATTGAGAAACAATTTCAAAAAAAATACCAGGATTCTAGCCTGTCACGATTCCCAGTATTTACACCAGTATTTATACAGAAGTTTTTCCAACAGTTACAAACTTGCTCTAAAGAAGTTACATCTTGATGTTTGAATGCCTTCCTAGTTTGACTTTGGTGACAATGCAACTTGCAGTTTAAATGTTCAAATCCTCTGTAAAAATGATTCTGCATGGGCAGTTTTATATCAGTAAATAGTTTTCAAAAAGTTCATGCCTCAACAAAATTGTTCTATAATTAGCAGTTACACAGCTTACAACTTAACTTTTGCTTTGATTATGCATATGTGTCTGTAATTTATTTTCTTTAAGTAGCTGATGCGGATTATCTCATTGGTTGATGGAGTGAATTGAAGAACTTACCTGACGAAATATGTTGGATTTCCAAACATGAGACACCTGAAGATTCAGTATTTATTAACGTAGCTCCTCTGCAGAGTTAGGCTCCACAGGCTATGAGGCTGTTCTCCTCATAAGGTGTCTAATTCTTCAAAACACCAAACTGCGCAAATGAACTAAACTCAAGAAAAATTGTCCCCAAAAATATTTAACCCAAATATTGTCCAATATGCCTTAGCCCGATTGCAGAACAGCAAAACTCTCCTCTTATATACCAATGTGAATATTTTCACATCACAAGTAACTGCTTCTCTGATTGTCAGTTACCACTTTGAGTTGTGGACCTGTTCACTACAGTCAACCAACTGTGGCTGTCTTAACTTAATTCTTTCCATCAGACAAAGATGGGTGGAAATCAAAGACTTAAAATAAGTTAACCCAAGACACAAAACTAATTTCTCCATCAACCAAAGCACAGAAGACTGCAGACAACCAGGAGATCGAGCTATCTCTGGGGAGAGAACAGACAGGACCTCTCAGAATGGAATTCTCTCTGCACTATACAGAGTCTCTACATAGCTGCGCTTGACTAATCGTCACTTGTTCACAGTGTGCATCTGTTAGAACATTACAGTTCCACTGCAATTTCATACCGTTGAAAGACTACTAAAATCTAAAGCCCTTTGTGTACATAATACAAGCAGTATAAAAAACGAAAACTTGCCTTTGTGATATCCAACAATCTGAAAATTAATCATAGACCTGAAACATAGATGTATTCTCTTACATTTGGTCCACTATTTTCAGATCCCAAGTCCCATTAACAAAGTAGAAGGACTGCAGTTATAAGCTTGCATAAGACATCCAATTAAATGTATGCCTCCAGAATTTCCATCTACTCAGAAATGTCTCACAACTTGAGAAGTTGGGATTATGATGTGACATAAAACCATTTCTTCAGCGTCGGATCAAAATCCTGGGATTTCCTTCCTAATGACATTGGAGGTCTACCAACAGCAGATGGACTGCAACATTTCAAGAAGGCAGCTCACCACCACCTTCAAGGTCAAATAGCAACGCACAATAAATGTTGGTCCAGCCAGCAATGCCTGCATCCATGAATGAATAAAAATAAAGGATGCTTCGGAAAGGGTATCTGGTAGTGTTTCCTCTTCTTCAACATCACCTCAATCCATGACCCAGATATATTCCAGTGCCAATGATAAGCCTCTGCCTTTGAATCACCTCTGTTTTGACAATTTGTTATTCATATGCAAGCTGCTTAATGTTTTCATGGTGTGCCAACCTTTCGCTGTGCATTCACTTCCTCCAAGTTGGTGAGCTGCAAACAGTGCAGGGGTCCCATACACCACTAGTAAAACTCATCACTCTCAGAATAACTGTGGTAATTTTTTCAGCAATAACCTCAGTAGACTCACCACTGCTGCTGTCAGTGCGCGAAAACATATCAGCAAAAAGCAGCAAATAACTGGAACACAATGGCCTTCCTGGACCAATACTTTTTTTTTCTTCTTGTTCTCACCTGGTAGATTCTCCCCAATGACACTTTATATTTCCATAGGTGATATTAAATATGGTAAGTGAGGCCAACATTTTCCAATTTTATCTCATTTCCACAGTGTTGAAACATTTAATTTGATTCCTAGGAACATTATCAGAAAACCATCTGATACCAAGAAGAACAAAGAGATATTAGTATAAAATGACCAAAACCTTGTCAAAGAGATAGGTCTTAAGGAACATCTTCATGGAGAAGCGAGACGAAGAAGCATCAATAACATGTCACTGTGCACCATGCTTTACCAGGTGCAAACTGAAAAATTTATAACATCTACTTACTAAATCTATTGGATGTTATTAATCCAGCAGTGGCTGATTGCTGATTCCAGATGTAAATGCAGTACACAAAGGGAAATTTTCTTCTATATTTGATTGGAATACACTGCAATAGACTCACATTCTCCAAGGATTGAAGGACTAATATTATCAATAAATATATTGATTTAAACATCCACTAGGTGGAGAGGGCACAGCTTTAGGGTGAGAGGGAAAGATATCAAAGAGACCTAAGGGGCAACTTTTTCATGCAGAGGGTGGTACCTGTATGGAAGGAGCTGTTAGAGGAAATGGTGGAGGCTGGTACAATTGCAATATTTAAAAGGCATTTGGATGGGTATATGGATAGGAAAGGTTTGGACTTTGAGTGCTAGCAGGTGGGACTAGATTGGGTTGGGATATCTGGTTGGCATGGACGGGTTGGACCGAAGGGCCTGTTTCCATGCCGTACATCTCTATGACTCAATAAGGTGTTTGCTTGTGCAAAGACAGCATTGAACAGGAATAACCACACTTTCATTTAGAATGGAGCACAAAGTATTTGATCTCTCAAACCACTCAGCTGCTCTCCAGCTATGGTGAAGATACAAAAGTATCAGCAGTGGCGCCGGACATATATGTATCTGGACAGTTTCAGATGAATGAAGAAATGTTCTTTGAAACCCTGTTGTTGGTGGCTGACCTCCTCAAGAGGCAGAAGATTTAGATGAGGGATCAGCACAGAGCTCAGTCTTACTAGAATGGCATAAGTGATTGGGTCTGAGATATATGCCCACCCTCCCTGCCTACCTTACCCCCCCCCCCCCCACCGGCCCCCCCAAACCCAACCCAAACCCTGCACTGTCAGTTTGTGTCAGGGTCTCTTTAAGGTAAACCCACTTTGCAATGCAACCATTGCTCATAGTATCAATGAGGAACTCCAGAGAGAAAGAATTCTTAAAAAGACCGAGAACCCTGACTTACATTGTTCCCCCAAAGCAATGTATTTGAAGATTACATGAAATAATCCAGTTTTCAACTTAAGCTCAGATAATCTAACTCAAATAGGAAGGAAGATCAAATTAGGGCCTTCTTAGGAGACTCAATTACATTCTGAACCATTAAGGGGGCTTTTCCTGGTATTTCAAGGCTGCTTTAATCTTTTATTGAGTCATATGCCTTTTAAGATGAGATGCCCTTTGGGATCACATAGGCGTCCCGAGTCTGCCAGTTTTAATAAGTAAACAAGATGAGAGCTTTTTGCGGACATCAAGATGGCGAATAGGTTGGGTTTTTGTGAAATTTATTAATGTATAAAAATAGATCAAAGTTGAATTAAGGAACTTTTTCCATTGTCACAGCAACAGGAAGAGTGGTGAGTGACACAACCAGCTGGGCAATAGGTCTGTTACCAGAAAATGCCAGAAGAGATGGGTAAATAGGTAGCCAAGCGATGGGGATGGAGTTTGCCCTAGCATTTGGTTGCAATTCCTGGGAATAAGTGAAAGGAACAGGAAATCAAGAAATGAGTCAATTCAATCTGCCCTCACATAATCCATTGACCAATCAAAACAATTACAACAAGCTGTGCCCTTGGAGTATCACCCAGATGATAAAGATATTAATTCACATCGACCTAAATAACTTACATTCAACTGTTCTCACCAATGTTCCTCCAGATATTCAGTGATGTAGATCAGTATCTGCATTTCTAAGACTTGAAACCATTATTTTCTGACTCAAATTCAAAATTACTATTCACAGATTCAGCAATGTTGACTGGAGACCAGATCGTAATTCTGAATTATTTGAAGTGTTTTAAGAACTTTTAAGGATAGATGTTTTTAGAAAGAAAAACATACAAACCAAAATATTGTTGAGGACACAAATTTAATGGTTACCTAAAGTTATTGTGGGGTTAAAATAGAACTCTGAGGAATCAAAGAATGCTGCACTTAAAGTGTGTCAATGAAGCTTCAGACAGCAACACTTTAAAAGGAGAGCTTCCATTAAAAAAAAGCTGATCTTTTGTGGGATGTATTCAGATTTCTAATGTGATATAAATTGAATGAAATGCACTTCTGGACAAAAGACATGTTTATAATTTACCTGTACAGAGGTAAGCAAGAAAGGAGATTAAAAATCAACTGCAACCTCTGATCTTGGGTGTTCTAAAGTGCCAGTGAACTAGCATCTTATTGTGGCGTGCTAGCTTGAGATCCAGATTCCACTGTCCTAAAGTATTATGATGGGTCACGGCTTTGAACCTTCACTATACACTATTGTGTGCACAAGTAAAAATAGAGATTATTCTGATGCTGAAAACAAGTCACCAGCCAAGCCAAAAACCAAAACAGAAATTGTTAGAAAAATTCAGCGGGGCTGGCAGCATCTGTGGAGAGAAATCAGAGTTAATGTTTTGAGTCGAGCAATCCTTGAACACAGTTCTGAGGAAAGCCACTCTGGTTTGTCTTTTACACTTGCTGCCAAACCAACTGAGCTTTTTCAGCAATTTCTGTTTTTGTTCCTGATTTACAGCATCCACAGTTCTTTCGAATAGTGCAGAAGCAAACTGGAAGCTCATTTCAGTAACTGCAGAAACAAAAAAAAAGTCCCAAACAACTACTCAACTGCCAAACTCACTACTACTGGAAACATCCACCATAACAGCCACAATGTTTCAGAAATCTAGTTGTCATGGACAAGCCAAGGACTGATTCATACATTCCTTTTCTTAAAGGTCTACCTCTGTGGACTCACCTCTTATTTTAAATTTGCGCTATATTGTATTTTAGTAGTTAATATACTCACTCACTCTTTAACCCAAAAGTGTGGTTAAACTGGCTCCTTCTCAAACATAAAAACACTTGAGCATGGAAAGTTATCCACAATGGAAGGATTTCTTTTTTAAATTGACCTTGTTGTGACCAATCAAGAGAAGGATTGAATAAAGAAGGAGAGCCAGTTCATCTTTCCTCACCCAGAATCATAAATTGGGGACTCTTGCTCATGCATCAGCTGTAACACTGTCTTCAAGTGTCATGTTGGGTATAGGTATATATATATATATTTATATATATATGGACTATAAATTTAAATGATGCCTTCACCAAAGTTAGTTGCATTAAACAATTTTTGGGCCATTCAGTATAGCAGCTATGTGATGTCATTCCGCGTTTTCGCTTTGCCAATTATTCTAGTGTAATAGCAGCTCTTCTCAAGAGTCATAATTTGGAGATGCTGGTGTTGGACTGGGGTGTACAAAGTTAAAAATCTCACAACATCAGGTTATAGTCCAACAGGTTTAACTGGAAGCACCAGCTAATGGAGCGCCGTTCCTTCATCAGGTGGTCACAACCATCTGATGAAGGAGCGGCGTGCTGAAAGCGGATGCTTCCAGTTAAACCTGTTGGACTATAACCTGGTGTTGTGAGATTTTTTTAACTTCTCAGGGTCTTCCAGCCCGGATGACAACCTTTGGTCTATCGAGTCTGCACTGACCTACCCACACTAATCCCACTTTCCAGCACTTGCCTTGTGTGTGTGTTATGATCTTTCAACTGCTCATCCACATACATCTTAAAGATTGTGAGGTTTTCTATTTCTATTACTCCTCCGGGCAGTGCATTCCAAATTCCTACCGCCCTCTGGGTGAAATAAATAGCTTACTCAAATCCCTTTTAAACATCCAGCATTTCATTTTAAAATTATGCCCTCCAGTTATTGATCCTTCCATTGAGGGGAGAACAGTTGCTTTCTATCCAACCTGTTCATACCCCTCAGAATTTTACACACCTCAGTCAAGTCCCATCTCAGTCTTTTCTTCTCGGAAGAAAACTCAAGCTTTTTTTTCATATCTAAAATGTTTCAACCCAGGCAACATCCTGATGAATCTCCTCTGCAATCCCTCCAGTGCAATCACATTCTTCCCACATTGTGGTGATCAGAACTACACACAGGACTCAAGCTGTGGTCTAAGCAAAGTTTGTTTTACAGCTCCAACATAACCGCAGCAGAGTGGGTGAACTCTTTGCAAATCTCCTACGTTCTGTCTGTAAAAATGACCCCGAGCTTCCAGTTGCCTGGTACTTCAGCACATTACTGTGTTCCTGAGTCAATACTTCTGCCTCGGGCTTACTACAGTGCTCCAGTGAGGTACATTGGAAGCTGGAAGAATAGCATCTCATCTTCCGATGTGAAAACCCTACAACCTTCAGGATTCAATAAGGGTCTGAAAACCTCCTTCCATGTCCTTTACCCATTCTCACACGCCAGGTCTTGTCATGATGTGGACTGCTTTCAGCATGGCCAATCCACATTCGCAGACTTATTATGCTGACTCATTATTAGTTTCTCTCTTTCCCTGGCTTACCAGAAAATTAAACAATGCAAGCAAACATTTATTTTAAACAATTAAACAAACTCTAACCCTAAATTTTGCACAGAATTTACAGCTCAGTAAGAGAACATTGCTCTTTCATTTATCTATTCACAGTATGTGAGTGTCAGTAGCTGGGCCAGCATTTATTATCCATCACTGAGTACCTCTGAAAAGGTGTTCATGCATCTGTTATTTGTTTAACTATTACAGTCCATTGATACAGGTACACTCTCAGTGATGTCACAAAAGGGAGTTGCAGAATTTTGACTCAGAACTAGTAAAGGAATTCTGATATAGTTCTATGTAAAGATGGTGGGAGACGTAGAGGAAATCTTGCAGGTGGTGATGGTTGCATTCTCTCTCTACTGCCCTGGTCCATTTAGGTGGTAGAGGCTGTAGATTTGGAAGGTGCTGTTACATGAGCCATGACGAAATTCTGCTGTGCATCTTGTAGCTGTGGTTCCTTAATGGTGAATGGATGGAATGCCAAACAAGTGGGCTGCTTCACCCTGGATTCTGTCAAGCTTCTTGAGGGGTACTGGAGTTACACTCATTCAGGCAAGTGAAGAATAGTCCATCAAAAACCTGACTTGTGTCTTGTACAAAGTAGATTGGCTTTGGAGAGTCAGCAGATGACTTATCCATTGCAGGATTCCTAGAGTCTATCATGCTCTTGTAGCCACAATAGTTGTGGCTGGTCGAGATCCATTCCAGTGAATGATAACCTTAGGGATGTTACTAGTGGGAAACTAAGCAATGGTAGCACAATTGAATGTCATGAGAGATGGTTAATTTTTTTTCTTGTTGGAGATGGCAATTTCTTGAACATTGAATGACATGAATGCTACTTGCCTTTTATCAACTCAAGGAACTTCTGCAGTGATGTCCTGGGACTCAAGATGATTGGACTTTAACAGCCACAACTATCCTTGTTTGTGCCGAGTTTGACTCTAACCATTGACTCAATTCCCATCAACTTGAAATTTTACTTGGGGTCTCCAATGCCGTAGGGTGTCATGCTACCTTATTGTCAAGGACAGTACACTCCTCTCACCTATAACGTATAGCTTTTTAATCCATTTTTGGATCAAGACTATAACAAACTTTTGAAGTCTGCAGCTGAGTGGCCTGGAAGAATTTAAATTTAGCATCAGTGAAAAAGATACTGCTGAGTAAGTAACTCTTGATAACGTTGTCACTATCGATCACTGTGATGGGGTAAAATTGACCGGATTGGATCCTAATTTCTTTATTTAAAAATGGACAGGACTTGTCTGGGCAATTTTTCATATTGCCAGGTCAATGCTTGTCTAGTAGCTTGGTTTTGGGTGTGACTGGTTCTAGAACACAAGTTTTCAGTACTACAGGTGGAGTGTTGTCAAGACCTATAGCCCTTACTGTATCCAGTGCCTTCAGCCGTCTTTTATATCATATGGAGTGAACCAAATTGGCTGAAAAGTGACATCTGTGATACCAAGGCTCTCATTAGGATGATGAGATGGATCATCTATTCAGCATCATTGGCTGAAGATGCTCATAAATGCTTCAGCCTTGTCCTTTGCACTGATGTGCTGGGATCTCTCAAAATTGAAATGAGGATGTTCATAGATCTTCCTCCGGTTAGTTTTCAGTTACTTACCACCATAATTCATGGCTGGATGTATCAGGATCACAGAGCTTGCATCTGACCCATTAGCTGTGGGAATTACTTAGCTCGATTTCTCACATGCTGGTTGGCAGACGTAGTCCTGTTCTGTACATAGCTTCATCAGGTTGCCATCCCATTTTTTCAGTATGCTTCATGCAACTCCTAGCAGGCTCATTGAACCATGGTTGGTCCTTTTGTCTTCATGGGAATGGTCATGTGAGTTATGTTGGGCCATCAGATTATATCTCATGCTGGAATATAATTCTGCTGCATCACATTTAATTCAAATATTCTATGTTCCCTTTCCAACCTTACCCATATCAACATACCCTCCTATTCTTCTTCCTCATTTTTAAAAATTTAGTTTCAAATGCATTGAAGGTGCTCTTTTCAACCAACGTGATAGCCAGTTACACATTCTAACCACTGAGTCAGTAATCTGCAATTTCACCCTTAAGACTTAATATGAAACTGAAATAACTTGACAAAATGATGTCGCATCCAAGGAACAGTAACTCTAATATTTATACAGGCTTCAATTCTTAAAAAAAAACTTGATTGTGGTTCACAATTAAACAGTTACAGATTTCCGGACATGTTTCACCCCCTACCCTGATTTTACCACATCCTAATGAAAACACGACCAGCTTGGCTCAAAAACCAGAAGGTTCCAGCTAATGAATCACATACTTTACAGCAGATACAGTAAGTATTACCAGCTGTGACATTCACATTCTGCCAATTGAACTGTGGCAATCTCGGCAGAACAAGGCTGACACATTTGAAACCAGCTGTACTACAAACCACAAGCAGAAAAACTTCCAGCTGCATTCTCAGGGGCTCTTTTGTCTTTCTGGTTGTCTCGCCACTTGTCCCTTGACTGCTGAGCACCCACAGCCATCTTGTTTTTACAAGGTCTGAGGAATCCAGGGCAGGTCTTCGGTTAATATCTGCATCTTGTGCCCATCTTACGGAAAAGCATTTGCAAATCAAAAGGTTTCTTTTAATAAGCATGGATCCTCTATTTTTCTCCATGCAACAGCCTTGAAACATATCCTAAAGCAGTTCACTCTCCTTACTCAGTTCTTTGAAAAGCCAGCAGTGTTTTTCTCTCCCTCCCAAACGTTTAGGAGGAAAATTCCATCAGACATTTTATTTCTGAAGAAACATTCTTTGGAGCAAATAGGGGCACTCAGCACTGCGGAGGGTGTGGGGGTTAAACACATGTTCCACAAGTGTTGGACAAACATTTTCTATTCTCTTAGAAGCACTTTGGGTAGGTTTATCGTGCTCAAGTGAAAGAAATTACAGCAGTGGCGTGATATTGCATGGCTTGATTTTAAACACCTCTTGGAATGTGTTTACGCTGTGCAGTCCATTAAGTGAGAGTTTAGTGCAGTCATTTAGTATTGTTCTTTTCCCTGGAGTTCATTAGCACATCCCTGGGGGATGGTGTTACCACTCACAGCTAAAGGAACACAAGGGAGGCCATCATGGAAACAAGCAGGCACAAAATAAAGTAGTGAATACGCCAATATCAGCACTCTTCCAATGCAAGAAAGTACAAATTCCACCATTGCAACATTATACATCTCTGTCTCTGCCTCACCCTTGCCTTTTTTTAAAAAAGCCTCAAATATTCCAATGTCAGCCTGGTTGGCTTCTTTTACTCTTCGTAAACTTGAGCTCAGCCAAAAGTCTGCAGTTCATGGGCAACCTCACACCAAATCCCATTCACCAACACCCAAACATGCTGGCTCTTGGTCAGGCAGCCCCTCAGTATTAAATTTCCACATTCCTGGTTTTAAATCCCTCCATGACTTCATCACCTCCCTTTGTCTTTAACCTTGTTAAAATCTACAACTTTTACTGGTATTATATTTCTTGTGCATTCCCAACTTCCATTGCTCCACCACTGGCAGCCATGTCTTCTCCGAACTTAGATCATATCATTGGAATCCCTCAATCAAAACCTCTCCTCCTTTAAATTGCTCTCTTCATTCTATAAAAACTACCTATCACCAATCCAACTACCCATTCACACAGTCCAGTGTCAACCGTTCCTTTGCAGTGCTTTGGGTTGGTTTTATTGTATTAACAGTGCTATATACACAACACCTTGTTCCTTCTGTTCTAGGATAACCTCAATTTCTTCAGACCTGCTATAATGACATTAGGCTCAATACTGGTCACTGTATTCACTGCAAGATGGGAACAGGACCCAGTGGCTTCAGAGAAAACAATCAATCAAATAAACAAATAACAAACAAAGTCACTCACTCCAGAAGACCACTTTCAACCTAGATCACAAGCCGAAAATTGTCCAATTACTTTTAGAAGTGTTAACCCATCTGAAGGGAAACTCAGATACTTGGTGCAAAAACAAGAAGTGATAGAGCAAATTTACTAATTATTCAGCTGAGTTTCACTCAGTATCTGTAAAATATGGATTTCTGGAGATTATTTTCTAAAGCTGATGCATATATCTCTCTGTTCAATCACATTAGTAGCATGTCATAGTAATAATAAAGCTTGGAGACATCTTAACACTTACATAAGGTTAATTTTGCTTTAACTATTAAATGATGCCCAACACAACATATCTCAATATATTGACTCTGTCCTCTCACATCAGGTGCCCATTTAGTAAATCTATTCTACCACCCTGTTGAAACGAAAAGACTGACTATTTCCTGCTCCTGGCATTGTGTTCAATTCTGTCTGAAGCCCGCCATTCCGCACAGTAACAGCTTCACCTCTTGCAATACTTGGAAGCCTTTGGTTCATTCAATAAGTAATTTGCTCTTCTCTTTCATCCATTGGAGAACTGCTGTATTGTCCTAAATTATAACAGCCTCTACACTTCAAAACTCCTGCATATATTGAAAAACTCTTTAAAGATACCTACAGGTTGTGAAAGGCACTATATAAATACAAGTTCTTTATTTCTTCAGTAATTATTCCCATGAGTATTTGGTTCAGTAAACAAATCATTTCCTTTCGAGGAAAGCTCACATTTTCATACGACTTGAGTCCTTGGATCATTTAATAAATCTTAATGGTTGTGTTGGGACATTTAAAAGGTGTTTGAAGAGATTTTCACTTTGGGACAGTTGATGTTTTTTTAAGAAAACATATCCCACTCCCATTGTTCCAGACAAAAGAGGCTAAAACCATTTGGAGATGGGGCTGTCATTTAAATGAAACTGGCAAGCATCGGGGTACTAAACTTGTTGGATATTGGGATCCAAGTGGTTCAAATTGGTTCCAACACAGAAGCGCTGAAGGTGGTGCTCATACTGACAGACAAAGGTTGAGATGAATGGGAACCCATATTGTTCTTTATGCCTCCATGAAAATCAAACATGGAGTAATCTAATATGCTGAAGCTTCCAGAGTTGTATTTTGAAGGATCTCACTAAAGTCCCTTTCTAAGGTTAAACATTCAAATCACTCCATGCTGGATGTCTGGGGTGAAGTAAGTGAAACTTCAAATTGCAACCAAGAGTCCTAACAGCAACAAAGACCCCTAATTTATAGAATAAAATAATCTCATCATAGAAACCAGAGAACTTACTGTCAAAAGGAAATTCATTGCAAACTGGCAGTAGTGGGATGGTCAGCACCTTTGTGACATTCTGCCATCCACTTGTGTTAATGAGTTCAATATTGTTTCTTTAACTCTTGCCACAGCCAATGATAATCAGCTTGTGTTTTAATTAATCAGCAGTTAGGCCAGAGTAAGTAAGAATTGAAAAAATACTGCTTCTTTAGCAGGTTTTAGTTCCTTAGGTAGTTTATAATAAAGGCAAGCAATGTGAATATCTCTCAAGCATTAAGAAATAATAGATTTGTTTAGATTTGTTATTGTGTTACAAGTATAATTGGGCTCTTCAGACACAGGACCATCTGGGACAAGATATGAATTATTTATTGTGGGCACACAAACATTTAACAATTCCAATCTTGTCCTATTTCCACAAACAGTTAGCATTTTCCATCCCATTATTAAAAAGTCACCTCAAGTCTTCCCTTCATTGCTCAGACCTTTGCGAATTGGAGTTGGGATGCTATGTTGAGGTTGTACAGGACATTGGTGAGGCCTCTTCTTGAGTACTGTGTGCAGTTCTGGTCACCCTGCTCTCAGAAGGATAACATTAAACTGGAGAATGTTCAGAAAAGATTTACCAGGATGATGCCAGGAATGGAAAATTTGAACGATAAGGAGAGCCACAGAGTCAGAGACATGCAGCGTGAAACAGATCCTTTAGTCCAACCAGTCCACACTGAACATTATCCCAAACTAAACTAGCCCCACCTAACTGCTCCTGGCCCATTTCCCTCCGATGTTTCCTATTCATGTATCTATGTAAATGTCTCTTAAATGTTGTAATTGTATCTGCATCCCCCAATTTCTCAAGAAGTTCACTCCACATGCAAATCACCCTCAATGTAAAAATTTGTCTCATGCCTTTTTGCAAGGACTTCTTTCACTGGTGCCAAGGAGACTGAAGGGTGACCTTATAGAGGTTTATAAAATCATGAGGGGCATAGATAAGGTGAATAGCAAGGGTCTTTTCCCGAGGGTGGGTGGGTTCAAAACTAGGGAGAATTTTTTAAGGTAAGAGGAGAAAACTTTAAGGAGGACATGAGGGGCAATTTGTTTACACAGAGTAGTTCAGGTGTGGAATGAACTGCCAGAGGAAATTGTGAATGAAGGTACAGTTACAACATTTAAAGGTCATTTGGAAAAGTACATGAATAGGAAAGGTTTGGAAGGATATGGGCCAAATGCAGGTAAGTGTGATTGATTTATGTTGGGAACATGGTCAACATGGACTGGTTGAGCTGAAGGGTTTGTTTCCATGCTGTATGATTGTACGACTATGATTATGTCACTATCTGCAAAATTGCCCACGAGTTTTAATGTCTACATTACCCTCATAAATTTCTACCATTGATCATCCTCTGCTTTTAAACCCTGGGAATACACTGGGATTTTGCTGTTCCTTTAATTAAATAATAATTGCAGTACATTCTTAAGTCCCTTGGTCAATTTGTAAGATTTGTGGTCTAAAATAGTGATTCAATCAATGCACATGGACCATTGGGTATTCATTGAGCAAAGTAAAGTGCACTTCAGAGGATTAAGCTTGAAACAGCACCTATTCTCTCAAAGGATTACCTGCAATCTGTAAAAATGGCAGATCATGCATTTAGAGGGATGCATCTCATCCAAATCTAGCATCTTCGAGCAAACAGTTGTCATCTTTGAGCAACAGAATCAATTATTTTTCTTACTATTTCACTGACTTCAAACTAAACTTCACAGAGTTGCAGCAAGAGGGAGAAGGAGCAACAATGGAGAAGGTTCCATTCCAAAAGACAAAATTCTGACCAAAAATAAAAGTGAAAATTCTTGATTGTCAACAAAATCAATTGAATAAACAATGAAAACAACAGAAGGAGTTGGATTTTACCAGTGATGAAATATTTCCACATTGAAATCAACACTTTGGACTGAAACATTAATCTGGCAAATGAATCGTGGGGAGCAAAGCAGACCACCAGGAGGCTGCCATCAAGGTACATGGTGAGGCAGAAAACAGAAGACGAAAGATGCCAATTGCAATATTGCAGGTATGTTTCTCTCTCTCTTTGGTAAAATATTCATTTAACACCTAGGTATGGATAGATATGGACCAAACACAGGCAAATGGGAAAAATGTAATTGTGACAACTGGGCAGCATGGGCAGGTTGGGCTGAAGGGCCTGTTTCCATGCTAATAACCTCCGTGACTCAATGACCTCTGGACCAGAAGGACTGAGTTCAAGTCCCACCTGCTGCAGGGGTGTGTCATGACATGTCTGAGCAGATTGATTTAAAATATTTATGACTCTCACTCAGAGGTATGCAGTGAAAAGGAAATGAGAGCCCAGGTTCAATTTGTAGATGTTTTTTAAAAAAACTCTTCTGGTGCAGTTACAGCATGCTTACCTTCGGCTCGGAGGTCAGGTACATGTCCCACTGCCCTGGAGGTGTGTCACAACATGTCAGAACAGGCTGATTTAAAAGAAAACTTTAGTCAGCAAATCCCAAACTAATAGGTTCAGACAATAAGAAATAAGAACAGGAATAGGCCCTTCTTGCCTGCTCTGGAATTCAGTAAGATCATGGCTGATCAGACATGTCTCATGCCCACTTTCCTGCCTTTCCACTACTTAGGGCATCAGCCTATGTTGCATTATCACAAAATATCCAATTACAGCCCATCTTTGAGAAGCCTTTGGATCAGTTCATGGAATCTATTGTAGATTCATAGAGTCACGACAGTGTGAAAGCAGGCCATTTAGCCCATTGAGTTCACACTGACCCTTTGAAGAGCATCCCACCTTACACCTGTCACTCACCTATCCTGCATATCCCAAGACATGATGGACAATTTAGCATGGCCAATCCACCTAACCTGCACATTTTTGGACTGTGGGAGGAAGTCGGAGCACCTGGAGAAAACCCACGAAGACTAAGGAGAACATGCAAACTTCACACAGACAGCTGCCCGAGAGCTGAATCAAACCCAGGTCCCTGGTACTGAGAGGCATCAGTGCTAACCACTGAGTCACCGTGTCGCTCTGCAGTCTCAACAATTTGATAAAATCTAAATCCCAGGAGTATTCAATCGTTGAACTAACAGCAGAAGGTCATTCAAGAATTGATTGAAAGAGAACTTAACACCAACATTAATTTAATCATGTCCTATCCTTCTCTCTCATATAACAAATACTTTCTAAGAGTCATATTTTATCATATATAGTGATTACTGTGTTTATTTATTGTTTCCGAGCTGTACAAACAATCAGGTGTTTGGTTTTGATCTATATTCTGGAATATGAAAGGACAATCATGCTAGATATATTAGTATTGAAGGCAGAAGTTAACACACTCAGTCGAAGAGAACATGACTTGTAGCCATTCTTGCACATATAAACATGTGAATTAGAAAGAAGGACAGCACTCTAGACAGTTTACGCCTGCGCCACCATTTAACAAGATCATGCCTGAACAACATCTCCATCTTCCCCAATAACCTGTGCTTATTAAGAATCTATTTATCTTTGCCTTAAAAAGTGACTTGATGACTCTGCTTCCACCACATTTTGATGAACAGAGCTCACAACCCTCTCTGAAAAGAATTGCTCATCTCTGTCCTAATCGGGAAACCCCTCATATTTTTAAAACAATTACACCTCGATCTCGATTCTTCCAAATGTAAACATCCTTTTCATATCCATCCTGTCAAATTCCTTCACGATATTTTGTCCCAATCAAGTTGTCTCTTACTCTCCTTAACTCCAGGAGTTACAACCCTCACCTTGTCAATCTTTGCTTAGAAGACAATGTGCCTTTCAGCGTATTAGTCTAGTAAATCTTCTCTGAATTGCTACCAATGCATCTACACCATTTCTTAAAAAAGGAGACCAATACTAGAGACCGTATTTCAAATTTAGTCTCACTAATATCCTGTATAACTGTAACATGACATCCCCGGCTTGTGTATTGAATTCCCTTCAATGAATGATAACAAACTATGAGCTTTCTTAATTACTTTCTATACCTTGTAAAGGCTGTATCTTTTTATTTTTCTGTTGTAGACCAAAACGACAAAGCTCCCCAGGTGGATGGGCAGTTTGTTTGTGTGAACAATGTATCCAGAAGCCTTTGAACTTTCAGAAGGGCAGATGGTATCCTTTTCTCTACAAGGAAAAACACCCACAGCCTGAAGAAAGCCAGTTCATTTTCCCTCACCAGTTGTTGCCTCTTAACAATAAGACAGAGACTCTATAAGTTGCAAACTAGTCATGGTGTTCTTCCTGCGAGCAAGTGAAAGTACCTGGAGAGGCCAAAGAAAAACAGTCCAGGCAAGCAGAAAGGATAATCTCAAATGAACCCTGTTAACAAGGAATGTTGAATTGCTCTCCCAGTTTTTCCTTCCCCTCACGAGACAATATTTGTTTGTACCTGTCTGCAAGTGTATGTAGGGTGAGCTTTAAAAGGGAATCAGAGTTTTAATTAGTAGAGCTGGATGTTGATAGCTTATGCTTCTTTACTTGTAACTAAAATTGCTCCCTGATGAAGGATCAGTGCTCAGAAAACTTGTACTTCCAAATAAACCTGTTGGATTATAACCTGGTGTCATGATTTTTAAAATTTATTTGTTTGTGGTAAATAGCAATTCTTGTTAAGAGCACAGATCTGGTCTGTTTTCTGTTAAACAGGGTCTGAAAAGTCTGGTAAATTTTGGAATTTTGTGAATTTAGATAAAATCTTAAACTTTTGTGATAACTCTGACAACAGCATAGCTTGATTTCAAGCACAATATTACAGTGAGGCATGCCAACCCTTTGCATATTAATCTATTTTGATTCATGTGCTAGGAAACCCAGTTCCCTCTGCATTTCAGAGCTCTGAAACCTTTCAGTGTTTGGATTATATGCTTTTTTATTCTTCCTGGTAAAGTAGGCATTTTCACATGAAGTGAAGGCTACTAGCATTATTGCTGGACTGTTAATCCAGAGACACAGGCAATGTCCTGTGGACCCAAGTTCAAATCCCATCCTGGCAGATTTAGAATTTGAATTCAATAAACATCTGAAATTTAACAACTATATCTTTAGTCCTTTCAAATTCATTGATACAAGTTGTAAGTAGTTAAGGCTCCAGTGCCAACTCCTGTTGTACACCACTCATAGAAAGTGACCCAATTATGCCTATTCTTTATTTCTGTTTGCTAGTTACTATCTTCTGTTTGTGCCAATATGTTACTCTCCTCACCATGCAATTTTACATTCTGAAATAACCTTTGATGTGGAACCTTCTCAAATGCCTTCTGGAAATCTAAATACAATGCATCCACTGTTTCCCCTTTATCTGCAACACACGTTACGTCTGAAAAGAAAACTATTAAATAATTAAATACACTAAACATGATTTCCCTTTCACAAAACCATGGTAAGTCTGTTCAATTACTTTGAACTTTTTGAAGTGCCTTGCTAAAACACCTTTAATAATAGTTTCGAACGTCTTCAATTTCACAGGATGTTAAGGATGCAGGCTTGCAGTCTGCTGTTTTCTGTGCCCATTCGTTTTTGAATAAAGTAGTTATACTTGCTGTTTTCCAACTTAATAGAACCTGCTCTGAATGGAGAATTTTGGGAAATTTTTGGAAAATCGCCCTTATTTTAGTTTAAAATACTAGTCTTGGACGTACTCTTCTTATTTGAAACAGAAATTCAATCATAATATGGCTGTTGCAATGAGAGGCACTTCCAGCTTGAGGTCATTAATCAGTCTTATCAAGCTGCCATTATTTGTTTCTTTAATAGTCCATCCTATACACCACTCTCACAAGTAATTTCTTGCCTTTATCATTTCTCATCTCTATCTAAACTACTTCGACATCCTGATTTCCTGAATTTGGGCCACCCTTCTCTATTCACGAATTAATAGATCCATCACTCCATCTTTACCAAGCACCCTGTCCTTCCTAAATGTCACATAACATTCAATATTCTGATCCCCATCTCGATCATCCTGCTGCCACTTCTTTGCAATGGCTACCAGTTTGTACTTAATTGTTTCTATTTGTTATCAGTTCATATGCATTATTTCAAATGTTATGTATATTTCCAGAGTTTTCTCTTTTATTATTTTTGTAACCTCAAGCCTTGTCTATTGATTTATTGTTTCATTTGTATTCTCTATCACTTCCCATCACAATCTGTTTATCATTTCCTTTATCATTAACTTTCTCTCTCGCCTATCTCTGATCTATCACATCTTGTCAAATTTGATGCCTTGCTCCACTATTTAGTTTTAACACCTGTCTACTTCTCTCATTTGGAACTCCAGCCTCAGCACAGTTCATATGTCAACTATCCCAATGGTACAGTCCTCACTTTGCCCAGCACTGATGCCTGTATCACATGAACTAGAACACCTCCTAATCTTACCAATCTTTGAGCCATGCATACATTTCTATAATCTTATGGGTCCTTTGCCAATTTATCCATGGCTAAGCTAATGATCCAGAGATTATCTTAGAAATGTTGTTTCTTAATTTGGTGCCTAACTCTTCATATAGCCTACGCAGAACCTCTTCTCTCGCTCTACCAGGAGAGCTGTATCCGTCTTGTCCCATTGTATGTCCCTGCACTTCAGGTCTTTCAGTTTACCAGCTTGGGAAATTTTATTGGCAGCAAATGTAAAAAATCAAACAAATCAGCAGGATGCAAATGTATGGGATCTTGCCATGCTATTGGCGAATTATTCCTGAGCTGAGAGCAAAGGGACATGAGTCCATATGCAACAAGACCTGGACAATATCAATTAGGCTGATAAGTAGGAAGTAACATTCACACCACACAGGAGCAAGACAATGATTACCTCCAACAACAGAGAATCTAATCATCACTCTTTATATTCATTGGCATCATTATCAAATCCTCTATTATCAACATCCCAGGAATTACCATCAACCAGAAACTGAAATGGTCCAGTCATATCGATACTGTGGATACAAGACCAGGTCAGAGGCACATAACTAACCTTCTGACTCTCCTAGGCCCATCCACAATCTACTTGGCACATGTCGTGAGTGTGATGGAATACTCTCCACTCGCCTGGTTCAGGACTCAAAGAAACTTGACAGCATCCAGCAGAAGATGGCTCACTTCTTTGGCATACTACCCACCAAATTAAATATAATTTGCTCACCACCAATGTATCACTGCAACAGTGCATACCTTCTACAAATACACTGCAGCACGACAACCTGGGTCGTTAGAACACACCTTCCAAACTAGCAACCTCTACCACCTAGAAGGACAAGAGCAGCAAATGCATAGGAATTACACAAGCTGTAAGGCTCCTCCCAAGCCACGCGCCATCATGACTTAAGGCTATATTACCTTTCTTTCACTGCCATTGAGACAGCTCACTCTTCCCAACAGCACTGTTGGTGTATCTACTCATGGACTGCAGTGGTACAAGGAAGCAGCTGACCACCATCCCAGGGCAATTGGAACTGGACAACACAATATGAACCAGTGAAGCGCAGGATGCACAAATTAATTAATGTATTTTTAAATTACGTGGCAGCAAGAAGCGCAGAAAGTGAGTGACCTGCCCAAGGTTTTGATCAACTTTATGCTTTGGCACAAGCTTCCTCATTAGCAATAACCCAAAATTGCAATTCTTATTGAGCCAAGATAAACACAGAAACAGGTTATAATCACTATTTTCACAGCTTGTCAGCAGGAGAGCTCCAAATATTTCCTAGGTGTATTAAATACAGGAGAAAACTGTTGTTGGTGGTTGTACTTTATCAGCTCTGTCCTAATGAGTGAAAATATTAAGCAAATATGATTCTGCAGTGCTCTGCAGACATACAATACATTAATTCAAATTCAAAAATCCCTTGACAGTAGCACTCAGGGGTTTTTAAGGAAGTGGGGTCTGTCATCTGCAGTCTATAAATCTCAAGCCATAAAGAGATCACATCCTTATAATGTTACTCAGGGATGGGAAATCTCCACAAGTTTCTTCAGTATTTGGCTCAAGCTTAAGAGGAAACACAGAATCTAAGAGATAGGAGCCTTCTAAATTTGAATTTATTTGAACAGGAGAAGCATTGCATCAATTCTGTCCATTGCCTTTATTATACTTTCAATCCAAGAATTAGTTACAAATGAAATTATATGCAAAAACCAGCACATTGGTTTCCCACAATATTTATGACTTTGAGGTGTTAATTGGATGTGTCGAAACATGGGAAATAAGTTGTTTAGGTATGCATAAGATTTGCTTAAATAGGAGTAAGTCTAGTGTCATTTCAGAATGATGACAATGTGCACTAAGCAAAGTAACTGAAGCACAGCCAGATGAACCAAATGCAATTCTGATAACTCTGAGCTCAGTTCACCAAAACTGCAATAGTATATTTTTTCCAAAAATGGCTTTAGCCTCTGTGCAACAGATACAAGTCCAAAGGCTGGAAGCTCTGAACAGTCTCAAGTATTCTTTGTTCACTTACTGAGTGCTAAGACAACAGTATTCCAAAGCCTGCCAAGAAAATCCTTTGGAAATTTGTCCAACATCAAATCCTGTTCATCAGCATCAATAAACAAACAAATCTTTGGAAATGCAAGTGATAGCTCTGAAGTACCCTGACCGTTTAAAAATTGGGGAATATTCTTTTGTTTACAAAGGATATGAGATACAATGAAAGGAAAAGAAGAGCAAGGGAATTGATGTTGGATCTGCTGAGGAACTTAGTGTAATGCAAAATCATTGGTTACGTGACGAGTCTGGTGATGAAGAAGCTGGCAGTGGTCAAAGGAGATTTAATAAAAAATGCCCCAAATCATGAAGGCTTTTGGTAGAATAACTAATGAGAGACTGTTTCCACTGGCAGAATTGTAGGCATCCAGAGGTGATAAGTTCAAGATAATTGACAATAAAATCCAGAGGGAAGATAGAAGAGTTACATTTTCAAAACACAGCAAGTTGTGATCTGGAATGCATTGTCTAAAAGGGCAGTGGAAGCAGATCCAACATAAATCTTCAAAAAGGAAATGGATGTATACTTGAAAAGGAGAGATTTGCTGGGCTATGAGGGGAAAGAGGTGGGAGTGAAAACAATCGAGTAGTTCCCAAAGGCTCTCTTTCTATCCTGCTCTGTCAAGTGATTCTAATTAGATTTTCTTGCAGCTGTCTGTAGTTCAACTCTCATTGCATTCGATGGCATGTATTCCCTTTGAAGAGAGGGGAAAATAAGCCCACTGTTGACTGTAGGGACTTGTGCTGAAAAACTGACTACAAGACTGGGCTCAACATCAAAATCTCACATTGATAAAGAGCCAGCCAAAAATGAGGCACGCTTTTAAGACTGATGTACTGTCAGTCAGTTCCCACAGAACTGTACTCCAGCATTTACCCCTTACAAAATGGCAGGAGCAGTGAGCCTAACAATTTATTTCGTAGCTGCCAATGAATTGGCACTTAGTCCCAAAGGTAAGTAGTGTTGCACCAACAATTATTTGCGTTCCAGAGAATGTGCATAACTGGCTCTCAAAGGTTTAGTGAAGAGATGTTTGGTAGATCAAAAAACAATTCCCAAGAATACAAGTTACTAAGTAAAATTGTGGAACAGATTTTCAAACTTGAAATCACTGGGCTTGGAAACCAGGCACTACCTGTGCTGACAAGTTGTTCTGCATTTACTAGTTCCATATCTGGGCAGCAAGGCAGCTTCCATGTCTCCAAATCTTTAAGCTAATAGTTCACAATTTGTCTTGGTTGGCCTCATATACTGTTCCCCTTTTGCACAACATTCATGCTCCAATGTCACACAGCTTATGTGCTCACATGAGGGATATTCCCCATGATACTCTTGCTTCCTTTACAAACACAAAATGTACCAATTCTAAATTCTCATTCTCATCA
This sequence comes from Chiloscyllium punctatum, assembly GCF_047496795.1. Classification (NCBI taxonomy): domain Eukaryota; kingdom Metazoa; phylum Chordata; class Chondrichthyes; order Orectolobiformes; family Hemiscylliidae; genus Chiloscyllium; species Chiloscyllium punctatum. The sequence goes on from NC_092740.1 coordinate 131,757,734, forward strand.
GCAAAGTTCTCCAGGGCCTCATAACTTCCTCCAGTTATACAATCTTCTGAAATCTCCTCTGATTCTGTCCTCTTGAGCATCTCCCATTTTCTACGTCAAACCATTTAACTCCAGGCTTTCAGCTGGTCAGGCTTTAAAGTCTAGAATTCCTTCCCCAGATCTCACATCTCCTTTTTTTCTCAAAACCTAACAGCTTGACCAAACGTTTGGTCATCTGCTTCAAATCTCTTTGACCAATTTGGTGTTAAATTTTGATTTTTAATGCTGAAATACCTTGGCATATTTAACAATGTTAAAAGTGCTCTACAACACAAGTTGTTAAAATTGATTATTTTAATAATAATATCACACTGTTCAATTTCTAGATTAGCTTGTTAACACAGGGATGTCCTATGGGAACATGACTCAAGATTAATTTTTGCATATTAGGAAATGAACCTGTTTGTGTGATCTCTGCCGAATGCAGAAAATACTGGCTCTATTGAACTGAGGGTTTGGGGATCTGGAATGAAACATTGATACAAAAGCAATATAGTCCGGATGCTAGAAATCAGAAATAACTAATAGTTTCGCAAATAATCAGATGTACTCACTGACCTTCTTTCAGTTCAATTCTGATAAAAGTTCAGAGAAAAGTCATCCAGATTTGTTAAAGGCAAATAGTGTTTCATTAAATTGATTGCATTTTTGATGAGGTTAACAGAGGGTTCATGAGGGTGATGTGGTGAATGTTTTTTAAATCTACTCTTTCATGGGATGTGCATGTCCCTGACAGTACGGCCCCTTAACTATGTGGCTTCCTTAGCCATTTCAGAGCAGTCCAGCATCAAGTACACTGCTGAGAGTTTGGAACCACACGTCGGCCAAACCAGATTTACTTCCTCGGAAGGACATGAGTGATCAATTTTTACTACAATCATAGTTTGAAATGCACCATAATCAAGATAGCTTTATATTCTATTTTTGGCAATGGAAGTTAAATTCTGCGAGCTGCCATGATGGTATTTGAGCGTTTGTTCCAAAAGCATTAGTCTGGGCCTGTGGATTGCTAGTCCTGTGACAATACCATTAGGTCACCACCTTCCCATGGTGTCTGAAAGACGTTTGATAAAGTGTCTTAAATTAGCTTGTGTACACTATTTGACCTCACTGACCCAAAAGGACAGTAACAGCTTAGATACAATTTGGATGAATGACAGGAAAAAGCGTAATTAATTGTTTTTCAAACTGGAAGATTTGTAGCAGAGTTTCTCATGTGTTGGTGCCAGGTCTCCTGCATTATTTTATCAACATGAATGATCTAGACATGGCTGCACAGTGTGCAATTTCAACATGTGCAGATAATAGAGATTGGAATTATTGCAAACTGAGAGGATAGAGATAAATTTCAAGATGATATATAGACAGACTGGGAGAATGGGGCTGAAAATGTGTTGCTGGAAAAGCACAGTGGGTCAGGCAGCATCCAAGGAGCAGGAGAATTGACGTTTCGGGCATGAGCCCTTCTTCGGGAATCATGCCCGAAAAGCCGATTCTCCTGCTCCTTGGATGCTGCCTGACCTGCTACGCTTTTCCAGCAACACATTTTCAGCTCTGATCTCCAGCATCTGCAGTCCTCACTTTCTCCTAGACTGGGAGAATGGACAAATATACAGCAGACAAAATCTAAGTACAGTGGAGTGTGAAGGAAGAACAAATAGTGGCAATTTAAACAAAAAGGTATAAACCTAGAAGGAGATGAAGCAAAAGCAGAAAGATGTGAGAGTACATGTGCACAAGTTGTTACAGTGGAAGGACAGGTTGACACAACTGTTGATCAGGTATTTGAGGTGCTCTTGGGCTTCATAAATAGTACAACAGCAAGAAATTACAATGAACTTCTCCAAAAGCACTCTTTCAACCTCAAATGTATCTAATTCTAGGTAATGTATCTAAATATAGGTAATGCACTTCAGAAAGGATATGAAGGTTCTGGAGAAGATGAATAAAAATGAATTAATGAGAAAAGAACGCTTCCTGCAATGAGGGCCTTTACCTACTCTGACAGATTGAAGAAAGCGTGATTGGTCATCTGGGAAAATATTAAAAGGCAATTTGAGGGAGGTTCAAGTCATGAGAGTTCTAGACAGAATCACTGTTCCCATTAGATCCAGAATAAAATAGAACAATATACTGTAGAATATGGTTATTGTTTCAAATTAAGGGGTTGCCCATTTATCACAGAGATTAGAAGAATTACTTTTAATTACACAGCATCATACACTTTGGAACACGTCCTCAAAAGACAGTGAAGGCAGAGTCAAAAATCGATTCTCAATAAGTAAGGAAGTGAAACTGATTGGGGTAGGTGGAAACATGCAGTGATCAGATCAGCTACAACTTTGTTGAATAATGGAACAGGCTCAAGAGGCCCTTCATTAGGAAGGGCTTTTGCCCGAAACATTGATTTACCTGCTCCTCGGATGCTGCCTGACCTGCTGTGCTTTTCCAGCACCACACTAATCTGGACACTGATCTCCAGCATCTGCAGTCCTCACTTCCACCCCATCAAGAGGCTGAGTGGCCTATTGCTCCAAATTCCAATGTTTATACATATATTGATGAGAGGAACAAAGACAAGATGATTCCAATTCAATATGACTGGCAGAAGCAATGGCAATATGAGGAAAACATTTTATGTTATGAGCATTTAGGATCTCAAATCCCCCACCTAAGGCTGCAAGGGGAAGGTACACCTGTGGCTTAAGCAGAGAATTGGACAATCATCCAACTAGAATAAACTTTTAGTGCTCTGGGGAAAATGGCAGGAGAGTGGGACTGACCGAGAGCAGCTTGAGCAGACAACTGACACAGGCGTGACAAAGTGAATGGCCTCAAATATACCCCAACTATTCTATGATCCCAGACCAGAACCTGAAACATTAATCCAATTCTCTCTCCACAGATGCTATCAGTTCTGTTGAAACTTTCCATCACTTACAGTTTTTAATTCCAAACTCTACAGTCATCTATCTGAAAAAGAGAGAAGGATGAGTCTAAAAAGGTGGCTAAATCAAAGGATGCAGAATCTTGTGATGTCTAATTTCCACTCTCACTCCCCTAAACCTCTTTAGGATGTCAGTCTTGACTCTGTTGGTAACACATCAAAGCTAACCTCAGAGACACAATGCAGGATGATGCTCCACTGCAGTATTGAGGGAATGCTATACTGCCAGTGGTACAGCCTTTCAGATGAGATGCAAACCAGAAACATGACTCCTGGTTTATTTATCCTTCAACCAACAACTAAAATGGATTATCTGGCTGTGCTCAAATTGCTGTTTGGGGGAATCTTGCTGTGCATAAATTAGCTGTCACATTCCCCCATTACAAACAGTGACCACGCTTCAAATGTACTCTTCAGATAATGCTTTGGGACACTGAGGTTGTGACAGCATTACAGGAAACTCTTCATTCCCTCAAATCCTGGAAACAAAAGGAGAAAAAAATTGAAAGATCTCAGGCATCGTTTTTTTTCTTTCTGAGAGCTATTCCTGCAAAAAGTGAAGCCTTGTCATTTTTGTGGACATGGTATAGAGACACTGTTGGCCCCCTCCAAGGACAGAGACTGGGCTCACTGTGTGTTCTGTGTTGAAACGGACATCGGCATATATTTCGCCTGCACTTTTCCTGTGGGGTTTGTCCTTCTGTCTGGGTGGGGAATAGTTGTCTGCGCTCTACTGAGGTCAGGCTGCTTAGCTGACAGGTTCTGTCTTAGTACAAGAAAAGAATCAATACTTTTAGACGATGGCTGCACCCTCAGTGTAAAACAACAAACCTGTAAAGCCTGACATGTTTTCAGGCAAGCCAAGGCAGCTCTCAACTGATCTGCTCACGGCAGCAGCTGCTGCTGTCTCTTGCTCCTCGGAAGCAGGCAGAGAGCAAGAGAGAAAAGACTGAACAAAGTGCCGAGGTACACCTCAGTGTCAGACCCTACAGCTATTAGTCACTCAATAAATCACACAAACTAAATAGAGCACACATTCCCATCGAACTGGGCTTTTTATTTGAACAAGGGATCAGAGGGACAAAGAGCAAGGAACGCGGCATAATTATAGCAAAAAGATATACAAGCTGCTGATGATTTCAGAGACACATGCACAGACACAAAGAGTTGGCCACAGGTTGAGCAAGGAATAATGCCTTTCACAGAGACCATCCTGCATTCAAATTCCATATCAGAATGAAAAGCAACAAAACTAACCATGAAAACAGCTATGGGAGACAGAGACATGCTCCATAGACCTGCTCTCTTACGGATAGTCAGTGCCAGATTTGGCAGGTATATCAGGCAAAGCTACTTTATGCTGCTTGATTCCAGTAAAAGCACGGATACCTTTAATTTAGCAATTTACATCAAAGCACTTAACGTTTTGCAAGTGTGCGCATGCTGGACTTTGCAGGTGTACACTAATTGTGCACACAGATGTATATTTATAGAGAGAATTATTATGCTATTATTTTAACCTTAAAGGCAGTTTAATTTTAGGAAAGGCCACAAGGAGGATAGTAGATTAACTCGTGGAATAGTAAAGGAAAGACAATATTGGAGGGACTCAAACTGTCTGCCAGCAGCAATATCCAATGCATCTCCCAAATTGACACTAAACTGATGTGGTCCTAAAGGAGATTTCAAAAGGGGGAGAGCTTATAAATTTCATGTGGTCGCCATATCCAAATTGAAATGGAAAACCGAGATCATAAAAATAACATATTTTCACTGCAGCAATTCACCAAGGCTCCTTCAAAAGCACTGCTCAAACCCAAAACATTCAGAAGGACAGGACAGGCATAGGAAAACCACCACCTTCCGAGGCCCCTCCAAACTATTTCATAGGCTTGCAACTACACTCATGTTTTTTCATTGATGCTGGGTCAAAATCCTTGAACTTCTTTCTTAACAGCAATATAAATGCATCTGCACCAAATGGTTTGCAGTGATTCAAGAAAGCAGCCATAATTACCTTCTCAAGGATAAATGTGGATGAGCAACAAAAGCACAATCTAACTGGTAGCACTCATGTTCCACGAGAAGATGGAGAAAAAACAGAAGGCCCATTCAGCCCAGTAAACCTGTGACACATTCTGCCCCTCATCCAGTTACATCTTGACTAAGTTGTAATTCAACTGCATTTATCTGTATTTGCTGTGCATCCCTTGCTACCATTGACCAATAATAATCTGATACTTAGTGGAGGGAGAAAATGAGATTTAGAGTCTGACTATCCCACATAACAGTTCTGATAAACTGAAAAAAGGTTGAGACAGCAGTGCTAAGTGATATTCTGAAGCCAATAAGGGAAACAGCTGTTGAAGCCTTAGGTTTTTCTTTGAATTTAGAACAATAGAAGCAGCCTGAGAGGGTGGTCAAACTCCCACAGAACCAGGATTTTTAGTTTTAGTTTTCAGCAGTTCCTAGGATCTTGAAGCTGGATGTGGAAGCACTCACTGTCCTCTCTGTTACAGCTAAAAGCTGAGGTTCTCTTCCTGCTGCTAGAATTGCACGTGAGATAATTTTACTGAATTTGCCTTTGCTAAGGATGTGTTTAAAGGATGTTATTGTATTAGAACAGTTAATTAGCAGTAGTTATATATATATAAAATTTTGTTAAGCATTTTGATAGTTACAATTAAGCCAATTATTTCATGTTTATTTTGCCTGTATTTTAACTGTAGTGTAAAAATAAAGTATGTTTTGCTGAACGTTGAGTAATTTGATCAATCGAATTCTATCTGGAACTCAATGCCTTACACTTAGCTTCAAAATAATAAAAAAGGAGGGTCTAGGCTAACTTCTTAATATATTTTGAGGGGGTTTGGTCCAGTCCACAACACTGACACTTACAGTGTAGTACTTAAGGAATGCTGCACAATTGGATTCACAATCTTTTGGATGAGACATAAAACTAAGGCAACAACTGCACTTAAAGGTGGATGCAAAATATTCCTTTGGCAATAATTACAGAAAAGTAGTAGAATTCTCCTGGGTGTTCTGATGAATATTTATCCTCAAACTAACATCACTAAAACAGATAATCTGGTCATATATCTCAGTTTGAGGAATCCTTGTTGTGTGTAAATTAGCCACCACATCAAGTGCCATGTTGTATTATAATAGGGATTGCACTTCAAAAGGTATTTCAAAGTGTAACGTGATTTGAAATGTCCTGAGGTCTTGAAAAGGTGTGACATAAATTCAAGCTCTTTTTCCTTTTGCTGAGGATTTCCTTTGACAAATGTAACTCCTTGAAATTAAATCATTTTTAACCTGAAAAATCAAACCTGATCCAAAGAACACAAGGCAACTTTTATCAGAATCTCTCATTCCAATGTAACTGTAGCTCATCTTCCAAAACCTTCAATCTCACTCCATCCCAATCTCATTCCAATGCCCAACACCTAACCAAAGGATCAGACAATATGTTTGTTCAGTTTATTATAGCAGATCAAAGAGGGAATTCACACAATGAAAGATATTCTCATCGTCCAGACTACTCAGAGCCCTTGGCATCATGGTGCCTCACAAACCCACAGCATACTTAAACAGCGGCTAATGAACCTAAAAAGGACCTTGTACAAACAACCAACAAAACGAATGTCATTTCCAAAATACCATACAAGGACTGTAAACAAACACTACATCAGACAAACAGGCAGAAAATAGCCACCAGGATTCATGAACACCAACTTGCCACCAAGTGACATGACCCACTACCACTAATATCTTTACATAAACACGAAGAAGGACACCACTTTGACAGGGACAACACACCCATCGTAGGACAAACTAAACAGAAACATGCACATGAATTCCTAGAGGCCTGGCATTCTAACCAGACTATCAATAAACACATTGATTTGGACCCCATCTACCATCCTTTGAGAAAATGAGCCAGAAATGATATCGCCCACCTTAAGAAGCCAAGACACGTAAACAGAAAGTGAGACATAACACCAGCATTTCACTGGAGGGTCATGGATGATGTTATCTAGTATGCTGATGAAACATCTGAAAACAAGCCTTCCAGCTCAGGGAGCAAACTTGCAACCAGATATTCTCATCCCTACACTTCAGTAGAATCATACTTGACCACTGGTTACTTGTTACCAATCGACATCAAGGATCTACACCAGAAAAATGTTCACTTTTTCAATCAGATAGTTAATGCAATACATAAAAATTCATCACAAGTGCTAATATTTAATTCCAAAACCTATTTTCGTACTTGTATTGAAATAATAGCACATTATCTCCTCAATCTTCATTCGCATACAAACAAACCAACAATAAAGTAGTTGTGTCTGCTTGTAAAAGCCCATTTCTAAAGAAACAGTGCAGTAAACAATGAAAGAGATTACTTAAATGTTCAAGACATGTCAGAGGAAGTAAGGGAAAAGATGGAGAAAGTAGGCCAGTTGGTTTAAGACCAGTAGAGTGAGAGATTTTGAAATTCTTTACTCATGTAAAAATAAAGTCAATGGGCAATTTGAGATATCGAATTAAAGGAGAGAAACAGATTTGTGAAAGACAGCAATTGTTTAAATAGTTTGGTTGAATTATTTAATGATGTAACAGAGAAGGTTGATGGAGATAATGTGGTGGATGGTGTCTATATAGAATTAACAATGTGATTGACAAAAGGACAACATAAATGGCTAGTTAATAAGTTGGGGTTTATAGAAAAGGAGGGCCAGTGCACAGATTTTAAGAAGATTTAAAAACAGAAAGTAACAGAAATTTTGGTAGATGGTAATTTGAGGATGGTAGATGGAGGTATTCTCTAAGATCAGCGAGAGGACCACTTTCCTTTGTTATACATGAAAGACTTGGATCTTGCATTTAAATTTCATAATTTGCTGCTGATACTAATCTTGGTGATGTGACAAACATTGAGGATGATATGAATTATCTGGATAAATAGGCTCGCGGAATAGATAGAGAAGTCATAATGAACTTTAATAACAAGAAATGCTGCACAGTGAAGTGTGAAGTGATGCAATTTGTGAGAAGGGAAAGGGATAGTCAATAGAGAATTAGTAGTATGATTCTAAAGAAAATTCAGGAACAGATGGACTTAGAGGTGCAAGTGCATCAATCATTGAAGGTGGCATGACACATTAAGTGATTAGGAAAGCATCTGAAAATGCCTCTATTTATGAAGCTGAAATTAAGTACAAAAGTTGGGGAGTTATAGTGAATTTTCATAAAGTTGCAATTGGGCCTGACCTAGAGTACTGTATCTAGTCTGGTCACTACACTTTAGCAAAAATCTGAATGACCTTGAGAGATTGCAAAGGAGATTTACCACAATTGCTCCATGGATAGAGGGTGTTTAATAATACTGTTACATTAGAAATGTTGGGGTTGTTTTGCATGAAGCAAAGGAGTCTGAGAGGAAATTTTATAGGTGTGTACAATATTATGACAGGTTTAGATAAGGTAGACTGAGAAATCATATTCCATTATTTAACTGTACAAGGTCTAGAGGGACATAGATTAAGAATTTTGGTAAGATTTGGGTTTAGGAGGAAAAACGTTTTCTTTTACACAATGAGCATCAATGACCTGGACCTCACTACCTACACAAAGGACATGGAATCAGAAACAATCAATGCTTTTGAAAGGAAATTAGTTGGACACTTGAAGGGAATAAACTTGCAGGGCTATGAGGACCAACCAAGGAAATGGTACAGAATGGATAGCTTTGCAGGGAGCCAGCATGGAGTCATTCACTAAATGGCCTCCTTTTGTGCCATCGATGGCCATGACTGTATGACTCCAGGACTCTCAGATAACTGGGTATAGCAGCACAATGAGGGGCATTTGGGACAGTAGGAAGCTGACATAACTCAGCAAGGTTGCATCAAAATCAGAAATAAGTTCATTATCAATCCTGTCCTGGTAGCAGGCTGACCAATGAGCATCAACACGATATTTGTCAAATCGATTGCAAAGAATTTTGACTATTTCAAGATCTAACAGCAAATGAAGAAGGCAATATTTAAAATCTCCCACAAGAAAGGCTAACAAATACTGTAAGTAGCTTGACAAAAACTGGTGTAATGGTCCTGTCCATCCAAGGCCACATTAATTCCTTATTACAACATGCACAGGAAGTAACATTGTGAATTACAAGCAGTCTTGGCACTATCAGAAGTGAAACTTCAAGGTCCATTACCTACATCAAGTACTTTCTGGCAAAATGTATCTTTTTCTCCCTCCATAATTACAGAGTTGACACTGAAGTTGAGGATTCCTCAAATTATCATTGCAAGACAATGGAAACAAATACAACTATTATAGCTTGATGATACTTAATATTTAGCAACACTTACTCCCATGTGGTGTACCTTCCAGTTCTCAATCAGTCCAGACTGTGTGCAGTTTGAAAGAGCGTGGCTGTACCTTGACTGCCTTTGAAGTTGATCTACAGTTCTGACTTGGAATGTGAGCTGCAAGAGGAAATGACATCAGGAGCATATTTTCCATGTGTCCAAAAGTGACACAAAACTCCCAAAGCCAATCATTACAATGGGACAGAGATTAATTCTTCTCTCTCTCTCTCTTTTCTACAGGTAAAAGCTGATTATCATATGTTATCACAGTCAGTATTCAATCACATACTTCTGAACTGCTCAAATGATGATGGAGTTGAAACAATAGCATATATGTCACCCTTAAATGTGCATGCTCCAAGTGTTAGTAGTGATTAATCATCTTGTAACAAGAATATAAATTAAAGCAAAACAAATTACTTCTAAGCATTTTAGAAAGCAGCACGAAAGAGTCTTTGTAAATCAAATATAATCAGTCTCCACAAATAATGAAACCAACATTCTTGAATTCATTGCCTATTGGAATTAATCTTCTAAAATAGTGTGGGGTCCAGGAAAAATAGTCCATCAATGCAGGTCACTTCACTGTGTGGGTAGCAGTAATTCTTAATGTGATGACTTCCAACAACCCATGAGATAATGATCTCACTCACACACACACACACTCTCTCTCTCTCTAAAACATACACCCTGACACACACATACACTGGCATAGCCTGACATTTATACAGACCTTGAAAAACAAAACAAACACAAACACTGATGTGCACATTCCCAATTCACACATGCACAGTGACATATAAGCTGCTGTACCTACTGACGCAGACATACTGACACACACATTAAAACACACATCTTGCTCATACTCTGAGGTTTATTGCTGAGATTGAATTCTTCCTCCCTGTTACTTACTCCTCTACCTCCACCAGGATCTCTACAGACTGAACTGTTCACACTGATAGCTCACACCCTCTTGTGTACACAGTCACTGAATGATTGCAAGGCTACAGCACTGACAGTGCTGGGACACACTGAGGGTGCACCAAATCATTCAGATATTTCCTCCTATCAGACTGATGGGAAATGGAGTTTTGAGTTCAGCATTCCGGATGCTCTGGGACAATGATAAGAGTTTCCAACAAACCACTAAAATCTGCTCTTAGATTTTTCAGTTATGGGTGCGGTGGTAGAACGTGTAAGTCAGTCTTTAAACAAACTTCTGAAACACTGACTTCTGTTCTTTCTAGGATGTGGTCTGTAAAATATGGTTTCAACAAACACAAACATGTAATTAATTACAGACTTTCATGATAAAAATTCATTTAGTTAAAATAACATTTAATTATCAGTTGGTGGTGGGGTTCGGCCAAGTAGAAAGTATGAAGAAAGGGGGAATAAGATATTTCACAAAAAAAGTGTGAAGAAACAAAGGAATTAAATTGAAAGAGTCTTCTCTTAAAAGTGACACTGGTATAGATGAGGAGGGAGAAATCCAAAACCATGTCTAAATATCTGCACAATAATTACTGGAATCATCTGCGTAGAAAAAATTGATGCCTGGAGTCTACTACAAACTTGTATGTTGTTTAAACTATGTGTGATATTATTGCCTTCAACTTTCCCAGGTTTGGTTTTACATGGAACTTGCCTGGATTTTAAAAGGAAATTCATGCCAAATTCATGCATACTATCCAAAACAATTCAACATTGCATCATCAATTGTTTCTAATTAACAGGCTAACTATTATTTATTTTTCACCAAATATCATTTTTGAGGGTATGATGTAGAACAATCTTGCATGTAAAAGACTTTGTGGCTATTATTTCAAAGATCCGGGGAGTTCTTCAGTTGGAATAAAAACAAAGCGCTGGGGAAACTTCAGATCTCCAGAACTGGAGCCATATCAGACTCCAAACATTAACTCTGTTTATCTCTCCACAGATGCTGCCAGACCTGCTCAGTTTCTCGATCATTTTCTGTTTTTATTTCAGATTTTCAATATTTTTCTTTTATTTGAATTCTCCCAGTGGCCTGGCCAACATTTGCCCCTCAGTCAAACCTAAAACAGATCATCTGTCAACTGAACAAAGTTGGGTGGCAGGGCAGAAGATTGGTCAGAATATAAAGGATGGGTCATGATGCTGTGAATAAAAACAGAGAGTAAGAGTTGAAAAGGGAAATGAGTTAATAAAGCAAACATTAGGCCTTTAAACAATGACTCTGGTGAATTAATAATTGAAATAAGGAGATGGCAAATTAAGTATGTATTTTGTGTCAGTCTTTATAGTAAAGTACATAAGAAACATCTCAAAACTAGCAATGAAGCAAAAAAGAGGAGGGGAGAATTCAGGAAAATTACAATCACCAAGGAAGATTTAAAAGGGACCTAAGGGACAACATTTTCATGCAGGGGCTGGTGCGTGTATGGAATCAGCTGCCAGAGGTGGTGGAGGAGACTGGTACAATTCCAGCATTTAAAAGGCATCTGAATAAGAACGGTTTAGAGGAATATGGGCCAAGTGCTGGTAAATGGGACTAGATTATTTTAGGAAATCTGATCGGCATGGACGAGTTGGACCGAAGCAACTATTTCCATGCTGTACATCTCTACGACTAAGTGATATTGATCAAGGCCCTTGCAACTGGGGAAGTTCCATTAGAATGGAAGATAGTGCTTATAACTCCTTTTTTCAGAAAACAAAGACAGCAGCAGAAACGACAGGCCGTACAGCTTAAGATCTATCAAAGACGTTAGAAGCTATTATTAAAAAATCTAAAAGCAAAACATTTGTAAACATTCAAAGTGAACAGGTAGAGCCAAAAACTTTGAGAAAGGAATGTCACGTTGAACAAATGTATTGCAGTTCTTTAAGGAAATAGCGTGTACTCTAAATAAAGGGTAACTGGTGAATGTACTTCCAAAAGGCGTTTGACAAGATACAAGGTCAGGTTAATTGCGAAAAATCAAACCTCATCATATAGCAGGTAAAATGTTGGGTGGATAGAAGGTATTGAGTCATAGAGTCAGAGAGTCATACAGGTGTACAACACGGAAACAGACCTTTCGGTCCAGCCCATCCTTTCCGACCAGATATCCCAACCCAATCTAGTCCCACCTGCCAGCACCCAGCCCATATCCCTCCTAACCCCTCCTATTCATATACCCATCCAAATGCCTCTTAAATGTTGCAATTGTACCAGCCTCCACCACTTCTTCTGGCAGCTCATTCCATACACGTACCACCCTCTGCGTGAAAAAGTTGCCCCTTAGGTCTCTTTTATATCTTTCCCCTCTCACCCTAAACCTATGCTCTCTAGTTCTGGACTCCCCGACCCCAGGGAAAAGACTTTATCCTATCCATGTCCCTCATGGTGGCACAGTGGTTAACTCAGTGCCAGACACCCGGGTTCAATTCCCACCTCGGGCAACTGACTGACTGTGTGGAGTTTGCACATTCTCCCCGTGTCTGTGGGGGTTTCCTCTGGGTGCTCCGGTTTCCTCCCACAGTCCAAAAATGTGCAGGTTAGGTGAACTGGCCATGCTAAATTGCCCGTAGTGTTAGGTGAAGGGGTAAATGTAGGGGAATGGGTCTGGGTGGATTGCGCTTCGGCAGGTCGGTGTGGACTTGTTGGGCTGAAGGGCCTGTTTCCACACTAAGTAATCTAAAAAACCATTGCACCACTTGATAAATTGATAATTTTATAAATCTCTATAAGGTCACCCCTCAGCCTCCGACACTCCAGGGAAAACAGCCCCAGCCTGTTCAGCCTCTCCCTGTAGCTCAGATCCTCCAACCCTGGCAACATCCTTGTAAATCTTTTCTGAACCCTTTCAAGTTTCACAACATCTTTCCAATAGGAAGGAGACCAGAATTGCATACAATATTCCAACAGTGGCCTAACCAATGCCCTGTACAGCTGCAACATGACCTCCCAACTCCTGTACTCAATACTCTGACCAATAAAGGAAAGCATACCAAACGCCTTCTTCACTATCCTATCTATCTGTTACTCCACTTTCAAGGAGCTATGAACCTGCACTCCGAGGTCTCTTTATTCAGCAACACTCCCTAGGACCTTACCATTAAGTGTATAAGTCCTGCTAAGATTTGCTTTCCCAAAATGCAGCACCTCGCATTTATCTGAATTAAACTCCATCTGCCACTTCTCAGCCCATTAGCCCATCTGGTCCAGATCCTGTTGTAATCTGAGGTAACCCTCTTCGCTGTCCACTACACCTTCAATTTTGGTGTCATCTGCAAACTTACTAACTGTACCTCTTATGCTCGCATCCAAATCATTTATATAAAATGACAAAAAGTAGAGGACCCAGCACCGATCCTTGTGGCACTCCACTGGTCACAGGCCTCTAGTCTGAAAAACAACACTCCACCACCATCCTCTGTCTTCTACCTTTGAGCCAATTCTGTGTCCAAATGGCGAGTTCTCACCATGAGATCTAACCTTGCTAATCAGTCTCCCATGGGGAACCTTGTCGAACGCCTTACTGAAGTCCATATAGATCACATCTACTGCTCTGCCCACATCAATCTTCTTTGTTACATCTTCAAAAAACTCAATCAAGTATGTGAGACATGATTTCCCACGCACAAAGCCATGTTGACCATCCTGAATCAGTCCTTGCCTTTCCAAATACAATGTACATCCTGTCCCTCAAGATTCCCTCCAACAACTTGCCCACCACTGAGGTCAGGCTCACCAGTCTATAGTTCCCTGGCTCGTCTTTACCGCCCTTCTTAAACAGTGGCACGACATTTGCCAACCTCCAGTCTTCCGGCACCTCACCTGTGACTATCAATGATACAAATATCTCAGCAAGAGGCCCAGCAATCGCTTCCCCCAGAGTTCTCAGATATACCTGATCAGGTTCTGAGGATTTATCCACCTTTAACCATTTCAAGACATCCAGCACTTCCTCCTCTGTAATCTGGACATTTTGCAAGATGTCACCATCTATTTCCCTACAGTCTTTATCTTCCATATCCTTTTCCACAGTAAATACTGATGCAAAATATTCACTTAGTAACTCCCCCATTTTCTGTAGCTCCACACAAAGGCCACCTTGCTGATCTTTGAGGGGCCCTATTCTCTCCCTAGTTACCCTTTTGTCCTTAATATACTTGTAAAACCTCTTTGGATTCTCCTTAATTTTATTTGCCAAAGCTATCTCATGTCCCCACTTTGCTCTCCTGATTTCCCTCTTAAGTATACTCGTACTTTCTTTATACTCTTCTAAGGATTCACTCGATAGGCTAGGTAATAGGGGACAGAGAGGAGCCATAAATAAGTAATTTCTTGTTTGGCAAGATACTGAGTGGTATGCGATCAGTGCTGGGACCTCAACTTTTTGCCATTCACATAAATAACCTGGAAGAAAGGATGAAAGATATGTTTATTAATTTGCCAAGATAATTGTAGTTAGGGAAGTAAGCTCTTAAGGGAATATAAAGAAGCTACAAAGGAATGTAATTAGATTAAATGAGTGGGCAAAGATGAGGCAAATGTGGGAAAAGATGGAATTGTTCATTTTGGCTTGAAGATTAAAAACAAAGCCTATTATCTAAACAGTGAGAGATTTCAGAGCTCTGAGATGCAGATGCATCTGGGTATCTGAGTAAATGATTAGCAAAAGGTTAATGTGCAGGTACAGCAAGTAATTAGGAAGTCAATAGGATATTATTGTTTATTGTGAGGGGAATTGAATGCAAAAATAGGGAAGCTATGCTTCATTATACAGGGCTTTGGTGAGACAGAATCTGGCATACTATTTAGAGTACTTATATCCTTCCTATATAAGGAAATAGATGAGTTGGAAGTCAGAGAAGATTTACTCAATTAATATATGGAATGGTAGGTTTGTCCAATGAGGAAAGAGTGAGCAGGTGAGCTTTGGATTCATTGGAACTTAATTAAAATCCGAAGAGGGTAGGTATGAAATTATGTTTGCTTTTATGGGGTAATCCAGAATTTGAGGCCACTGTTTAAAAATAAGGGCTGCCCATTTAAGACAGAGATCAAGAGATTTTGGATATAGGTTTGCTCAAATCGTCTCAAAACTTGCTATCAAGAGATTTGTTTGCTCAAAGGGTCGTGACTCTTTGGAACACTTTGACCAAAGACAACAGAAGCAGAGTCTTTGAATCTTGAGGCAGATGTGGATACATTCTTGATAAGAAAAAGATGAAAGTGCATCGGGGTTAGGCAGGAACATGCAGTAATCAAATCAGCTGTGAGCTTATTGAACAGTGGAGCAGCCTGAAGGAGCTTAGTGTCTCCTTTCTCCTTCTAATTCATAAGTTCTTATGTTCGCGAATAGTTATCATCATGTTCCTGCTTGTGAGAGCTCACTGTGGATAAATTGGCTCCTGGGTTTCCAATATTATCTCAGGGACTCAATTCCAAAAGTGCTGTATTAACTGTAAGCACTTCGCATGATCCTGAGGATGTTTTAAATATAAACTCTTTTCTTGACTGATCAAGTAAGCCTCAACAATCTCACCTGCTCCCATCACTGAAGTGAGACAAAGGAATTTATTCCTACTTTGCTCGGATTAAAAGCCACCAAGTTCTGTTGTGTAAATGTGCACACTACAGTGCAACAATCAAGCTCTGGGTATTGCAGGACATATCAGAAAGACAGATATTTATGAGAATTATCACAAGGTAACTGGCTACGTTACAACACTCCTTATTTCATATCTCAAGTTCTTGTGAGGTATAGCGTGTAACATCCCGGTCTCTGTGCCAGAAGCTATGGGTTTAACCCCACTCCAGGAAGATGCATTCAGTGCATGGTCAAATAGATTGAACATCAATCTGTGAATACATGCCAATACCAAATAGTAATGGGGGAAGAGATTCCAGGTCAACCATTTGATGGAAAGAATGTTGGAGCATTCACCCGTAGTTCCAGGCTACAAAAGGACAGCAACACATTGAGTTCCCTCAGTGAATTATTGCGCAAACACACACACACACAATGCCAAAATACCAACATCTGTGCTTGGTCAGTTGAGATTTAGAATTGTTTTCCGGGTAAACAGGCTGTTCCACTATAATTCTGATCTGTTTTCACACTGGTAGATGGTCATAGCCTTAGCAACCTATTTGTTACACCAGAGGCAGCAGTGGAGCTTTGAAGCTGATCAGTCCAACACCTCCTTGTGTTCACCCTTTTTGAATGGAGAGCTCACTTTCCCAACACAATGCCAGAAAATAACCCGCAAGAAAATGAATTCACCAGCATAGATCACACTGAGCAGGAAATTGTTGGGTAATCCACTGCCTTGTCTGGCATACATGTTCATTTAATATATGTGGAAAAAACATCCTTGTCCATGTGGTTGTAATCACATGCTTGATATCTCAGAAACGTGCAGCACCAGATGCCACAATTGGCTGAGTTTTACAACATTTTGTCATGCTTTCAATCCCATCTGCAACAGATGCAGGTATTAAACTTCTTTCAACTTATTTTCTCCCCATTATGCAATAATGCTGAATTCTGTTGATCCCAGGAGAGCAGAAGGATAGGGCAGTGATACCAAACTCGTTAAGCAACTGCTCTACTCAGAACATAGCCCTGGCAGGAGACTCACACGTCAATGGAAATGTTTTAGGGATATCTGTAAAGCATTCCTAAAGAAATCAAAATTCCTATCAACCCATGAGCAACCCTGGTGTGTGCCCAACCAAAGTAGCACTGATTCATTTGAGAAGACACTGAACACATGGAGAAACTTCATCAGGAATGTGCAGAATCAAAGTCGAAGCATCAGAGGGAGTACACAAGCCTTTCAATCAACATCTACCCTACTTGTGGCAGAACTTGCAGATATTTGTGCTTTGGACTGGTCAGCCATCTTTAAATCCCATTTATGCCAGAATGGAAGCAAGTCCTTATGGATTGCCATAGGACTGGAAATAACCATGACTTCTGTGATTTAATGTCAATTTGTGACATTCCACAAAGTGATTCAGGAATGATTGCATTCCCACTTTCCTCCCTGATTTCATGGTTGCCATATTGATCAGTTAGAAGTACAAACAGAACACTTTGCAACATTATGCAGAATAACTCAGAACACTGAAGCACCAAAAAAATCAGCCTCTCTTTATGAACATGGAGAAAATCCAGGAACAAAGGAAGTCTTTCTCAAACAGTTCCAAGATGCAAAACGTTTCTCAAACTATTAGGTCTAAAATTACTTCAGAAATAGCTTTCCAAACACGTTTTTCCCCCCCTGGCATTCATAGACATAAAGTATTATAACAGACCACACAATGGCAGACAGTGAATTGAAAGAACACTGAGTGGAGAGATATCTCGGTCTTTTATTTTGAACAGAAATTGTACTAGAAAGTAGATAAATAATTGAGAGAATACAGCTGTCCACATTTATTGCTCCCTAATAAAGAATGAAGATTTGGAGGTCTACCCACTGACCAGTTTGCAAATAAATTCAACAGAATCATAGGAAATATGAGATCTTTATTTAATGCAGGCAGCATCTTTGATCTGAAATCCACTATGTGAAGCAGATTCATGGCAACATTCAAAAGTAAACTGGGAACAAATTTGATTGGGAAAACTTGCAGGAAAGACGGAGTGGCACTATTTGAATAATTCTTCCAAAGAGCCAATAAAGGCACAATGAATTAAATAACCTCCTTCTGTGCTGTGCTGTATCATTCTGTCATGTTGTACCCAGTTGTATTGCATACTGGCTCAAGTTGGAGTAGAAGTATATCTTGCAGGTTATACCCAATGAACAATGGTCTTGATTCTGCATTTCTCTTTGGTCAAATACTTCAGCAGTTTATTTTCAAGGTAACTTACAAACCAACTCATCTGGCACTGGCACAGAAGACACTGATTTCACAAAAAACAAAGTAGGGAATAGGGAGATATTTGAGGGTGTGATATCTGCAACAATTTAGTGAATACTGTCACTCACCACAGAGTCAATAGAAAAAAGGTGTCACCTTAGAGTCATAGTTATACAGCATGGAAATAGACCTTTCAGTCCAACTTATCTGCACCAACTAGATATCCTGAACTTTTCCAGTCCTATTTGCTAGCATTTGGCCCATATCCTTCTAAACCCTTCTCATTCATATACACATCCAGATGCCTTTTATAAGTTGTAATTGTACCAGCCTCCACCACCTCCTCTGGCAGCTCATTCCATACACACACCATCCGGAAAATGTTGCCTCTCAGGTCCCTTTTAAATCTTTCCCCTCTGACCTTAAATCTATGCCTTTTAGTTGTGGACTCACCTGCCCTGGTGAAAAGACCTATTCATCCATGAATTTATGAACTCCGATAAGGCCAGCCTTCAACCTCCAATGCTCCACGGGAAAAAAGCCCCAGCCCATTCAGCCTCTCCCTGTAACTCAAACTCTCCAGTCTCAGCAATATCCTTGTAAATCTTTTCTGACCCTTTCAAGTTTAACAACATTGTTCCTTTCACAAGGAGACCAGAACTGAATGCAGTATTCTAAAAATAGCCCCAACAATATCCTGTAGAGCCTTAACATGGCATCCCAACTCCTATACTCAGTGCAGAGAACAATGGAGACAAACATGCCAAATCCTTCCTTCATTATCCTGTCTACCTGTGACCCCTCACTTTCAAAGAACTATGCACCTGCACCCCTAGGTCTCTGTTTGGCAACACTCCCCAGGGCTCTCCCCATGAACTGTATAATTCCTGCCCTGTTTGCCTTACCAAAATGCAAAACCTCACATTTATCTAAATTAAACTCCATCTGTCACTCTTCATCCCATTGGCCCATCCAATCAATATGCCATTGTACTCTAAGATAACCACCCTCACCGTCCATGATTAGTAACATGATTGCCAAAATATTTCCCTTAGGCTAGCTTTGAATGGAGCTAACCACTCCTAACATGACATCCTTCTCTGACAGACATAACCAATAATGGTTGCTTCATGCTGAATGAAATAATTCAAAAATAGTACACAGAACAAAGTTGATGTGTTGGCTGCTTTCCATGTAATACATTTGGGTTAATCACAGTCCCACACGTGTTTGTTTTTCAGGAAGGAGCTACATTTGCATTTATGGTGCACCAAACTACCCAAGAACATCTCAAGGTGAATGAACAAAAAGAAAGGTTGCCACATGCAATTTCCTGTTCAATTGGATTCTTCAAGATAATTTATTTTTCATTGAATCACTACTAGAAGAACCTGCATTAATATAGCAGCAAAATATACAGATACTGGAAATCTGAAATGAGAACAAAAAATGCTGCACGTTCTCAACAGGTCAGGCAGCCTTCATGGAGAGTGAGAGAGCGAGAGACAGAGGGAGAGAGAGACAGAGAGTGAGAGCGAGAGGGATACAGTTAATGGTTCAGCTCAATGGTCCTTTTTCAGAACTAGTCAAACACATCCTTGGTTTCAAGCTTCTTGAACACAGAGCTCCCTTCCCCAGCACATACTCAAACTATCCCCAAAAAAACGAGAGAGAAATTGGCTTCACAGTACGCATCACAGCAGGCAGGAATTGGATGGTTAATCCATTGCCTTGTCAAGCATACATGTTAATATAAATGTATGTGGAAAAATCATTGTACATGTGGTTGTAATTACGTATTTGATATCTAAAATGTGCAGCAACAGATGCCACAAGGAGCTCAATTTTATAACAGTGTTCTGAAATGGGGCCATCAACCTGACACATTAACTCTTTCTTCAAAGAAGCTGTCTGATGTGCAGTGTATTTCCAACATTATCAGTTTTTATTGCATTTTTATAGCACTTCCAACATTGTTAAATATTTCTACGTGCTTCACAGGAATATTATTAAATTAAATTTGACAGTTATTACATAAAGCCAGATTAGGACATAAAATGACCAACAGCTTAATCGCCCCCTGAAAATGAACAATTGAAGACTGGCGTTAAAGCGTTTTTTCTAATTTGCCCAACATCATGTTTACATTTCAAGCCTTCAGACTGTTCAGATCTTCTAGTTATTTTCAAACCCAATTTCAACAAAAGGCAACACTAGGACTGGGTCTGTGGGGTTACTCATTGCTCAATACGTCATAGAAACTGACACTCACAAAAGAGCCAAGGGAGCATGTCAAAGGGCAGCCCCAGCCTCATCGCACATTGGGGTAAAGCAGACTAGAAATCTTATACAGGAAGGTATGGGGGAATCAGTTAATTTGGAAAGAAACTGGAACTGTTCGGGGAAGGGGGGGGTGCGGTGGGGGAGAAAGTCAGGGCAGTTATAGTAGTTCAAAATCATGTGTGGTTTTAGTGGAGTAAATTAGTAAAAACTGTTTTCTGGACCCTGAGTCACACAGTTGTAAAATGATAAATAAAACTACAGGGAGAAGTATGTTCAGAAATAGACCCTAAAAGTCTCATGAAAAGACGAACAGTAATTTTGAAATAGCAAATGGACAAACAATAGCAATGGATTATTTGCATGGTTAAAGAGAAGGAATAGGGAAGCTGGACTAATCGGGCAGCTTTTCCAAAGATCCAGCACAAAGTCTCCCCTGATGTGAGAATCAATGTTGCATCTTTGTCACATATAATTTTTCACAATTCTGCTGGGTGGGCTTGAAGTCACTTGTAACATGACAAAATTGTGTTTGGTGACAGATGCATTGCATTATGCTAAAGCATGCAAAATAATTTTACCATAGAACTAGAAGGAAGGCTTTTATCACACAGGTGTCACTTGTGTTCGACTGATATGGGTTGATCTTCAGGTCAGTCCAAGCTGGTTCGTTTGGGCTTCACATGAAACAAGAGTCACTGTGCGCTAATAATCTAAAATATTCAGGATGAAAATCTCAGTTCAGATAACTGAAGTCATTGTGAAAACTGGTATTGAATTGCTTTAATAGATTTTGAAAAACCGTAGAATGTGGAGATCTCTATTTTCTCTGGTTTGACAAAGATTTTTAAATCCCTGGATGTTAGAAGTTTATTAAATATTGAGACCAAATACAGCCTTGTAAGGCCTTGTGTAGCAACTATACCTAAAGTTCTGGTCTCCATGTTATAAAAAGGAAAAAAAGGCATTGTAAACAGGCCGACAAAAAAAGTTTCCTAAACTTCTATCAGAACTGAGGTGTTACAACTCCCAAGGTGGAATGAACAGACTGGGGTCCTTTTCTTGAGATAATGAGAAAAATTTCAACTTATGGAAGGGTTTGATAGGCAGCTGTAGATAAGAGGCTTCCATTTACAATTGAAACCATAATCCTACCACACCACAGAGCTGCTCAGAGAGATGACTGTTGATGGTTTAACCTAGAGGTCACAATGTCTCAGGTGAGGGGAGAGGTTGAGAAAGAGGGACCTTCATTGAAACCTCAGCCAGTTACAGGAGTTGAAGCCACTATTGCCATTATTCTGCTGTGCAAACCAGCAACTGAATCGATGAAAATTCCATGAAAAGTTTATTTACCTTGGAGTGGAGAGAATGTGGAGTATCAGGAGTAATAGCTGATGCATTTACAGGCACACTTTGTATAATAAAAGGAGAAAGGAATGGGAGAATATTCTGATGGGTTGCAATGATTTGGAAACTGGGTGGAGCTTGAAACACACGTAATAATCATAGTAAAAGTATCAACATTCAACTTTCATCAACTGATTTGAGTCCCTTCATGGACGAACAGTTTCTAAAAAAGGATAAATATTGACTTAAAATGGCTATGATCACATGACCACCAATTGAGGCAGGTCCAGGGAACCCATATGGAATAAGCAATCACTAGCTGCATTACCATGTTATTGAAAAGACTGAAACCAACCAACTGAGTCAACATCATGAAATTCACACCGCCTTTCTTAATTCACACCGACATGATCATTTCCCATTCCACGTGAATTTAATAGCATGCCATTTGACAGTACTCAGGAACATACAAGTTGACCTGTAGCATCAGCAGTGTTGAGCAGCAAAGACTGAAAAAAAAAACTGATAAAAGCAAGGACAATGCAAGCTTTTCTCTGCCTATCTCCCCCAACCTCAAAGTCAGTTTTTAATGAAAGAGGCACTTGTGACATCAAGCATTTACAAGAAATCAAGATCTACTAACTTTGCCACCGCAGCAGAATACCAGTCAACAATTAAACAAAAAATTTAAAATGTAACACCTTAAAGACTCAAACTTTCTTTCAGACTGTAATGCCTGTTCTTCCTGTCTGTCCCAGAAAATTCTTTTTAAAACTTATCATCTTCCTTTAATGTGCATTTGATGCTACATTTAGTGCTTTCAGGGTTGGCAAATAGTAAAATTACCCACAAGAAAACCTTGTAATTTGGTTCCTTTATTCTGATTAATTACATTTTAATTGAAGTCTGACAGCTGCATGCTAAGAAAAGAATTAAAAATATTTGTTGTGACTGGCTGAGAGGAGCTTAAAAAGAAAAGTGATCACCAGCCCCCTAACCTGCTCCTAACACAATTGGGCTGAATGGGCTCTTCCTGTGATATAACTTTTTCCACTGTGTAGTTATATGTAGGGCTGACAGAAATCAGGTAGAAAACAACAACTGGACACTTTTTAAAGACACGGCCAGGGGAAATATTGCCTGTTGACAACTGTGAATTTGCAGAAAACACCAGAAATTGAAGTGTGTAGCCCATTTCAAGCAAAGTCAATCTGCCGATGTCCTGTGTCTAATTATTTAGTTCTCTACCTGAATGCAAACATTCCCAGTCACAGAAATGTGGGGTGAATTGATAATGACTGGCATGGTGCTGAACACACTGTTTCACTGGGTAAAAGCTACTCCAGTAGGTTTTTCTGTTTCTACCACAAGATTCCAATTTTAAACAGAGGCTAACTGAAGAGGAAGAAAGCCTAGTGAGGTGTTGAGTCTCAGTGGCTGTTTTGGAGAGAGGCCTCTGATCAGCTCACCTACTGGTGTTCATACTTAGGGAACGGAGAGGGGGAGAGAAGGGCAAATAAACAATCTTACAACAGGAGAGCAGCACAGAACTGAAAGAAATCCTTACACAACGATCGTGACTCTTATATTCTGATAGGTCGCACTGTAATTTAAGCTCAGCACAAGATGCCTGAAACATGTGTGCACAGCAAATGGAATCTGAACTTAGCTTAACAGCCTCATTTATTCCTGATGGTTTAAATTATTTCATCACAATTAATGACACTGCTCCCCCCTACTCCTTGCCACAGCTTCCTGTGCTGAGCTGCCAGATGTTCAGAGACCACTGCGGCAGTCTCTCCATTGATGGCTGGTGACAAGCCATTTTCTCAAGGACATTCCCTCAGTGTGCAGACCGGGTGACTCCCCTCTGCACTGTCTCCATGGGTAGCCCACTGTGAGAAGGCCTGCATGCAGCTATGCAGGATAAGTGGAAGATTCTGTTTAAAAATACATTCATTAAAGAAAAAAGGTTACCTGCCCCACACAGATTCTCACAAACTTTTATTGGAGTTTATACATTCCCCAAATTACAGTTTCTGATGGACAGGAAATATAGGATGTTTTTCGTTTGACTCTGCAAAAGAATTACCAACCTGCAATAAGCAGCTCCATCATTTAAAGCTATTTAGTGAAACAAATGATGGAATGTATTATTACATAAGCTCGAGGAGAACAATTCCAATCTCTTAATCCATTGATATTTGAACATAGCAACAAAGTAATTTTTAAAACTGTAAATCAATGAGAATGAATGTGTACATGAATGCAAGACATTGAGAGAATCTGGGTGTTTACACGTTGCAAATTGTTTTTTGGTGAAACAATCACGCCTCTGATATATGGTTCTATGTCGAAATGTACTTTATATGTCTACATGCGTGTTTGACAATGTGTGTATGAGCAGGAGTTCTCTATTATGGTTCGTCTGCTGAGTGTGTGTGTATCTGGAGTGTGGGAGGAAATTGTGGCGTGTTCAGGAATTCAGTATTAAAGTTCACCTCCCAGCCCCTGACAGTGCACAGGGCTTCTCAATAATTCCCCTTGACAACAGCACCCCCTGCTCCCAGCCTGAATGCACCTGGGCTCTGAGTTTGAACAATCCTCTAAACTGCTGCCAACTTTTTTTTCTCTGTCATTATTGTGCAGAATGTTTTAAACTCCTTAATCAGGGAGCTGTCAGTGGTAAATGTTCAGGTTTCAAGTTTAGTTATGGTCGGTCATTAAAAACCCAGCAAACTAATGGTAACAAAATCATTGTTACTGCACTCATTTCAGCAAAACACTTGGAATCAAGCTTCCTCTTAAAATTCAGAGTTATTGCTCAGAAATTATGGCAGCTATAGTTTATTAACCATGTCATTCTTTCTAGTCTTGGCCTCGCCTTGTTGTCATTGTATTTCATGACCTGAGACATTAATAGCTGGTCATTCAATTTCTGTCTTATTTGTAACCGAGCTATTAAAATGTGCTAATGATTAACTTATTAAATGCAGAAGTTGGTCTTTGTTGCTTTGTCAGTGTTGCTTCTTTCCTTAAAATGAGAGAAAGTGAAAGAGGGAAAGAAATTGTGATGATTAGAATGCCCACATACGGAGGCCATTGCTTTTAAACTGTGGCAGATGCGAATGGAGATAAACTGGACAGGGAGTATGAAATAACCTGATCTCCACAGGTTTGGAGAGAGGAAGAATCACTGGAAAGAGCTCACATCTGGCAATCATTTGTCAATTGCTGGAATGAAAACGGCAGGAAACTGTCTGGCTGTTGCAGCAGATGAAAAGACAAAAGGAACATGTGTCACACATGCACATTGTGGACACATTGACTACTACATTTTTAAAGAGTCATTTTCCTTTCAGAACGGTCCGTGGAGGCTGTATTTCAAAAGTGAAATCATGGATAAACACATGGAATTTGCTCACTCTCCTGGTTTGCCAAGTAACCTGGAGCAACCGCACAGCAAGTCAGAAAATCAGCCTCATATCCTGCATGGGACAAGGGTCACGCCACTGAGCTACACCATCCCTGACTGAACATGGATTGCTTGTTGAAAATAATTAACTACTTTTAAAAGAATATTATAAATTATACAAAATGAAAACCAGAACCTGCTATAATTACTATCAAACATCAAGGATAAATCATTTTGTTTTGTATATAGGGAGCTGCAAGTCTTAGCAAAGGTCGAGCTTGAGAATAACATTTGAAGGAAACGATAACTTCAACCATTGCTCCTGATTAACTAAATTACAGAATCTTTTCCTAACATTCTGTGGTCATGTGTTCCAAGTATAAATGTATTATATTAATGCCAACCTGGACAGAATGTGATACTTTGCAAAACATTGTCTCATTCACATTCTGTTCTAACAACTTACTCTCCCAGGGACTAATCATCGGAGGACACTGAGCACATCCATGCACTGTCACTGCCTTCTACCTTGCAGAATAGAAGTCATGAATATTGCTTTTCATACATAATCTCTGCTGGCCTCCTAAACTTGACCCACATGTTTTGAAGAACCAGCGGGGAATGTTGTATAAGGTAATGGTTCTCAAAGGGCTCATGTTGGAAACGGTGAGAAACTCCGCCCAATTTAATAATATCACGTTGTCTCAGATGGAGAATCAGGAGTCCAGCTCAAGATCCCGAGCTCACACTTGTCATAACTGTTAATACTTAACCATTAATTATGTAACCAGCTAGTGTAATCTGCATTTATTGTTATCAAACAATAAAATGTATTTTTTTTAAGACAGGTGCTTCTTCCTGTTAAGGCTTATTTATATTCATCCTCTCCTATTTTAGCCAAGCAAGCCTTTAGATCCAGTACAGAAATGAAGATTTATGGTAGTGCTCAATAACCAGAGGCTGGTCGAGATTGGTTCCACAGCACAGACTGATAGAGAAATGAGCAAAATGCCATTTTGTCCATAAACAGTCACGATTCGGAATTCATTGCCTTAAAAGAGCACTGCAATCAGATTAAGTGTTAACTTGCGAAAGGAAATTAGATGAACAGAGTCATAGAGTCCCTACAATGTGGAAACAGGCCATTTGGCCCAACAAGTCCACACGAACCCTCTGATGAGCAACCCACCCAGACCCATTCCCTCACCCCACTGTCCCATATTTACCCCTGACTAATATACTCAACCTGCACATCCTTGAACACTATCAGTAATTCAGCATGGCCGATTCATCTAACCTGCACATCTTTGGACGGTGGGAGGAAACTGGAGGACCGAGGAAATCCAAGCAGACACGGGGAGAACGTGCAAACTCCACACAGACAGTCACCTGAGGCAGGAATCGAACCTGGGTCCCAGGCGCTGTGAGGCAGCAGCGCTAACCACTGAGCCAACAAACCACCCAATCTGAAGGAAATAATCTGCAGGATTATGGAGAAAAGGAGTGGAATTTATTGGATAGTTATATCAGGCTCAAATGGGCCAAATGATGACCTACTTGGAATCTAAGATTTTATAACACACAAATATTGGGAAACTGAAATGAAGTCAAATGTTGGCAATATACAGTAGGTCCATCAGTTTTTGAAATTGAAAGTTAGGTTAATTTTAAGTTGGGACAAAATGTTAACTAGGCATTTCTCTATTTAGAGACTCCACTCCAGCTATGTAATCCCTGCATTTCTGTTTTGATATCAGTAAATTGCAGAGATGAGAGCTCTCAGACATTGACACACCCAATGAAGTGTATGGTCTTTCAAGTATGGAAGATTCATCAGTGAGGAAGCACACTGATTGTAAAACTTTCATTATCCCTGTGATGTATGTCTGTCTGTGTATGAACTTTCATTGCAGAATGGTAATAAAACCAATCATTTCTTACTGATCAACAATCCAGTCAAATATATTATACTTTAACTTTTAGGTTATTTTACGGTCTCCAATCATCAGCATATAGCCAATCATAACAGGACATGCTTGGCAGTAGAGTGATACATTCCCATTTCATGGTATTCCCAATATCTGGTAATCCGAGTTCTGACAGTCTCAGTCTTGTTCTAATTGCCAGCGGTGCTTAATCCACATCATAAAGCATCCCTAATACGGCAAATTCCACTCAGATACCAGCTGAGCAAGCAGGGAATGGTAATGCTATCCTAGGCTACTGGAGGTAAAATTTCAAGGTGGATTCAAAGTGGGATTAGCAATTACTGGAAGTATGACCATCTCTCACAGTGAAATCATGGAGCATTTGGAGTTGTTTTACTGAGCATAACAGACTAAATGGTATAATTTAACTTTTTACAAATCAGCTACTTTAGTAGCAGAACTCTTTAAAGTAGAATTGTGATCCAGAAGTCAAGATCTAGCAGACTCATAAAACAATGTCTTGGTGAACGTACAGATTAACCCGGATAAAGGAATGGGTTCTCGTAGAACTATGCAGGTCTCGAAGATGCTGGTACTGAAGTTGCAGCAGTAGAAAAGAGCAGCTTGTCTTTCACAGGATGCTGGCAAATAGTATCACACAAAAACAAGTGTTTGAAGTTGGCACCCAGACAATAAATTATACAGATTCCAAGTTTTGATATGAGCTCCTTTCTGAATTTATATTAGTATATTTTGTGAGGCACTTAAGGATGTCCTGAAGTCACAAAGGATGCTATTGGAATTCAAGACCTTACTCAATTACCTCATGTGTTAGCCTTGGTGAATCACCCTCAGTAAAGATTTGTATTTTCCTAACACCTTTTAAATCCTTACAACCTTAATGTGTTTTACATTCGGTCAAGTGCTTTTGGAATGTAGTTAATGTTGCAATATAGCAAGTGATCACACCAGTTTATGTACAGCAAGCTTCCACTAACAGCAATGGGTAGCAACACGATGAAAATCTTGTTACGCATGTTGGTTGAGGAATAAATATTGGTTAGAACACCAAAGTGTTCCTCTGCTTTTCATCCATTGATGGCTGTAGTTCTTTAACATCCCTCACCTCACAGAGCAAAAAGATTTAACAGACAGAACTTCCAACAATGCACATTTTTGTAACAGAGCTGGAACTGTCAGCCTAGGTTGAGCATTCAAGCCTTTGGGATGGGACTTGAACATATTTTTGAATTTCTTTTACTGTCTCTGAGCAGGTCTCATTCAAAATTCTCTCTTAACCCCAGGTTTGTTTGGGAAATCTGATCTCTCTTCACTTCCATGTAAAATATACACCAACCCAACAGCATATTTTGCATTTCAGTGTGTGCACACATGGTAAAACAGCTTATAAATCTGACCCAGATACAAGGAGCAGGAACTTCAAGTATGAAAGATCAGAGAAAATCAAACTGTTCAACAAAGAACAGGGAAAGTTCAATGGAGTTTAATACTAGTGTTTAAAGATTATGAAATGCTTTAATAAAGTCAATAAGGAAACGCTGCATCAAGTGGCAAAAATTACCAGAAATCACAGATTTAAGCCACACAAACCAGAGAGGAAATCAAGAAGCATTTCTTTTATGTCATAAGTTGTTGTGATCTGGAATGTACTGCTTGAAAGGGGGTGAAAGTGAATTCAAAAATAGTTCCAAAACAGAATTTGATAAATATCTGAAAAGGAGAGAAAAAAAAATGCAAGGTTATGGGATACAGCAGGCAGAGGGACTGTTTGGTAAGCTCTGTCAAAGAGCCAGCAAAGGAACAATGGAGTAAATGGCCGCTCCTGCACCGTAACATTCCATGTGGATATAATTTAGGAAAGGGATAAAACTTCTTTAATACAATACCGGTTTGAGCAACAAATGCACAAATGAAGACATTCACTTTATACAGTCATTGATGTAAGTCACTTGTGTGCCTCCCCCTCAGTTTCCTGAGCTAACCAGCCTGACATCTCTGCCATGTGCTGTAGGTTGTTTTGTAACCTGACAATCTCACCAGCTTGTCAAACCATTACAGAAGTACTGTCATCACTAAACATGCGTGATCACAGTTAATTACAATTCAGAGCAGAGAGCAGCAGCAAATGTTCATTAATTACAGGAAACACCTCATTTAAATTTTATGGAAATTTACACCAGAACTTATTTTGTTCAATATGTAAATGCACCTACTAGAGAGGAGCAATATTTGATCTGTTGGGAAATAAGACAGGGCAAGTGACTGAGGTGTCAGTGATATAGCACTATGGGGCAAATGGTCTTAATTGTATTAGTTTTAAAATAGCTGTGGAAAAGGATAGAACTGATCAAGAAGTTAACGTTGGAGGGTGGCTATTTGCAGGTAAAGGTTGGGAAGTGAAAGGACTTTAAGAATGAGATGAGAGTTCAGAGACAATATGTTCCTGTTAATGGTAAGGGCAAGGCTGGTAGGTGCAGGGAATGCTGGATGACTAGAGCAATTGAGGCTAAAGAGAAAAGGAGGTATTTATGAGGTACAGACAGCTGGGATCAAGTGAATGCTTCGAAGAGTATAAGGGCTGTATGAGTATACTTCAGACGGAAATCAGGAGGGCAAAGGACATAAGCTAACTTTGACAACTAGAATTGAGGAGAATCCAAAGAGATTCTATAAATGCATTAGGGACAAAAGAGCAACTAGGGAGAGAATAAGGCTCTTAAAGATCAACGAGGCCATCGATGTGTGGCACCATAGGAGATGGATGAGATATTAGATGAGTATTTTTGGTCAGTATTTACTGTGGAGAAGGACATGGAAAGTAGAGAACTTGGGGAAATAAATAGTGATAGCTTGAAAAGTGTCCATATAATGGAAGAGGAGGTGCTCGAGGTCTTAAAACGCATCAAGGTAGATAAATCCCCAGGACCTGATCAGGTGTTTCCCAGAATCTTGCAGGAAGCTAGGGAAGAGATTGCTAGGTCCCTTGCTGAGATATTTGTATCATCGACAGCCATGGGTGAGGCACTAGAACTCTGGAGTTTGGCTAATGTGCTGTTATTATTTAAGAAAGGCTGTAAGGAAAAGTCAGAGAACGATATACTGGTGAGCCTTATGCCTGGAGCGAATAAGCTGTTGGAGGGGATTCTGAGGGATTGGATTTACACGTATTTGGAAAGACAGGTACTGATTATGGAGAGTCATCATGGCTTCGTGGATGGGAAATTGTGTCTCATTAACATGATTGAGCATTTTCAAGCGCTGACAAAGATGACTGATGAAGGCAGAGCAGTGGACATACTCTATAAGGACTTCAGCAAAGCATTCAAAAAGATTCCACATGGCAGACTGGTTAGTAAGGTTAGATCACATAGGATCCACGGGGAGCTAGCTAACTGGATACAAAATTGGGTTGAAGGTAGTTGGTGTAAGGTGGTGGTGGAGGAATGTTTTTTGGACTGGAGGTCTGTGACCAGTAGTGTGCCACAAGGATCATTGCTGGGTCCACTGTTTTGTATTTTATATATATAAATAAATGACGTGGATGTGGAGGCATGGTTAATACGTTTGTAGATGACACCAGTGAAGTGCAGTGGACAGTGAAGACCATTAACTCCATAAACAATGGGACCTTGATTAGATGGGCCAATGGGCCAAGGAGTTGCAGATGGAGTTTAATTCATGTAAGTTGGTGTTGCTGCACTTTGGTCAGGCAAACTAGCACAGGACATGTACAGTAAATGGTACTGACCTATGGAGTGTTGCCAAATAAAGAGGCTGAGGGGTGCAAGTGTATAATTCCTTGAGAGTGGAGTTGCAGTGAGACTGGGTGGTGAAGACGATATTTGGCACACTTGCCTTGGGAAGTCATATTGTGGCTTTACAGGACATTGGTGAGGTCATTTTTAGAATACTGCCCTTCTAAAGCAAGGATGTTGTTAAATTTGCAATAACACAGAAAAGATGTACAAAATGTTGCCAGAAATGGAGGGTTTGCACTTTTGGGAGAGGCTGAATAGGCTGCAGCTTTTTTCTCTGGAGTGGCTGAAACTGAGGGGTGACCTCAGGAGGTTTATAAAATCATGAGGGGCATGGAAAGGATAAATTGCCAATCTAGGGTGGGGGAATTTAAAACTAGAAGACATAGGTTTCAGGTGAGAGGGGAAAGATATGCAAAGGAGCTGAGGGGCAGCGTTTTCACACAGAGGGTGGTGCGTGTCTGGAAAAAGCTGCCAGAGGAAGTGGTAGATGTGAGTACCATTACAACATTTAAAAGACATCTGGATGGGTATATGAATAGGAAGGGTATAGAGGGATTTGGACTAGAGGCGACGAGGTCAGACTGGTATGTCTTGCCGGCGAGAATAAGTTGGACTGCAGGGTTTGTTTCCATGTTGTATAACTAGAACTCTATGACTTCAGTGACTGAGAACATATACCATAATGGTTTCCTTGAATTAATTCAATAAATAACACTATTAAGATGTAACCCACTTCAGAATTCATAAGAATACCAAGAACTTCTCTATCTTCCCTTGGAGAACTCACTTCTCTCATAAGATATTCCTCCT
Source organism: Chiloscyllium punctatum (assembly GCF_047496795.1). Classification (NCBI taxonomy): domain Eukaryota; kingdom Metazoa; phylum Chordata; class Chondrichthyes; order Orectolobiformes; family Hemiscylliidae; genus Chiloscyllium; species Chiloscyllium punctatum. The sequence continues at coordinate 131,789,522 of NC_092740.1, forward strand.
GTTGATTATAAATTGTTACCAGTCAGACAGAGATGGGCAACAGCACACTCCAGAAAAGTAAAGCAATGAAATCTCCTGCTCAAAGTCCTCAATTCTTTACACAACAGTCACAGTCTAATTCCTATTGTTTACACTGCCAGTCACAATGCAGTGGTAGTTCTTTTGCCTCTGTGTTGCAAAGTGATGGACTTGAGTCATACTCCGGAGACTGGGACAGAAAATTCATGTTGAGGCTCTAAATGCGACACTAAATATGAATGCTGCACTGTCAGAGGATTGCATAGGAGTGCCGCACCATCAGTGCTGAGGGAGTGCTACATCATCACAGGGGCAGTCATCAGAGTACACTGCACAGCTGGAGATGCCATTTTTTTGGAGAGCTTTTAAATCAAGGTTCTGACCATCCTTTTGGACAGGCATAAAATATTCCATGACATTATCTGAAGAAGGGCAAAGGATTGTCTTCTGCTATCCTAACCAATAATCTCTCAACCAAAATCACACAAGCAGATTTTCCAGCCATTATCATATACCTGTTTGTTGGAGCACCTAATGCATAAATTGACCATCAAGTTTTCTACATTTTTGAAGTGGGGCTTACAGTAATAAAGTACTTCATTGGGTGCAAAGCATTTTAGCATATCTTAAGTGATGACAGATGCTATAGAAAGGAGTGTCTTCCCCCCCCCCCCCCCCGCCAATCAGAAACAGGCAATTCCCTCTCTCTAAGAAAGAGAGAGTGTTACCTCTGGAATATCTAACAGGTGAAAGCGGATCATTGACCCAGGAGAAAAGAAAAGGAAGCTGCTGCTCTCCTCAAACTGAAGAAGGTTATTATTGAAGAGGAATCCGTCTCTCCTTTCATCAACTGTGACAGAAAGAAGAAAAGATAAATTTTTTAGATTGTAAGCAATGTAGATAGAATTCTGGAGTATGGGTTATTCCTTGAATATCATTGCACTCAATACGAAACACTCCTCTTCTACAGTACGCAATGTCAAATACTCCCCAGTACAAACCCTGGGTTATTTTCTGTGATGTTGAATGGTTAGGACTCAAATCTAGATCACCCCCTGAGATGTACTACATAAAACTATCGTCACAACTGACCCCAAATCACCTCTTACTGTGTGTAATAACAAACAAAACATTGCACACTGAAAAATATAATGCAATACAACTGTGATTTGTCACACAGCCAGGTTTAGAAGTCATTTGGATGACTGAGAAAACTGCTTCAACATAATTTTGAATCATTTCAATCTTAGCAGAGACTCGATTGGCTCACCAGCACCACTATTAGTTGATAGTTATTATAATGCTGTTGATGGGAGTGTACTGTGTGTCAATTGGTTGCCAGTGACTACACTTCAAAATTATTTCATTGGCTCTAAGACAATTTGGGGGATTCTGAGAACAAAACCAGGTCTTTCTCTTTTTTTGTTAAATACTAACTGGCAATCAGAACCCTCCCTCCTGGAAGTTCTATTTCATGGCCTCCAATTGCCCAAATCCCACAGTCCCGCTATTGATCACCCAAGCCATCCATTCTATGATTTCCCCATAACAAATCTAAAAGTAAATAGACTAAGTTGCTCAAATAGAGGATTCTTAAATATCAGCCAAATTTTGCCAATGTCCGATTTTTTTTTTTTACAACTAATATACCGAGCTATTCAAAGAAAATTTTAAAGAGTCGATTTTCTTTCTGCATCCTGCTTGCTGCAGAAATTGCATATGAACGAAAGCCTTTCAGCCTCCAAGCAATGTGGTGCCATTCAATTAGATGGCTGACCTGCATCTCAAGTCTTTCATATTCTTAGCCAATAAAAATCTAAGTCACAATTTTGAAATGTTTAGTTGATTCAACCCCCTCCCCAATTTGCTACCACCATGCCCCATGCATTTTTTAGGGGCAGAGAGCTCTAGACTTCCACTGACTTGTGTGAAGAAGTGCTTTCTGAAATCATCCCCGAATAGCCTGGCTTGAACCCAGTTGATCTGAACATTTCCAACAGAAAATGCTGTTTTTCTTGATCCAGAAAGGTAGATTTTATTTCTAAAGTGTCTTTCACAACTTCAAGATGTCATATCACACAAATAGTCAAAGTACTTAAGAAGCAAAGTAATTATTGTAATAAAAACTGAAAGAACTGCGGATGCTGTAAATCCAAAACAAAAACAGAAGTTGCTAGAAAAGCACAGCAGGTTTGGCAGCATCTGTGAAGAGAAATCAAAGTTAACGTTTTGGGTGAGGACCCAAAAATGGAGGACCCAAAACATTAACTTTGATTTCTCTTCACAGATGCTGCCAAACCTGCTGAGGTTTGCCAGTAACTTCTGTTTTTAGTTCATAATTACTGTAAAGTCAATAATAAGAAGCCAATATGTGCACACCCATCTCCAACGAATAGAAATGTGATAATGGCCACGTAGTCTGTTTTCCATTATGTTAACTGAGAGACCAAGCATTGACCAGAGTAACTCTCCTGACCTTGTTTAAAAACAGCATAACAAAAATCTTTTACATTCACCTGGAATGACAGATGATACATCGGTTTCAAGCCTGACCAAAAAAAGCAGCGCCTTCTACACTGCAGCAGTCCCTCAGGAGAGCACGAGAGTGTCACAGAGACTTTTGTGCTCATGTCTTTCTGGATGGTGCTTGCACCCACAACCATCTAATTCAGAGGCAAGAGTGCTGCTCAGTGAGGCACAACTGTCACATTAGCATTCTATCACACCTCTCAGAAGCTAAGACCAGAATTTGCAATGTGATTGGTACTCAATGAGGGAGCTGCACTGCTACAATGATGGAGCTGCAAATGCTCACCAAAAGACCGACATCACCAGTATACTGTCTATTTAATGTGGAGCAGATATGACATGACATGAGTAGAATCCTTCTCCTTTTAGCAGCTGATGTTTTAATAGCCTTTGAATTCAAACAATCAAAAAAATAAAAGGCAAATGACCCCTTAACAATAACAGTCTGTGGAACAATTACTGTGGCCACAGGGTCTAGTGCGCACGCCATATTTTGCAGGTTGCTCATAAAATAGGTTCTGCTTCACAGTCAATTGGTCATTAAGTTTATGACCCCATAAACCTTTTCATCATAATTGTGAGGAAGTCAGAACATGATTTTTTTTAAATGCTCCAAAAAAAGGTACAAGAAGTTAAGTGATTATATGTGACAGACATTAATGTGTCTTAATAAGTGCCTGGCAGAAATTTAATTTCAGGAGTTTATCATTTTGACTGAGGATATTTTAAATACTTACAAACACAGAAATGATTTTAGTTCTGAAAGGGAGGATATCTTTTCCACATCACCCTCAAAATTATAAATGATCACATTTATTGCAAAAGATTAGAAGCTGTGTGGTGTGCTCACTTATTTCAACATCACAAATAAGATTTTCTATTAACAATTTGACCAAAATAAGAATGCACTTCAGATATCTACTCCCATATGTTCTGTAATCAGCAGCTCTTGATATCAATACTGACTAATTTCTGGCAATAATTACCAACTGAATAATAATGAATAGCATCCCAAAACACTCATGTCGAAAAAGAAAGAGTAGAAAGTGGACCTTGAACCACAAGAGAAATTTTTTAAATGTTGGTTGGAAGAGTGGCGTTTTATGAATGGAGTTCAACAGCGAGGGAGTGGAGATGTAGAGTAAATGGCAGCATTTGAGGCAAAAGGACTGAAGGTATGATCGCCAATATGGAAACTAACAAGGCGGCAAGGCAGAAGTTGGTAGGAGGGTCAACAATCCAAGGTCACAAATGTAAGATCATTAAAGAAACAGAGAGGAAATAAAGGTAATTCATTTTTAGTGGAGTAAATTGTCATAATCTTACATGTGCTGCCTGAAAGGTGGTGAAAACAAATTCTAAAAGGAAATTGGATGAATACTTGAAAGGGAGAAAATTACTGTGTTATAGGGAATGATAAAAATGTAGTTGGAGTGAATGGATAAATCTTGAACATAGACCACACAGACATGATGGGCCAAATGGCTTCTTTTCGTGCCTGTGATGCTCGAGATAACTGAAAGACACATAATGATGTAAACATCTCTCTTGATAACATTAATGCTTAATTGGCAATAGTAGATACCTTTTTAATAGACATAATAACAGCAGTAGGCCCTAGAATACAGACAAGAGATAAACTCAAGATTGTTTGCACCTAAGAAGCTGCACTATTATTTCATTGTTGTTCTGATTTAAAAGGGCACTGTCACCTCAGCAGGATCATTCTCAAGGGTTCAAGTTTTCAAATGATTTGCATTGAAAAATGTAGCAATAGAGTACTTTTGCATGAAGGAAAAAAAATACATGGGCTAGATTTTGCTACAAAAGGTGGATAATTAGAGCACAGAAATCAACATTTCACATTTGCCTTAGTCTCACCAGACCACAGGGCTGCTCTGATTAGAGAGGGATGGTTGGTGGTGATTTAACCTGAGGGTCACCAGATCTTAGGCAAGGGAAGAGGTTGCAACACCCATGGTAACATCAGCTGGTGCAGGAATTGAACCTATGCTGTTAGCATCACTGCACATCATAAACCAACTATCCAGCCAACTGAGCTAAACCTTGCCAGCTTTGGATTCTTCTCTCGGATGAGAATCACATTTCCCTTAACCTACCATTAAAAAATCTGACAGAAACAGGTGCAGGTAGAGGAGGACATAACTCCTCAGAGTAATTACTCTTTGCCATTTTGACACTTGTAAAATGGGTTAAATGTTTACCTCAACAAATACACATTGGTGAATTGAATAATTTCTTCAATAACCATCCCATTCTACACATACCCAAGATACATGTATTACATTACAATCTCAATAGCCACATGCATGAAAAAAAACCACGCGATAATGTGAAACCCTGGCACGTTAGGCAGTTGTCAGCATGTACTGAGCCTGTGTCCATTCTCCCAACAACATCCAAATGACATTTCCCTAATCCATGCAGCCCCACACTGTAAAGACAGCAAGCCTTGCGTGTTGGTTTTGCTCAGCTAACAATATGGCTCACTGAGACAGGACTACCATTTTCAAACAAAGTTGGGCCACAACAAGTTGTAATTCTGAATACACCCCAATTCACATGTTCCAAAAGCAAGGTTTGCTGTGACTCATTGTTTTTAAATCAGTACAGCATCAGCAACTTACATAGGGAGAGGGAGAGCTTCCCTTAAATTGTACACTACTACAGGTTATTGCAATTGCTCAATAAATTCCCAACAGAAAGTTAGGTGTGGTACATAACCATGTAATAATGAGACTTTCAAGCTTTCGAAAAGGCGAATATGTTTCTACAATGCTGTTAAACCTCTGTGTCCCAGAAATAGAATATTGTAAACAGTTGAATCTCATTCCTGTGTATCAAAAATTGTTGAGTTTTTTTATCTTGATTTTCCTATTTTTTAAAAAAAAACTCTTTCCTAAACTAATACTTCATTCTGGATCCTTATTTATCTGCGAGTTGCCACAGATCAATCTTGCTTTCAATGATTCCTCTTTCTTTCTCACTCGTTAAACTTCTTGGGTTTAAGTGGTTCACAGAGGTCCCCAAATGCCACACATGGTTCTTGTGCGCCATTATCATCTCCCACTCCCATCAAGGTAAAGGGCCGAAGGGGGTCAGAAAATCTAACACGGTATGTCCCGAGCTGACCCACTCCAGGAAATTTTGGACTAGGAAATTCTCATATTTTGCTTGTGGTTAAACAAAATAAAATGTTTTTTTAAAAAAAAAACTATTTGCACATTAGTTACGCATTGTGGCTACACGTAAAGTTAGTTATCTTCCTACCCAGGTAAGTGGCCAATTCCATGCTGGATACGTGAAAAATGTCATCCCAGGGCATAGTGACTGGCTGCCGCCCATGGCCGAATAGCTGGCGGTCAGGTGAAAAATGCGACCCTGGGGAAGAGGTGGTAAGGAGAGCAGGGAAGGGAAAGGAAGGGGTCGGAGGATTGGAAATCGCAATTATAATTTGGGAGCGAGAAAATGCAGCAAATTAAGAATCCAAACAGCGTCCCTTACTGAACAAAAAAAAACTTACTGAAGCTGGTATTTCATTTACACAGAACGACAGGGAACGACACTACAGCAACACGCTTTTAGGCAAAAAAAAAATAATGTATTTTGCAAAATACAATTTGGGGCACAATTTCATTGAAACTGTTTCACTGCAAACTGACATAGTTCACAACACATCCATGTCTCGTCAATCCAAGTTCAAACTTTCTGCCCCAAAGCCAACATTTATCTATCGAGTAAGCCCCTTATTTATTCAACAATGCATCTGATAAATAATTGAACGTTACTCATTCAAAGCAGAGCTCTTAAAATGCTTCATATACTTTTTCAATTTCGCTCTCTTATTGCCTTCTTTCCAAAGAGGGTGAGAGAGAGAGAGTGAGAGAGAAAGGGAGAGAAAAAGAGAAGGAATGAGGGAGTATTCCGGTAACATACAGTACCATGAGCTGCAGAGGCCTCCCAGACAGTTGTACACAGTTAACAGATCACTCGCGGCCTGTAGCAGACTGCAAAAACAGCTTTAGGCTTTCTGGCATTTTGACAAACAGGCAACTCTGCTCCACTCTGGCACATTCCTTCTCCCTACCTCCCAGCCCCTTGCATGCAGATCGTCATATTTCCTTCAACAGTTAATTGTCTCAACTGCGAGATTTTAAACAGCCACTGTTAAGCAATGTGAAATCCTCCTAAAGTGACTGTCACAGCAAATCAGTCTCTTGCACCAGTGGTAACATTTTCCAAGGAAGTATTCTGCTGGCAGTTCCTGAACTGTCTTCCCCCCCACCTCCCCTTCGTCCCTCGAGAACTGAGCGCACTTGTGGCAATAAAACATTCATGCGACTTGGAATCTTAACACAATGCCATTTCCCTAGTTTAACCTGAATGGAATGCAGTAAGTCACAACAGACTACATCATCCTGCTATCAAACATTGCCAAGGAACCTCTGCACTGTGCTCATTCAGACCAGAAGAGCAATTCGCAGGAATACCAGCGAGAAAGCATTCCTTCCTCCATTGACCTCCCGGAGCTACAGTGAGCTGCTTTCTCTGAACTCTGTTCTGCTTCAGGATTGTGACAGGATTGTGATATATGTGTCACTTACACACAGACTTCATTACTGCAGACAGAAGTTATGAGTCGCGACAGTTCAGAGTGACCAGACTTTAGAACAAGCTGTTGTAGGAAACTACTGTACGAGTTCCTTTCCAGTTAATGTATTAACTCTTCAGGCACCCATTCTCTGTAACTGTTTGTTGTCAATATTTTCCATCATTTTCTGCTCGGAGTGTTCTCCATAGGCTCACATGCTACATCAAGTCAGAAATAAACTAAATCTAGTCACTGAAACCAGGAAGGGTGGAACACCCAAAACATTACATCAAATAAAGATAAAAAGTAAAGTTCTAAATGGACTTAAATTCAGCAGAATAAGGTGGAGAGGTCAACACGTAGATAAACACACAAGCATCAGAAAACACACACATATGCATATGCACAGAATGGCCAAACATTCATGTTACAGGTAGAAATCGACAATTTGTTCACATGAGATTCCGGATTCCAACTGTTTATTTCAAATATGATTTATGTCCTATCAGCCATGCGTACTCTCTGGGGGCTGCAAGAGAAAGTGGAACTTCATTTCAGTGGGTAATATAGGATGTTACAAGAATGCAAAGCACCAGACCTAGATTCAGCTTGCTAGGGGATAGGTTCATTTGAGAGTTGTCCAGAATTGTACTGGGCGGGATTGCCCAGTTCAAAGCAGAATATGGTCTTATCTTCCAAACACAGTCCACAACCATCACCTACCTTCCATTCAAACAGCAACCATCCCATTACTGTGAGCCCACAAGAGGAAAGTTCTGTGAAAGATTACAGGGAAAGGCATGGGCTAATTGGCTAGAGCTTTCTCAAAGCCAGCACAAATGGACCAAATGACCTCATTCTGTGCTGTACAGTTTTATGATACAGATGCCTCTTGATGAAAGACAGGAGAATGCTTCACTTTAACTGTAATTAGTAACATGTTTCCACAAACCTACACTTATGAAATGTGCATTTTCAAAGGAAAAAAAGTGGGAATTCTCTCAAGTGTTTTTGTTAAAACACCAATGCCAGACAGTAACTGGTAAAATTAAACCCACTCTACTGTCAAATGAGAGTTTTAACAAAGACAGTCTATTCTATCCAGAAAATAAAGTAGCTGTCATCTACCCATGAAGAGACTTCAAAAATACAAACTTAAGAGTAAAGAGAATTTTTTAAAAAAACTGTTGGTGTTTCAATTCTTTAAAGGCGAGATATGAAAGAAGGAATGATGATTAAACTTTTTTTAAAAAAGGAAGTTCATTTTTTTCTACTGGACCTTGTGGAAAGATTTGACAATGTATCTTAACTTTCACCGAGAGCAAGTGAAACCACATAGCTCCAAGCATGATGCAAGTGATTGATCCATTCATTCAATATCAAAATATCTCTTCCCCCGTTTCATCCTCACCCTCTCACCTGGCTAGATTTGGACTGGTGAGAGGTAGCAGTTAGTTGAAGATGTCAATAAAGTCCATTGCATCTCCACCAAAAATGGCTGCTCAAAGGCATAGCAGCTGAAAGCATGATTACCAATTGTGCAATAATTAAAATCGAGGATTGTTAAGAGGTCAAAATTAGAAGAGTGCACAGCTGGAGTAGATTTCAGGGAGAGGCAAGCCATAGAAAGATTTGAAAACAAGATGAGAATTTTACTCATAATGAATTGCTTAACTGGAAGCCTATATAGATCAGCAAGCTGAAGGGTAACAGGTGAACCTGTAGTATCCCAAAAGGTTCAAGTCCTTCCTGCGTAGGTAGAGTGTTTCATAACATGCCCAAAATAATTATTAAAATAACTACACTACAAAGTAGCTGTTTTCATAGAATTATCTTAGAATCCCTACAGTGCAGATAGAGGCCATTCAGCCCATAGAGACTGCACTGACCCTCTGAAAGGTATCCGACTCGATAAGCTAGCCTGCTCATCCCTGGACATTACGGGGCAATTTAGCATGGTCAATCTACCTAACCTGCGTATCTTTGAACCCTGGGAGGAAATCAGAGCACGCACTGGAAACCCACATAGACACAGGTAGAACGTGCAAACTCCACATAGACAGCAACCCAAAGCTGAAATCAAATCCAGGTCCCTGGCTGTGTGAGGCAGCAGTTGCTAACTGCTGTGCCACCTGTGTTTTGGATTAGGAAATTGTGGCATGGTGGTTGTATCCCTATCTGCAGCCCAGAAGGTCTGGGTTGAAGTCCCACTAACTTGGAAGGCGTCATAACAAATGTGAATATATTGATTATAAATACGTGCTAAAATTAATACAGGAACTATGACAAGATAAACAGTAGGGGGCACTCGAGGCAACAGGAAGGGAATGGGAAGGGAGACCATTGCATGTGATGTACCATTTGTGATTAGATTGGAAAGAAGGAAATCCCATCTAGTTGGGCAACAGAGGAGTCTAGTTGGAGAAGAATGGTGTTGTTAACCCTGTCAAAAGTTGTAAACAGACGAAGGATGAGAAGCAATAGTTTCTCGTTTTGACAGTGACAGAGGGTGCCATGTGTGACTGATATGTTGTCATTAATGAATTGACTATGTGCTTCAGGAACATTCAAGAGGTTGCTAAAAATGAAGAACTCACGATCACCTAGCGTGGTTGAGATAAATAATGGAGATACATTTAAGGAGAAGCTAAATATGTACATGAGGAATGAAAAACTGAAGGCTACTACGACGATTGAGATTAAGTCAAGGTGGGATGAAGTTCATGTGGAGCATGAAATATGTTGGCTAAGCAATTGATGTTAATTCAATTCCAGTATTCATCACAAAGTGAGCTCTGGAGGTAAACTGCTAACCCCCCAGTGAGAAATACCAAGTAGAAGCTGAGAATCAGAGTATGCACGAGTCCTTTCTCACCTGGTTTTCCTTCCATTTGGAGGAAAAGGTTTGGTGGGTAATTAGTAAAGTGGAAAAACAGAAATGAAATAGGACTAGAAGAGAGAGTGCTAAAATACTTACAAAAAAAACACAGCCAGTGTTCAGCCGATACCAGTTTCTAGTTTGCAGGCCAAGGATTCTGATAGAAACATCATTCACTTTGTTCATATGTGCCTCTCACACCTTTCTAATATTCAGCAGAGATAATTATATTGTCAAAAACATTTCAAAATACACAATTACAGAATTACGAAAATTTATATTACTTTATGTGTTTCATGTTTAGTAAAGCGAGAGTGTCATTGTTGAGAAATAGAATTTGTATCCAATCAAGTTTAATTTGGATTTGAATGTGTTCCCAGAGGTATAATCAGTGCAGTACTTCTATGCTATTCAATCTTCCAATTACTAAGTTACAAAATAAAAATATGATTTTCATTATAAAAGTCACAATTCACTGGGATGACGACAGACCTTCAAGAAAGGATATTTGGCTTGAGCTGATGAACAATGAGCTTTTGGATGTTTTTGGAACTTGTTTTGGTGCCTCTGCTGAACAAGTTCACAAGGTGTTTTAAAGGCATGCAGCAATGCTAACACAATCTTACTGAAATTCAGGCTGATGGCCTGGTTATTTAGGAAATTTTAAGTTCAGATCAAACATCAATCATTCCATGTAGGTTGGATAGAGGCAAAAATTTATGGTGATAATACAATGCCAATAAACGCATTGATAATGTCCTAGGGAGTGTTGGTGAACAAAGGAACCTTGGAGTGCAGGTTCATAGTTCCCTCAAAGTGGAGTCACAGGTAGATAGAATAGTGAAGAAGGCATTTGGTTTGCTTTTCTTTATTGGTCAGAGCATTGGGTAGAGAAGTTGGGAGGTCATATTGTGGCTGCACAAGACACTGGTAAAGCCACTTTTGGAATATTGCATGCAATTCTGCTCTCCCTCCAATCGGAAGAATGTTGTGAAACTTGAAAGGGTTCAGAAAAGATTTATAATGATGCTGCCAGGGTTGGAGAGTTTGAACTATAGGATGAGGCTGAACAGGCTGGGGCTGATTTCCTCAAGCTTTAGAGACTGAGGGGTGACCTTACAGAGGTTCATTTGTACATAGTACATTTGCAACATTTAAAAGGCATCTGAATGGGTATATAAATAGGAAAGGTTTAGAGGGATATGGGCCAAATGCTGGCAAATGGGACTAGATTAGGTTAGGATATCTGGTCCGCATGGATGAATTGGACCGAAGGGTCGGTTTCCGTGCTGTGTGTCTCGATGACTCGATATAAATGTAACTCTTAATTGTTGTAGAAAATGGTATCTACCAAAATGGAACTGAGGCAGAAAAGAGAGAAAGTGAAATGAGAAAAAACAACTTTTTTAAAAATACTATTTAAAATTAAGTTTAATAGAATGAGACCCACAACTACAAAATTTAATTTTCAGGGCCAGAGAGGTTACTTGATAATAATGATAATGATAATAACAATAAAGAATGTCAAAAATTCATTGCATCTGAATGTAACAGCCCTCCTTCTGAAATCCTTAGTGGTTAAATACCACAAATCCACAGAAGTTATGCATTTAAGTGTTGAATCTATTGAAGAGTTATTGTTATAGTGGAATCTGTAAAGGAACAGGTCAACTTGGACGGGAAGATCCAGATTCCCACACTTAACAGCACATGTACAGACCCCAGAGGTTAATGTTAATTATCTCTAAACAATGGCAAATTCTGATAACCTTACCATTATTTAGAAAACAAACTCCAGGCCTCACAATGCAAAATATAATGCACTTTGACAAAATCTAGCTTCGACTTAGTTAATAATTGCTATTACTGCCAAGTATGTTGAAATGTGAACAAAACAAACATGGTTTTACAGAGGAGCCTCGATTATCTGACATTCAATTATCCAAATTTTGGATTATATGGACAAGATTGCAAGGTCCCAACCCTTGGCTAAACTGTGATATTTAACATTCGATTATCCGAACAGTCGATTATTTAAACAAAATACTCCCCACCCGTGTCATTCAGATAAATTGAGGTTCTTCTGTTCACAGAAATGAGCACAACATGCTAAAAGTGAGACGTTTATGCACAAAATATAAATTTTGGCATATTGGCTTAGTGATGAGATAGTGCTTTTGTATGTCCTGGATAATTGAGTGTCCATATCAACAAAAGACTCTGAAACAAGTTTACTAATTGTTTTCTGCACTGTCAACATTGTGAATCACTGTAGTATTAAAATCAAGAAGCAGCCAGTAAGTTCCTGCTGATTTTTCACAGATGAGTATTTTTGACAGAAAGAGAGGCATTCTCAACTCTACCTTCTCTGCCCCATGCCAGCAGAGGATTGCTCATGGGTCTAAGAGTTGGTTTGTTAATAACATTATAAAAAGTTCCACTTTAGCCCATTGCACATAGATAAGTTGCTTATTTCACGGGCAAATAAAACCAGAAATTGTCTATTCAAGATTATTTTAATTGTCTACATTAGCTCATACAATTAACATCTTGAATTTATATAGTACCTTTATCATAGCAATAAAACATTTCAAGACACTTTAAAGGAGCATTAGCAGGCATTATGACAATAAGCCATATAGGGAGCTACGTAAATTATTTTTTCAGGGAAATCTGATGGTCACTCATCAGGCCAGTATTTGTCACTCAACTCAAATGCCCTTGGACTAAGTAGCTTGCTTACCAATCCAGAGGACAGATAAGGGCTCAAATCAAATTTCTGTGAAACTGGAATCACATGGAGGCCACACTAGGTAAGGATTGTTTCCTTATAGAAAATTAGTGAAACAGAAGGGTTTTCGCAGTGACCAATGATAATTTCATCATCATTTCTGAGGCTAGCTGTCAATTTCAAGTCTTTATTCAGTGAATTTAAATTCACAAACTCACATGGTGGAATTTGAATCGGTGTTCCTTGAACATTGGCTTAAACTGCAAGTAAATTTGCTCGCTGAGCTTGTAGGTTCATTTTCAGACGTTTTGTCACCATACCAGGTAACGTTGTCAGTGAGCCTCCGGTGAAGCACTGGTTTTAGTGACCCACGTTCTATTTATGTGCATTGGATTCCTTGGGTTGGTGATGTCAATTCCAGTGGTGATGTCATTTCCTGTTCTTTTTCTCAGACAGCGGTAAATGGAGTCCAAGTCAATGTGTTTGTTGAAAGAGTTCTGGTTGGAATGCCATGATTCTAGGAATCCTTGTGCATGTCTCTTGTGCATATCTCTTGTCTGAGGATGGATATGTTGTCCCCATCGAAGTAGTGTCCTTTCTCATCTGTCTGTAAGGACAAACAAGCAGACAAACACATCCAGAAACACTAAGCACTCTCCCCTACATCAAAGGCATCTCAGAAATGACTGCCAGACTACTCAGACCTCTTGGCATCATGGTAGCCCACAAATCCAGCAACACAGTAAAACAGCAGCTAATGCACTTGAAAGACCCCATACATACAAGAAGCAAAACTAATGTCATTTACAAAATACCTTGCAACACTGTAAAAAACACCACATTGGACAAACAGGCAAAAAACTAGCCACCAGGATACATGAACATCAACTAGCCACAAAAAGACATGACCCACTTTTACTAGTGTCCTTACATACAGATGAGGAAGGACACCACTTTGACTGGGACAACATATCCATCCTAGGGCAGCCAAACAGAGGCACGCATGAAAATTCCTTGAAGCATGGCATTCCATTCCATCAGAACTCTATCAACAAACACATCAACTTGGACCCCATTTACCACCATCTGAGGAAAGGAACAGGAAATGACATCACCACAGGAATGGACATCACCAACCCAAGTAAACCTAAACATATAAATAGACAGCGTGTCACTAACACTAATGCTTCACTGGAGGCTCACTGATGATGTTACCTACTATAGTGACGAAATGTCTCAAAATAAACCTTCCAGCTCAGCGAGCAAAATTACATCCAGAACCTCAACCTAAGCGACAAATCTTCTCAAAACTCATCAGCTTAATAATCTGGATTATCTGTCCTGTGATAGTAACAGTACACTACCATCTCCCCTGAATATTGGGTCAAGTGATCCAAAGCTTTGTCAAAGAGGATGGTTTATAAGAAGCATTCGAAGAAGGAAGAACAGGTAGAGCAGTTCCGAGGGGGACTTCTGGAGTTTATGGCTGAAGGCACCAATGGAATGGTGATGAAAATCAGGGAGGTGCAAGAGAAACAAGGTTGGAGTAAGCCAGACATTTTAGAGGTTCAAAGAATGGATTTTAAGGGCAAAATACCAAGGAATGGAGTAAGTGCAATTGGATAAAAAAAGAAAATTGACCAAAACTGACTGACCCCTTACATACAAGCTGATTCATGCAAAATATCTCCTATGCATGACCAACATCTCACTTGGTGAAGGCTATTGTTATTTAATGAGTGCAATGAAAATGACTTTTCTCCCCCCACACAAGAAGGGTCTTCAACTAAGAAATTAATGAACAAAGGTAATGTTACTTATTGAGGAACACAGAATTGCGGGCTCATTCCCAACACATTATAATGTAAGAACCTTATATTACTGTCACTAAGCAAGGTCACGTACAGCAAAGAGCCTCCTCTGTATATTACAACTGAAGGTCTTGCATCAATTAACGGATAAATTGACTTCATATATTTTTATTACCACTGATGCATCAACAACTAATATGAGAGACAGGATAATGCAGGTCACTGCATAAAATTGCAATGAAAGCGGACTTTAGTGTAATTACACACAACAACTCTCAATTGTTCATCAACGGTTGATGCATCCATCCTTTGCAAAACTGACAACTGTTACACCCCCAGTAAAGGTGGAATGGCTGTTGGAGTTCTCTCATTCGGGGGCAACATAGTCTCTTAGGATTTGCAGCCATCAATACTGATGAGATGTAAAACCTTGCCCCCATCTGTCATGGCCGGTCAATGCTTTAGCTCCTAAAAAAGGCAGCAGCTACAACATAATTCCAGTACCATACGCCCCAATAAACCCTTCTGCACAGGAGCCGAATACAATTTGTTTTCCATCAAGCTTCAACTCTGTCGCAACAAAATCATAAACTACAACCAGGCTCCTCTACACACTAAGCTGTTCTATTGCTTCACTTCAGAACATACAAATTATGAGTGAAACATCTGGCTGCCAGCTGAGTGACATGGTTTTTAAAACTGCTTAGAGAACCCAACCAGAGTAGCATGTCCATATTTCCATTCCTGCCTGATACCCAAGCTAGAAAGTAGCCATGTTCAGTAGGTGCCTGCTCCCTAATTTTATGTTGTGCACATTATCCCCCCCATGCTCCACAATCCTCACCTCCTACAAGTATCAAAAATAATTAAGCAGACAATAGTAATTTCTATCTGCAAATTCATAGCACCTGATCATGTGACATTGTCTCAATTATCTGCTGGTTGCATACCATCTGTTGTTCAAGATGCGGAGGTGCCAGTATTGGTCTGGGGTGGAAAAAGTCGTCATTCACACAATGAGGTTACAGGCCAAGAGGTTTATTTGAAATCATAAGCTTTCAGAGCACTGCCCCTTCATCTGGTGAATTGAAGACAGCACCTAGACACAGACTTTATAACCAGAAAGATCAAAAGGTGATAGAAATACTATGAGTGGAATGTTAACAGGCCAAATAATAGGTCTCTTCAGGTGATCAAAGAGTGTCAGATGGTGCAAGTATCGACAGCTGAATAACAAGTGAAGGGATGATCCATAATCCGATTAATTGAGGCAGAGAGATAATTGCAAAAATGTTAAAATAAGGTGGTGCTGAGACAAACCAAATGACTGGAATAACATGCTAGTTATAAGAGTCACACACCAAAGGTCAAAACCAAGGTAACAAGGAATCCAAAACTGTACAAACTAATTAGAGAGATCATAACAAGTTATTAAGTGGATGGTGCAGAACAGGAGAGTAAGGAAGATTTTATAGAACAATGTGGTGGGGTCACATGTAGCATGATGTGCACCTAAGATCACTACTGAGGCTGTCTTCATGCGTACGGAACTTGGCCATCAGATCCTGTTCAGCTATTCTACGTTGTTGTGTATCATGAAGGCCGGGTTGGAGGATGCTTACCCAAAGGTCAGACGTTGAGTGTCCTTGACCACTGAAATGTTCCCCAACTGGGAGGGAGCATTCCTGTCTGGCGATTGTTGCTCGGCATCCATTCATCTATTGTCTTAGCGATTGTATGGTTCTGGATGTAGGTTTGCTTACTGGAAGGTTCATTTCCAGATGTTTCATCACCCTGCAAGGTAACATCTTCAGTGGGCCTCCACGCGAAGCACTGTATAGGATTCCTGCTTTCTATTTATATGTTTGGGTTTCTTTGGGTTAGTGATGTCATTTCCTGTCATGATGTCATTTCCTGTTCTTTTTCTCAAAAGGAGTGGTAGATGGAGTCCAACTTGATGTGTTTGTTGAAAGAGTTCCAGTTGGAATGCCATGCTTCTAGGAATTCTCGTGCGTGTCTCTGTTTGGCTTATCCTAAGACGGATGTGTTATCCCATTCGAAGTGGTGTCCTTCATTATCTGTATGTAAGGATACGAGTGAGACAGGGCCATGTCATTTTGTGGCTAGTTGGTGTTCATGTATCCTGGTGGCTAGTTGTGCATGGTCTCACCAATATACCATGCCTCCGGGGCACCCTTGCCTGCAGCATAAGAGGTACATTGGCCGAATCATACGAGTACCTGTCGTGCATGCGGTGGGTGGTGTTCCCACGTGTGATGGTAGTATTCAGGTCGATGATCCGGCATGTCTCACAGTGCTTACTGTGTCAGGGTTGTGTGGTGTTGTGGTTGATGTTGCCCTGAAGACTGGGTAGTTTGACAGGACTTCCAACCAATGCTATACATCAGATACATCGATGACATTTTCTTCCTTTGGATTTCTGGTGAGGAATCACTGAAACAACTAGACAACGATATTGACAAGGTTCGTCCCACCATCAGACTTGCCATGGACTACTCTTCAGAACCTGTGTCATTCCTGGGTACAGGGTAGACACCTCAGCATCTCACTCTACCACAAGCCCATGAATAATCTCATGATTCTGCACTTCACTAGCTTTTTTTTTGAAAACATTTTTAGTTAAAAAAAGATTTGAGGGTTTTTTTACAAAATTAATACAAAATAGCATATCCACTTTACAAAATAATAACACCACCGATATAAAATTAAGAGAACTAACTACTAATCTATTCTACAAACTACCAAAACACAAAATAAAATATAGGAAAAAGACTCGATATATATTAAAACAAACACCACAGTATCGTACATTACTAACAATTGCCAAAACAAAATAAATAAATAAATACACATTCAAAATAAAATTATATCAAGTCATAACAAAACCCCTATTTATAAGGGATTCTTCTTCCCGGATGCCCCTGAACCAACAACACCGTCCTCACGGCTAGGCAAAGGCCCTAAACAGTATGGCCGATACATCTGCATTGGTGTCGTTCAAAAAGGGCTGCCATGTTCTATAAACTAATTAAGTTTTTTGGTGCACCATATTTGTAAGGAAGTCCAGGGGGATATATTCCATAACTATCCTATGCCAATTCGAAAGTCTTGGGTATCCAAAAGTCCCCCAGCTTACGAAAATGCTTTTCCTCGCACAAAAGAAAAGGATAGTGAATAGTTTCTTCCCATATACATCTAGAGGAAGGAAATTTGGAAAACCCAAAAGAAGAGACACTAGGTCCAACCCAATCTCCGTTCCCAAAATATTTTCTAAGGCATTCGCTACGCTGTCCCAATATCTACGAATCTTATGGCATGTCCACAAACAATAAGTGAGAGTACCAACTTCTACTTTACATTTAGGGCACATTGGGGATGCTCCTGCCTTGAACTTTGCAAGTTGCTCTGGTGCCATATGAGCCTGATGAAGTATTTTCAATTGGATAGCCTGAGTTCTACTACAGATAGAGGAGATTTTCCTGGCATTTTCCCAGATATCGTCCCACATCTCTAAGGAGATTTCCATCCCTAATTCTTGATTCCAGGTTTTATATAACCATTCCATGTCCTTTGATACTTTATTACCTAGCAAGTGGGAGAGAGTACTGACTAAAGGCGTACACATCAGCTGAAGCACTCTCCTTTCCATATCTGATTTGTATGGATTAGGCATCAATGTGGTCTTTTTTGTATGAAGTCTTGTACTTGAAAATATTGAAAAAGGTCCTTGTTAGGCAACCCGAACTCCTGACGCAACTGTTCGAAGGACATCATGACCTTCCCATCAAACAGATCTCCCAAACAGGAGGTACCACTGGACTCCCAAATTTTGAAGCCAGCATCAGTCAGGCCTGGCTGAATTTCCCGACGTCCCCACTATATGCGTAAAAGGGGAGGTTTTTTGTAAATTTCTCTCATCCTGTCACATCATCCTCCAAGTGTTGATTGTATTTAATACAATTGGATTTTTACAATGATCCGTAATAACTCTCATCTTATCCATAAATAATAGATTGATGAGGGGACATTTTGCTTGGGAAGCCTCAATATCCAACCAGATTGACTGTGCGTCACTGGAGACCCAATCAGCCACATATCATAACAGAGAACTCAGTTGGTACCTCCTGAAACCCAGAAAATTCAGGCCTCCCCTTACTTGTGGCAGCTGCAATTTATCTAATTTAATAAAGGGTCAACTATGACTCCAAATAAAGGAGCCAAGCTGAGCCAACCATAGAGCTGATGCAGCACCTGTCTCAGCAACATCAAAGGGAGTGTTTAATAGGCGAGGTAGAATATTCATCTTAACCAAAGCTATTCTTCCTATCCAGGACATTGGGAGATCTTCCCAGTGTTGGAGGTCCTGCCTTATTTTCTCTAATAAGTGTGTATAATTAGCTTTATATAGCTGACCAAATATCGGGGTAATAAAAATACCTAAATAAACATCCCAAATATGTTAAAGAAGCCATCCCCTCTGGACAATTCCTAGGCATACACACAAAAATACACATTTTAAAAGTTTTTGTAATCATCTCCCTGCCTCATTTAGTCAGATTACAGATTATTCCTTTACTTGTTATTCAGCTGTTAACATTTCACTCACACCATCTGACACTCTTGATCACCTGCAGAGACCTATTATTCGGCGTGTCGACACTCCACTTGCACCATTTCTATGACTATTTGATCTCTCAGGTTATAAAGTTTATGTCTGGATGCTCTTTCCATTACACCTGATGAAGCGGCAACACTCCAAAATCTTATGATTTCAAATAAACCTGTTGGACTACAGCCTGGTGTCATGTCACTTTTGACTTTATTCATTGTTCAAAAGACCACTCACAAAGCATCAGAGAGAGCTTTCAAAGGGTAATCTTAAAAGATTTATGCATCTTCACAATGACATAAACATCTTTCTACAAAAGAAATTAACACCTCCCAGATAAGAAAAATTAGTGCCGAGGAGCACAATAACGTTGGCACCCATGGCCAAGAACAAGCACCATAAATCAGGAATATATGCTGATAAAGGTGGAAGACGCAATCATTCAAGTGCAAATATGGCCAAAGTCTGCTTGTTGAGTCAGCAGCAGTATTCTGTAGAGCAATCCAATTGGTCCCATTCCCCTGCTTTATACTAGTCACCCTGTAAGCTTTATTTAACCCTCAAGTGCAACTTTAATTTCATTTTTTGAAACTTATTCAACCTCCACCACCTTTGTAGACAGTAAAAAAAAAGTGTTCACTCAACATTGGGTTCAGAAACTGAAATAGGAAAAACATTTAAGGGGAAGCAAAAGAGGAAATTAGGACGCCATGAGGCAGCATGAAAAAATATAATGGTTCACATAGAGGGTTAGAGTCAATAAATCACAGAGATGGGATTATTTAGATAGGACATTAAAGTAGGCTTGGGGCATTACCTGATGAAGTGTGGAAACACCAGCACTGGAGAAAGCCATTGAAAATAAAACTATATAGAAGTAGTTGTTGGGAACTTAAACATAGAAAACTACCAGTTAACCTTATCCTGGAAAATCCCACTCTGCACCAATAGTTGTGGAAAAGGTCCCCACAGTACCAGGGACAATATTGCCAAAAGATATGTGTTCATATTTTTACATCTGTCGGACAAAAGAAGACACATTTCATCTTGACCTCAGAAATTCTCCCAAAGCTGGACCATTGGGACTTTCCTCACTTCCCGTTACTGAGGAAGATCGGTCGTTCTATGTCAGGCCATATCAAATTGTGGACATGTAAGGAATAAATTAAAGTCATGGAGTCGTAGAGACGTATAGCACAGAAACAGACCCTTCGGTGCAACCCATCCATGCCGACCAGATATCCCAATCCAATCTAGTCCCAATCAAAATCACTCAAAAGTCAGTTCCTGTAGGGCTTTCTCGATCAGCAAAAGAAAACTGTTACATGGAGCCTTTTGAGTTGTAATTATTATCTCAAGATCCAAAATAATGAAATGACACTCCCATGTGACGTAGAATACCCAATAACATTTATCTTATGGATTGAAAGGCTCAAACTTTTTCATGGCCTAGCACACTGCCCACTAACGATCCAGTGGTGTCCAATAGCAAACAGAATCTTAGCCCAATATTAATCACACATGAGCTCTGCCATGTGAGGGTGTTCTACAAAAGGCATCAAAGCCCACATAACATCTGAATGTGATTAAAGAGATGAGGGAGCGAGCTACAAGTATCAGGTTTGCACTCATATATCACATCTTCAATTCACTTCACAGCCAATCTCTTCTCAAGTCCTCAGCCTGTTTGCAAGAGAAAAGGGTTTCAAGTGGTCTTCAACACTTATCACAGACAGGCCAAGGGAAAGCCCATGGAAATTACCCATCAGATATTCTTTAGCATCACAAGTTTAACATCTAACATTATCTATCCACCAGTAAAGGATTTTAAAAGCAGCAATGCAACAATGACTACAATTTAAAATAAAAACACTTGGTAGTAATGTACCTTGAGACATCTCAAGGTCACAGAGGTATGGAATATGACAGCACAAAAACAGACCCTTCAGCCTTTCATGGTTGTGCTGCTCATCAAGTGCCTATTTATTCTCATCCTATCTCCCGGCACTTGGCTCATAGCCCTTCATCTATGGCTCTTCAAGTATTCATCTATATACTTCTTAAAAGTTGTAATGGTTTCCATCTCTACTTCTTCTCAGGTAGTGAATTCTTGAAAGGCACTATACAAAAGCAAGTCTTTTATGATCTTTTAACTGTGTTATGCAATGTTCCCAAGCAGTATTAGTCTTAAATGTTCTTTGTCTCTTGATTTTGCGCCACTTCTTCAATGCTTAATGAAAGCATCTAGATAGAAAACAAGCAGTATATGCTTGCAGGTGCAACTTGTGAGCTGCTTAAAATAAGGATGGGTTAATGATGTTCAAAGAATCCCTACAGTGTGGAAACAGGTCACTCAGCCCAACAAGTCCACACCAACCCTCCGAAGAGTAACCCAGCTTGACTCACTCCCCTACCCTATTATCCTATATTTACCCCCGACTAATGCCTAACCTATACATCCCTGAACACTATGTGCAATTTAACATCGCCAATTCACCTAATCTGTACATCTTTGGATTGTGGGAGGAAACTGGAGCACCCAGAGGAAACCCACACAGACAAGGGGAGAATGTGCAAACTTCACACAGTTGTCTGAGGCTGGAATGAAAACCAGATCCCTGGTGCTGTGAGGCAGCAGTGCTAACCACTTAGCCACCGAGATTCAACCAGAGCCACTCTGGAAAAGTTTGAGTTCATACAGACCAGTCTGCTGCGATAGGAGGTTGATGCTGAAGGAGCACAGCATCAAATGTACCGGTGACCTGACCTGGAGAACACACCTTACAGGGAACTGATCCCTTCAATGTGGAATAGAACATTAAATTAAAAATATTAAATATTTCAACATCAAAGCAAAAACTGTGACTATAACTTCTAAAGTGTATTCATGACAAAATGTGTGTTTACAAAACCTTTCACAGTAATTGTAATACTGAATAAATGTTGCTTTAAAAGTCTGGAATGTCCATAATGAAGTGGTGGGTGGCTTCAGCAGCACAGACAATGTACTTTCTGTTATAGTAGTTACAGTACAGAAACAGGCCATATGGCCAACTGGTCGACACAAGTCATTATGCTCAACATAAGCCTCCTCCCACTCCCCTTCATCAAACCCCATCAGCATAGCCTGCTGTTCTTTTCTCCTTCATGACCAAAATTAGAGCGAGAGAGAGCTCACGAGAGAGAGAGCGAGCGCGAGAGAGATAGAGCAAGAGAGCGCGCGAGAGAGAGAGAGAGAGGGCGCGAGAGAGAGACAGAGAGAGAGCGCGCACGAGAGAGAGAGAGAGCGCGCGCGAGAGAGAGAGAGCGCGAGAGAGAGAGAGCACGAGAGAGAGAGAGCACGAGAGAGATAGAGCACGAGAGAGATAGAGCACGAGAGAGATAGAGCACGAGAGAGATAGAGCACGAGAGAGATAGAGCACGAGAGAGATAGAGCACGAGAGAGATAGAGCACGAGAGAGATAGAGCACGAGAGAGATAGAGCACGAGAGAGAGAGAGAGCGCGAGAGAGAGAGAGCGCGAGAGAGAGAGAGCGCGAGAGAGAGTGCGAGAGAGAGAGCGCGAGAGAGAGAGCGCGAGAGAGAGAGCGCGAGAGAGAGAGCGCGAGAGAGAGAGCGCGAGAGAGAGATAGTGCGTGAGAGAGAGAAAGAGAGAGAGAGAGAAAGCGAGAGAGAGAGAGAGATAGAGCGAGAGAGAGAGCGAGCGAGCGCGAGAGGGAGAGAGCGAGCGCGCGAGAGAGAGAGAGAACACGAGAGAGAGATAGAGAGCGAGAGAGAGATAGTGCGCAAGAGAGAGAAAGCGCGAGAGAGAGAGAGCGTGAGAGACAGATAGAGCGCAAGAGAGATAGAGCGCAAGAGAGATAGAGCGCAAGAGAGATAGAGCACAAGAGAGATAGAGCGCGAGAGAGAGCGCGCGCGAGAGAGAGATAGAGATAGAACGCGAGATAGAGAGAGCGAGAGAGAGAGAGCGCAAGAGAGAGAGCACGCGCGAGAGCGAGAGCGCGCGAGAGCGAGAGAGAGAGAGAGCGAGACAGAGAGAGAGCGAGACAGAGAGAGAGTGAGACAGAGAGAGAGAGCACGAGAGAGAAAGAGCGCGTAAGAGAGAGAGAGAGCGCGAGCGAGAGAGAGAG